>NC_090409.1:25733735-26358743 GCF_036365525.1 Heterodontus francisci | reverse complement strand
TTTTCCCGATGTAAGTTGATCTCTGCTAAAACTCGTGATCCTATTTGGAACAAATACAATTACCTCTGTGCTTACTGATCTGCATTGCTGCCGGTAATGCAATGCCTGAATTTTAAGATTCTCCTCCTGCATTTTGAATCACTTCATGTCATGGTTCCTCCCTGTCTTCCGAATGTGGTCCAGTCTGACAACCGACCGACGTGTCCGTTGGCCTCCATTTCCATCATTTGTGCATCCCAAATTTTTATGATTCCACCATTTCTGGCGAAATGATCATTGCCTCTTGACTTTGTTTATCTCCGTTATGTCATTCCACAAAACATATCTGCTTGAACAAGCTTTTGCCATCTGACAAAACAACTCCTCACGTGACGTGGTGATGCCACGCTTTCTTATGCAATACATCTGCAAAATCCCTTGCGAAGAGTGATAAGGTTGAGGGAGCAAGTTAAATACCTGTTGTCTATTTTATGTGTCTGTGTGCCTCTATATCGAAATATATGTGTGTCAATATCTGCACATATTTGATCCCGTTTCTATCTGTTTCTCGAAGTACACGTGCTTCCTCTCTATAGACGAATGTACGTGTCTCTATCTGATTGTATCTCGATCTATCAACAAATATGTATCGCTCCTGTTCTGCAGATGCCTATCTGTCTGCTAATGGACTGCTGTCTGTGCTTCCATATCTCTGTTGCTGTGTCTCTCTGTTTGCCACAGTATGCCTGTACACTTCTGAAGAAGGGTCACTGGCCCGAAACGTTAACTCGGCTTCTCTTTCCACAAATGCTGCCAGACCTGCTGAGTGGTTCCAGCATTTCTTGTTTTTATTTCAGATATCCAGCATCTGCAGTATTTTGCTTTTATTATTATGACTGTACAATTGTCTCTCTGTCAATCTGTGTACAGCTGCATACATATTTATGCATCTCTTCTCTCTTACTAGGTAACAATAAACAATATGCATGTTTTTCTGTCATCTTATGTGTCTGCCTATCATTCTTTCTAACCACAACTGTGCCTGCATCTGTCAATCGATGAAGTTATATTGTCGTCGAGGGGACGAATGGCCTCGTCCTGCGACGATTTCTAAAGTCCCGATATTCTTATGTCCTGTCTCACAATCACTGTAATCTGTCTGTCTCTCGATGCGTCTCTAGCTTCCTCTGATTCAAATCCCTGCTTCAATGTGAGCAAAAATTATTTGGGCTTTAATGATCATCACTTAAAATACATTGAATTGTGATCAACGGCAAAGGCTTAGCGTAAGCTATTCATTATCCTGAGGTCTGTCCATAGATGAAAATGTTGTCAGGTGCAGTTTAGCTATGTAAACGGACATACAGCAATGGAATGCAGAAATAGTCAATTATAGAGGGTAAATTTCAAAGATGAGAACATATACCGTGGCGCAGTGGTCAGCACTGCAGCCTCACAACTCCAGGCACCCGGGTTCGATTCTGGGTACTGCCTGTGCGGAGTTTGCAAGTTCTCCCTGTGACCATGTGGGTTTTCGCTTGGTGCTCCGGTTTCCTCCCACCGCCAAAGTCTTGCAGGTGATAGGTAAATTGCCCCTCGTGTAGATAGGTGATAGGGAATATGGGATTACTGTAGGGTTAGTATAAATGGGTCGGCACAGACTCGGTGGGCCGAATGGCCTGTTTCAGTGCTGCATCTCTAAATAAAAAAATAATAAAAAATAAATAAATATATGGCCCAGTAGGAAAGGTGAGGCTTACGAAAAGACCTAGAGCAGTCTCGATGACGAAAAAAGCAAGGAATAAGATGAAGCTGAAAATAATTGGGTTTGACAGATGTAAGTTAAAAGGCAGAACGCCAAAGAATCAGACTGAATATGGAAGTTTCAGAAATAATGTAAAAAAAAATTAAGGAGAAGCAGACAGACTGTTAATCGAGACTGGAAGGCAACATAAAAGTGAATACAATTGTCTTCTATGGGCGTATCAACAGAAAACTGTTGGTAAAAGAAGGAAAGTCAATTTGAGGCCAACATTGAATTCATGCATGGAGGCAGTGGGCACAGCGAAATTTTTCATTTTTTGTTTTATATTAGAATTTACCAAGGAAGAAGACTCAGCCTGGTTATATTGAACGGACAGATAGGTGAGATATTGAATGGTCTGAAGATTGATTACAGAGTCCGACTGCAATTAAACCTGATAAATCACATGACCGGTTGAGTTATGTTCAAGTGTGCCAAGGGACGTGGACATCTCAGTTGCAGAGTTATTGCAATAATGTTACAATCCTTTTTTTTCCAAAGGCGAGTTCCAGAGTTCCAGAGCATTACCAACATTACACCCGTTTTCATACAATGTGTCAGCAGAAATCCAGCACAATTACAGGACAGGCAGATAGAACTTGCTGGTGGGATAACATTTACAAACGTTAATCTGGCGATAAATTGATAGTCAGTTCACAAATGTGGATTAATTGACGAAAGCCAGTTTTCAATTAGATGTAGTAATGTGTTGACGAAGTTAACGTTGTTGATGCTGTGTACATAGACTTCCAAATATATTTAATATAGTGCTATATAACGGGCATTTATGAAAAGGTAAACCACCTGGAACAAAAGAGGCAGTGGAAACACGGATATGGGGTAGGCAGAATGACAGGAAATAGTGATGAACGTTTTATTTTCGAACTGGTGGACAGAAGGTAAAGGTACAACATGGCTCCTGATCTTTGGTCATGGCCTGGAGCTGGGTGTGCAGGGCACAATTTCAAAATTTTCTCATGAGACAAATCTTAGAAGCATCGGTACGTGTATGGATGATAATGATGGACTTCAGGAGGACAGAAACGGACTGGTGTAATGAGCGGATGTGGCAGATCAAACTTCACGCAGGGAATTGAGATGTGATAAATGTTGGTGGGAAGAACAAGAGAAGACAATATAAAGTAAAGCATACCATCATAAAGGGCGTGAAGGTATGGATGTACCAGGCAGTATGCGTACCGAGCTTGGGGAAGATGGCAGAACAGTCTGTGAAAACGGTTAAAAATCTGTACAGGATGCTGGGCTTCATAAAGGACGGAAATATTGGGCGGCAGCATCTGTGAAGAGAGAAAGAGAGGTTCTGTTCCAGCTCTGCGTTCCAAAAAGGACACTGACATGCAATATTCTCTCTCCTTTTTCCTCCACAAATGCTCCCGAACCTGTTGACAAGTTACTGTGTTTTCAGTTTGTATTTCAGATGTCCAGCATCTGCAGTATTTTGCTTTTGTTTTATAAATAGAGAAACAGAGTACAGATACAAGGGATTTGTCATAAATATTTGCAAATCATTGGCTAGGCTCCAACTGGAGTAATGTGCGCAATGTGGTTAACTCTTCCATGCCCTCTGAAATGGCCTAGCAAGCCACTCAATTGTATATAACCAATGCAAAGTCTATAAGAAGGAATAAAACGAGCGGACCACCCGCATCGACGTAGGCACCAGAAACGACAACGGCAAAACCAGCCCTGTCGACCCTGCAAAGTCCTAACTAACATCTGGGGGCTTGTGCCAAAGTTGGGAGAGCTGTCCCACAGCCCAGTCAACCAACAGCCTGACATAGTCACACTCACGGAATCATACCTTAACGACAATGACCCAGACACTGCCATTACCTTCCCCGGGTATGTCCCATCTCACCAGCAGGCCAGACGCACAAGAGGTGATGGCACAGTGGTATACAGTAGGGAGGGAGTTGCCCTGGGAGTCCTCAACATCGACTTCGGACCCCATGAAGTCTCATGGCATCATTCAAACATGGGCAAGGTAACCTCCGACTGATTACCACCTACTGCCCTCCCTCAGCTGATAACTCAGTACTCCTCCATGTTGAATACCACTTGGAGGAAGCACTGAGGGTGGCAAGGACACAAAATGTACTCTGGGTGGGGGACTTTAATGTCCACCACCAAGAGTGGCTCGGTAGCACCACTACTGACCGAGCTGGCCGAATCCTAGAGGACATAGCTGCTGGACTGTTTCTGCGGCATGTGGTGGGGAACCAACACGAGGGAAAAACATACTTGACCTAGTCCACACCAATCTGCCTGCCGCAGATGCCTCTGTCCATGACAGTTTTGGTAGGAGTGACCACCACACAGTACTTGTGGAGACGAAGTCCCGCCTTCACATTGAGGATACCCTCCATCGTGTTGTGTGGCACTATCACCGTGCTAAAGGGGATAGATTTCGAACAGATCTAGCAATGCAAAACTGGACATCCATGAGGCGCTGTGGGCCATCAGCAGCAGCAGAATTGTACTCATCCACAATCTGTAACCTCATGGCCCGACATATCCCCCACTCTACCATTACCATCAAGCCAGGATACCAACCCTGGTTCAATGAAGAGTGCAGGAGGGCATGCCAGGAGCAGCACCAGTCATACCTCAAAATGAGGTGTCAACCTGCTGAAGCTACAACCCAGGATGACTTGCATGCCAAACTGCGTAAACAGCATGCGATAGACAGAGCAAAGCGATCCCATAACCAGTGGATCAGATCTAAGCTCTTCAGTCCTGCCACATCCAGCCGTGAATGGTGGTGGACAATTAAACAACTAACTGGAGGAGGTGGCTCCACAAATATCCCCATCCTCAATGATGGGGGAGACCAGCATATCAGTGCGAAAGATGAGGCTGAAGCATTTGCAATCTTCTGCCAGAAGTGCCGAGTTGATGATCCATCT
The DNA here is from genome assembly GCF_036365525.1 of Heterodontus francisci. Lineage (NCBI taxonomy): Eukaryota > Metazoa > Chordata > Chondrichthyes > Heterodontiformes > Heterodontidae > Heterodontus > Heterodontus francisci. The sequence continues at coordinate 26,354,033 of NC_090409.1, read as the reverse complement.
CGGCATCCTCCTGAAGTCCCCAGCATCACAGATGCCAGACGTCAGCCAATTCGATCCACTCCGCATGATATCAAGAAACGACTGAAAGCACTGGATGCTGCAAAAGCTATGGGCCCTGACAATTTTGGGGCAATAGTACTGAAGACCTGCACACCAGAACTTGCTGCACCCTGAGCCAAGTTGTTCCAGTACAGCAACAATACTGGCATCTACCCTGCAAAGTGGAAAATTGCCCAGGTATGTCCTCGATACAAAAACCAGCACAAGTCCAACCCGGCCAATTACTGCCCCATCAGTCTTCTCTCAAACATCAGCAAAGTGATGGAAGGTGTCATCAACAGTGTCATCAAGCGGCACTCGCTTAGCAATAACCTGCTAATTGTCGCTAAGTTTGGGTTCCGCCAGGGCCACAAAGCTTCTGTCCTCATCACAGCCTTGGATCAAACATGGAGAGAAGAGCTGCACTGAAGAGGTGAGGTAAGAGTGACTGTCCTTGTCGTCAAGGCAGCATTTGACCGAGTATGGCATCAAGAAGCCCCAGCAAATCTGAAGTCAATGGGAATCAGGGGGAAATCCCTCCGCTGGCTGGAGTCATACCTGGTGCAAAGGAAGATGGTTGTGGTTGTTGGAGGTCAATCATCTCTGCTCCAGGGCATCACTGCAGGAGTTCCTCAGGGTAGTGTCCTCGGCGCAACCACCTTCAGCTACTTCATCAATGACCTTCCTTCAATAATAAGGTCAGAAGTGGGGATGTTCGTGGATGACTGCATAATATTCAGCACCATTCGTGACTCCACAGATACTGAAGCAGTCCGTATAGAAATGCACCAAGACCTGGACAATATCCAGGCTTGGACTGATAAGTGGCAAGTAGCATTCGTGCCACACAAGTGTCAGGCAATGACCATCTCCAACAAGAGAGAATCTAACCATCTCCCCTTACATTCGACGGCATTAGCATCCCTGAATGCCCCAATATCAACATCCAAGGGGCTACCATTGACCAGAAACTGAACTGGAGTCGCCATATTAATACCGTGGCGACAAGAGCAGGTCAGAGGCTAGGAATCCTGAGGAGAGTAACTCATCTCCTGACTCCCCAAAGCCTGTCCACCATCTAGAAGGCACAAGTCAGGAGTGTGATAGAATACTCTCCACTTGCCTGGTTGGGTGCAGCTCCAACAACACTTAAGAAGCTCGACACCATCCAGCACAAAGCAGCCCGCTTGATTGGCACCCCATCTACAAACATTCACTCCCTCCACCACCGACGCACAGTAGCAGCAGTGTGTACCATCTACAAGATGCACTGCAGCAATGCACCAAGACTCCTTAGACAGCACCTTCCAAACCCGTGACCTCTACCAATTATAAGGACAAGGGCAGCAAATACATGGGAACACCACCACCTGCAAGTTCCCCTCCAAGTCACACACCATCCTGACGAGGAACTATATCGCCGTTCCTTCACTGTCGCTGGGTCAGAATGCTGGTACTCATTTCCTAACAGCACTGTGGGCCGACCTGCCCCAAATGGACTGCAGCGGTTAAAGAAGGCAGCTCACCACCATCTTCTCAAGGGCAATTAGGGATGGGCAATAGATGCTGGCACAGCCAGTGGCGCCCACATCCCATGAATGAATAAAATAAAAATGTATTGGACTCCGCATGTTCTGGAGAATGTGAGAGTGTGCTAGCAGCAAAGTCGATGATGGCTTTCAAAAGGCATTTGGACAATTATTCTGAAGGTGGAAAAAGAATATAGGGCTCCGGGCAAAGGGCTGGGGACAGGAAGCATCTGAGTCGAGCTCACAGCGAGTTCCCATGGTCACGATGAGCAGAATGGTTTCTTTCACTAATTATTCTATGAGTCCATGATTTCAATGGATATTTCATTCGGGACAGTTCCTAGCATGATTCCTAACATCACAGTATTTCGCAGTTTCACAGAGGAACTCAGGGGTTTTGTTACTACGCTTACCGTCCTGATTCTTCTTAAGTTCTGTTGGGACATATAAGCCATCATTAGTCATTCTTTCCAAGATCTTGATGTAGGGAAAATTAAGGAAGCTAAAGGATAGCAAATCTAAATACAGGAATCAGCTTTGACAGGAAGCAGGTCATCTCATTTCAAATGGATCATTTAAACACATCACTTCAAGGCACATGGCGCACAAGCACTGCTCACATAACACCAAAGAAGGGCAATACTTCAGTGCTACGTGTTCAAACAGCAAGAAGCAATAATTAAAAATTGAACAGCTGCAAAACGTTCCCATCGCTATTCTGGCATAAATTTACAATAGCAATAGGTTTCTCGCTTAACCTGACCGTTATATATGACACATTCTGGAAGAGTTTAGACATGGTGGCATTAATGACTGCTCATACAAGAACACAGGCAGCATGGAGCATGGAGAATGCTCCATCAAAGTGGTGAAACGTCCCAGGAGGCTTCATAGAATATTTTCTAAATCGAATTCGATCTCGAAACATTCATGTTGATCTTCGTACAGAGGACAATAAGCTTGTTCAAAGACGTAGATTATTAGTGGCTGAACTGGCGAAAGAGAGGTAGAGACGGTGGAAGCGATTTGATGGGAGATTCCAGAAATGCATGCCTCAGCAATTGAAGGTGCAGCAACTAATTTGGGAGGATTAAAAATCAAGGATTCCCAGTTTGGCTCCAGTGGAGCAGCCCGTTATCTAGGCACGTGTTTACAGAGATTGGGAGCAACAGCAGGGAGTAATTTGAATTCAAGGAAGATGATTGTTAAAATCGAGCTGTTGTGTGACCGAGTACTGGCACAGAATGTGATTATTTCCAAGATGATTCTTCCAGGATTTTGAAGGAGACCGATGAAATATTCTATCATCCTAACCATGCAAATTTCTCCCGTTTCATAACTTAACTAATATTTTTGTTGAGCAGTTTTATTCGCCTTCTAAATGATATGTCCCAGATTATAACTCATCACTTAAAACATCCTAACCTCACTTCATGGATGTTTTGTTAATTGCCTTATATCTGTGTCGCCTTGTTGGCAAGCTATTGCCATGATGTTCACCAAATCGAAATCCATATTTAAGGACCCTCTGCAGCTTCCACAACTTTGTCTGATACTTCATCAATCAAAGCCCCAACTGAGTATTCCAGCTATTTGGTGAGAGACAACTCAACGTGCTATTTCGCTGTTCTTTTCGTGAGCTCAAATATCTTGAGGCCATCAATGCAGCCTCTGCATTGCCTAATTACACTTTTTTATACAGGCAAAAATATGGACCACGAGTGTTGTGGCGATGTCTGAGCCACATACAATCGGAACTTTTGCTTCTTTGTCCTTGCTGAACTGTCAGAAGCCATTGACACGGTTTAGTAAACCATTCTCGTCGAACATTCTGCACTGTCTGACAGATGAATGCGGCAGCCACTCATCTGCTCCCATATACACCTTTTCCAATTTTAAAAAGAAAAATACTTCTCAGCCAGCTCCTGCAAAACTATCTCTGGTGCACGCAACTTGGGTGGGCAGAAAGGTTGCAAATGGAATTCAATCCAGCGAAATATGAAGGGTGATGTAATTCATTTGCGGAGGACAAACGAAGCAGGAGAATGCACAATGAACTGGAGGAGAGTGAGAGTGCTAGATGAAGGGACAGGCCTTGGAGTGTATGTCCAAAAGTCCCCGAATGTTGTAAGGCAGGTAGATAAAGTGGTGAAGTAGGCAGATGAAATGCATTCCTTCATTGCCCAACGTAGAGCATACAAAAGCAGGTATGTAATGCTGCAATTGTATAAAACGCTGGTTTGGCCACAACTGGAGTATTGTTTAAAGTTCCGGTTACCAATTACAGGAAAGACATAAAAACAAGAAATGCTGGAACCACTAAACATTTCTGGCAGCATCTGTGGAAAGAGAAGCAGAGTTAACATTTCGGGTCAGTGACCCTTCTTCAGAAAGACATATTTGCTCTGGAACGAGTTCTGAGGAGATTTACAAGAATGTTGCCAGGGCTTGAACGTTGCAGCTACGAGTAACAATGTGTTAAGCTAAGATTGCTCTCCGACGAAGATAGGTGTCTGACAGGTGGCTTAATGGAAGGGTACAAAAGTGTAAGGAGCGTGCCATAACGTGCGTCCTAAAAGCATATCGAACCAAATTAAAAAACGATGTTCGTGAGCAGACAATAGGTCAGATGACGAACAGTTAGTGCAAAGATAGCTTTCAGTGGCTTACAGGTGAATGAGAGGTAGGGAGGTGAAAACGTCTGCAGAGAGCATGCCAGATCTGGGCCAACAGCAGCTAAATGTGCAGATGGAATTGTCAGAATGATTAAGATTGAGGTTGCAAAAGATTTGGCGCAGCATGAGGCCTGAATGGGTTGTAGGTTTGGTGAAGTTACCAGAGACTGGTAGCAGAGCCATGAAGGAATTTGATAATGCAAATGAGATCCACCTTCGGATGATGTACTCTATTAGAAGTGTTATGTAACTGCACTCAGTTGTTGTTTTTCTAGCTTCAGAATGGTGATATAGGGCATAATCCATTCACAACAATGTTTCCATCATTTTAATCACCTGGCATATCGCCCTCCGTTTGGCCTCTGTCATCTTCTAAATTCCTAACCTTAAAGAAACGCTGCTGATGATTGTGCAGTGTTCAGTACCATTCATGACTTCTGCGACAATGAAGAAGTCAGTGCGCAGATGCAGCAAAACGTAAACAAAATTCAAGCATTTGTTGATGTGACAAGTAGCATTTGCATTACAAAAGTTCCAGGGAATGCCACCCTCTAAATTGGATGATATGACCACCCGCGCCCTGATGTGCACTGGCAGCAGCAGAGCCTCATTCCCCAATATCAACACCCTGGTGGATACAACTGACGCCAAACATAACTGGAGCAAACATATAATTGCATTGGTAATATGAATAGACTTGGAAGTAAGCGACGTCCAGCTTACCTCCTGGCTCTCAAAAGTTTGTCCACGATTGATACAGTCACATTCAGCAGTGCGATCGTATACTCTCCACTTTGCTTCATGCATTCAGCTTGAAGAACACACAAGAAGCATGACACCATCCACGACAGACCGGACCACATCATCTGCACCCAAATCATCGCTTTGAACATTCATTCACTCCAAGACTGGCAATAGAGTGTAGAATGTACAACATGCACTGCAGCAAGTTGGCAAGGCTCCTTCCACTGCACCTTCTGAACACATGACCTCTTTGGGCTAAAGGGGCAGAGCTGGGCTGAGAGATGTCAAATGGAGTTTAATGTGGAAAAGTGTGAAGTGATTCACTTTGGAAGGAGTAACAGGAATGCAGAGTACTGGGCTAATGGGAAGATTCTTGGCAGTGTAGATGAGCAGAGAGATCTTGGTGTCCAGGTACATAAATCCCTGAAAGTTGCCGCCCAGGTTAATAGGACTGTTAAGAAGGCATATGGTGTGTTAGCTTTTATCAGTAGTGGGATCGAGTTTCGGAGCCACGATGTCATGCTGCAGCTGTACAAAACTCTGGTGCGGTCGCACCTGGAATATTGCATGCAGTTCTGGTCACCGCATTATAGGAAGGATGTGGAAGCTATGGAAAGGGTGCAGAGGAGATTTACTAGGATGTTGCCTGGTATGGAGGGAAGGTCTTACGAGGAAAGGCTGAGGGACTTGAAGTTTATTTTCTTTAGAGAGAAGGAGGAGGAGAGGTGACTTAATAGAGACATATAAGATAATCAGAGGGTTAGATAGGGTGGATAGTGAGAGTCTTTTTCCTCGGATGGTGATGGCAAACACGAGGGGACATAGCTTTAAGTAGAGGGGTGATAGATATAGGACAGGTGTCAGAGGTAGTGTCTTTACTCAGAGGGTAGTAGGGGCGTGGAACGCCCTGCCTGCAACAGTAGTAGTCTCGCCAACTTTAAAGGCATTTAAGTGGTCATTGGATAGACATATGGATGAAAATGGAATAGTGTAGGTCAGATGGTTTCACAGGTTGGCGCATCATCGAGGGCCGAAGTGCCTGTACTGCGCTGTAATGTTCTATGTTCTCTGTTCTATGAATGTGAGCACAATTTCCTGCATGCTCCCTTTGAAGCCATATATCAGCGTAACTGGGAACCATCTTGTCACTCCTACATTATCGCTGCTCCATAACCATGAAAATGCCTCTGCAGGATCATGGTGGGTGCACCAGCACCGCAGAGATTGCAGCAGTTCCTGAAGACCGTTCAACTCCACCTTCTCAAGTATAATTAGGGATAGAAAGCAAATGCGGGCCTTGCCAGCGACCCTCACATCACGTGAATAAACAAAACAAATGACTGTGGAGCACCAGCATAACTCCACGATTCTTGCAAGAGCGTTACTCACAAACTGCTCACAAACTACATATCGAACTTTGTTGATCGTTGCTGGCATTCGCATTTTCATCAATGCTGCATTGAAGCCCTCAACCTGTGTGAGGCATGCGCCACTCCATGGGGTGAGTCATCACATCACTATCCTTTCCATGATTTCTTGCTTTCCCAGGATTCTCAGCTACATGGCCTGCACCAGTAAGCAGTTGCATGATACTTTCCATCTCTTCAGCGACTCCTTGCTCCCTAGAATTTAATATCCCCAGTCCCGAGTCTTTTTTCATTGTAGCAGGGACACCGTCATGCAGAACATCCGGTCTCTCGTGTTTCTATGAAGTGAATTTAATTTTTACTTCCCGAGCAACTTTTAGACACTGACCCAGCCCCCATTGCATACTGAATTCATGATCTGGGAGAGAAGGGCAGGGAGGCCGTGGTCCACAGTAGAAACTGCTCTATAGTTGAATTGGACTAGCTATGAAAATTAAAACACCTACTGCCCATTATTAAATAAGTCAAACATTTGAAAACCTGGTGCAATGTCCACCTGGTAGGGCCAGGCGTTGAGCAAAAAAGCCGATATGATTAAGGCTGTTGTATCGATCGTTGCTTCAAACTGTGGGCACTTGGTTGGCAACGTGGTTGCAAAGCAATATTGATCTTTTGTGTATTGCTCACTAAGTAGCGTTTCACAATGGCAGCACATTGTTCTTGTATCCAGTGATGCTGCTCTTCACATCTATCAACGCCTATGAGCTGTCGCAACATGGCATTCTTTTCCGTCATTTCCATCTTTGAGCAAATTAGATGGGAATTTCCTGAGCCCCCATCCTGCCCCACTCCTGCCTTAATTCAACAATCTCCATAAGTCTCAGGGCGAGATATTTATTTTGTGGTGAAGCAGAATCCTGCTTGCTCACAGTTATCTAAATGTCCCGATTTGTCAGACCTCTGATGTCAGGAACCAGTGCTATAAACATTTCATCAATTGAGCTCGGTCTTATTCCATATAGAATATAGATTTTTATTACACTCCTGCCGCCACCCGTTACACGGTCCTAATGAGACCAAGCTTCATTTATTACCAAAATAAGCACTTCTTGAAAAATCTGTGTCTTCATTATAAACAACTCAAGACAAGGACAAGAGCATGCAATGCACCGTTTGTTGCATCTTCTATTTTGATTGACCTTCAATTCTCTTCTTGATGGTATATGTCTACTAGCACACATTCTGCTTTGAATCTGAGTATCTAAAGAATCCAAGCATTTGTACTTGAACGTCTTGCTCTTGAAGTTGCTGTTCCCTGAACTAACGTTTGCATATTTAGGTGCCATACAACCGTCATGGACATACCGCTGACATAGCAATACTCAACCACCCTCCGATCTTCTATCAGGTTGTCCGAGTTTCTCTCTGTCTGCCTACCAAAGTCTCTAACTTACAATTTATCAATATTTTCTGCATGGCTATCTATTATCCATCTGTTCATCAATATCCATGTCTATGCATGTCGCTCGATCGAGTTGTTTTCATCTCTGCCTGTCTGACAAACAATGTTCCGTCGTTTTCCTTGTCTGTCTCTGTCTAGACGTGGGTGTGCCTCACTTTCTATTTTTTGCATGTGTCTCTGTTTCCCTGGCCCTGTGTGTTTCAAAGTATATATGTTTCTCTCTTCCTCTAAGTATTGTCTCTCTGACCATTGACCCTTTGTTGTCTCTCTGTGGCTTTTCCTCTGTGCCTGCCGTGCTATGCCTGTACATTTATCTCTTTGTCTCTCTGTCTTTCAGTTTGTCTGCCTCTCTCACTCTGTGGAAATGTGCATGTTTTTCGAACGATCTCGTTTCCTGTTTAATGAGGCAGATAGAAGATATATTTTCTGTCTCAATAGACGTGCGTCTCTCCCTGTTCTGGTGATATATTTATTTCTGAGCCTCTATTTCTCAACCTATTTCTCTAACTCCTGTCTGGATATTGATCTCTATCTCTCTCTCCATGGCGCTCTCGATCTCTCAAAGTCCAGATTGAGATCAAGCATATATTTCTGACTAACAGCACTCAAGCATAATTTTCGTATGTTGTGATCGCCAGCGAAGATATCGTGCTTGCTATTCCTTAAACCTATAGTTGTCCAAATAGTTCTTAAGGTTACTACAGTGCCAATGGCTCCCAGCCTTACTCCGACCATGACAGTCTCGCCCAGTTTCCAACGGTAATACAACAGTTTTGAATTGCCCTTACCATCTTGTTCCTTCTTCAGATCTGCAGGACACAATAGGAAAACAACAGTTCAACATTCTATTCGATTTCTTTCCGTATGGGCAATTTACAGATGCTAATGAGAGCAAATCTAAGCTCATGACTGAGCTTTGCCAAGAGCTGGGGACATTTAATGTCAAGTACATCACTCAGAAACACAGCCTAAAGCCTTACCATGCACCATTGCAGCGTATATAATGCCAAGGAAGGTCGATAGATCGGTCTCAACCTTCCGAACAGCAGGGACCAGCAAGACAAAGAAAATGGCACTTCAAAGGTCCACAATTTTGGCATTTACATAGATGTTTAATTGGATGCAGCAATATGTTCTTGTATGCAGAGCGTGATATTAGACAAGCTTTGTAAGCGTTTAGCTACGATGATATTAGTGAAACGTATGTAAGCTTACTAAAAGAACAGAAAAACATTGATATGATTCCCATCATGTTGTGAAATTTGGAAGAGGCTTGACAGGACGATTGTGAAACAGAGGTTGGCAACGAGGCCCATAAGGGAATATTGCGTCAGAAAACCGCAATCTTCGTCATTTCAGCGATTCGTTTTAGCGTTTTAAATGCGAACGAGTGGTAGAGAAACGAAAACCTTCATGGAGGTAAATGCAGCTGCTGGGGTTAAGGCAGCAGAAGGCACGGACTCCAATATCGGAGCTTTTACTATCGAGGATGTGCAAGAAACAAGGCATGGAGTAACGACCTGTCAGGCTAGAGCATTGAACAGAGATTTGGAACAACGTCATGGAAACACTTGAAATATTAACACTGAGGCTTCCTATAACGTTTATTCTTTAGTATTGGTATGCGAGTACAAGCACAAAAAAAGACCATACGGTACACCACATCCGTGCCAGCATTGTCAATAGGCTAACGAATTAGCCCTTTATCCTGCTCTATCAACAGCCTTGCCATTTACATCCATCAACTTCGTTTTTTGTCAAATTCATTTGGAAAAAAAATGCGAGTCTGCATCCGTCACCTCCAAAGCCAGTTATTTCCAGATCATGAACACTCACTGCGCTGCTACTACAAACAAAATCGCCTCACTTCTTGATCTTTTGCCAATTGCGTCAAATGTGCTTTATTTGTCGGTAGAAACATTTGTACCTGATCCAAACGCCTGCAATCAACATCTGCAGCTACCACTGCATTTCATGGAGGCTTCATAAAATATGCCCTTACAGTGTGTTCTATTAATTGTGTCCCGAATATCTCAATATGGCACTTCTCTGAGTTAGGCATCAACCTGATATCCTTAGTATCGACACTACCACCTCTACTTTACACAACTGTGAAATGTGCTATGATGTGAATCAGATGAAGCTGTATCCTAAGTATCCTGCTGCATTTCGAGCATGTGGTCTCAATCCATGGTCCATTAGCTTTTCGGAAGACAGTAGAGACCTCTTATCATCGAAGTAGCATAGAGGGAAATGGGAGAACACCATACGGCGCACAATGCTGTATTCTGTATCGACCACGATGTTAAAGGGAATTTATACTCACATTTTCTAATATCTAAGATGCTAAAACGTTCCTATTCTTTCAACCGACTAACTTACGTAATGCATCAGGTAAGTATGGAACTTGTATATATAATTTTGTTTCCTAAAATCGCCCTGGACCCGACAGTTTCTGCCACAAAGAAACGCCACCTGTCCTTCGACCCAATCTCTATGGAATTGATTATCATGCAACTTCCCTTCCTGGCTTCCGTCTGCTGTTTCATCTGGTAAGGGGCGGTGGCTGCGTAGTGGTAATAGGGCTGGTAACACAGAGCCCAGGCTAATCCTCCAGGAATAGGGGTTCAAATACCATCACAGAAGATGGTGAAATTGGACGTCAATTAATAAGTCTGGAATTAAAAATCGAGTACTGTGATGACCATAAAAATACTGTCGATTGTTGTGGTAACAAGCCATCTAGTTCAATGATGTTCTTCAGAGAAGAAAATATGGTCTGGCCGACACGTGACTCCAGACCCACATCAATATGGTTGACTCTCAGAAATCCCGCTGAAATGGCCTTGCAAGCCAATTAGGTCAAGGGCAATTAGTCGTAGTCAATAAATTCAGGCCTCGGCAGTGACGCCCACATCCCACAAATAAACGAAGAAAAAAATCAAACTATGATGACTGCACGCTAAATGGAATGCGTCTATCCAAATGTGAAGTAGTCTGCAGAACACACATTAGCCAGTACACCCCATCTGTACATGCTAGAATATTACCATCGCAAATTATATTATGATAATTAAACCCAGTCTTTAAAATGACTTTAAGGTTATTGCATCTCTCTTTAATTATCTTGAGAATGTATTCTCCTGTCTCTTTCTCATGATTTGCTGAACAATAGAGCACACCCAGTCCTCTATTGGAATCCCCTTTGTTTGTCAAAAAATGAATGAATTCTGTCCTTGACCCCTCTCAGACATCCCATCTCGACAGCACTGTAGTATTATCTGCAATCAATAATGTGGCACTTCGCCCTTTATTTCCTTCCCCAGTATTTCTCAACAGAAGTCGAGCCATGTCTCAGTCGTCGTGATGGCATCAAATTCCAACATCATGACTTGAGCTGGCAGCTCACCAACCTGATTTCACACACTACATGCATTTGCATACATAGAGTGATACAGCAGTGAAACAGGCCTTTCGGCCGACTGAGTCTGTGTCGACCATCAAACACATATTTATGCAAATCCTACATTCCCTGCCACATCCCCACCATTTTCTAACCACCCACCTACACTGGGGACAATCTATAATGGTCAATTTACCAAACAAACAGACAGCCTTTGGCTGTGTGAGGAAACCGGAGCACCCAGAGGAAGAACATGCAAACTACGCACAGGCAGTATCCAGAAATGAAAACGAGTCGCTGCACTGAGAGATTGTGGTGCTAACCACTGCACCACTGTGCCACCCCCACGGAGCGTGCTTACGCAGTAAAAACAATTTGAGCCTTATTGTAATCCCTCTCTTTCTGTCCAGCCCCCGCCGACTCACCACACCCGTCGCCCAACTTCCACACCCTGCCCGACATCCCCTCTGGAATACATTTTCAACAAAGCATTCCTTTTTCACTGTCTCTGCCAATACTTGGTCCACTGGAATTCTACTTTTTAATGTAACTTCCTCGCTTCCTTCTCCATGCCAAATGAATTTCAACCCTTCCCGATATCAGTGGAAATGCGCCCCACACGGATATTGTTCCTGGCTCTGTTCTCTGTTCTGCTGCAACCCATCTAACCTGTACATGTTCGACCCACTCCCCCTCTTCCATAAAGCAGTTCTCGATGTTGTCCCGGTTATCTGCAGCCTCCTCACACTACCAGCCTCTGTAATATCTCCCCAGCCACGGATTCGAATTGCCAATCCTTTTCATTTTCCCCAGGAAGTGGCAGAGGGAGTCATCCCTTGATGACTACTTTGAAGTCCCCTTGCTAGAACATTTCTGATCTTCCTTATATTTGCCTGCCTTATCCCATCCCTCCTTCTATTTATGTAATTGGCACAAACTTGGAGCACGTCTGCTGCATGTTCATCCTCCTGCCTCGGAGTGTACTGAAGCTGCTCAATGACGTCCTTGGCCCGAGCACGAGGAAGGCCGCATACTTCATGGATTCACTTCTGCAGACGATTAACTGCCTGCCCCGACACACAACTATGGCCTCTCCGACGAATATTGTTTTTGATCTCCCTTGTGTGCAGCTTTTACAGACCTGGCGCTTGGGGCTTGGCTCTGACTGCAATTCACAGAGGAACGATTGCTCTTACCATTCGTCATAGTTGGACTCCTGAGCGAGATGAACTCAGGGGAATCCTTTACTACGTGCCTGATCGTCTTTGAATGCCTGGCCCTATACATTCCCTTGCTGTCGGCATACACTTCTGTATTGGGGAAGCCACAGTCTGGAACTGGCTTTCCACGTAGATCACCACCTCGCAGGTGCAATGCCGTGTACATCAGCAGAAAACAATAACAATAGTGTCCAACAGCGTGCAGGGAAAGGATATGTCGCTGAAAGAAAAGAACTAACTAAATACCAGTTAGGATCCATGGATGAATGAAAAAAATACAGGAACAATTGATGGTGAGTATACAGGCATAAATAAACTACAGAAAAGAAGCAGAAGTGTGCATGATAATAAAGAATACGAAGAGATTAGCAGAAGGAAAATCAAAAGTACAACTACGAAGGCAAAGAGGAACTATCAAAATAAATTAGCAGGGAACATAAAATAAAAGATCAAAATATTTTACCGGCACCTCAATGGAAAAGAACGCCAGGTTCGAGAAAGAACAATGCAGGGATATGCAGCATAATATCATAGGTAATGACAGAGAGATGGCAGAAATGTGATACAAATTATGTTGCTTCAACAATTACCACGGAGGTAGACCAGATAAAAATGCCATTGATTATTCAGATGAGTATTGAGATAGTGCGTTTAAAATAAAAAAGGGACTGTGTTGAACAAACAATCAAACTCAAAGACGAAAAATCCCTTGGTCAGAGTGTTTCGCATCCACACGCATTGAAATAATCTACAGAAGAGACAACAGAGGCATTACTACAGAAACTTAATACATTCTTAGAAAAATAGAGTGGAGTGGCAGAGGACTCATGTATTACTAGTGTAATTCTTATATTTGTAAGGGGGACAGAATATTCTAGGGAATTACTGACAAGTCAGATAAACATCGCTGGTAGAGAAAAAAAAGGTATCCCCGCTAAGGGAGAGAATAAAGAACATCTAGAAAAGGAATATAAAATAATGCAAAGTCAGCATGCATTTTAAAAGAGTAACTTGCTTAGCCAACCTTTATCAGATTTTTGAACAGCAAGACAGAGAGTAGGCAATTGTAATGCAGTAGATATAGTTTATCTATTTTTTCAAAAAGCACTTGCTAATATGCCACGTTATAGATTAATGAATGAAGCCAAAAAATGTGGAATCAGCAGACGGCTGGAAGAATAGATTTCTAACTGGTTTCAAGAGAAAGAACAGTGAGTGGGAATAAAGAGTAATTATTTAGAGTGGCAGACGATAGCACATGGTGTTCCACAAGGATCAGTACAGGGACCAAAGCTGTTCACTGTTGTCATTAACGACGTCAACTTTGAATCAAACACCCTATTTCTATATTTTCGCACCACACCACCTGGTCAGGGTGTTGGGGGTCGAGGGGGGAGGGGTCGTTGATGCGGTAGGTAGCGGTGCTTGTTGCTGCAATCAACTTTCAAAAGGATTACAGCAAATTACTAGTGAGCATTAATAAACCTCCATAATGGGTATATAATTGGGAAATGAATTTCAATGCAGATGTATGCGAGGTAGGACATTTTGGTAGGAGGAGAAGGAGGGTTGTTATTGTATTGCAAACTGTGAGTCTAGTGGAGAAGAACAAAGAGATCTCTTAGCACAAACACATCAATTACTGAAAACTGGGCCATTTCATAAATAAGCCATTTCATAACAGAGGCAACGATGGCGCTTGGTTTTATTCCAGAGGGATAGAATGGAAAAGGAAGAAAGCTAAACTAAACTTATATTGACCTTTGGTTAGATCAAAGTTAAAGAAGTGCATACAGTTCTGGTCACATGATTATAAATTGGATATCGAGTCTCTGGGCAAAACTAACGACTAAACAGAACGTGAGGCGAACTCGATTTAAATGGATTAAACGGTCTCTCAACATGCGCATAGAGTAAATAAACAAATGGATCACTTGGGGCAAACCTGCTCTGGGGCCAAAAGAGAGGGAAAATACGTGAGGGAGAAGTGCCCGATATCTAAAGATAAAAGGGGCGAGTCAGTGGCCGTCAAGGAGAGCAAATCCTCAGAAATAAAACATTGCCGGAGGCCAACAGGAACGCATGGCAGTGGTCGTAAGTGGGAAGTAGACAGAGATCTGAAGTCACAGGACTGCAAGTAGATAACTGTTCTCAGAAGTTCGCTGAGGTATGGAAGACTTTACTGACGGAGAGTTTGGTCAGAGCAGCAGAGAGGATCGAACATGGGCATCAGGCAGCAAAGTAGAAAGAAAAAAGGCAAAGCAACCTATTTTACCATCCGCACAAGACACGGTGTAAAATGTTCAGTCTTTGTAACAAGCCTCTTTCTTAAGATTTTAGTTTATTTCCGTGAAGTGTATGTGTTCTATTAAATAGAGGCCTGGCAGTTATCCTAAGTCCAGAGGAATTCCTATGGAGTGACATTTTGGATCACCAGGGCAATTCCCGTGTCTTGCACAACTGTAGGTGCAGCAAGTGACATCATCTAACTCATTCTTGAAAGCATATAATGTTTTGGCTTCACCTGTCTCAATCAGTCTGGTAAACCTTCGCTGCACTCCCTCTACCGCAAGAACATCCTTCCTCAACTAAAAAGTCCAAAACTGCACACAATATTCCAGGTGTGGCCTCACCAAAGCCCTGTATAATTGAGACATCTCTGCTCCTGTACTTGAAACCTTTCGTTATGAAGGCCAATACACAATTTGCCATTTTTACTGCCTGTTAGACCTGCATGCTTACCTTCAGCGACTGGTGTACGAGAACATCCAGGTCTCGTTGCATATTCCCCTTTCTCAGTGTATAGCCGTTCAGATAATAATCTGCCTCCCAGTTTTTGCTACTGAAGTTGATAACGGCACATTGATCTATATTATATTGCATCTGCCATGCGTTTTCCCACTCACTCAATTTGTCCAAATCACCATGAAGCCTCTCTGCATTCTCCTCACTACTCACCCTCCCACCCAATTTTGTGTCATCTGCATTTTGGAGATATTACATTTAGTTCAATCATCTAAATCATTCATGTATATTGTGAATAACTGGGGTCCGAGCACCAATCCCTCTGGTACCACACATGTCACTGCCTGCCATTCGAAAAAAGAACCATTTACCCCGATACTTTGTTGCTTGTCTGCCAAACAATTTTCTATCCAATGCAGTACGCTGCCCGCAATCCCGTGCGCTTTAATTTTACATGCACACTCTTATGCGGGACTTTGTTGAAAGCCTTCTGTATGACCAAATAAACCACATCCAATGGTTCCCACTCATCAACTCTACGAACTACACCCTCGAAGAATTCTGGTAGATTTGTCAAGCATAATTTCCCTTTCATAAATTCATGCTGACACTATCCGATTCTATCACTGTTCTCCAAGTGCGCTGCTATAAAGTCTTTGATAATGGATTCGAGAGTTCTGCCCAATGTCGACGTCAGGCTCAATCCTCTGTAATTCCCTGTTTTCTCTCTACCTCCCTTTTTAAATAGTGGGGTTACATCAGCTAGCCTCCATTCTGTAGGAACTGCTCCAGGGTCTATAGCATCTTGGAAGATGACCAGCAATGCATCCACGATTTCGATGACCACTTCCTGACGTACTCTGGGATGCAGGCCATCAGGTCCTGGGGATTTATCGGACTTCAATCACAATCAATTTCACAGACACAATGTCTCTACGAATACTGATTTCCTTCAGTTCTTCTCCGTCCCTAAACCCTGTGTTTCCCAACATATCTGGTCTGATATTTATGCCCTCCATTGTGAAGAAGGAAGCAAAGTATGCATTTAGTTGGTCAGCCATTTATTTGTTCCCCATAATACATTCCCCTGTTTCTGACTGTAATGGACCTATATTTGTCTTAACTAATATTTTATTTCCCTTCACATACCTATAGCAACGTTTACAGACAGTTTTGTGTTCTCTGCAAGCTTGCACTCATACTCTATTTCCCCCCTTCTTAATCAATCAATTGGTCCTCCTTTGCTGAATTCTAATTGCTGAGTCCAAGTGAAGCCGAACTGCTAGCACATCATCATTGGGTCAAATTACTCTTTTCTGTGCGCTAACGCCAAGGCATTTCTATGCAAATTCGATTGGTTAAACAAGATTGGCCAGCATTTTCCAGAGACGCCATCCAGCGACACTGCAGGCATTCAATGCGCACTTGTCTTTTTGTTTCTGAATATCGATGATCATAATTTGCATTCTGTCTCTAAACCTATTGGTATATTTTCAGGATGTGTGTATCTTTCTCTGTCTCCCGAGCTCTCAGCCCGTCGATGCA
Organism: Heterodontus francisci; assembly: GCF_036365525.1. Lineage (NCBI taxonomy): Eukaryota > Metazoa > Chordata > Chondrichthyes > Heterodontiformes > Heterodontidae > Heterodontus > Heterodontus francisci. The sequence goes on along the minus strand of NC_090409.1, from coordinate 26,337,304 downwards.
CATACCTAACTCTGCTTCTGCTACCCCATGTCTCTCTGCCTATCGACTCTTATCCGTGTCTCTTCCTCTCCTTCTGTTGCAATGAATCTCGACGTCTTTCTTACATTGTTCTGTTTGCCTATCATTTCTACTTTATCTTGCCGATTTCTCTGTGAGCATCTGCTTCTGCCTTTTGATCTAATAATGTATGTCATATTTCTCCCACTCTCCTTCCCTGATAAATTATGCATCGATATTTTATGTCACCAGCTCAGCATCTTTTTTTTTCTGTCTCTTCATCCATCAAAGTGCGTGCCTTTTGCCTGCAGAGGCATCTCTCTCTCTCTGACTCAAAGACCTGACTTTTCAGTCAGTACAATGATGAGGCTGTTAACGCTCGCCCTTTACAGCTGTTCCATTCAGGCAGCCGCAAAGAAATAGTATTCACCATTCGTTAGACTTACAGCTATCATAAAGTTTCTGCAGACAATGTGTTGACGATTGATAAGAGCATCACTGCAACTATCACAGCATCGGCCAGATAAAAAGATAAATGCAAGCAGAGTATTAATCCCCCGACCTTCCTGGCATTTCTGAAGATCAGGAGAGCACAATTGGAAATCGTTAATGCTACATATAAATATATTATCGGACAGCCAATTAAAACAACAGAAAGACTACAAGCACAACATTTGAGTGAAACTTTGATGACCTGTCGGTCCATCTATTTTCCTGTGGTTCCTGCACAGATACAGTTTCAAGGTACATGGTGCACAATTAGGTGTGAAGACCTTCAGGTGGTTCAACGATCACTGTGTGGGTCTGTCCTTCTCTCCTTCCGTGGAACATCAGATATAAATCAGTGTGATATCACGCAACAGATTTAAAGGCGGGGTTAATTTTGTTACTGACATGGGTATCTATTATAGACACCTCCCATTACTTCACCTACATCCATCTGATAGGGAGATAAAATGCAATCCAGATAAAACACTTCATTTCCATTTCACTGCAGCTGATCCTCAGCTGAATGCCTCACAGAAGTCGTGGAACCTGTGGTTACTCAGCAGCCAGAGATAATTATGACCAACACCACCTTTGCAATGAGCTTTAAAATTTAATGAAAGGGGAATGTGAGATCCACATACTTCACAACTTGTAGTAACAAATTGATTTAGTCTCTGCCACATCCCTATGTTCTGTGATGTTGCATTCGCCGAATTGAGAGAATTGCCACTTCATGGTCCCACTTATTACATCGGTAACACCTGAACCTTTTCCCACGCTCCGTGGACTTGTAGTTACATGGTCCTCAGCTTTGAATCCCCTTCACAGCCACTCCACGTTTGGCTCTGTTAATCGGTTTGCCATATCTATTCCCCAATCTACATGCTCAACGAGGTGTGAATAGTTCTGTCACACCATCTACCAATTTAAGTGCCTTGCAACCCTTCTGTCTCTTGACAGGATTACATTTTTGATGCCTTTTATCATTCTGTGTGTCAATATACTATATTCCAATCCATGTATGTTAAAATATATGCGCCTCTGTTCCTCAGTCGACTGACATATCTCAAAGAACGAATTCAATGCCTGGTATATTGTTGAGATTATCAAAGCTCATCTTTCTTAGCTGGTATAATGTGATCAGCAGTGAAGGAATCATGCTCGTCATTCAATATATTTACAGCTCCCAAATAAACACATACAGATTTTGCAGTGGCAGCTTTTCATAGTTTAGCTACACGAACCCTGGACTTGCTCATTTCCCAATAGGGATACAACTATTTTCATAATGTGATTACCGTCTTGTCCTTTCTTAACATCTGTAGGGCGAAAAATAGAATTACAAACGTTATTTTGAAAAAGAAAAACATTTGCAAACAGATTTGAATGTCTGAATTCAAAATCAATTATATTGGTGATCAAAGCTGATCATTAATGACAGGCATTTTGTGGCCTGCAGTGACAGAATAATGTTTGTCATTCATTTCACCTGCAGCTCACCAGAGAATTCATTGGGACATTTTATTGCCTATATTTCCCTTTATCGGTCCTACTATCGCTACTTGCTCATTTTCCATCTGGGTGCCCGATTTTCCTCGTTCACGTACCATCTTGCTCCTTCTTAAGATCTGTGGGGCACAAAAGAAAATCAATATAGCATTCTTTCCTGAATCACTTTTGTCTGCAAATTTAATATAGTGCAACGACATCAAACCCAAAACTCGGACGTAGGTTTTACGCGAGGTCAGATCATGCTATGTCAACTGTGCCATTCACAAATACAGTTCCAATTCAGTGATTAAAAGTTACCACTCATAATTCACCAATAGGCTTTCAAGTGCCAGAAAATATGACAGTAAGAAGCAACATAGCCGGAGCAAGTTGTACAATTGGTGAAACTATCAGCGCGGTGTACGTCGATGTTGGTAACATATTGCTGAACAGAACGTGAGGCGAATTCTGCTTAAATGAAATAAACTGTCTATAAACATGCACACAGAGGATGCAGTCAAATGCAGGACTTGGGGCAAACCTGCACTGGGATCAAAATTGATGGAGAATATGTGAGGGAAAAGTGCCCGATATCTAAAGATAAATGGGGCGATCAGTGACTGTCATGGGCAGCAAATCCTTGGGAAAATATTTCTGGAGGCCAAAAGAAACGCATGACAGTTGTCATAATTGGGAAGTACGGAGAGCTCTGGCGTCACAGAAATGCAAGTTGATGACTGTTTTAAGGAGTTCGCTGAGGTACAGAGGACATTGCTGACGGAGAGTTTAGTCAGAGCAGCAGAGAGGATCGAACGTGGGCATCAGGCAGTAAAGTACAAAGAAAAAAGGAAAAAGAAGTGAGTTTTCCGTCTGCACAAGGCACAGTGTAAAATGTTCAGTTTCTTGTAATAAGCCTCTTTCTTAAGTTAGGGAAGATATCGTGCTTGCTATTTCTGAAACCTACAGTTGTCCAAACAGTTCATAAGGTTACTGCAGTGCCAATGGCTCCCAGCGTAACTCCGACCATGACAGTCTCGCCCAGCTTCACACGGTAATACAACAGTTTTGCATTGCCCTTACCATCTTGTTCCTTCTTCAAATCTGTAGGACACAATAGGAAAACAAATGTTCAACATTCTATTCAATTTATTTCCGTATGGGCAATTTACAGATGCTCATGAGAGCATACCTAAGCTCACAACTGAGCTTTGCCAAGAGCTTGGGACATTTAATGTCAAGTAGATCACTCAGAAACACAGCCTAAAGCCTTACCTTGCACGATTGCAGCGTATATAATGCCAAGGAAGGCCAGCAGTTCGGTCTCAACCTTCCGAACAGCAGGGACCAGCAAGACAAAGAAAATGGCGTTTCAAAGGTCTACAATTTTGGCATTTACATTGAGTTTTAATTGGCTGCAGCAATATATTCTTCTTGTATGCAAAGCGTGATATTAGTCAAGCTTTGTAAGAGTTTAGCTACGATGATATCAGTGAACCGTAAGTACGCATACAAAAAACGCCCAGAAAATCCATTGATATGATGCCCATCATGTTGTGAAGCTTGGAAGAGGTTTGATAGGAGGATTTTCAAACAAAGGTTGGCAACAAGGCCCATAAGGGAATATTGCGGTTGATAACCGAAATCTTCATCAGTTCGGCGATACATTTTAGCGCTTTAACTGCGAACGAGTGGGAGAGAGACGAAAACATTCATGGAGGTAAATGCAGCGGCTCAGGTTAAGGCAGCAGACGGCACCAACTCCAATATCGGAGCTTTTGCTTTCGAGGATGTGCAAGAAACAAGACATGGAGTAACGACCTGTCAGGCTAGAGCATTGTACAGAGATTTGCAACAACGTCATGGAAACACTTGAACTATTAACACCGAGGCTTCCTATAACGTTTATTCTTTAATATAGGTACGCGAGTACAAGCACAGAAAAAGTCCATTCAGTACACCACGTATGTGCCAGCATTGTCAATAGGCTGACGAATTAGTCCTTTATTCTTCTCTATCAACAGCCTTGCCATTTACATGCCTCAACTTCTTTTTTTGTCAAATTCATTTGGAAATAAAATTACTGAGTCTGCATCTGTCACCTGCAAAGCCAGTTATTTCAGAGCATAAACACTCACTGTGCTACTACTATAAACAAAATCGCCTCACTTCTTGATCTTTTGCCAGTTGTGTCAAATACGCTTTATTTGTCAGTAGAAACATTTGTACCTGATCCAAACTCCTGCAATCAACATCTACAGCAACCACTGCATTTCATGCAGGCTTCATAAAACATGCCCTTACAGTGTGTTCTCTGTATTGTATCCCGAATATCTCAATATGGCACTTCTCTGAGTTAGGCATCAACCTGATATCCTTAGTAACGACGCTACCACCTCTACTTTTCACAACTGTGAAATGTGCTATGATGTGTATCAGAGGAAGCTGTATCCTAAGTATCCTGCTGCATATCGAGCATGTGGTCTGAATCCATGGTCCATTATCTTTTTGGAAGATAGTAGAGACCTCTTATCATCGAAGTAGCATAGAGGGAAATGGGAGAACATCAAACGGCGCACAATGCTGTATTCTGTATCGACCACTATGTTAAAGGGAATTTATACTCACATTTGCTAAGATCTAAGATGCTAAAATGCCTGACGTTCCTATTCTTTCAACCGACCAACTTCCGTAATGCGTCAGGTAAATATGGAACTTGTATATATCATTATGTTTCCTAAAATCGCCCTGGAACAGACAGGTTCTGTCACGAAGACACGCCACCTGTCCTTCGACCCAATCTCTTTGGAATTGATTATCATGCAACTTCCCTTCCTGGCTTTCGTCTGCTGTTTCATCTGGTAAGGGGCTGTGGCTGTGTCGTGTTAATGTGGTAATAGTGCTGGTAACCTGCTCTGGGACCAAAAGAGAGGGAGAATACGTGATGGAAAAATGCTCAATATATACCGATAACAGGGGCTAATCAGTGGCTGTCAAGGAGTGCAATTCCTCGGGAAAAAAAACATTTCGGCATGCCAACAGAAACGCATGGCAGTGGTAGCAAGTTGGAAGTAGAGAGAGATCTGAAGTCACAGGACTGCAAGGAGATGACTGTTTTAAGGAGTTCGCTGAGGTATGCAAGACATTGCTGACGGAAAGTTTGCTCAGAGCAGCAGAGAGGATCGAGCGTGGGCATCAGGCAGCAAAGTGCAAAGAAAAAAGGAAAAGCAACTATTCGTGTCTCTTCCTCTCCCTCTGTTGCAATGAATCTTGACGTCTGTCTTACCTATTCTGTTTGCCTATCAGTTCTACTTCATCTTGCTGATCTGTCTATGAGCATCTGCTTCTGCTTCTCGATCTAATAATGCATTTCATATTTCTCCCACTCTCTTTCCCTGATAAATTATGTATGATATTTTATCTCACGAGCTCTGCATCTTTTTTTTCTGTCTCTTCATCCATCAAAGTGCGTGCCTTTTGCCTGCATAGGCAGATCTCTGTGTGTGACTCAAAGACCCGACTTTTCAGTCAGTACAATGATGAGGCTGTCAATGCTGTTCCTTTTCAGGCATTCGCAAAGAAATAGTATTCACCATTCAATAGACTTACAGCTAACATAAAGATTCTGCAGACAGTGTGTTAACGATTGATACAAGCATCACTGCAACTGTCACAGCATCGGCCAGATACAAAGAGAAGTGCAAGCAAAGAATTAATCCCCCGACCTTCCTGGCATTTCTTAAGATCGGTAAGGCACAATTGAAAGTCGTTAATGCGACATATAAATATATTTTCGGACAGCCAATTAAAACAACAGAAAGAATACAAGCACAACATTTGAGTGCACCTCTGATGACCTGTCTGTCCTTCTATTTTCCTGCAGATCCTGGACAGATGCAGTTTCAAGGTACATGGTGCACAATTAGGTGTGAAGACCTTCAGGTGGTTCAACTATCACTGTGTGGGCCTGTCTTTCTTTCCTTCTGCAGAACGTCAGATATGAAACAGTGGGATATCAAGCAACAGATTTAAAGGCGGGGTTAATTTTGTTGCTGACATAGCTATCTATTCTAGACACCTCCCATTACTTCACCTACATTCATCTGATAGGGAGATAAAATGTAATCCAGATAAAACACTTCATTTACATTTCGCTGCAGCTGATTCTGAGCTGAATGCCTCACAGAAGTCGTGGAACCTATGGTTACTCAGCAGCCAGAGATATTTGTGACCTACACCACCTTTGCACTGAGCTTTAAAATTTCATGAAAGGGGAATGCGAGACTCACATACCTCACATGTTGCAGTAACAAATTCATTTAGTTTCTGCCTCATCCCTATATTCTGTGATGTTGCATTAGCCGAGCTCTGCCTACATTGAGAGAATTGCCACTTCATGGTCCCACTTATCACATAGGGAACACCTGAACCTTTCCCCACGCTCCGTGGACTTGTAGTTACATGGACCACAGCTTGGAATCCCCTTCACAACCACTCCACGTTTGGCGCTGTTAGTCGATTTGCCATATTTCTTCCCGAATCATCATGCTCATCGAGGTATGAATAGTTCTGTCACACCATCTACCAAATTAAGTGTCTTGAAACCCTTCTGTCTCTTGACAGGATTACATTTTTGAGGCCTGGTATCATTCTCTGTGTCATTATACTATATTCCAATCCGTGTATGTTAAAATATATGCGCCACTGTTCCTCAGTCGACTGACATATCTCAGAGCACGAATTCAATGCCTGGTATATTGTTGAGATTATCAAAGCTCATCTTTCTTAGCCTTCAGCAGTGAAGGAATCATGCTCGTCATTCAATATATTTACAGCTCCCAAGTAAACACTTACAGATATTGCAGTGGCAACATTTCTTAATTTAGCTTCTCGTACCCTGGACGTGCTCATTTTCCAATACGAATACACATATTTTCATAATGTGATTACCGTCTTGTCCTTTCTTAAGATCTGTAGGGCGAAAAATAGAATCACAAACGTTATTTTGAAAAAGAACAACATTTGCAAACAGATTTGAATGTCTGAATTCAAAATCAATTATACTGGTGAGGCTAGCAAAGCTGATCATTAATGACAGGCATTTTGTGGCCTGCTGTGACAGAATCATGTTTGTCATTCATTTCACCTGCAACTCCCCAGAGAATTCATATGGACATTTTATTGCCTGTATTTCTCTTCATCGGTCCTACTATCTCTGACTTGCTCATTTTCCATCGGGGTGCACGATTTTCCTCGTTCACGTACCATCTTGCGCCTTCTTAAGAGCTGTGGGGCACAAAAGCAAATCAATATAGCCTTCTTTTCGAAATCATTTTTGTCTGCAAATTTAACATAGCGCAACGACATCAAACCGAAAGCGCGGACTTAGGTTTTACGAGAATTCATATCGTGCTATGTCAACTGTGCCATTCACAAATACAGTTCCAATTCAGTGGTTGAAAAGTACCAGTCATATATCACCAATAGGCTTTCAAGTGCCAGAAAATATGACAGTAAGAAGCAACATAGCCGGAGCAAGTTGTTCAATTGGTGACACTATCAGTGCGGTGTTAGTTCGTGTTGGTGACATATTGCTGAACAGAACGTGAGGGGAACTCCGGTTTAATGAAATAAATTGTCTCTAAACATGCACACAGAGTATGTAGTCAAATGGAGGACTTGGGGCAAACCTACACTGGGATCAAAATGGAGGGAGTATACGTGAGGGAAAATTGCCCGATATCTTAAGATAAACGCGGCGAGTTAGTGACTGTCAAGGGCAGCTAATCCTTGGGAAGGCATTTCCAGAGGCCAAAAGAAACGCATGACAGTTGTCATAATTGGAAAGTACGGAGCGGTCTGACGTCACAGGACTGCAAGTTGATGATTCTTTTAAGGTGTTCGCTGAGGTATGGAGGATATTGCTGACGGAGATCGGCAGGGAGGATCGAACGTGGGCATCAGGCAGTAAAGTTCAAAGAAAAAAGGAAAAACAACTTAGTTTTCCGTCCGCGCAAGGCACAGTGTAAAATGTTCAGTTTCTTGTAATAATCCTCTTCCTTAAGAAAGGGAAGATATCGTGCTTGCTATTTCTGAAACCTAAAGTTGTCCAAAGAGTTCTTAAGGTTACTACAGTGGCAATGGCTCCCAGCATTACTCCAACCATGACAGTCTCGCCCAGTTTCACACGGTAATACAACAGTTTTGCATTGCCCTTACTATCTTGTTCCTTCTTCAGATCTGTAGGACACAAAAGGAAAACAAAAGTTCAACATTCTCTTCCATTCCTTTTCGTATGGGCAATTTACAGATGCTAATGAGAGCAAATCTAAGCTCATAATTGAGATTTGCCAAGAGCTTGGGACATTTAATGTCAAGTAGATCACTCAGAAACACAGCCTAAAGCCTTACCATGCACCATTGCAGCCTATATAATGCCAAGGAAGGTCAGTAGTTCGGTCTCAACCTTCCGAACAGCAGGGACCAGCAAGACAAAGAAAATGGCATTTCAAAGGTCGACAATTCTGGCATTTATATTGAGTTTTAATTGGCTGCAGCAATATATTCTTCTTGTATGCAGAGCGTGATATTACTCAAGGGTTGTAAGCGTTTAGCTACGATGATATCAGTGAAACGTAAGTAAGCACACAAAAAAAACAGAAAATCCATTGATATGATGCCCATCATGTTGTGAGGCTTGTAAGTGGCTTGATAGGAGGATTTTCAAACAGAGGTTTGCAACGAGGCCCATAAGCGAATATTGCAGTAGATAACCGAAATCTTCGTCAATTCGGCGATTCTTTTTAGCGTTTTATCTGCGAACGAGTGGTAGAGAGACGAAAACCTTCATGAAGGTAAATGCAGCTGCTCAGGTTAAGGCAGCAGAAGGCACGGACTCCAATATCGGACCATTTACTATCGAGGATGTGCAAGAAACAAGACATGGAGCAACGAAGTGTCAGGCTAGAGCATTGCACAGCGATTTGGAAGAACGTCATGGCAACAGTTGAAATATTAACACCGAGGTTTCCGAGAATGTTTATTCTTCAATATAGGTCCGCGAGTACAAGCACAGAAAAAGTCCATTCAGCACACCACGTATGTGCCAGCATTGTCAATAGGCTGGCGTAATAGCCCTTTATTCTGCTCCATCAACATCCTTGGCATTTACATTCATCAACTTCTTTTTTTGTCAAATTCATTTGGAAAAAAAATACTGAGTCTGCATCGGTCACCTCCAAAGCCAATTATGTCCAGATCATAAACATTCACTGCGCTACTCCGACAAAAAAATCGCCTCACTTCTTGATCTTTTGCCAGTTGTGTCAAATATGCTTTATTTGTCAGTGGAAACATTTGTACCTGATCCAAACTCCAGCAATCAACATCTACAGCTACCACTGCATTTCATGGAGGCTTCAGTGCTGGGACCTTTGCTGTTTGTAGTAAATATAAATGATTTGGAAGAAAATATAGCTGGTCTGATTAGTAAGTTTGCGGACGACACACAGGTTGGTGGAGTTGCGGATAATGATGAGGATTGTCAGAGGATACAGCAGGATGTAGATTGGTTGCAGACTTGGGCGGAAAAAATGTCAGATGGAGTTGAATCCGGACAAATGTGAGGTAATGCATTTTGGAAGGTCTAATGCCGGTGGGAGGTATACAGTAAATGGCAGAACCCTTAGGAGGATTGACTGGCAGAAAGATCTGGGCGTACAGGTCCACAGGTCACTGAAAGTGGCAACGCAGGTGGATAAGGTAGTCAAGAAGGCATACGGCATGCTTGCCTTCATTGCTCGGGGCAAAGTGTATAAAAATTGGCAAGTCATGTTGCAGCTGTACAGAACCTTAGTTAGGCCACACTTAGAATATTTCGTGTAATTCTGGTCGCCGCACTACCAGAATGACGTGGAGGCTTTGGAGAGGGTACAGAGGAGGTTTACCAGGATGTTGCCTGGTCTGGAGGGCATTAGCTATGAGGAGAGGTTGTAAAAACTCGGATTGTTTTCACTGGAACGACGGAGGTGGAGGGGACACATGATAGAGGTTTACAAAGTTATGAGCGACATGGACAGAGTGGATAGTCAGAAGCTTTTTCCAAGGGTGGAAGAGTCAGTTACTCGGGGACATAGGTTTAAGGTGCGAGGGGCAAAGTTTAGAGGGTATGTGCGAGGCAAGTTGTTTACACAGACGGTGGTGAGTGCCTGGAACTTGCTGCCAGGGGTGGTGGTCGAAGCAGATACAATAGCGATTTTTAAGAGATATCTTGACAAATACATGAATAGGAAGGGAATAGAGGGATATGGGCCCTGTAAGTGCAGAAGGTTTTAGTTTAGGCAGGCATCAAGATCACTGCAGGCTTGGAGGGCCGAACGGACTGTTCCTGTGCTCTATTGTTCTTTGTTCTTTGTTCATAAAGCATGCCCTTGCAGTTTATTCTATGTATTGTGTCCCGAATATCTCAATATGGCACTTCTCCTAGTTAGGCATCAACCTGATATCCATAGTAACGACACTACCACCTCTACTTTTCACAACTGTGAAATGTGCTATGCTGTGAATCAGATGAAGCTGTATCCTAAGTATCCTGCTGCATATCGAGCATGGGGTCCCAACCCATGGTCCATTAGCTTTTTGGAAGATAGTGGTGACCTCTTTTCATCCAAGTAGCATAGTGGGAAATGGGAGAACACCATACGGTGCACAATGCTGTATTCTGTATCGGCCACTATGTTAAAGGGAATTTATACTCGTATTTGCTAAGATCTAAGTTGCTAAGTTGTTGACGTTCCTATTCTTTCAACCGACTAACTTACGTAATGCATCAGCTAAGTATCGAACTTGTTTCTATCATTTTGTTTCCTAAAATCGCCCTGGAACCGACAGTTTCTGTCACGAAGACACGTCACCTGTTCTTCGACCCAATCTCTATGGAATTGATTATCATGCAACTTCCCTTCCTGGCTTTCGTCTGCTGTTTCATCTGGTAAGGGGCAGAGGCTGCGTAGTGGTAATGTGGTAATCGGGCTGGTAACCTGCTCTGGGACCAAAAGAGTGGGAGAATACATGAGGGAAAAGTGCCCGATATATAAAGATAAAAGGGGCGAGTCAGTGGCCGTCAAGGAGAGCAAATCCTCGGGAGAAAAACATTTCCAGAGGCCAACAGAAACGCATAGCAGTGGTCGCAAGTTGGAAGTGGAGAGAGTTCTGAAGTCACAGGACTGCAAGTAGATGACTGTTCTAAGGAGTTCGCTGAGGTATTGAAGACATTGCTGATGGGGAGTTTGGTCAGAGCAGCAGAGAGGATCGAGCATGGGCATCAGGCAGAAAAGTACAAAGAATAATTCCAAAGCTACTTATTTTACCGCCTGCACAAGGCACGTTGTAAAATGTTCAGTTCTTGTAATAAGTCTCTTTCTTAAGATCTTAGTTTATTTCCGTGAAGTGTATGTGTACCATTAAATAGAGGTCTGGCAGTTGGCCTAAGCCCAGTGGAATGCATATGTGGTGACATTTTGAATCTCCAGGGCAATTCCCGTGTCTTGCATAACTGGACGTGGAGGAAGTGACATCAGCTACAGGAACTCGGCTCCCTATTTTGGAATTTGAGCCGCAGCATGGTGAAGAAAAAGTGCAATGATGTATCAGAAGTAAGTGGGTTTTATTATCAGAAAGAGGAAACAGTTTGGGTTTCTTTTCACTTGAATGCAAGTGTTCAGCGTGAACTAATAGAGGTCTTTAACATTACGTAAGGTCTTGATAGAAAGGCTACAAAGAGAATGTTTCCACTTGTGGGAATGAACATAAGGAGAGGCCATCAGTATAACATAGTTGCCAGAAAATTCAATGGGGAATTCAGAAGAAAGTTATTTACCGAAAAAGGGTTGAATATATAGAACTTCTTGCCACATGGACTGGGTGAAGTAAATGAAATAGATATCTTGAAGGGAAGCCAGATGGGAATATGGTAGAGAAGGAAAACAAATGGTTGTGATCAAAGATTTAGACAAGGATGTTCATAGAAACGTAGAAATATAGAAAATAGGAGCAGGAGGAGGCCATTTTACCCGACGAGCCGGCTCCGCCATTCTCTATGATCATGGCTGATCATCCAAGTCAGTAACTTGCTCCCGCTCTCACCCCCATATCCTTTGACCCCTTTAAACACAACAGCTATTTCTAACTCCTTCTTGAAAACATACAATGTTTTGGCCTCACTTGTCTCAATCAGTCTGGCAAACCTTCGCTGCACTCCCTGTATGGCAAGAACATTCTTCCACAGATAAGGAGCCCAAAACCACACACAATATTCCAGGTGTGGCCTCACCAAAGACCTGTATAATTGCAGCAAGACATCTCTGCTCCTGTATTTGAATCCTTTTGTTATGAAGGCCAATATACCATTTGCCATCTTTACCACCTGTTAGACCTGCATGCTTACCTTCAGCGACTGGTGTATGAGAACACCCAGGTCTCGTTGCATATTCCCCTTTCTCAGTGTATAGCCGTTCAGATAATAATCTGCCTTCCTGTTTTTGCTACTAAAGTGGATAACGGCACATTTATCCATACTATATTGCATCTGCCATGCATTTTCCCACTCACGCAACCTGTCCAAATCACCATGAAGCCTCTCTGCATTCTCCTCACAACTCACCCTCCCACACAATTTTGAGTCATCTGCATTTTGGACTCATCAAAATCATTCATGTATATTGTGAATAATTGGGGTCCTAGCACCAATCCCTGCGGGACCGCACATGTCACTGCCTGCCATTCGGAAGAAGACCCATTTACCCCGACATTTTGTTTCTTGTCTGCCAACCAATTTTCTATCCATTGCAGTACACTGCCCGCAATCCCATGCGTTTAATTTTACATACTAATCTCTTATGTGGGACTTTGTCGAAAACCTTCTGCATGTCCAAATAAACCACATCCACTGGCTCCCCCTCATGAACTCTACAAATTACATCCTCGAGAATTCTGGTAGATTTGTCAAGCATAATTTCCCTTTCATAAATTCATGCTGACACTATCCGATTCTACCACTGTTCTCCAATTGCTCTGCTATAAAGTCTTTGATAATGGATTCTAGAGTTCTGCCCACTGTCGACGTCAGGCTCACCCCTCTGTAATTCTCTGTTGTCTCTCTACCTCCCTCTTTAAATAGTGGGGCTACATCAGCTACCCTCCACTTTGTAAGAACTGCTGCAGATTCTATAGAATCTTGGAAGATGACCAACAATGCATCCACTATTTCTGTGACCACATCCTTACGTACTCTGGGATGCATGCCGTCAAGTCCTGGGGATTTATCGACCTTCAATCCCATCAATTTCCCAAACACAGTGTCTCTACGAATACTGATTTCCATCAGTTCTTCTCCTTCACTAAACCCTATGTTTCCCAACATTTCTGGTATGATATTTCTGAAGACGGAAACAAAGTATGCATTTAGTTGGTCAGCCATTTATTTATTCCCCATAATAAATTCCCCTGTGTCTGACTGTAAGGGACCTACACTTCCCTTCACATACCTATAGCAAAGTTTACAGTCAGTTTTATGTTCTCTGCAAGCTTGCACTCATACTTTATTTCCCCCTTTCTTAATCAATCCCATGGCCCTCCTTTGCTGAATTCTCAGGTCTTCCTTTGCAGAACTCGAATTGCTGAGTTTGAGTGAAACCTAACTGCTAGCACAGCATCGTTGGGTCAAATTACTCTTTTCTGTGCGTTGAAGCCACGGCATTTCTATGCCAATTCGATTGGTTAAACAAGATTGGCTAGCGTTTTCCAGATTCGCTATCCTGTGACACTGCAGCTATCAATCCACACTTGCCTTTTTGTCTCTGAATATCGATGTTCATTATTTGCATTCTGTCTCTAAACCTATTGGTATGTTTTCCTGATGTACGTATTTTTCTCTGTCTCGTGAGCTCTCAGCCCGTCGATGCACATACCAAACACTGCTTCTGCTACCCCATGTCTCTCTGCTTATCGACTCCTATTCATGTCTCTTGCTCTCCCTCTGTCGCAATGAATCTGGACGTCTGTCAGTTCCGAAGAAGGGTCACTGACCCGAAACGTTAACTCTGCTTCTCTTTCCACAAATGCTGCCAGACCTGCTGACCAGCATTTCTTGTTTTTGTCTTACATTGTTCTGTTTGCCTATCATTTCTACTTTATCTTGCTGATCTCTCAATGCGCATCTGCTTCTGCTTCTCGATCTAATAATGTATTTCATATTTCTCCCACTCTCTTTCCCTGAAAAATTATGTATTGATATTTTATCTCACGAGCTCTGCATTAATTTTTTTCTGTCTCTTCATCCATCAAAGTGCGTGACTTTTGCTTGCAGAGGCATCTCTCTCTCTGTGACTCAAAGACCTGACGTTTCAGTCAGTACAATGATGAGGCTGTAAATGCTATCTTTTACAGCTGTTCCTTTTCAGGCAGTCGCAAAGAAATAGAATTCACAATTCGTTAGACTTACAGCTATCATAAAGATTCTGCAGACAATGTGTTAACGATTGATACAAGCCTCACTGCAACTGTCACAGCATCGGTCAGATACAAAGAGAAGTGCAAGCAGAGTATTAATCCCCCGACCTTCCTGGCATTTCTTAAGATCAGTAGGGCCCAATAGGAAATCGTTAATGCGTCATATAAATATCTTATCGGACTGCCAATTAAAACAAAAGAAAGACGACAAGCACTACATTTGATTGAAACTTTGATGACATGTCGGTCCATCTATTTTCCTGTGGATGCTGCACAGATGCAGTTTCAAGGCACATGATGCACAATTAGGTGGTTCAACTATCACTGTGTGGGCCTGTCTGTCTCTCCTTCCACAGAACGTCAGATATAAAACAGTGGGATATCATGCAAGAGATTTAAATGTGGGGTTAATTATGCGATAGCTGTCTATACTGGACACTTCCCATTACTTCACCTACATCCATCTGATAGGGAGATAAAATGCAATCCAGATAAAACACTTCATTTCCATTTCACTTCAGCTCATACTGAGATGAATGCCTCACAGAAGTCGTGGAAACTGTGGTTACTCAGCAGCCAGAGATAATTATGACCTACACCACCTTTGCAATGAGTTTTAAAATTTCATGAAAGGGGAATGCGAGATCCACATACCTCACAACTTGCAGTAACAAATTCATTTAGTCTCTGCCACATCCCTGTATTCTGTGTTGTTGCATTAGCCTGGATCCACCTACATTGAGAGATATGCCACTTGATGGTCCCACTTATCACATCGGTAACACCTGAACCTTTACTCTCGCTCCGTGGACCTGTAGTTACCTGGTACAGAGCTTGGAATCCCCTTCACAGCCTCTCTACTTTTGGCGCTGGTAATCGGTATGCCATATTTCCTCCCCAATCATCATGCTCAACGAGGTATGAATAGTTCTGTCACACCATCTACCAAATTAAGTGTCTTGAAACCCTTCTGTCTCTTGACAGGATTACATTTTTGAGACCTTGTATCATTCTGTGTGCCAAAAAAATTTATTCCAATCAATGCCCTTTAAAATATATGCGCCTCTGTTCCACAGTCGAATGACATGTCTAAAGCACGAATTCAATGCCTCGTATTTTGTTGAAATTAACAAAGCTCATCATTTGTAGCCGGTATAATGTGATCAGCAGTGAAGGAATCATGCTCATCATTCAATATATTTACAGTTCACAGTTAAACACTGATAGATATTGCAGTGCACCCTTTCTTAATTTAGCTACTCGTACCCTGGACTTGCTCATTTTCCAATAGGGATACAACTATTTTCATAATGTGGTTACCGTCTTGTCCTTTCTTAACATCTGTAGGGCGAAAAATAGAATCACAAACGTTATTTTGAAATAGAAAAACATTTGCAAACAGATGTGAATGTCTGAATTCAAAATCAATTATGTTGGTGAGGCTAGCAAAACTGATCATTAATGATAGGCATTTTGTGGCCTGCAGTGACAGAATCATGTTTGTCATTCATTTCACCTGCAGCTCACCAGAGAATTCATTGGGACATTTTATTGCCTATATTTCCCTTCATCGATCCTACTATCTCTGACTTGCTCATGTTTCATCGGAGTGCACGATTTTCTTTGTTCACGTACCATCCTGTGCCTTCTTAAGATCTGTGGGGCACAAAAGCAAATCAATATAACCTTTCCTAAATCATTTTTGTCTGCAAATTTAACATAGTGCAATGACATCAAACCCAAAATTATGACTCAGCTTTTACTGGAGGTCAGATCTTGCTATGTCAGCTGTGCCATTGACAAATGCAGTTCCAATTCAGTGATTAAAAGTTACCACTCATATATCACCAATCGACTATCAAGTGCCAGAAAATATGACAGTAAGAAGCAACATAGGCATAGCAAGTTGTTCAATTGATGACACTATCAGCGCGGTGTTAGTTTATGTTGGTGACATATTGCTGAACAGAATGTGAGGGGAACTCTGGTTAAATGAAATAAACTGTCAAAAAACATGCACACAGAGTATGTAGTCAAATGAAGGACGTTGGGCAAACCTGCACTGCAATCAAAATGGAGGGAGAATACATGAGGGAAAAGTGCCCGATATCTAAAGATAAACGGGGCGTGTCAGTGGCCGTCAAGGGCAGCTAATCCTTGGGAAAATATTTCCAGAGGCAAACAGAAACTCATGGCAGTTGTCGTAATTTGGAAGGACGGAGAGCTCTGACGCCGCAGGACTGCAAGTTGATGACTGTTTTAAGGAGTTCGGTGAGGTATGGAGGACATTGCTGATGGAGAGTTTAGTAAGAGCAGCAGAGAGGATCGAGCATGGGCATCAGGCAGTAAAGTACAAATAAAGACGGAAGAACAACTTTGTTTCCCGTCCGCACAAGGCACAGTGTAAAATGTTCAGTTTCTTATAATAAGCCTCTTTCTTAAGAAAGGGAAGATATCGTGCTTGCTATTTCTGAAAACTACAGCTCTCCAAAGAATTCTAAGGGTTTATACAGTTCCAATGGCTTGCAGCATTACTGCAACCATGACAGTATCGCCCAGTTTCAAACGGTAATACAACAGTTTTGAATTGCCCTTACCATCTTGTTCCTTCTTCAGATCTGTAGGACACAATAGGAAAACAAAAGTTCAACATTCTATTCGATTCCTTTCCGTGTGAGCAATTTACAGATGCTAATGAGAGCATACCTGAGCTCATAACTGAGCTTTGCCAAGAGCTTGGGGGCATTTAATGTCACGTAGATCACTCGGAAACACTGCCTAAAGCCTTAGCATGCACCATTGCAGCGTATCTAATGCCAAGGAAGGTCAATAGATCGGTCTCAACCTTCCGAACAGCAGGGAACAGCAAGACAAAGAAAATGGCATTTCAAAGGTCTACAATTTTGGCATTTACATAGAGTTTTAATTGGATGCAGCTATATACTCTTGTTGTATGCAGAGCGTGATATTAGTCAAGCTTTGTAAGAATTTAGCTCCGATGATATCATTGAAACGTATGTAAGCATACAAAAAAAACCCAGAAAATCCATTGATATGATGTCCATCATGTTGTGAAGCTTGGAAGAGGTTTGATTGGAGGATTGTCGAACAGAGGTTGGCAACGAGGCCCATAAGGGAATATTGCGTCAGATAATCAAAATCTTCGTCAATTCGGCGATTCTTTTTAGCGTTTTAAATGCGAACGACTGGTAGATAGACGAAAACCTTCATGGAGGCAAATGCAGCTGCTGGGGTTAAGTTAGCAGAAGGCACGGACTCCAAAAGCGAAGCTTTTACTATCGAGGATGTGCATGAAACAAGACATCGAGTAACGAAGTGTCAGGCGAGAGCATTGGACAGAGATTTGGAACAACGTCATGGAAACACTTGAAATATCAACACCGAGGCTTCCAATAACGTTCATTCTTTAATATATGTCCGCGAGTACAAGCACAGTAAAAGTCCATTCAGTGCACCACGTATGTGCCAGCATTGTCAATAGGCTGGAGAATTAGCCCTTTATTCTGCTCTATCAACAGCCTTGCCATTTACATGCCTCAACTTCTTCTTTTGTCAAATGCATTTGAAAAAAAAAATGAGTCTGCATCTGTCACCTCCAAAGCCAGTTATTTCCCGATCATAAATACTCACTGCGCTACAACTACAAAGAAAATCACCTCATTTCTTGATCTTTTGCTAATTGTGTCAAATATGCTTTATTTGCCAGTAGAAATATTTGTACCTGATCCAAACGCCTGCAATCAACATCTACAGCTACCACTGCATTTCATGAAGGCTTCATAAAACATGCCCTTACAGTGTGTTCTGTGTATTGTGTCCCGAATATCTCAATATGGCACTTCTCTGAGTTAGGCATCAACCTGATATCCTTAGTCCCTCACTATCACCACTACTTTTCACAATTGTGAAACGTGCTTTGATGTGAATCAGATGAAGCTGTATCCTAAGTATCTTGCTGCATATCGAGCATGTGGTCTCAATCCATGGTCCATTAGCTTTTTGGAAGATAATAGAGACCTCTTATCATTGAAGTCGCATTGAGGGAAATGGGAAACACCATACGGCGCACAATGCTGTATTCTGTATCGACCACTATATTAAAGGGAATATATACCCGCATTTGCTAAGATCTAAGATGCTAAAATGCCTGAAGTTCCTATTCTTCCAACCTACTAACTTACCGAATGCATCAAGTAAGATCGAAGATTCTAAAATGCCTGACGTTCCTATTCTTTCAACTTACGTAATGCATCAGGTTAGTATCGAACTTGTATATATCATTTTATTTCTTAAAATCGCCCTGGAACCGACAGTTTCTGTCACGAAGACACGCCACATGTCCTTCGAGCCAATCTCCATGGAATTGTTTATCATGCAACTTCCTTTCCTGGCTTTCGTCTGCTGCTTCATCTGGTAAGTGGCGGTGGCTGCGTCGTGGTAATGTGGTAATCGGGCTGGTAACCTTCTCTGGGACCAAAGGAGAGGGAGAAAACGTGAGGAAAAAGTGCCTGATAGATAAAGATAAAAGGGGCAAGTCAGTGGCCGTCAAGGAAAGCAAACTTTGGAAAAAATAAATTGCCGGTGTCCAACAGAAACGCATGGCAGTGGTCGTAAGTGGGAAGTGGAGCGAGATCGGACGTCACATGACTGCAAGGAGATGACTGTTTCATGGAGTTCGCTGAGGTATGGTAGACATTGCTGACGGAGAGTTTGCTCAGAGCAGCAGAGAGGATCGAGCGTGGGCATCAGGCAGCAAAGTACAAAGAAAAAAGGAAAAACAACTATTCGTGTCTCTTCCTCTCCCTCTGTTGCAATGAATCTTGACGTCTCTCTTACCTAGTCTGTTTGCCAATCAGTTCTACATTATCTTGCTGATCTCTCTATGAGCATCTGCTTCTGCTTCTCGATCTAACAATGTATTTCATATTTCTCCCACTCTCTTTCCCTGATAAATTATGTATGATATTTTATCTCACGAGCTCTGCATCTTTTTTTTTCTGTCTCTTCATCCATCAAAGTGCGTGCCTTTTGCCTGCATAGGCAGATCTCTGTGTGTGACTCAAAGACCCGACTTTTCAGTCAGTACAATGATGAGGCTGTCAATGCTGTTCCTTTTCAGGCATTCGCAAAGAAATAGTATTCACCATTCATTAGACTTACAGCTAACATAAAGATTCTGCAGACAGTGTGTTAACGATTGATACAAGCATCACTGCAACTGTCACAGCATCGGCCAGATACAAAGAGAAGTGCAAGCAAAGAATTAATCCCCCGACCTTCCTGGCATTTCTTAAGATCAGTTGGGCACAATTGAAAGTCGTTAATGCGACATATAAATATATTTTCGGACGGCCAATTAAAACAACAGAAAGATTACAAGCACAACATTTGAGTGCATCTCTGATGACCTGTCTGTCCTTCTCTTTTTCTGCGGATCCTGGACAGATGCAGTTTCAAGGTACATGGTGCACAATTAGATATTACATTTAGTTCCCTCATCTAAATCATTCATGTATATTGTGAATAACTGGGGTCCTAGCACCAATCCCTGTGGTACCCCACATGTCACTGCCTGCCATTTGGAAAAAGACCCATTTACCCCGACTCTTTGTTGCCTGTCTGGCAACCAATTTTCTATCCATTTGCAGTACACAGCCTGTAATCCCGTGCGCTTGAATTTTACATGCTAATCTCTTATGTGGGACTTTGTCAAAAGCCTTCTGTATGTCCAAATAAGCCACATCCATTGGTTCCCCCTCATGAACTCTACAAATTACATCCTCGAAGAATTCTGCTAGATTGGTGAAGCATGATTTCCCCTTCGTAAATCCATGCTGACTCTATTAGATTCTGCCACTGTTGCCCAAGTGCTCTGCGAAAAAGTCTTTTGTGATGGATTCTAGAGTTCTGCCCTCTGTCGACGTCAGGCTGACTCATCTGTATTCCCTGTTTTCTCTCTACGTCCACTTTTAAATGGTGGGGTTATATCAGCTACCCTCTACTCTGTAAGAACTGCTCCAGAGTCTATAGAATCTTGGAAGATTACCACCAATGCATCCACTATTTCTATGACCACATCCTTACGTACTCTGAGATGCAGGCCATCAGGTCCTGGGGGATATATCGGTCTTCAATCCCTTCAATTTCCCAAACACGATGTCTCTACTAATACTGATTTCCTTCAGTTCTTCTCCGTCACTAAACCCTGTGTTTCCCAACATTTCTGGTATAATATTTATGAAGACGGAAACAAAGTATGCATTTAGTTGGTCAGCCATTAATTTGAACCCGTAATAAATTCCCCTGTGTCTGACTGAAAGTGACCTACATTTGTTTTAACTAATATTTTATTTCCCTTCATATACCTAAAGCAACGTTAACAGTCAGTTTTATGTTCTCTGCAAGCTTGCACTCAGAGTCTATTTTCCCCCTTCTTAATCAATCCCTTGGTCCTCCTTTGCTGAATTCTGAGGTCCTCCTTTGCTGAATTCTAATTGCTGAGTTCGAGTAAAGCCTAAATGCTGGCACATCATCATTGGGTCAAATTACTCTTTTCTGTGTGCTCTCGAAATGGCATTTCTATGCAAATTCGATTGGTTGAACAAGATTGGCTCGCGTTTTCCAGATTCGCCATCCTGCGGCACTGCAGGCTATCAATCCACACTTGCCTTTTTTCTCTGAATATCGATGCTCATAAAATGCATTCTGTCTCTAAACCTATTGGTATGTTTTCCTGATGTATGTATTTTATTCTGTCTCCCGAGCTCTCAGTCCGTCGATGCACATACCTAACTCTGCTTCTGCTACCCCATGTCTTTCGGCCTATTGACTCCTATCCGTGTCTCTTCCTCTCCCTCTGTTGCAACGAATCTCGATGTTTAGTTTCGAGATACAGCACTGAAACCGGCCGTTCGGCCCACCGAGTCTGGGCCGTCCAGCAACCACCCATTTATACTAATCCTACACTAATCCCATATTCCTACCACATCCCCACCTGTCCCTATATTTCCCTACCACTTACCGAGACTATTGGCAATTTATAATGGCCAATTTACCTACAAACCTGTCTGTGTTAAATTGTTCTGTTTGCCTCTCATTTCCACTTTATTTTGCTGATCTCTCTATGAGCATCTGCTTCTGCTTCTCGATCTAATAATATATTTAATATTTCTCCCAATCTCTTTCCCTGATAAATTATCCATCGATAATTTGTCTCACTAGCTTTGCATCTTTTTTTTCTGTCTCAACAGCCAACAAAGTGCGTGCCAATTGCCTGAAGAGGCATCTCTGTCTCTGTGACTCAATGATCCGACTTTCCAGTCAGTACAATGATGAGGCTGTCAACGCTCATCCATTACAGCTGCTCCTTTTCAGGCAGTCGCAAAGAAATATTATTCACCATTCGTTAGACTTACAGCTATCTTAGATTTTCTGCAGACAATGTGTTGACGATTGCTACGAGCATCACTGCAACTATCACAGCATCGGCCAGATACAAAGGGAAGTGCACGCAGAGGATTAATCCCCCTACCTTCCTGGCATTTCTTAAGATCAGTAGGGCACAATTGGAAATAGTTAATGCGACATACAAATATATTATCGGACGGCCAACTAAAACAACAGAAAGACGACAAGCACAACATTTGAGTGCACCTCTGATGACCTGTCGGTCCATCGATTTTCCTGTGGCTCCTGCACAGATGCAGTTTCAAGGTACATGGTGCACAATTAGGTGTGAAGATCTTCAGGTGGTTCAACTATCACTGTGTGGGTCTGTTTTTCTCTCCTTCCGCAGAACGTCAGATATAAAACAGTGGGATATCACGCAACAGATTTAAAGGCAGGGTTAATTTTGTTGCTGACATAGCTATCTATTCTAGACCCCTCCCATTACTTCACCTACATCCATCTGATCGGGAGATAAAATGCAATCCCGATTAATCATTTCATTTCCATTTCGCTGCAGCTGATCCTGAGCTGAATGCCTCACAGAAGTCGTGGAACCTGTGGTTACTCAGCAGCCAGAGATTATTATGACCTACACCACCTTTGCAATGAGCTTTAAAATTTCATGCAAGGGGATGGCGAGATCCACATACCTCACAAGGTGCAGTAACAAATTCATTTAGTCTCTGCACATCCCTATTTTCTGTGATGTTGCAATTGCCGAGCTCCACCTACATTGAGAGATACACCACTTGACGGTCCGAATTATCACATCGGTAACACCTGAACCTTTTCCCTCGCTCCGTGGACTTTCAGTTACATGGTCCACAGCTTTGAATCCCCTTCGCAGCCACTCCACGTTTAGCTCTGTTAATTGGTTTGCCATATTTCTTCCCCAATGTTCATGCTCAACGAGGTATGAATAGTTCTGTCACACCATCTACCAAATTAACTGTCTTGCAACCCTTCTGTCTCATGACAGGATTACATTTTTGAGGCCTTGTATCATTCTGTGTGTCAATATACTATATTCCTATCCATGAATGTTAAAATATGCGCGCCTCTGTTCCTCAGTCGACTGACATATCTCAAAGCAGGAATTCAATGCCTCGTATCTTGTTGAGATTATCAAAGCTCTACATTCGTAGCCGGTATAATGTGATCAGCAGTGAAGGAATCATGCTTGTCATTCAATATATTTACAGCTCCCATATAAACACTTATAGATATTGCAGTGGCAACTTTTCATAATTTAGCTACTCATACCCGAGACTTGCTCAATTTCCAATAGGGATACAATTATTTTCATAATGTGGTTACCGTCTTGTCCTTTCTTAACATCTGTAGGGCGAAAAATGGAATCACAAACGTTATTTTGAAAAAGAAAAACATTTGCAAACAGATTAGAATGTCTGAATTTGAAGTCAATTATATTGGTGAGGCTAGCAAAGTTGATCATTAATGACAGGCATTTTGTGGCCTGCAGTGACAGAATCATGTTTGTCATTCATTTCACCTGCAGCTCAGCAGAGAATTCATTGGGACATTTTATTGCCTATATTTCCCTTGATCGGTCCTACGATCTCTGACTTGCTCATTTTTCATCGGGGTGCCCGATTTTCTTCGTTCACTTACCATCTTGCGCCTTCTTAAGATCTGTAGGGCACAAAAGCAAATCAATATAGCCTTCTTTCCTAAATCATTTTTGTCTGTAAATGTAACATAGCGCAACGACATCAAACCCAAAACTAGGGCTGAGGTTTTACTGGAGGTCAACGCTATGTCAACTGTGCAATTTACAAATGCAATTCCAATTCAGTGGTTAAAATGTAGCACTCATATATCACCAATAGGCTTGCAAGTGCCAGAAAATATGACAGTAAGAAGCAACATAGCCGTAGCAAGTTGTACTATTATCAGCGCGGTGTTAGTTTATGTTGGTGACATATTGCTGAACAGAACGTGAGGGAAACTCTGTTCAAATGAAATAAACGGTCTCTTAACATGCACACAGATTATGCCGTTAAATGGAGGACTTGGGGTAAACCTGCACTGGGATCAAAATGGAGGGAGAATACGTGAGGGAGAAGTACCCGATATCTGAAGATAAACGGGGCAAGTCGGTGTCAGTCAAGTACAGCAAATCCTAGGGAAAACATTGCCGGAGGCCAACAGAAAAGCATGGCAGTTTTCGTAATTGGGAGGTACGAAGAGCTCTCACGTGACAGGACTGCAAGTTGATGACTGTTTTAAGGAGTTCGCTGAGGTATGGAGGACATTGCTGACAGAGAGTTTAGTCAGAGCAGCAGATAGGATCGAACGTGGGCATCAGGCAGTAAAGTACAAAGAAAAAAGGAAAAACAACTTAGTTTTCCATCCGCACAAGGCACAGTGTAAAATGTTCAGTTTCTTGTAATAAGCCTCTTTCTGAGGAAAGGGAAGATATACTGCTTGCTATTTCAAAAACCTACAGTTGTCCAAAGATTTCTTAAGGTTACTACATTGCCCATGGCTCCCAGCGTTACTCCAACCATGACAGTCTCGCCCAGTTTCACACGGTAACACAACAGTTTTACATTGCCCTTACCATCTTGTTCCTTCTTCAGATCTGTAGGGCACAACAAGAAAACAAAAGTTTAACATTCTATTCGATTCCTTTCCGTATGGGCAATTTACAGATGCTAATGAGAGCAAACCAAAGCTCGTACCTGAGCTTGGCCAAGAGCTTGGGACATTTAATGTCAAGTACGTCACTCAGAAAATCAGCCTGAAGCCTTACCATGCATCATTGCAGCGTTTCTAATGCCAAGGAATGTCAGTAGTTTGGTCTCAATGTTCCCAACAGCAGGGACCAACAAAACAAAGACAATGGGCGGCACAGTGGCGCAGCGGTTAGCACCGCAGCCTCACAACTCCAGCGTCCTGGGTTCAATTCTGGGTACTGCATCTGTGGAGTTTGCAAGCTCTCACTGTGTCTGCTTGGGTTTCCTCTGGGTGCGCCGGTTTCCTCCCACAGCCAAAGGAATTGCAGGTTGATAGGTAAATTGGCTATTATAAATTGCCCCTTGTGTCGGTCGGTGGGAGGGGAATATAGGAACAGATGAGGATGTGGTAGGAATATGGGATTAGTGCAGGATTAATATAAATGGGTGGTTAATGGTGGGCACAGATTCGGTGGGCCGCAGGGCCTGTTTCAGTGCTGTAGCTCGAAATAAATAGATAAAACAAAATAAATTTTGGCACTTACATAGTGTTTTAATTGGCTGCAGCAAAATATTTTTCTTGTTTGCAGAGCTTGATATTAGTCAAGCTTTGTAAGCGTTTAGCTATGATGATATTAGTGAAACGAATGTAAGCATACAAAAAAATAACGGAAAATCCACTGATGTAATGCCCATCATGTAGTGAAGTTTGGAAGAGGCTTGATAGGAGGATTGTCAAACACACGTTGGCAACGAGGCCCATAAGGGAATATTGCGGCAGATAACCTGAATCTTCGTCAATTCGGTGATTCTTTTTAGCGTTTTAAATGCAAACGACTGGTACAGAGATGTAAACCTTCATGGAGGTAAATGCAGCTGCTGGGGTTAAGGCAGCAGAAGGCACGGACTCCAAAAGCGAAGCTTTTACTATCGAGGATGTGCAAGAAACAAGACATGGAGTAACGACCTGTCAGGCGAGAGCATTGTACAGAGATTTGGAAGAACGTCATGGAAACAGTTGAAATATTAACACCGAGGCTTCCTGTAGCGTTTATTCTTTAATATAGGTCCGCGAGTACAAGCACAGTTAAAGTCCATTCAGTACACCACGTATGTGCCAGCATTGTCAATAGGCTGGCGAAATCGCCCTTTATTCTGATCTATCAAGAGACTTGCCATTTACATGCATCAAATTCTTTTTTTGTAAAATACATTTGAAAAAAAAACTTAGTCTGCATCTGTCACATCCAAAGCTAGTTATTTCCAGATCACAAAAACTCACTTCGCTGCTACTGCAAAATAAACGCCACACTTTTTGATCTTTTGCTAATTGTGTCAAATATGCTTTATTTGTAAGTCGAAACAATTGTACCTGATCCAAACGGCTGCAATTAACATCTACAGCTACCACTGCATTTCATGGAGGCTTCATAAAACATGCCCTGACAGCGTGTTCTATGTATTGTGTCCCGAGTATCTCAATATGGCACTTCTCAGAGTTAAGCATCAACCTGATAACCTTAGTACCTACACTACCACCTCTACTTTTGACAACTGTGGAATGTGCTATGATGTGAATCAAATGAAGCTGTATCCTCAGTATCCTGCTGCATAAAGAGCATGTGGTCTCAAGCCATGGTCCATTAGCTTTTCGGAAGACAGTAGAGACCTGTTATCATCCAAGTAGCATCGTGGGAAATGGGAGAACACCATACGGCGCACAATGCTGTATTCTTTATCGACCACTATCTTAAATGGAATTTATACTCGCATTTGCTACGATCTAAGACGCTAAAATGCTTGACGTTCCTATTCTTTCAACCGACCATCTTTTGCAATGCATCAGGTAAGTATGGAAATTGTATATCTCATTTTGTTTCCGAAAATCGCCCTGGAAGCGACAGGTTCTGTCACGAAGACACGCCACCTCTCCTTCGACCCAATCTCTATGGAATTGATTACCATGCAACTTCCCTTCCTGGCATTCGTCTGCTATTTCATCTGGTAAGGGGCAGTGGCTGCGTAGTGGTAATGTGGTAATAGGGCTCGTAACCTGCTTTGGGACCAAAAGAGAGGGAGACTACGTGAGAGAAAGGTGCCCGATATTTAAATATAAAAGGGGCGAGTCAGTGGACGTCAAGTAGAGCAAGCACTCGGAAAGAAAACATTGCCGGTGGCCAACAGAAACGCATGGCCGTGGTCTTAAGTGGGAGGTAGAGAGAGATCTGAATTCACAGGACTGCAAGTAGATGACTGTTTTAAGGAGTTCGCTGAGGTATGGAAGACATTGAACGAAGAACAAGGAACAAAGAACAGTACAGCACAGGAACAGGCGATTCGGCCCTCAAAGCCTGCGCCGATCTTGATTCCTGCCTAAACTAAACCCTGCTGCACTTCCGGGGTCCGTGTCCCTCTATTCCCACCCTATTCATGTATTTGTCAAAATGCCTCTTAAACGTCGCTATGGTACCTGCTTCCACCACCTCCCCCGGCAACAAGTTCCACTTACCACCCTCTGTGTAAAGAACTTGCCTCGCACATCCCCTCTAAACTTTGCCCCTCTCACCTTAAATCTATGTCCCCCAGTAACTGACTCTTCCACCCTGGGAAAAAGCTTCTGACTATCCACTCTGTCCATGCCGCTTATAACTTTGTAAACCTCGATCATGTCGCCCCTCCACCTCCGTCGTTCCAGTGAAAAGAATCCGAGTTTATCCAAAATGTCCTCATAGTTAATGCCCTCCAGACTAGGCAACATCCTGGTAAACCTCTTCTGTACCCTCTCCAAAGCCTCCACGTCCTTCTGATAGTGTGGCGACCTGATATGCACGCAATATTCTAAGTGTGGCCGAACTAAAGTTCTGTAAATCTGCAGCGTGTCTTGCCTATTTTTATACTTTATGCCCCGACCGATGAAGTCAAGCATGCCGTATGCCTTCTTGACTACCTTATCCACCTGCGTTGCCACTTTCAGTGACCTGTGGACCTGTACGCCCAGATCTCTCTGCCTGCCAGTACTCCTAATGGTTTTGCCATTTACTGTATACTTCCCACCTGCATTAGACCTTCCAAAATGCATTACCTCACATTTGTCCGAATTAAACTCCGTCTGCCATTTCTCTGCTCAAGTCTCCAACCGACCTATATCCTGCTGTATCCTCTGACAATCCTCATCACTGTCCGCAACTCCACGAACCTTTGTGGCGTCCGCAAACTTGCTAATCAAACCAGCTACATTTTCCTCCAAATCATTTCTATATACTACAAACAGCAAAGGTCGCAGCACTGATCCCTGTGGAACACCACAATTCACATCTTTCCATTCACCCTTCAACTGCTACCCTTTGTCTTCTATGACCGAGCCAGTTCTGTATCCATCTTGCCAGCTCCCCTCTGATCCCATGTGATTCACCTTTTGTGTCAGTCTGCCATGAGGGACCTTGCCAAAGGCTTCACTGAAGTCCATATCGAAAACATCCGCTGCCCTTCCTTCATCAATCATCTTTGTCACTTCCTCAAAAAACTCAATCAAATTAGTGAGACACGACCTCCCCTTCACAAAACCATGCTGCCTCTCGCTAATAAGTCCATTTGTTTCCAAATGGGAGTAAATCCTGTTCCGAAGAATCCTCTCTAACAATTTCGCAACCACTGATGTAAGGCTCACCGGCCTATAATTTCCTGGATTATCCTTGCTACCCTTCTTGAACAAAGGAACAACATTGGCTATTGTCCAGTCCTCTGGGACCTCACATGAAGCCAATGAGGATATAATGATTTCTGTCATGGCCCCGGCAAATTCTTCCCTTGCCTCCCTTAGTGTTCTGGGGAGGATCCCATCAGGCCCTGGGGACGTATCTACCTTAATGCTGTGCAAGAAACCCAACACCTCCTCCTTTTTGATAATGTGATGACTGAGACTTTCTGCACTCCCTTCCCTATGCTCATCATCCACCAAGTCTTTCTCCTTGGTAGATACTGATGCAAAGTACTCATTTATTACCTCACCCATTTCCTCTGGCTCCACACATATATTCCCTTCTCTGTTCTTGAGTGGGCCAACCCTTTCCCTGGTTGCCGTCTTGCTCTTTATATACTTAAAAAAGCCTTGGGATTTTCCTTAATCCTGTTTGTCAATGACTTCTCATAAGCCCTTTCAGCCCTCCTGACTCCTTGCTTAAGTTCCTTCCTACTGTCTTTATATTCCTCAAGGGATTCGTCTGTTCCTAGCCTTCCAGCCCTTGTGAATGCTTCCTTTTTGTTTTTGACGAGGCTCACAATATCCCGCCTTATCCAAGGTTCCCGAAACTTGCCACACTTATCCTTCTTCCTCACAGGAACATGCTGGTCCTGGATGCTAATCAACAGAAATTTGAAAGTCTCCCACATGTCAGGTGTTGATTTACTCTCAAACATCCGTCCCCAATCCAAATTATTCAATACCTGCCTAATATTGTTATCATTAGCCTTTCCCAATTTAGCACCTTCACCCGAGGACTACTCTTATCCTTATCTAAAAGTACCTTAAAACTTATGGATTTATGGTCACTGTTCCCGAAATGTTACCCTACTGAAACGTTGACCACCAGATCGGGCTCATTCCCCAATACCAGGTCCAGTACGGCCCCATCCCTAGTTGGACTATCTACGTATTGTTTCAAGAAGCTCTCCTGGATGCTTCTTACAAATTCTGCCCCATCGAAGCCCTTAGCACTAAGTGAGTCCCATTCAATATAGGGGAAGTTAAAATCAACCACCACTACAACCCTGTTACCTTTACATCTTTCCAAAATCTGTCTACATATCCGCTCCTCTACCTCCCGCTGGCAGTTGAGAGGCCTGTAGTAAACCCCCAACATCGTGACTGCACCCTTCCTATTCCTGAGCTCCACCCATATTGCCTCGCTGCATGACCCCTCCGAGGTGTCTTCCCACAGTACAGCTATGATATTCTCCTTAACCAGTAATGCAACTCCCTCACCCCTTTTACATCCCCCTCTATCCCGCCTGAAGCTTCTAAATCCTGGAACATTTAGCTGCCAATCCTGTCCTTCCCTCAACCAAGTCTCTGTAATAGCAACAATATCATAGTTCCAAGTACTAATCCAAGCTCTAAGTTCATCTGCCTACCCTGTTATACTTCTTGCATTGAAACAAATGCACTTCAGACCATCAGTCCCGCTGTTCTCCGCAACATCTCCCTACCTGCTCTTCCTCTTATCCTTACTGGCCTTATTTACTGGTTCCCCTTCATTTATTTCACTGCTGATGGGGAGTTTGCTCAGAGCAGCAGAGAGGATTGAGCGTCGGCATCAGGCAGTAAAGTACAAAGAAAAAAGGAAAAGCAACTTATGTCACCGTCCGCACAAGGCACGGTGTAAAATGCTTAGTTTCTTGTAATAAGAGTCTTTCTTAAGATTTTAGTTTATTTCCGTGAAGTGTATCTGTTCTGTTAAACACAGGCCTGGCAGTGGTCCTAAGTCCAGTGGAATGCATATGTAGTGACATTTTGGATCTCCAGGGCAATTCCCGTTTCTTGCCCAACTGTAGGTGGAGGAAGTGACATCAGCTGCAGGAACTGGGCTCCCTATTTTGGAATTTGAGCCGCAGAATGGTGAAGAAAAAATACAATGATGTAACGGAAGTAAGTGGGTTAGTGTATCAGAAAGAACTAACAGATTGGCTTTCTTTTCACTTGAGTGCAAGTATTCAGAGCGAACGAATCGAGGTCTTTAACATTACTTAAGGTATTGATAGACAGGCTACAAAGAGAATGTTTCCACTTGTGGGAATGAGCATAAAGAGAGGCCGTCAGTATAACATAGTTGCCAGAAAATTCAACAGGGAATTCAGAATAAAGTTATTTACCAAAACAGGGTTGAATATATCGATCTTCTTGCCACAGGGATTGGGTGAAGTGAATGAAATAGATATCTTTAAGGAGAAGATAGATGGTAATATTATAGCGAAGGAAAACAAATGGTTATGATCAAAGATTTAGACAAGCATGTTCATAGAAACGTAGAAACATAGAAAATAGGAGCAGGGGTAGGCCATTTTACCCGTCGAGCCCGCACCGCCACTCTCTATGATCATGGCTGATCATCCAAGTCAGTAGCCTGCTCCCGCTTTCGCCCCCATATCATTTGATCCCTTTAAACACAACAGCTATTTCTAACTCCTTCTTGAAAACATACAATGTCTTGGCCTCACCTGTGTCAATCAGACTGGTAAACCTTCGCTGCACTCCCTCTATAGCAAGAACATCATTCCTCAGATACGGAGACCACAACTGCACACAATATTCCAGGTGTGGCCTCACCAAGGTCCTGTATAATTGCAACAAGACATCCCTGCTCCTGTACATGAATCCTTTCGTTATGAAGGCCAATATGCAATTTCCCATTTTTACAGCCTGTTCGACCTGCATGCTTACCTTCAGCGACTGGTGTACGAGAACACCCAGGTCTCGTTGCATATTTCCCTTTCTCAGTGTCTAGCCGTTCAGATAATAATCTGCCTTCCTGTTTTTGCTACGAAAGTGGAAAACGGCACATTTATCCATACTATATTGCATCTGGCATGCATTGTCCCACTCACTCAACCTGTCCAAATCACCATGAAGCCTCTCTGCATTCTCCTCACAACTCATCCTCCCACCCAATTTTGTGTCATCTGCATTTTGGAGATATTGCATTTAGTTCCCTCATCTAAATCATTCACGCGTATTGTGAATAACTGGGGTCCTAACACCAATCCCTGCTGTACCCCACATGTCACTGGCTGCCATTTGGAAAAGACCCAATTACCCCGACTCTTTGTTGCCTGTCTGCCAACCAATTTTCGATCCATTGCAGGACACGGCCCGCAATCACATGCCCTTTAATTTTACATGCTAATCTCTTATGTGAGACTTTGTCGAAAACCTTCTGTATGTCCAAATATACCACATCCACTGACTGCCTCTCATCAAATCTACGAATTACATCCTCGAAGAATTCTGTTAGATTTGTCAAGCATGATTTTCCTTTCGTAAATTCATGCTGACTCTGTCCGAATCTACCAGTGTTGCCAAAGTGCTCTGCGATAAAGTCTTTGATAATGGATTCTAGAGTTCTGCCCACTGTCGACGTCAGGATGACTCGTCTGTAATTCCATGTTTTCTCTCTACCTCCCTTTTTAATCTGCGGGGTTACATCAGCTACCCTCCGCTCTGTAGGAACTGTTGCAGAGTCTATAGCATCTTGGAAGATGACCACCAATGCATCCACAAGATCTATGACCACATCCTTACGTACTCTGGGATGCAGGCCATCAGGTCCTGGGGATTTATCGGCCTTCAATCCCACCAATTTCCCAAACACAATGTCTCCACTAATACTGATTTCATTCAGTTCTCCTCCATCACTAAACCCTAAGTTTCCCAACATTTCTGGTATGATAAAAGCAAAATACTGCGGATGCTGGAAATCTGAAACAAAAACAAGAAATGCTGGATTCACTCAGCAGGTCTGGCAGCATCTGTGGAAAGAGAAGCAGAGTTAACGTTTCGGGTCAGTGACCCTTCTTCGGAACTCCTGGTATGATATTTCTGAACACAGAGACAACGTATGCATTTAGTTGGTCAGCCATTTATTTGTTCCACATAGAAAATTCCCCTGTATCTGACTGTAAGGGACCTACATTTGTCTTAACTAATATTTTATTTCCCTTCATATACCTAAAGCAACGTTCACAGTCAGTTTTATGTTCTCTGCGATCTTGCACTCATACTCTATCCACCCCCCCCTCCCCATCTTAATCAATCCCTTGGTCCTCCTTAGCTGAATTCTAAGGTCCTCCTTTGCTGAATACTAATTGCTGAGTTCGAGTGAAGTCCAACTGCTGGTAAAGCATCATAGGGTCAAATTCCTCTTTTCTGTGCGCTCTAGCCAAGGCATTTCTATGCAAATTCGATTGGTTAAACAAGATTGGCTAGCGTTTTCCAGATTCGCCATCCTGCGGCACTGCAGGCTATCAATCCACACTTGTCTTTTTGCCTCTGTATATCGATGTTCATAATTTGCATTCAGTCTCCAAACCTATTGGTATGTTTTCCTGATGTATGCATTTTCTCTGTCCCCCGAGCTCTCACTGCGTCGATGCACATACCTAACTCTGCTTCGGCTACCCCATGTCTCTTTGCTGATTGACTCCTTTACTTGTCTCTTCCTCTCCATATGTTGCAATGAATCTTCACGTGTGTCTTACATTGTTCTGTTTGTGGATCATTTCTGCGTTATCTTGCTAATCTCTCTATGAGCATCTGCTTCTGCTTCTCGATCTAATAATGTATTTCATATTTCTCCCACTCTCTTTCCCTGATAAATTGTGTATCGATACTTCATCTCACTGGCTCTGCATCTCTTTTTGCTGCCTCTTAATCCATCAAATTGCGTGCCTTTTTCCTGCAGAGGCATCTCTCTCTCTGTGACTCAAAGACCCGACTTTTCAGTGAGTACAATGATGAGGCTGTCAACGCTCATCCTTTACAGCTATTCCTTTTCAGGCATTCGCAAAGAAATATCATTCACCATTCGTTAGACTTACAGCCATCATACATTTTCTGCAGACAGTGTGTTGACGATTGATACGAGCATCACTGCAACTGTCGCTGCATCGGCCATAGTCAAATCGTAGTGCAAGCAGAGTATTAATCCCCCTACCTTCCAAGCATTTCTTAAGATCAATAGGGCAAAATTGGAAATCGTTAATGCTACATATAAATATATTTTCGGACGGCCAACTAAAACAACAGAAAGACTACAAGCACAACATTTGATTGGAACTTTGATGACCTGTAGGTCCATCTGTTTTCCTGTGGATCCTGCACAGATGCACTTTCAAGGTACATGGTGCACAATTAGGTGTGAAGACCTTCAGGTGGTTCAAATATCACTGTGTGGGCCTATCTTTCTCTCCTTTCGCAGAACGTCAGATAACAAATATTGGGAGATCGCGCAACACATTTAAAGGCGGGGTTAATTTTGTTACTGACATAGCTATCTTTACTAGACACCTCCCATTACTTCACCTGGATCCATCTGATAGGGAGATAAAATGCAATCCAGATAAAACCCTTCATTTCCATTTCGCTGCAGCTGATCCTGAGCTGAATGCCTCACAGAAGTCGTGAAACCTGTGGTTTACTCAGCAGCCACAGATAATTATGACCTACACCACCTTTGCAATGAGCTTAAAAATTTCTTGAAAGGGTAATGCGAGATCCACATACCTCACAACTTGCAGTAACAAATTCAATTAGTCTCTGCCCCATCGCTATATTCTGTGATGTTGCATGAGCCGATTTCCACCGACATTGAGCGATACGCCACTTCATGTTCCCACTTATCCCATCGGTAACACCTGAAACTTTTCCCTCGCTCTGTGGACTTGTAGTTACATGGCCCACAGCTTTGAATTCCCGTCGCAGCCACACTACGTTTGGCTCTGTTAATCGGTTTGCCATATTTCTTCCCCAATCTTCATGCTCAACGAGGTATGAATTGTTTTGTCACACCATCTGCCAAATTAAGTGTCTTGCAACCCTTCTGTCTCTTGACAGGATTACATTTTTGAGGCCTTGTAACTTTCTGTGTGTCAATGTACTATATTCCAATCCATGTATGTTAAAATATATGTGCCTCTGTTCCTCAGTCGACTGACATATCTCAAAGCAGGAATTCAATGCCTCGTATCTTGTTGAGATTATCAAAGCTGATCATTCATTGCCTGTATAATGTGATCAGCAGTGAAGGAATCATGCTTGTCATTCAATATATTTACAGCTCCCAAATAAAAACTTACAGATATTGCAGTGGCAACTTTTCTTAATTTAGCTACTCGTACCCTGGACTTGTTCATTTTCAAACAGGAATACAACTATTTTCATAATGTGGTTACCGTCTTGTCCTTTCTTAACATCTGTAGGGCGAAAAATAGAATCACAAACGTTATTTTGAAAAAGAAGAACATTTTCAAACAGATCTGAATGTCTGAATTCAAAATCAATTATGTTGGTGAGGCTAGCAAAGCTGATCATTAATGACAGGCGTTTTGTGGCCTGCAGTGTGAGAATCATGTTGGTCATTCATTTCACCTGTCGCTCACCAGGGAATTCATCTGGACATTTTATTGCCTATTTTTCCCTTCATCGGTCCTACTATCTCTGACTTGACATTTTCCATCGGGATGCACGATTCTCTTCATTCACGTACCATCTTGCGCCTTCTTAAGATCTGTAGGGCACAAAAGAAAATCAATAAAGCCTTCTTTCCTAAACAATTTTGTCTGCAATTTTTAAAAAGCGCAATGACATCAAACCCAAAACTAGGACTCAGGATTTTACTGGAGGTCAGATCATGCTACGTCAGCTGTGCCAATAACAAATACAGTTCCAATTCAGTGGTTAAAATGTACCACTCATATATCACCAATGGGCTATCAAGTGCCAGAAAATATGACAGTAAGAAGCAACATAGTCGTAGCAAGTTGTACAATTGGTGACATGATCGGCGCGGTGTTAGTTTATGTTGGTGACATATTGCTGAACAGAACGTGAGGGGAACTCTGTTCAAATGAATACAACTGTCTATAAACGTGCACACAGTGTATGGAGGCAAATGGAGGACTTGGGACAAACCTGCACTGGGATCAAAATGGAGGGAGAATACGTGAGGGAGAAGTACCCGATATCTGAAGATAAACGGGGCAAGTCGGTGTCAGTCAAGTACAGCAAATCCTAGGGAAAACATTGCCGGAGGCCAACAGAAAAGCATGGCAGTTTTCGTAATTGGGAGGTACGAAGAGCTCTGACGTGACAGGACTGCAAGTTGATGACTGTTTTCAGGAGTTCGATGAGGTATGGAGGACGTTGCTGACGGAGAGTTTGGTCAGAGCAGCAGAGAAGATCGAGCGTGGGTATCGGGCAGTAAACTACAAAGAAAAAAGGAAAAGCAACTTATTTTACCGTCCGCACAAGACATGGTGTAAAATGTTCAGTTTCTTGTAATAAGCCTCTTTCTTAAGATTTTAGTTTATTTCCGTGAAGTGTATGTGTTCTATTGAATGGAGATATGGCAGTTGTCCTAAGTCCAGTGACATTTTGGATCGCCAGT
The DNA here is from genome assembly GCF_036365525.1 of Heterodontus francisci. Taxonomy (NCBI): domain Eukaryota; kingdom Metazoa; phylum Chordata; class Chondrichthyes; order Heterodontiformes; family Heterodontidae; genus Heterodontus; species Heterodontus francisci. The sequence goes on along the minus strand of NC_090409.1, from coordinate 26,301,498 downwards.
GCAATTCCCGTGTCATGCACAACTGTAGGTGGAGGAAGTGATATCAGCTACAGGAACTCGGCTCCTGATTTTGGAATTTGAGCCGCAGCATGGCGACGAAAAAATACAGTGATGTACCCGAAGTAAGTGGGTTTGTGTATCAGGAAAGAGTAAACAGGTTGGGTTTCCTTTCACTTGAATACAAAGCTTCAGAGTGACCGAATAGAGTACTTTAACATTCCATAAGGTATTGATAGACAGGCTACAAAGAGAATGTTTCCACTTGTGGGAATGAACATAAGGAAAGGCCGTCAGTATAACATAACTGCCAGAAAATTCAATAGGGAATTCAGCAGAAAGTTATTTACCGAAAAAGTGTTGAATATATCGATCTTCTTGCCACAGGGATTGGGTGAAGTGAATGAAATAGATATCTTTAAGGGGAAGCCAGACGCGAATATTGTAGAGAAGGAAAACAAATGGTTATGATCAAAGATTTAGACGAGGATGTTCATAGAAATGTATCAACATAGAAAATAGGAGCAGGGGTAGGCCATTTGACCCGTCGAGCCTGCTCCGCCAATCTCTATGATCATGGCTGATCATCCAAGTCAGTAACCTGCTCCTGCTTTCGCCTTCATATGCTTTGTTCTCTTTAAACATAACAGCTATTTCTGACTCCTTCTTGAAAACATACAATGTTTTGGCGTCACCTGTCCCAATCAGTCTGGTAAACCTTCGCTGCACTCTCTCGATAGCAAGAACATCCTTCCTCAGATCAGGAGACCAAAACTGCACACAATACTCCAGGTGTGGCCTCACAAAAGTCCTGTATAATTGCAGCAAGACATCCCTGCTCCTTTACTTGAAACCTTTCGTTATGAAGGCCATTATACCATTTGCCATTTTTCCCGCCTGTTTGACGTGCATGCTTATCTTCAGCGACTGGTGTACGAGAACACCCAGGTCTCATTGCATATTCCCCTTTCTCACTAGCTAGCCGTTCAGATAATAATCTTCCTGCCTGTTTTTGCTTCTAACGTGGATAACGGCACATTTATCCATATTATATTGCATCTGACATGTATTGTCCCACAATGCAACTTGTCCAAATCACCATTAAGCCTTTCTGCATTCTCCTCACAACACACCTTCCCACCCAATTTTGTGTCATCTGCATTTTGGAGATTTTACATTTAGTTCCCTCATCTAAATCATTCATGTATATTGTGAATAACTGGGGTCCTAGCACCAGTCCCTGCAGTACCCCACATGTCACTGCCTGCCATTTGGAAAAACACCCATTTACCCCGACTCTTTGTTGCCTGTCTGCCAACCAATTTCTATCCATTGCAGTACACTGCCTGCAATCCCGTGTGCTTTAATTTTGCATGCTAATCTCTAAGGTGGAAATTTGTCAAAAGCCTTTTGTATGTCCAAATAAACCACATCCACTGGCTCCCCCTCATCAAATCTAATAATTACATCTTCGAAGAATTCTGCTAGATTTGTTAAGCATGATTTCCCTTTCGTAAATCCATGCTGACTCTGTCGGATTCTTAGACAGTTGTCCAAGTACTCTGCTATAAAGACTATGTTAATGGATTCTAGATTTCTGCCCACTGTCTACATCAGGCTCACTCCTCTGTAACTCCCTGTTTTCTCTCTACATCCCTTTTTTAAATAGTGGGATTACATCAGCTACCATCCACTCTGTAGGAACTGTTCCAGAGTCTATAGAATCTTGGAAGATGACCACTAATGCATCCACTAGTTCTCTGACCACATCCTTACGTACTCTGGGATGCAGGACATTATGTCCTGGGGATTTATCGGCCTTCAATCCCATCAATTTCCCAAACACAATATCTCTACTGATGCTGTTTTCCTTCAGTTCTTCTCCGTCACTAAACCCTCTGTTTCCCAACATTTCTGGTATGATATTTATGAAGACTGAAACAAAGTATGCATTTAGTGGGTCAGCCATTTACTTGTTCCCGTAATTAATTCCCCTGTGTCTGTCTGTAAGGGACCTACATTTGTCTTAACTAATATTTTATTTCCCTTCACATACCTGTATCAACGTTTACAGTCAGTTTTATGTTCTCTGCAAGCTTGCACTCATACACTATTTTCCCCCTTCGTAATCACTCCCTTGGTCCCCCTTTGCTGAATTCTAATGTCCTCCTTTGCTGAATTCTAATTGCTGAGTTCGACTGAAGCCTAACTGCTGACACAGCATCATTGGATCAAATTACTCTTTTCTGAGCGCTCTTGCCAAGGCATTTCTATGCAAATTCGATTGGTTAAACAAGATTGGCTAGCGTTTTCCAGATTCGCCATCCAGCGGCACTGCAGGTTATCAATCCACACTTGCAATTTTGTCCCTGCATATCGATGTTCATAATTTGCATTCAGTCTGTAAACCTATTGGTATGTTTTCCTGATGTATGTATTTTTCTCTGTCTCCCGAGCTCTCAGTCCATCGATGCACATACCTAACTCTGCATCTGCTGCCCCATGTCTCTCTGATATCGACTCCTATCCATCTCTCTTCCTCTCCCTCTGTTGCAATGAATCTAGACGTCTGTTTTACATTGTTCTGTTTGCCTATCATTTCTACTTTATCTTGCTGATCTCTCTATGAGAATCTGTGACTGCTTCTCGATCTAATAATGTATTTCGTATTTCTCCCAATCTCTTTCCCTGATAAATTATGTATCGATATTTCATCTCACTAGCTCTGCATCTTTTTTTTTCTGTCTCTTTATCCATCAAAGTGCGTGCCTTTTGCCTGCAGAGGCATCTCTCTCTCTGTGTCTCAAGGACCCGACTTTTCAGTCAGTACAATGATGAGGCTGTCAACGCTTATCCTTTACAGCTGTTCCTTTTCAGGCATTCGCAAAGAAATAGTATTCACCATTCGTTAGACTTACAGCTATCAAAGATTTTCTGCAGACAGTGTGTTGACGATTGATACGAGCATCACTGCAACTGTCGCAGCATCGGCCAGATTCAAATCGTAGTGCAAGCAGAGTATGTATCCCCCTACCTTCTAGGCATTTCTTAAGATCAATAGGGCAAAATTGGAAATCGTTAATGTTACATATAAATATATTTTCGGACGGCCAACTAAAACAACAGAAAGACTACAAGCACAACATTTGATTGGAACTTTGATGACCTGTCGGTCCATCTATTTTCCTGTGGATCCTGCACAGATGCACTTTCAAGGTACATGGTGCACAATTAGGTGTGAAGACCTTCAGGTGTTTCAAATATCAGTGTGTGGGCCTATCTTTCTCTCCTTCCGCAGAATGTCAGATATTAAAGAGTGGGATATCACGCAACAGATTTCAAGTCGGGGTTAATTTTGTTACTGACATAGCTATCTTTTCTAGACACCTCCCATTACTTCACCTAGATCCATCTGATAAGAATATAAAATGCAATCCAGATAAAACACTTCATTTCCATTTCGCTGCAGCTGATCCTGAGCTGAATGCCTCACAGAAGTTGTGAAACCTGTGGTTACTCAGCAGCCACAGATAAATATGACCTACACCACCTTTGAAAAGAGCTTTAAAATTTCATGAAAGGGGAATGCGAGATCCACATACCTCACAACTTGCAGGAACAAATTCATTTAGTCTCTGCCACATCCCTATATTCTGTGATGTTGCATGAGCCGAGCCCCACCTACATTGAGAGATATGCCACTTCATGTTCCCACTTATCACATCGGTAACACCTGAACCTTTTCCCTTGCTCCATGGACTTGTAGTTACACGGCCCACAGTTTTGAATCGCCGTCGCAGCCACACCACGTTTAGCTCTGTTAATCGGTTTGCCATATTTCTTCCCCAATCTTCATGCTCAACGAGGTATGAACAGTTTTGTCACACCTCCTACCAACTTAAGTGTCTTGCAACGCTTCTGTCTCTTGACAGGATTACATTTTTCGGGCCTTTTATCATTCTGTGTGCCAATATACTATATTCCAATCCCTGTATGTTACCATATATGCGCCTCTGTTCCTCAGTCAAAAGACATGTCTCAAAGCACGAATTCAATGCCTCGTATCTTGTTGAGATTATCAAAGCTCATCAATCATAGCCGGTATAATGTGATCAGCAGTGAAGGAATCATGCTCGTCGTTCAATATATTTACAGCTCCCAAATAAAAACTTACAGATATTGCAGTAACAACTTTTCTTAATTTAGCTATTCATAACCTGCTTATTTTCCAAAAGGGAGACATCTATTTTCATAATGCGGTTACCGTCTTGTCCTTTCTTAACATCTGCAGGGCGAAAAATAGAATCACAAACGTTATTTTGAAAAAGAAAAACATTTTCAAACAGATCTGAATGTCTGAAATCAAAATCAATTATGTTGGTGAGGCGAGCAAAGCTGATCATTAATGACAGGCGTTTTGTGGCCTGCAGTGACAGAATAATGTTTGTCATTCATTTCACCTGCAGCTCACCAGGGAATTCATCTGGACATTTTATTGCCTATAATTCCCTTCATCGGTCCTACTATCTCTGACTTGCTCATTTTCCATTGGGGTGCACGATTCTCTTCGTTCACGTACCATTTTGCGCCTTCTTAAGATCTGTGGGGCACAAAAGAAAACCAATATAGTCTTTTTTTTTTAGAGACACAGCACTGAAGCAGGCCCTTCGGCCTGTGCCGACCATCAACCACCCATTTTTATACTAATCCTACATTAATTCCATTTTCCTACCACATCCGCACCTATCCCTATATATCCCTACCACCTTCCTATACTAGGGGCAATTTTATAATGGCCAATTTACCTATCAACCTGCAAGTCTTTGGCATGTGGGAGGAAACGGGAGCACCCGGAGGAAACCCACGCAGACACAGGGAGAACTTGCAAACTCCACACAGGCAGTACCCAGAATTGAACCCGGGTAGCTGGAGCTGTGAGGCTGCGGTGCTAACTACTGCGCCACTGTGCCGCCCAAAGTCAACCACATTGCTGTGTGTCTGGAGTCACATGTAGGTCAGACCAGGTAAGGACAGCAGATTTCCATCCCTAAAGGACATTAGTGAACCAGATGTGTTTTTACAACATGGCCATCATTAGACTAGCTTTCAATTCCAGATTTATTAATTGAATTCAAATTCAATTAATGTGGTGGGATTTGAACCCATGTCGCCAGAGCAATACCCTGGGTCTGTGGGTTACTAGTCCAGTGACAATACCAACATGCCACTGCCTCCTCTACTTTCCTAAATCATTTTTGTCTGCATATTTAACATAGCGCAGTGACATCAAACCTAAAATTAGGACTCAGGTTTTACTCGAGGTCAGATCCTGCTATGTCAGCTGTGCCAATAACAAATACAGTTCCAATTCAGTGTTTAAAAGGTAGCACTCATATATCACCAATCGGCTATCAAGTGCCAGAAAATATGACAGTAAGAAGCAACATAGTCGTAGCAAGTTGTCCAATTGGTGACACGATCAGCGCGGTGTTAGTTGATGTTGGTGACATATTGCTGAAGAGAACGTGAGGGGCACTCTGTTTAAATGAAATAAACTGTCTGTAGACATGCACACAGAATGGAGGCAAATGGAGGACTTGGGGCAAACCTGTAGTTGGAACAAAATGGAGGGAGAATACGTGAGGGAAAAGTACCCGATATCTGAAGATAAACGGGACAAGTCGGTGTCCGTCAAGTACAGCAAATCCGAGGGAAATCATTGCCGGAGGCCAAAAGAAACGCATGACAGTTGTCGTAATTGGGAAGTACGGAGTGTTCTGAGGTCACAGGACTGCAAGTTGATGATTGTTTTAAGGAGTTCGATGAGGTATGGAGGACATTGCTGAAGGAGAGTTTGGTCAGAGCAGCAGAGAAGATCGAGCGTGGGCATCAGGCAGTAAAGTACAATGAAAAAAGGAAAAACAACTTATTTTACCGTCTGCATACGGCATGGTGTAAAATGTTCAGTTTCTTGTAATAAGCCTCTTTCTGAAGATTTTAGTTTTTTACCGTGAAGTGTATGTGTTCCATTTATTCGAGGCCTGGTAGTTGTCACAAGTCCAGTGGAATGCATATGCAGTGACATTTTGGAACACCAGTGCAATTCTCGTGTCTTGCACAACTGCAGGTGGAGGAAGTGACATCAGCTGGAGGAACTCGGCTCCCTATTTTGGAATTTGAGCCGCAGCATGGTGACGAAAAAGTACAATGATGTACCCGAAGTAAGTGGGTTAGTGTATCAGGAAAGAGTAAACAGGTTGGGTTTCCTTTAATTTGAACACAAAGCTTCAGAGTGACCGAATAGAGGTCTTTAACATTACGTAAGGTATTGATCGACTGGTTACAAAGAGAATGTTTCCACTTGTGGGAATGAGCAAAAGGAGAGGCCGTCAGTATAACATAGTTGCCAGAAAATTCAATAGGGAATTCAGAAGAAAGTTATTTACCGAAAAAGGGTTGAATATATCGATCTTCTTGCCACAGGGATTGGGTGAAGTGAATGAAACAGATATCTTTAAGGGGAAGCCAGATGCGAATATGGTAGAGAAGGAAAACAAATGGTTATGATCAAAGATTTAGACGAGGATGTTCATAGAAACGTATATACATAGAAAATACGAGCAGGGGTAGGCCATTTGACCCGTCGAGCCTGCTCCGCCAATCTCTATGATTATGGCTGAACATCCAAGTCAGTAACCTGCTCCAGCTTTCGCCTCCATATCCTTTGTTCCTTTTAAACACAACAGCTATTTCTAACTCCTTCTTGAAAACATACAATGTTTTGGCCTCACCTGTCCCAATCAGTCTGGTGAACCTTCGCTGCACTCCCTCTATAGCAAGAACATCTTTCCTCAGATAAGGAGACCAAAACAGCACACAATATTCCAGGTGTGGCCTCACGAAAGTCCTGTATAATTGCATCAAGACATCCCTGCTCCTGTACTGGAAACGTTTCGTTATGAAGGGCAATATACCATTTGCCAACTTTACTGCCTGTTAGATGTTCATGCTTATCTTCAGCGACTGGTGTACGAGAACACCCAGGTCTCGCTGCATATTCCCCTTTTTCAGTTTCTAGCCGTTCAGATAATAATCTGCCTTCCTGTTTTTGCTACTAAAGTGGAAAACGGCACATTTATCCAAATAATACAGCATCTAGCATGCATTGTCCCACAACGCAACCTGTCCAAATCACCATGAAGCCTCTCTGCTTTCTCCTCACAACTCACCCTCCCACCCAATTTTGTGTCATCTGCAAATTTGGAGATATTGCATTTAGTTTCATCGTGTAAATCATTCATGTATATTGAGAATAACTGGGGTCCTAGCACCAATCCCTGCAGTACCCCGCATGCCACTGCCTGCCATTCGGAAAAAGGCCCATTTACCCCGACTCTTTGTTGCCTGTCTGCCAACCAATTTTCTATCCATTGCAGTACACAACCCGCAAACCCGTGCGCTTTAATTTTACATGCTAATCTCTTATGTGAGACGTTGTCAAAAGCCTTCTGTATGTCCAAATAAACCACATCCACTGGCTCCTCCTCATCAAATCTAATAATTACAAGTCCGAAGAGTTCTGCTAGATTTGTGAAGCATGATTTCCCTTTCGTAAATCCATGCTGACTCTATCCGATTCTACGACAGTTGCCCTAGTGCTGTGCTGCAAAGACTTTGTCAATGGATTCTAGAGTTCTGCCCACTGTCGACGTCAGGCTCACTCCTCTGCAACTCCCTGTTTTCTCTCTACCTCCCTTTTTTAAATAGTGGGATTACATCAGCTACTATCCACTCTGGAGGAACTGTTCCAGTGTCTATAGAATCTTGGAAGATGACCACCAATGCATCCACTATTTCTCTGACCACATCCTTACGTACTCTGGGATGCAGACCATTAGGTCCTGGGGATCTATCGGCCTTCAATCCCATCAATTTCCCAAACACAATGTCTCTACTAATACTGTTTTCCTTCCATTCTTCTCCGTCACTAAACCCTCTCTTTCCCAACATTTCTGGTATGATATTTATGAAGTCGGAAATATTTAGTTGGCCAGCAGTTTATTTGTTCCCCATACTAAATTCCCCTGTGTCAGACTGTAAGGGACCGACATTTGTCTTAACTAATATTTTATTTTCCTTCACATACATTTCTCAACGTTTACAGTCAGTTTTATGTTCTCTGCAAGCTTGCACTCATACTCTATTTTCTCCCTTCTTAATCATTCCCTTGATCCTCCTTTGCTGAATTCTAAGGTCCTGCTTTGCTGAATTCTAATTGCTGAGTTCGTGTGAAGCCTAACTGCTGACACAGCATCATTGGGTCAAATTACTCTTTTCTGTGAGCTATTGCCAAGGCATTTCTATGCAAATTCGATTGGTTAAACAAGTTTGGCTAGCGTTTTCCAGATTCGCCATCCAGCGGCACTGCAGGCTATCAATCCACACTTGCATTTTTGTCCCTGAATATCGATGTTCATAATTTGCATTCTCTCTCTAAACCTATTGGTATGTTTGCCTGATGTATGCATTTTTATCTGTCTCCCGAGCTCTCGGTCCGTCGATGCACATACCTAACTCTGCATCTGCTACTCCATGTCTCTCTGCCTATCGACTCCTATCCCTGTCTCTTCCTCTCCCTCTGTTGCAATGAATCTCAACGTCTGTGTTACATTGTTCTGTTTGCCTTTCATTTCTACTTTATCTTGCTGATCTCTCTATCAGCATCTGCTTCTGCTTCTCGATCTAATAATGTATTTCATATTTCTCCCACTCTCTTTCCCTGATAAAGTATGTAGCGATATTTCATCTCACTAGCTCTGCATCTTTTTTTTTCTGTCTCTTCATCCATCAAAGGGCGTGCCTTTTGCCTGCAGAGGCATCTCTCTCTGTGACTCAAAGACCCGACTTTTCAGTCAGCACAATGATGAGGCTGTCAACGCTCATCCTTTGCAGCTGTTCCTTTTCAGGCAGTCGGAAAGAAATAGTATTCACCAAAGTTTAGACTTCCAGCTATCATAAAGTTTCTGCAGACAGTGTGTTGACGATTGATACGAGCATCACTGCAACTGTCGCAGCATTGGCCAGAATCAAATAGAAGTGCAAGCAGACTATTAATCCCCCGACCTTCCTGGCATTTCTTAAGATCAGCAGGGCAAAATTGAAAATCGTTAATGCGACCGAAATTATATTTTCTGATGGCCAGATTAAAACAACAGAAAGACTACAAGCACATTTGAGTGGAACTTTGATGACCTGTCGGTCCATCTATTTTCCTGTGGAGCCTGCACAGATGCAGTTTCAACATACATGGTGCACTATTCGGTGTAAAGACCTTCAGGTGGTTCAACTATCACTGTGTGGGCCTGTCTTTCTCTCCTTCCGCAAAAGGTCAGATATAAAACAGTGGGATATCAAGCAACAGATTTAAAGGCGGGGTTAATTTTGTTACTGACATAGCTATATTTTCTCGACACCTCCCATTACTTCACCTGATAGGGGGATAAAATGCAATCCAGATAAAACACTTCATTTCCTTTTTGCTGCAGCTGATCCTGAGTTGAATGCCTCACAGAAGTCGTGGAAACTGTGGTTACTCAGCAGCCAGAGATATTTGTGAAATACACCACCTTTGCAATGAGCTTTAAAACTTCATGAAAGGGGAATGCGAGATGCACATATCTCAAACGTTACAGTAGCAAATTCATTTAGTCTCTGCCACATCCCTATATTCTGTGATGTTGCATTTGCCGAGCTCCACCGACATTGAGAGATACGCCACTTAATGGTCCCATTTATCACATCGGGAACACCTAAACCTTTTCCCTCGCTCCGTCGCCTTGTAGTTACATGGTCCACAGCTTTGAATGCCCTTCACAGCCATTCCACGTTTAGCTCTGTCAACCGATTTTCCACATTTCTATCCCTATCTTCATGTTCAACGAGGCATGAATCGCTCTGCCACACCATCTACCAAATTAAGCGTCTTGCAACCCTTCTGTCTCTTTACAGGATTACATAATTGCGGACTTGTATCATTCTGTACAATATATTCCAATCCATGTATGTTAAAATATATGCGCCTCTGTCCCTCAGTCGACTGACATATCTCAAAGCAAGAATTCAATGCCTCGTATCTTGTGAGGTTATCAAAGCTCATCATTCTTAGCCGGTATAATGTGATCAGCAGGGAAGGAATCATGCTCATCATTCAATATATTTACAGCTCCCAAATAATCACTTACAGATATTGCAGTAACAACTTTTCTTAATTTAGCTATTCATAACCTAGAACTGCTTATTTTCCAAAAGGGAGACATCTATTTTCATAATGCGGTTACCGTCTTGTCCTTTCTTAACATCTGCAGGGAGATAAATAGAATCACAAACGTTATTTTGAAAAAGAAAAACATTTGCAAACAGATGTGAATGTCTGAATTCAAAATCAATTATATTGGTGAGGCTAGCAAAGCTGATAATTACTGACAGGCATTTTTTTTTTGATTAGAGATACAGCACTGAAACAGGCCCTTCGGCCCACCGAGTCTGTGCCAAACATCAACCACCCATTTATACTAATCCTACACTAATCCCATATTCCTACCAAACATCCCCACCTGTCCCTATATTTCTCGACCACCTACCTATACTAGTGACAATTTATAATGGTCAATTTACCTATCAACCTGCAAGTCTTTTGGCTTGTGGGAGAAAACCGGAGCACCCGGAGAAAACCCACGCAGACACAGGGAGAACTTACAAACTCCTCACAGGCAGTACCCAGAATCGAACCCGGGTCCCTGCAGCTGTGAGGCTGCGGTGCTAACCACGGCGCCACTGTGCCGCCTGCAGTGTCAGAATCATGTTTGTCATTCATTTCCCCTGATGCTCCCCAGAGAATTCATATGGATATATTACTGCCTATATTTCCCTTCATCGGTCCTACTATCTCTGACTTGCTCATTTTCTTTGTTCACGTACCATCTTGCGCCTTCTTAAGATCTGTGGGGCAAAAAGGAAAATGAATATAGCCTTCTTTCCTAAATCATTTTTGTCTGCAAATTTAACATAGCGCAACGACATCAAACCCAAAACTAGGACTCAGGTTTCACTACAGGTCAGATCATGCTACGTCAGCTGTGCCCTTCACAAAGACAGATCCAATTCAGTGTTCAAAAGTAACACTCATATATCACGAATCGGCTTTCAAGTGCCAGAATATATGACAGTAAGAAGAATCATAGTCGGAGCAAGTTGTACAATTGGTGACACTATCAGAGCGGTGTTAGTTTATGTTGGTGAAATATTGCTGAACAGAACTTGAGGGGAACTCTGTTCAAATGTCATAAACGGTCTCTTGACATGCACACAGAGTATTCCGTTAAATGGAGGACTTGGGGCAAACCTGCACTGGGATCAAAATGGAGGAAGAATACACGAGGGAAAAGTGCCCTTTATCTAAAGATAAACGGGGCGAGTCAGTGTCCTTCAGGGACAGCAAATCCAAGGGAAAACATTGCCTGAGGCCAACAGAAACGCATGGCAGTTTTCGTAATTTGGAAGTTCGGAGAGTTCTGACGTCACAGGATTGCAAGTTGATGACAGTTTTCTGGAGTACGCTGAGGTATGGAGGACATTGCTGACGGAGAGTTTGGTCAGAGCAGCAGAGAGGATCGAGCGTGGCCATCAGGCAGGAAGGTACAAAATAAAAAGGGAAAACAACTTATTTTACCGTCCGCACAAGGCACGGTGTAAAGTGTTGAGTTTCTTGTTATGAGCCTCTTTCTTTAGATTTTAGTTTATTTCCGTGAAGTGTATCTGTTCTATTAAATTGAGTCCTGGCAGTTGTCCTAAGTCCGGTGGAAGGCACATTTTGAATATCCAGAACAATTCCCGTGGCAATATGTGGAGTAAGTGCGATCAGCTGTCGGAACTCGGCTCCTGATTTTGGAATTTGAGCCGCAGCATGGTGAAGAAAAACAGACAACTGCGTAGTGGAAATAACTGGATTTATATATCAGGAAAGAGTAATGAGATTGGGTTCCGTTTCACTTGAATACAAGGTTTCAGAGGGACCGAATAGAGGTCTTTAAAATTACGTAAGGTATTGATAGGCTGGTTACAAAGTGAATGTTTCCACTTGTGGGAATGAGCATGAGGAGAAGCCTTCAGTATCACATAGTTGCCAGAACATTCAATAGGGAATCCAGAAGATACTTATTTACCGAAATATTGGTGGATATATCGTTTTTCTTGCCACAGGAATTGGGCCCAGTGAATGAAATAGACATCTTCAAGGGGAAGTTCGGTAGGCATATGGTAGAGAAGGAAAATAAATGGCTACGATTAAAGTTTTAGACGAGGATGATCATAGAAACGTCGAAACATAGAAAATAGGGGCAGGACTAGGCCATTTGACCTTTCGAGCCTGCTCCGCAATTCATTATGATCTTGGCTGAAAATCCAAGTCAGTAACCTGTTCCCACTTTCGCCCTATATCCTTTGATCCCTTTAAACCCAAGAACTATATCTAACTCCTTCTTGAAAGCATACAATATTTTGGCCTCACCTGCTTTCTGTGGTAGCAATATCCACTGCTTCACCACTTTAAGGGTGAAGAAATCTCTCCTGATCTCAGCCCTGAATGGTTTACCCGTATCCTTAGACGACGACCCCTGGTTCTGGATTCCACCAACATCGGGAACATCCTTCCTGCATCTACCTTGTCAATTCCTGTCAGAATTTTAAAGGTTCTATGAGATCCTCTCTCACTCTTCTGAAGTCCAGCGAATATAATCTTAAGTCAATATCTCCTCATACATCAGTCCCGCCATCTCAGGAGTCATTCTGGTAAACCTTCGCTGCACTCCCTCTTTAGCAAGAACATCCTTCCTCAGATAAGGAGACCAAAACTGCACAGAATATTCCAGGTGTGGCCTCACCAAGGCCCTGTATAATTGCCGCAATACATCCCTGCTCCTGTACTCGAATACTTTCGTTATGAAGGCCAATATACCATTTGCCATTTTACTGCCTGTTGGACCTGCATACTTACCTTCAGCACCTGGTGTACGAGAACACCCAGGTCTCGAGGCATATTCCTCTTCCTCAGTGTACAGCCATTCAGATAATAATCTGCCTTCCTGATTTTGCTACTAAAGTGGATAACTGCACATTTATCCATATCATGTTGCATCTTCCATGCATTTTTCCACTCACTCCACCTGTCCAATTCACCATGAAGCCTCTCTGCATTCTCCTCACAACTCAACCTCCCACCCAATTTTGTGTCATCTGCAAATTTGGAGATATTACATTTAGTTCCCTCATCTAAATCATTGATGTATATTGAGAATAACTGGGGCCTTGCACCGATCCCTGCGTTACCCCAGTTGTTACTGCCTGACATTCGGAAAACGACCCATTTACACCTATTGTTTGTTTCCTCTCTGCCAACCAATTTTCTATCCATTGCAACACACTGCCCCCAATCCCGTTTTCTTTAATTTTACATGCTAATCTCTTTTGTGCGACATTGTCGAAAGCCTTCTGTAAGTCCAAATAAACCACATTCCCTGCCTGCCGACCCCACCACCCGCCCAATCAACTGTACTAAATACATCCTTGAAGAATTCTAGTAGATTTGTCAAGCATGATTTCTCTTCTGTAAATCCATGCTGATTCTTTCTGATTCTACCACTGTTCTCCAACTGCTCTGCTATAAAAACTTTGATATTGGACTCTGGAATTTTCCCCACTACCCACGTCAGGCTGATTGGCCTATAATTCGCTACTTTCTCTCCGCCTCCCTTTTTAAATAATGTGATGACATTAGCTACCCTCCACTCTGTAGGAACTGTTCTAGAGTCTATAGAATTTTGGAAGATGACAACCAATGCATCCACTATTTATTCGGACCACTTCCTTACATACTCTGGGATGCAGACCACCAGGCCCTGGTGATTTATTGGCCTTCGGTAACACCTGAACCTTTTCACTCGCTCCGTGGCCTTGTAGTTACATGATCCACAGCTTTGAATCCCCTTCGCAGCCACTCTACGTTTGGCACTGTTCATCGGTTTGCCATATATCTTCCCCAATCTTCATGCTCAACGAGGTGTGAATAGTTCTGTCACACCACGTACCTAATTAAGTTTCTTGCAACTCTTCTGTCTCTTGACAGGATTACATTTTTGAGGCCTTGTAATATTCTTTGTGCCAATATACTATATTCAAATCCATGTATGTTAAAATATATGCGTCTCTATTCCTCAGTCAACTGACATGTCTCAAAGCACGAATTCAATGCCTCGTATCTTGTTGAGATTATCAAAGCTCATCATTCGGAGCCAGTATAATCTGATCAGCAGTGAAGGAATCATGCTCGTCATTCAATATATTTACAGCTCACAAATAAACACTTACCGATATTGCAGTGACAACTTTTCTTAATTTAGCTACTCGTACCCTGGACTTGCTCATTTTCCAATCGGGATACAACTATTTTCATAATTTGGTTACCGTCTTGTTCTTTCTTAAAATCTGGAGGGCGAAAAATAGAATCACAAACGTTATTTTGAAAAAGAAGAACATTTGCAAACAGATCTGAATGTCTGAATTCAAAATCAATTATATTGGTGAGGCTAGCAAAGTTGATCATTAATGACAGTCATTTTGTGGACTGCATTGACAGAATCATGTTTGTCATTCTTTTCACCTGCAGCTCCCCAGAGAATTCATATTTTATATTTATTTAGAGACACTGCACTGAAACTGTTCCTTCGGCCCACCGAGTCTGTGCCAACCATCAACCTCCATTTATACTAATCCTACACTAATCCCATATTCCTACCACATCCCCACCTGTCCCTATATTCTCCTACCACTTACCTATACTGGGGGCAATTTATAATGGCCAATTTCCCTGTCGAACTGCAAGTCATTTGGTGGTGGGAAGAAAGTGGAGTACACGGCATAAACCCACGCAGACACAGAGAGAACTTGCAAAGTTCACACAGGCAGTACCCAGAATTTAACCCGGGTCGCTGGAGCTATGAGGCTGCGGTGCTAACCACTGCACCACTGTGCCGCCCATATGGACGTTTTATTGCCTATATTTCCCTTCATCGGTCCGACTATCTCTGACTTGCTCATTTTCCATCGGGATGTACGATTTTCTTCATTCACGTACCATCTTGCGCCTTCTTAAGATCTGTGGGGCACAAAAGAAAATCAATATAGCCTTCTTTCCTAAATCATTTTTGTCTGCAAATTTAACATAGCGCAACGACATCAAACCTAAAACTAGGACTCAGGTTTTACTGGAGGTCAGATCATGCTACGTCAGCAGTGCCATTCACAAACACAGTTCCAATTCAGTGGTTAAAAGGTACCACTCATCTATCACCAATCGGCTATCAAATGCAAGAAAATGTTACAGTAAGAAGCAAGATAGTTATAGCAATTTGTGCAATTGGTGACGATATCGGAGGGGTGTTAGTTTATGTTGGTGACATATTGCTGAACAGAACGTGAGGGAACTCTGTTTAAATGAAATAAAATGTCTATAAACATACACACAGAGTATGGAGTCAAATGGAGGACTTGGGGCAAACCTGCACTTGGATCAAAATGGAGGGAGAATACGTGAGGGAAAAGTGCCCGTTATCTAAAGATAAACGGGGCGAGTCAGTGTCCGTCAAGGACAGCAAATCCTCGGGAAAACATTGCCGGAGACAAAAGAAACGCATGGCAGTTGTCACAATTGGGAAGTCCGGAGAGCTCTAACGTCACAGGACTGCAAGTTGTTGACTGTTTTAAGGAGTTCGCTGAGGTATGGAGGACATTGCTGACGGAGAGTTTGGTCAGCGCCGCAGAGAGAATCGAGCGTGGGCATCAGGCAGTAAAGTACAAAGTAAAAAAGGAAAAGCAACTTATTTTAATGTCCGCACAAGGCACGGTGTAAAATGTTCAGTTTCTTGTAATAAGCCTCTTTCTTAAGATGTTGGTTTATTTCCGTGAAGTGTATGTGTTCTATTAAATAGAGGCCTGGCAGTTGTCCTAAGTCCAGTGGAACGCTAATGTAGTGACATTTTGGATCGCCAGTGCAATTCTCGTGTCTTGCCCGACTGTAGGTGGAGGAAGTGACATCAGCTGCAGGAACTCGGCTCCCTATTTTGGAATTTGCGCCGCAGCATGGTGAAGAGAAAATACAATGATATCCCAGAAGCAAGTGTGCTAGTATATCAGGAAAGAGTAAACAGGTTGGGTTTCTTTTCACTTGAATACAAAACTTCAGAGTGACCGAATAGAGGTCTTTAACATCACGTAAGGTATTGATAGAATGGTTACAAAGAGAATGTTTCCACTTGTGGGAATAAGCATAAGGTGAGGCCGTCAGTATAACATAGTTGCCAGAAAATTCAATAGGGAATTCAGAAGAAAGTTATTTACCGAAAAAGAGTTGAATATATCGATCTTCTTGCCACAGGGATTGGGTGAAGTGAATGATATTGATATCTTTAATGGGAAGCGAGATGCGAATATGGCTGAGAAGGAAAACAAATGGTTGTGATCAAAGATTTAGACGAGGATGGTCATAGAAATGTAGTAACCTAGAAAATACGAGCAGGGGTAGGCCATTTGACCCGTCGAGCCTGCTCCGCCCTTCTCTATGATCATGGCTGATCATCCAAGTCAGTAACCTGCTCCCACTTTCGCCCCCATATCCTTTGATCCCTTTAAACACAACTGCTATTTCTAACTCCTTCTTGAAAACATCCAATGTTTTGGCCTCACCTGTCTCGATCAGTCTGGTAAACGATTGCTGCACTCCCTCTATAGCAAGAACATCCTTCCTCAGAAAGGGAGACCAAAACGCACACAATATTCCAGGTGCGGCCTCACCAAAGCGCTGTATAATTGCAGCACGACATCCCTGCTCCTGTACTTGAATCCTTTCGTTATGATGCCCAATATACCATTTGCCATTTTTACCGCTTGTTAGAACTGCATGCTTACCTTCAGCGACTGGTGTACGAGAACACCCAGGCCTCGTTTCATTTTCCCCTTTCTCAGTGCATAGCCGTTCAGATAATAATCTGCCTTCCTGTTTTTGCTTCTAAAGTGGATAACGGCACATTTATCCATATTATATTGCATCTGCCACGCATTTCTCCACTCGCTCACTCAACTTGTCCAAATCAACATGAAGCCTCTCTGCATTCTTGTCACAACTCACCCTCCCACCCAATTTTGTGTCATCTGCATTTTGGAGATATTACATTTAGTTTCATCATCTAAATCATTCATGTTTATTGTGAATAACTGGGGTCCTAGCACCAAGCCCTGCGGTACCCCACATGTCACTGCCTGCCATTCGGAAAAAGACCCATTTACCCCGGCACTTTGTTGACTGTCTGCCAAACGATTTTCTATCCATTGCAGTGCACTGGCCGCAATCACATGCGCTTTAATTTTGCATGCTAATCTCTTATGTGGGACTTTGTCAAAAGCCTTCTGCATGTCTAAATAAACCACAACCAATGGCTCCCCCTCATCAACTCTACTGATTACATCCTGGATGAATTCTAGTAGATTTGTGAAGCATGATTTCGCTTTCGTAAATCCATGCTGAATATCCGATTCTACCACTGTTGTCCAAGTGCTCTACTATAAAGTCTTTGAAATTGATTCTCGAGTTCTGCCCACTGTCGACATCAGGCTGACTCGTCTGGAATTCCCTGTTTTCTCTCTAACTCCCTATTTAAATAATGAGGTTACATCAGCTACCTGCCAATCTCTCGGAACTGTTCCAGAGTCTGTAGAATCTTGGAAGATGACCACCAATACATCCATTATTTCTATGACCACATCCTTACATTCTCTGGGATGCAGGCCATCAGGTCCTGGGGATTTATTGGCCTTCAATCCCATCAATTTCCCAAACACAATGTCTCTGCGATAAAAACAAGAAATGCTGGAACCACTCAGCAGGTCTGGCAGCATCTGTGAAAAGAGAAGCACAGTTAACGTTTCGGGTCAGTGACCCATCTTCGGAACAGTCTCTGCGATACTGATTTCCTTCAGTTCTTCTCCGTCACTAAACCCTGTGTTTCTCAACATTTCTGGTATGATATTTATGCCCTCCATTGTGAAGACGGAAACGAAGTATGCATTTCGTTGGTCAGCCATTTATTTGTTCCCCATAATACATTCCCCTGTTTCTGACTGCAATGGACCTACATTTGTCTTAACTAATATTGTATTTCCCTTCACATACCTATAGCCACGTTTACAGTCAGTTTTATGTTCTCTGCAAGGTTGCACACATACTCCATTTCCCCCTTCTTAATCAATCCCTTAGTCCTCCTTTGCTGAGTTCTAATTGCTGAGTTCGAGTGAAGCCTAACTGCTGGTACAGCATCATTGGGTCATATTACTCTTTTCTGTGCGCTGGAGCCAAGGCATTTCTATACATATTCGATTGGTTAAACAAGATTGGCTAGCGTTTTCCACAGACGCCATCCTGCGAAACTGCAGGCTATCAATCCACACTTGTTTTTTTGTCTCTGCATTTCGATGTTCATAATATGCATTCTGTCTCTAAACCTATTGGTATATTTTCCTGATGTGTGTATTTTTCCCTCTCTCCCGAGCTCTCAGTCCGTCGATGCTCATACCTAACTCTGCTTCTGCTACGCCATGTCTCTCTGCCTATCGACTCCTATCCGTCTCTCTTCCTCTCCCTGTGTTGCAATGAATCTCGACGTCTGTCTTACATTGTTCTGTTTGCCAATCATTTCTACTTTATCTTGCTGATCTCTCTATGCGCATCTGCTACTGCTTCTCGATCTAATAATGTATTTCATATTTCTCCCACTCTCTTTCCCTGATAAATTATGGATCGATATTTCATCTCACTAGCTCTGCATCTTTTTTCTTGCTGTCTCCTCATCCATCAAAGTGCGTGCCTTTTGCCTGCAGAGGCATCTCTCTCTCCGTGACTCAAAGACACGACTTTTCAGTCAGTACAATGATGAGGCTGTCAAAGCTCATCCTTCACAGCTGTTCGTTTTCAGGCAGTCACAAAGAAATAGTATTCACCATTCGTTAGACTGACAGCTAATATAGAGTTTCAGCAGACAGTGTGTTGACGATTGATACGAGCATCACTGCAACTATTACAGAATCGGCCAGATTCAAATAGAAGTGCAAGCAGAGTATTAATCCCCCACCTTCCTGGCATTTCTTAAGATCAGCAGGGCACAATTGAAAATCGTTAATGCAACATATAAATATATTTTCGGACGGCCAACTAAAACAACAGAAAGATTGCAAGCAAAACATTTGAATGGACCTTTGATGACCTGTCGGTCCATCTATTTTCCTGTGGATCCTGCACAGATGCAATTTCAAGGTACATGGTGCACAATTAGGTGTGAAGACCTTCAGGTGGTTCAACTGTCACTGCGTGGGCCTGTCTTCCTCTCCTGCAGAACGTCAGATAAAGAACAGTGGGATATCACGCAACAGATTTAAAGGCGGGGCTAATTTTGTTACTGACGTAGCTATCTTTTCTCGACACCTCCCATTACTTCACCTGCATCCATTTGATAGGGAGATAAAATGCAATCCCGATGAAACACTTCATTTCCATTTTGCTGCAGCTGATCTTGAGCTGAATGCCTCACAGAAGTTGTGAAACCTGCGATTACTCAGGAGCTAGAGATAATTATGACCTACACCACCTTTGCAATGAGCTTTGAAATTTCCTGAAAGGGGAATGCGAGATCCACATGCGTCACAAGTTGCAGTAACAAATTCATTTAGTCTCTGCCACATCCCTATATACTGTGATGTTGCATTAGCCGAGCTCCACCGACATTGGGAGATATGCCACTTCATGGCCCACTTATCACATCGGTAACACCTAAACCTTGGGCTTGTGGGCTTGTAGTTACATGGTAGACAGCTTTGAATCCCCTTTACAGCCATTCCACGTTTAGCTCTGTCAATCGATTTTCCACATTTATTTCCTTATCTTCATGTTCAATGAGGTATGAATCGTTCTGCCACACCATCTACCTAATTAAGCGTCTTGCAACTCTTCTGTCTCTTGGCAGGATTACATAATTGCGGACTTGTATCATTCTGTGTGTCAATACACTATATTCCAATCCATGTATGTTAAGATATATGCGCCTCTGTCCCTCAGTCGACTGACATATCTCAAAGCACGAATTCAATGCCTCGTATCTTGTTGAGATTATCAAAGCTCATTATTCTTAGCCGGTATAATGTGATCAGCAGGGAAGGAATCATGCTCTTCATTCAATATATTTACAGCTCCCAAATAATCACTTACAGATATTGCAGTGACAACTTTTCTTAATTTAACTATTCATATACCAGAACTGCTTATTTTCCAAAAGGGATACATCTATTTTCATAATGCGGTTACCGTCTTGTCCTTTCTTAACATCTGTAGGGAGATAAATAGAATCACATACGTTATTTTGAAAAAGAAACACATTTGCAAACAGATGTGAATGTCTGAATTCAAAATCAATTATATTGGTGAGGCTAGCAAAGCTGATCATTAATGACAGGCATTTTGTGGCCTGCATTGACAGAATCATGCTTGTCATTCATTTCCCCTGCAGCTCCCCAGAGAATTCATATGGATATTTTACTGCCAATATTTCCCTTCATCGGCCCTACGATCTCTGACGTGCTCATTTTCTTTGTTCACGTACCATCTTGCGCCTTCTTGAGATCTGTGGAACAAAAATGAAAATCAATATATCCTTCTTTCCTAAATCATTTTTGTCTGCAGATTTAACATAGCGCAATGACATCAAACCCAACACT
This sequence comes from Heterodontus francisci, assembly GCF_036365525.1. NCBI lineage: Eukaryota > Metazoa > Chordata > Chondrichthyes > Heterodontiformes > Heterodontidae > Heterodontus > Heterodontus francisci. The sequence continues at coordinate 26,280,633 of NC_090409.1, read as the reverse complement.
AGGACTCAGGTCTTACCAGAGGTCAGATCATGGTATGTCAGCTGTGCCCTTCACAAACACAGATCCAATTCAATGGTTTAAAAGTACCATTCATATATCACCAATCGGCTTTCAAGTGCCAGAATGTAAGAAGTAACATAGTCGTAGCAAGTTGTAGAATTGGTGACACTATCAGAGCGGTGCTAGTTTATGTTGGTGACATATTGCTGAACAGAATGTGAGGGGAACTCTGTTCGATTGAAATAAACGGTCTCTTAACATGCACACAGAGCATGCCGTTCAGTGGAGGACTTGGGGCAAACCTGCACGGGAATCAAAATGGAGGTAGAATACGTGAGGGAAAAGTGCCCTTTATCTAAAGATAAACGGGGCGAGTCAGGGTCTGTCAAGGACAGCACATCCAAGGGAAAACATTGCCGGAGGCCAACAGAAACGCATGGCATTTGTTGTAATTAGGTAGTACGGAGAGCTCTGACATCACAGGATTGCAAGTTGATGACTCTTTTAAGGAGTACGCTGAGGTATGGAGGACATTGCTGAAGAAGAGTTTGGTCAGAGCAGCAGAGAGGATCGAGCGTGGCCATCAGGCAGTAAAGTACAAAGAAAAAAGGGAAAACAACTTATTTTACCGTCCGCACAAGGCACGGTGTAAAATGTTGAGTTTCTTGTTATAAGCCTTTTTCTTTAGATTTGTTTATTTCCGTGAAGTGTATCTGTTCTATTAAATTGAGGCCTGGCAGTTGTCCTAAGTCCGGTGGAAGGCACATTTTGTATATCCAGGACAATTCCCGTGACAATATGTGGAGTAAGTGCCGTCAGCTGTAGGAAATCGGATCCTGATTTTGGAATTTGAGCCGCAGCATGGTGAAGAAAAACATTCAACGACATAGTGGAAGTAACTGGATTTACGTATCAGGAAAGAGTAAAGAGGTTGGGTTTCTTTTCACTTGAGTACAAGGCTTCAGAGAGACCGAATAGGGGTCTTTAAAATTATGTAAGGTATTGATAGGCTGGTTACAAAGTGAATGTTTCCACTTGTGGGAATGAGCATAAGGAGAAGTCTTCAATATCACATAGATTCCAGAACATTCAATAGGGAATCCAGAAGATACTTATTTACCGAAATATTGGTGGATATATAGTTCTTCTTGCCACAGGAATTCGGCCCAGTGAATGAAATAAATATCTTTCAGGGGGAGCTCGGTAGGCATATGGTAGAGAAGGAAATTAAAAGGTTACGATCAAGGTTTTAGACGAGGATGATCATAGAAACGTAGAAACATAGAAAATAGGCGCAGGACTAGGCCATTTGACCTTTCGAGCCTGCTCCGCAATTCATTATGATCTTGGCTGAAAATCCAAGTCAGTAACCTGTTCCCACTTTCGCCCCATATCCTTTGATCCCTTTAAACCCAAGAACTATATCTAACTCCTTCTTGAAAGCATACAATGTATTGGCCTCAGCTGCTTTCTGTGGTAGCAATTTCCACTGCTTCACCACTTTATGGGTGAAGAAATCTCTCCTGATCTCAGTCCTGAATGGTTTACCCCGTATCCTTAGACTACGGCCCCTGGTTCTGGATTCCACCAACATCGGGAACATCCTTCCTGCATCTACCTTGTCAATTCCTGTCAGAATTTTAAAGGTTCTATGAGAGTTCTGACTCTTCTGAACTCCAGCAAATATAATCTTAACTCAATATCTCCTCATACATGAGTCCCGCCATCCCAGGAGTCATTCTGGTACACCTTCGCTGCACTACCTCTATAGCAAGAACATCCTTTCTCAGATAAGGAGACCAAAACTGCGCAGAATATTCCAGGTGTGGCCTCACCAAGGCCCTGTATGATTGCCGCAAGACATCCCTGCTGCTCTACTCGAATCTTTTCGTTATGAAGGCCAATATACCATTTGCCATTTTACTGCCTGTTGGACCTGCGTACTTACCTTCAGCACCTGGTGTACGAGAACGCCCAGGTCACTTGGCATATTCCTCTACCTCAGTGTACAGCCATTCAGATAATAATCTGCCTTCCTGATTTTGCTACTAAAGTTGATAACTGCACATTTATCCATATCATGTTGCATCTTACATGCATTTTCCCACTCACTCCACCTGTCCAATTCACCATGAAGCCTCTCTGCATTCTCCTCACAACTCACCCTCCCACCCAATTTTGTGTCATCTGCAAATTTGGAGATATTACATTTAGTTCCCTCATCTAAATCATTGATGTATATTGTGAATAACTGGGGCCTAGCACCGATCCCTGCGGAACCCCAGTTGTTACTGCCTGACATTCGGAAAACGACCCATTTACACCTATTGTTTGTTTCCTCTCTGCCAACCAATTTTCTATCCATTGCAACACACTGCCCCCAATCCCGTTTTCTTTAATTTTACATGCTAATCTCTTTTGTGAGACTTTGTCGAAAGCCTTCTTACTAAATCCCATGGTCCTCCTTTGTTAAATTCTGAGCTCCTCCTTTGCTGTATTCTAATTGCTGAGTTCCAGTGAAGCATAAAAGCTGGCGCAGCATCAATGGGTCAAATTATTCATTTCTGTGCTGCATAGCGTAGGTATTTCTATGCAACTTTTATTGGTTAAACAAGCGTGGCGAGCGGTTTCCTGAGTTGCCATCCTGCGACACGGCAGGCTATCAATCCACACGTATCTCTTTGTCTCTGAACGTCGACGCTCATATTTTGAATTCTGTCTCAAAACCAATTGGTATATTTTCCTGATGTATGCATTTCTCTTTGTCTCATGATTTTTGTATTTTTCTCTGTCTCTCGCGCTCTCTGCCTGTCGATGCACATAACTAACTCTGCTACTGCTGCTCCATGTCTCTCTGCCTATCGACCGGTATCTCTGTCTCTTTCTCTCCCTCTTTTGCTCTTGACCTCAACGTCTGTTATACATTGTTCTGTTTGCCTATCAATGTTTACTTTATCCTGCTGGTCTCTTTATCATCATCTGCTTCTGGATCTAGCAATGGATAACATATTTCCCGGACTCTCTCTCCCCTTGATAAATTATGTATCGATATTTTCTCTCACTTGCCAGCATTGTATTCTTTTCTGTCTCCTCATCCATCACAGGTGGACAGGGTGATGATTAAAAGAGTTGGGACGTCATGTTACAGTTGTACAGAACGTTGGTTCGGCCGCATTTGGAGTACTGTGTGCAGTTAGAGTCACTCAGCACTGAAGCAGACCCCACAGTCCACCGAGTCCGTACGGACCATCAACCACCCATTTATACTAATCCTACATTCCTTACCACATCCCCACCATCCCTCAATTCTTCTAACACCTATCTGCACTGGGGGAAGTTTACAATGTCCAATTTATCTACCAACCTGCAAATCCTTGATTGGCGGAGAATACTAGAGCACCGAATGGAAACCCACGAGGCCATCGGTCGAACTTGCAAACTCCGCCCAACCCGTACCCAAAACGGAACCCAAGTCGCAGGAGTTGAGAGGTTGCTGTGCTAAGCGCTGCGCCACTGGTCATTACCCTATAGCAAAGTTTTGTTTAAGCTCGAGAGGGTGCAGAAAAGATTCACAAGGATGTTGCCTCGTTTGGAGGGCTTCTGTTGTCAAGAGTGATTCGATAGGTTGGGTCTGTTTTCCCTGGAGCGAAGGAGGCTGAGAGGGGACATGATAGAGTTATATAAAATTATGAGAGGCATAGATAGGTAGGATAACCAGAGTCTGTTTCCCATGGTAGGGGTGACTAAAACTACAGGGCATAGATTTAAGTGAGAGGGAGGAGGTTTAAAGGTGATCAAATGAGTAACTCATTCACACAAAAAATAGTGTATATCTGGAATGAGCTGCCTGAGCAGATGGTGGAGGCAGGAGCAGTAGCAACATTTAAGAGGCATCGGGACAGTTATTTGAATGAGCAAGGCGTAGAGGGATATGGAATTAATGCAGGCATGTGGGATCGAATAGATAGGCATTATGGTTGGCATGGACGCGGTGGGCCAAAGGGCCTGTTTCTATGCTGTATGTCTCTATCAAAGTGTGAGCCTTTTGCCTGGAGAGACATCCCTCTGTCTGTGACTCAAAGCCTGACTATGCAGTCAGTACAATGCAGAGGCTGTCAACGCTCATCCTTTATAGCTGGTACTTTGCACGCAGTCGCAAATAAATAGTATTCAATATTCGTCAGAATTTGAGCTATCATAGACGTTCTGCAGACAGTGTGTTGACGATTGATAAGTGCTTCACTGCAACTATCACAGCATCGGCCAGATTCAAATGGAAGTGGAAAAATAGTATTACTCTGCCTACCTTCCTGGCATTTCTTAAGATCTGTAGGGCACAATTGGAAATCGCTAATGTTACATATAACTATATTTTCGGACAGACCAATAACAGAACCCAAAGACTACAAGCACAACATTACAGTGGAACTTTGATGACCTGTCGGTCCATCTATTTGCCTGTGGATCCTGCATTATTGCAGTTTCAAGGTACATGATGCACAATTAGGTTTAAGAACCCTCCAGTGGTTCAGCTTTCACAGCGTGGGCCTGTCTTTCTCTCCTTCCGCAGAACGTCCGATATAAAACCGTGGGATATCACGCAACAGATTTAAAAGCAGAGTTAATTTCGTTACTGACATAGCAATCTATTCTAGACACCTCCCAGTACTTCAACTTCCTGATAAGGAAATACAATGCAATCCAGATTAAACATTTCATTTCCATTTCGCTGCAGCTGATCCTGAGCTGACTATGACACAGAGGTCGTGGGACCTGTGGTTACTCAGCAGCCAGATACAGTTAGGACCGTCACCACCTTTGCAATGAGCTTTAAAATTTCATGAAAAGGGAATGCGAGATCCACATACCTCACAAGCTGCAGTAACAAACTCATTTAGTCTCGACCACATCCCTATATTCTGTGATCTTGCATTAGCTGAGCCCCACCTACATTGAGAGATATGCCACTTCATGGCCCCATTTATCACATCAGTCACACCTGAACCTTTTCCCTCGCTCCATCGACTTGTAGTTACATGGTCCACAGCTTTGAATCCCCTTCGCAGCCATTCCACGTTTGGCTCTGACAATCGATTTTTCACATTTCTATCCCAATCTTCATGTTCAACGAGGTATGAATAGTTCTGTCACACCCTCTACCAAATTAACGTCTTGCAACCCTTCTGTCTCATGACAAGTTTACATCTTTGAGGTCTTGTTTCATTCTGTCTATCAATATATTATATTCCCATCCATGTATGTTAACATATCTGTGCCTCTGTTCCTCACTCGACTGACATATCTCAAATCACAAATTCAACGCCAAGTATAGTGATGAGGTTATCAAAGCTCATCATTCATATCTGGTATAATGTGATCAGCAGTGAAGGAATCATGCTCGCCATTCAATATATTTACAGCTCCCTTACAGATATTGCAGTGGCAACTTTTCCTAGTTTAGCTAATACTACCCTGGACTTGCTCATTTTGCAATATGGACACAACTATTTTCAAAATGCTGTTACCGTCTTGTCCTTTCTTAACATCTGTTGGGCGAAAATTAGAATCACAAACATTATTTTGAAAACGAAAAACGTTTGCAAAGATATCTGAATGTCTGAATTCAAAATCAATTATATTGGTGAGGCTAGAAAAGCTCATCAGTAATGATAGGCATTTTGTGGCCTGCAGTAACAGAATCATGTTTGTCATTCATTTTACCTGCAGGTCCCCAGAGAATTCTTATGGACATTTTATTGGCTATATTTCCCTTCATCGGGCGTACTATCTCTGACATGCTCATTTTCCATAGAGGTGCACGATTTCCTTAGTGCACGTACCATCTTGCTGCTTCTTGAGATCTGTGGGGCACAAAAGAGAATCAATATAACCTTCTTTCCTATATCATTTTTGTCTACAAATTTAACATAGCGCAACGACATCAAACCCAAAACTAGGACTCAGTATTTACTGGAAGTCAGACCATGCTTTGTCAGCTGTGCCATTCACAAATACACTTCCAATTCAACTGTTAAAAAGTACCATTCATATATCACCAATATGATTTCAAGTGGCAGAAAACATGACAGTAAGAAGCAACATAGCCGCAGCAAGTTGTACAATTGGTGACACTAACAGCGCGGTATTGTTTTATGTTGGTGATATATTGCTCATATTTCGGACTTTGATATTGGATACGTTTTGGAAGCTTTTAGCCATGGTTCCATTGATAACAGTTACAGACACATAGAGCAATAACAAGAAGAAAGTACATTTACATGCAATCATTGATATGGTGAATCGTCCAACGCCACTTAACTGGACAGTTACAAAACGAAATGAAGCAACGGGCCACGTCAGGGTAAACGAATTCAGATGAAAAAATATGTTGTTCAATGCACTGCCTTTGATGTCTTACAGGAGGAAAGAGAGGTAGAGAGGCATAAATATTTAGGATGGGAATTGCAGAACCTAGGGCCTCGGTACCTTAGGTCTTGGACATCAAAAGCGGAACAAGCAAAATTAAAAATTTGCAGGAGTTCAGAATTGAATTGTACTGATATCCTGGTGCTCGTGGAGTGGTGGCATTTGATGCAAATTGGGATTGAGACCATGGAGGAATTTGAAAACAAGAGGAGAATTTTAAATTAAGTAGTTGTGCAAAAGAGAGGACGTCTAGTTTAGCAAAAACAAGCACAGAGGGAGATCAAAGAGCTCAGTAAGGTCTGAAATTTATGCTGGAAGCGGAGCGCAATGCTCCTGGATGAAAAGGAATGGGGAATCCTGCCTTTGCCTATCATTCCTCTCATGGAGTGATATCGTTTTTTTATTTTTTAATCTAGGTTTCACAATGGTTGGTCGCCGTCCCTTTGAAGACAAGGATCCTGGCCTGCAAGAGCTGCCGGCCAATCAACGGGCCAGCAGCTCTGCAGTCTTGGCAGCGCCACGGGAGCAGTGGCCGGTACTGCACAGAGATCAGACCCAGGCCCAGTGCTGGGACCCCGAATCGGAGTTAGGTTTGGCAGGCTCGCTACTATATCTCCGGAATCCTGTGGCGAGGGGACGTGGGGTGGAGGAGCAGGGGGTGGGGGTGTGTGCTGTGGGCTGGAGCGTGGGATTGCTTGCACAATTTTCAGGGGTTTGGCAGTGTTATAGCTGTTCCCGGTGGGATTCTCCAAAGGCCACACATTGTCCAGGAATGAGGGACCAACTCAAGAAAACAGGGAATCACTTCGAATGACAAGGCGTCATCCACACATTGCGGAAGCACCCCAGGCTTCTTGTAAGATCCAAGCAGTGCTGAGAGTAGGCCCTAAACTGCTTGTTAATGGGCGATGTAAGACCTTCATTTTGCTTCTGAGCAGCAAGGCCGAGCGGATACTGGGGGACTGTGCTTGATAACAGTGTGATAATAGTCCCTGTGCTCTTCCACGCCACTTGTCACGATAGTATGTGCGCCCCCCGCCTCTGAACGCTGCTCGGGAATCGCACAAATATCATTTGCTGAGACCACGCTCGGCGTATTTTGCACAATTTGGGTCTCTATATTAGAAAATGATATACTTGCATTGGAGGTTCAGTGGATTAGTGCCTGGGATAACAGGGTGTTCCCACGATGGGAGGCTTTGAAAATTGTGCCTATGCTCTCCGCATGAGAACGAAATATTATCTCATCGAAGCATGTAGGATTGCTAAGTGGCTTTCCATTGGCTGAGCAATCTAAAACATGGTGTTAGAGTCTCAGAAAAAGATCATATAGGATTGTGATTATGAGGAATTTCTTCACTCAGCAGTTATTGCTCTTATCTTTGCAACTCTCTATTTCAGAGAGTTGTGGATGCTTCATTTTCCAAGATATAAAAGGCTGAGATATAAAGATTTTCGCTTTCTCTGGTAATCAACGAATGCTAGGGATTGGGCAGGCAAGTTGATTTGTAGCCAAGGTTCAGCCATTATTAAACTGAATGGCTAAAATGTGCAGTGCGGTCCACCCCTGCTGTTATTTCTTATGTTCGTTTGTGCCTTTTTGAAAACATGTTTCTAATCTGCTACTATCACAGTTGTCAATAATGCTTAATAGATCACAATAGTTCCTCAGTCTTTCAAACTGTCTGTTTCTGTCCTCTTTCTCTGTAATTGTTATTCAAATTTCTGCTTCTCCCTGCCCCGTGTAGCAAAGTATGATTATTAATTGTATCTCCATCTCTGCATCTGTCTTTCGGCACCCTGTGCCAACGTATGTGTCTCTTAGGCTACTTTTCTTTCCCCGTATCTCTCAGAAACAAAGCCATCATTGTCCATCAATAATATTAATAATAGTGATGCCATCAAAGTTTATCATTATTGACCGGTATTTTGTTATCAGAAGTTCATTATATCTAACGCGTTCCACAGATGTTGTGCAGACATTTCAGCAGCAACAGTTCCTGGAATGACTTGCACCATCACACTGTCATTGCCAGTTACGAAAGGAAATGCTGTAACTTTATTTCTGCCTTTACTTTCTTTGCCCTGCTTAAGGTCTGCGAAGCGCTATATGAAACCAGTGAACATTGTTTCAAACTCTATTTCTTTCTGACGTGTAACGCAACCCAATGACAGCAAATACAACCTCAGGGCTCTGTGTTGACGAGAGATCTGTTCATTTCACATCAAGTGATCATACAGAGACACAGCTTCAATTTATCTGCTGCAAATCTGATATTGAGTTTCCAACGACAGCACCAGTGCGTTTCGCATGCTTCTTTAACATCCCAAAATTCGTAGTTACATGAGGCGATACTAAGAGTCACCACAACAATTTACTGCTCTAAATCGACACCTTGCTACCTATAATTGTCAAACCAATTTGAACAGTCCCATTTCTTTTCCTGTGGTGTCACCGAGGCATGCAGAGCATTTGACCAATTTCTTGGAAGCGAATTGCCCTTGCACCAGCAGGGTCAATATTTAGGCATTGATCCAGTGCCCATTGTCTACCAAATTCATAATGAGTGGTAGATGGACCCAATTGCAATGGTGCATTAGCAGAAAATAAACGATACGTGCAGTGGTATAGCTGTCAGTTTGAAGGCACAGCCGGCTAGTCTCATTTATAAATCTAATATTTGAAATCGAAGTGCAATATTCTTGTTGTAGGAGCAGGCTTTCAGAGTGAACGTTCAATAAGGTAAAGGTGAATCCAGCCCTTGCGTGGATGACACTCTTGTCCTCTATGTAGTTAACAGAAGCCTGTGGCTCCAAGATAACATAGCACTGTTGAGCTTCTTCGATTAAGAAGGGTTGCATAATGCCAGCTCATTGTTCTTGCAGACAACTCTTCTACAATTCATGTCTATAAAAAAACAAGCGATTTGGCTCGAAGTCATTATCTGGAGTCGTTTTCTGATGAGTCAGTCTGGTTTGGAAAAGTTTAATGTGGATTACGTGAGCCTCTAGAACGACTGCCTCCTGCCTGAATTCAATAATCTCCTAAAATATACATGGATTCCACTCTTGACACCACATGTTTCACGAGTCCACATTTTCCGAGCCATCTTGGCTCCTATATTCGGACAATCTAAGATTTTCCTTCAAAAAACAAAACAAAACAAACATGCGCAACAGAAGCCATGTTTAAAGTATTTCCAATGCTCTTTAAAATCTTTCTACACCATTCTGCTGTCTGTGGTTGGACAACCACCAGCACTCCCATTGCAAGGAACTCTTAAGTGGTAGGTTCGTGATGGTTACATACATTTAATCTTGTTTGAAAGTAGTCTTAAACGGGTATTTATATAATTCAGAAATATGACGTTCATTAAACTGCTGTGCCGGTGCCCCACTTGGATCAGAACACTCATTAGCATGTGACGGACAGAGTAGTTCCGATACACCTTATGTCCGCTTGTCACTCTGTGTTGTTTTTCCAATGGCTATCAATGCATACATTTAAAATCGTTCAACATTTTCGGTCCATCTCCCTATTCTATGTATTCATCTGCATATATTTGTCTGTGACTCTCTCTGCTGATGGTTGGATGTCTCTGCTGTCTGACTATCAACTTTCAGCTTCTCTCTGTCCTTCGAAATATTCAACCCTCCGCCTGTAAATGTCCGTCTTTATCTTCTTGGTTCTCTAATTAATCGAATTATACGTATCTCTGTTTCTCCTACTCCACGTCTCTCTTCCCATTGACCCTTGCATGTTGCTAAATCTCTCTATGTGTGACTATGTTTGTGTCTGTCTTTCTCTCTGCAGATTTTCTTTTCTTTTGTCTCTGTCATTCTCTGCATTTTCCCGTTCTTGCACCTTTGTTCCTTTATATGTCGATCAAAATTCGTTTTTAAAGTACAAATGTTCGGCTTTACAGGCTCATTATTGATGGTGGGTATTCTACAATCAGTGCCATTGGATTGGTGCTCACCATTCGTTGTAGCTAAAGATCTCCGCAGCTTTCTCATGTACATTTCTGCAGCAACAGGTCCTTGTGTAAATTCCACCGTCAGAGACTCGGCCAGCTTGACATCGGAATGCACTGACTTTGTTAACACACTTACCAGCGTGTTCTTTGTTATGATTTGTAGTAAAAAGTAGGCTTTTATTAAACATTCTTTCCAACATCCTTTACAGGGGGAAAATCAGCACAGCTAAATGTTAACAAACCAAAACTCAGGAAGCAGTTATGATGAGAATTGGAGCTCTGTCATGACAAATGGATCATTCTGAGACACCATTAAAGGCCACAGGGTGCACAAGTCTACACCACTATCGCCAAGGAAGCGTAATAGGTCAGACATAAACGGGCTATGTGCAGAAAATAAGAAGATACATTTCAGATAGGAGCTCTGGAATCTGCTGCAATGTAAGCCGGGAAGCAACAGCCTGGCAGTTTAATTTAAAGCCTCCAAAACCACAATTTATCAATGTGATCGCAAGGACCCTGGTCCCAGTCCTGATGGGTCCCTGTGGAATAGGTGCTTCCTGTCCCAGCACTACTCCCAAACCTCCAAAAATCTGAATTCCTTCCTCCTGCATCTCTCCTCAAGCCAAGCATTGACCCTTCTGATCTTCCCATTTCTGATTTTAGTCAGACAAGGCACTTGTAGTGGTCCAAATATGTATGCATTTTACAATCACTAGTGAACGAATGGTCCAAATCGTACATTATACCGACGGCACCCTGAGATATTTTTGGACATTGCAGCAGCACCAATTCATGGAATCACTCTTAATATCACACAGTCTCTGTTTGTTTCAAAAAGCAACACTACTTCAGTTACCTTCTTGGCACTTCTTATAATCTGTCGAGCATAATAGAAAACAAGTAAAACCTTCTTGCAAATTCCTTTTTCATGGAAAGGTAAGGCAGCCAAATCTCAGCAAAGCGAAAGTCAGGACTGCTTGGACGAGAGGTCTGCCTATTTCACGCCAAGCGGATCATGCAGCTTTAAGCCGTGTTTCCGAAATTAAGATTGAGTACCCCTCCAGCAATGCCAGGGCCAAACAAGGCATGCCGCACACAACCTAAAGTTTCCCTCACTTTCCTTCCCTTCTCCTCCCTCTCTCTGGGCTAAATGTTGCCAGCCCTGCACTCCATGGTCGCAGAGGTGGGGGTAGTGGGGACTCCCAATGCCGAGAAGGGCCTGCCACACATTACTAGTGGCGGGGAACTCAGTGTGCTCCAACCCCACCCTCTCCACCGCCCACCATTGCCTCATGAGTGCTGGGACTTTATCTAAATATGTAAAAGTACTTACCTACTGGCGGCGGCCATCCAACGCCGATTTTACCACAGCGCAATGCAGCTTGTGCACCTTTGGAATTCCGCACAGAGTTCTAAGTTGTGAGCCTGGTGGCAAGGGGCGGAGGAATTAAATTTTCTAGGCGGGAGGGGTGGCAGAGCGTGGGGTGAAAGAATCTTCTTACTGGCTACGGGGATGGTGGGAAAAGGTTGAATGGGAAAAGTTTGAAAATTGGGACAGAAAGCTCCAGTAGGGAATAAGGTAATGTTTGTTACCATTCGGCAATGTAATGACCATTGTGGGTTTGGGGAAGGGGTTCCGTATCCTAATCATTTGTTGGAAAAAATAATGCAGACAGTACCAAAAAATGAAAATCTTTGTTCAGGGCTGAAAGCCCTTTATAATATTCGCCAGAGCCTGCCGAATGCTATTGCCAAGATCGTGGCGGCCGCCCCTGTTCGTCATCGGGGTCGGACGTTCTGCCCCCTCTTTTTAAATAAGCCCCTGTGCGAAATATCTCGGGGCATGTGCAGCGGTAGTTCCATGTTGGAAGGCATGAGAAAATTCAATCCTATCTCTCCAGTCTACTCCTCTCTCTATCGCTCACTTCACTAAACTTTAGATTATTATACCGTGGGATATTGCTCAGCAGTATGACAAGTGGAATATGACTGACAACAGTGTAGCCTTTATTCCCTGGACAGAAACGTCAATTAAACATTGGTCTGGGTGATGTCGGCACAGAAGACAACCCACGTATGCACATGATTCCCCTTTTGACCAGTTGATCCTGATCTGATGCCTCACTGGAAAACGCGATTACAGAACAGCCCGAGTCTTTAAGGGCTGTCAACAACATTCCGTTATCAGTCTTTATTGCTAGGAAAGGGAAGGCACCCTTCACACACCTTCTAATCTGCAAAACAATGCTTTGACCTTGCTTGAATTGATTCAGCAGTTTTGCTTTACACGTGCTGCTCCAAATTTGCGCGTTGTGACAGTCAATGGCCCCACGGACACAGAGGTAACAACAGTACCTTTCCCCTGGTTTCCCTTCCATCCTAAGATTTGTAGTTACAGTAACCGATGCTATGAGACATTTCCCAACTATTTTGCCTTGTTCAGCGACTGCTTCGTTACTCTTTATTGATCCAAATTGTTCAGTCCTCTTCCTTTACCTGTGGTGTTAACGTGACATAGTTGGTATAGAGAGCATATCACAAGTTTCTCCAAAGCGAATTGACTTTCGACCGTGAGAATCAACATTTAGGCTTTGTTCCAGTGCCAATGATCTACTGAATTCATGACCTGGGATGGGGTGGCCCATTCAGTGGTCCATCATCAGAAAATCCACGGTGCTTGGAGTGGAATAAGTGTCAATTTGAAGGCACTGCCTTGGCGTATTTATAAATCAAGCATTTGACGGCAGACTGCAGTTTCCTGGTTGTTGGACCAGACTATGAATCTCAAAACACCTTAAAGTAAAGGTAATTCAGCCCATGAGTGGGTCTCACACTTTGATTCTGGGTAGTTAGCTGAAACCTCGGGCTCCAGGACACCATAGGCATTTTAAGCATCTCTTCACGCAGAAGGGTGTCACAATGTCAACGCTTTTGTCTAACAGCCAGCGTGAAATCATTCTGCCTGGATGAAAGAATCCAAAATATTCCCTGCAGTCATTTTCTGATTAACCAATCTGGTTAGGAAAAGATGTATGTGGGTTTCGTGAGCCTCGATGCCGATTCACTCCTGTCTGTATTGAATAATCTCAGTCTGAGTTTGTGTGTTCAGTTCAATAGGGGGTTCAACGCCTCCTTATGAGTCTCAGTTATTTATATGCTCCTTCCTTTCAGAGAATTTGAGTATTTCTGAAAATAGAGACATGTTGTCGAAACTGCTGGTCTTGCGTGCATCACGACAATCTGAAAGAATACCAATCTAAGGGAAAGCAACTACTTACTACTGTATGAGAAAAGACTGCTGATTGGTTGGCACATGAACTCTGATTGGAAGAGGCCCTGCCATGGACAATGCACTAGGTTATGGTGATTGGCAGTTAACTGTCTAGCTTTGATTGTCATTTAAGCCAGGGAGTTCGACTTTGGTTGGTAAAGCATTGCCCTGAGAATGGCTGTCACTTATTTTGTTGAGCTGAAGCAGACGTTATGTGTACACATACATGTTCTTTCTGTCTGCAGATCAATATATGTACCTTCGAGGACATGCAAAAGCGCCACACTGTGAACCGAGCTGACAATCTTAAATTGGTTGCCAGAGTAATTAGAATTAGAATGAGAATTAGAAAATTACAGCACAGTACAGGCCCTTCGGCCCTCGATGTTGCGCCGACCTGTGAAACCATCTGACCGACATTATTCCATTTTCATCCATATGTCTATCCAATGACCACTTAAATGCCCTTAAATTTGGTGAGACTATTGTTGTTGTAGGCAGGGCGTTCCACGCCCCTACTACTCTCTGAGTAAAGAATCTACCTCTAACATCTGTCCTATATCTATCACCCCTCAACTTAAAGCTATGTCCCCTCGTGTTTGCCATCACCATCCGAGGAAAAAGACTCTCACTATCCACCGTATCTAACCCTCTGATTATCTTATATGTCTCTATTAAGTCACCTCTCCTCCTCCTTCTCTCCAACGAAAACAACCTCAAGTCCCTCAGCCTTTCCTCGTAAGACCTCCCCTCCATACCAGGCAACATCCTCGTAAATCTCCTCTGCACCCTTTCCAAAGGTTCCACATCCTTCCTATAATGCGGTGACCAGAACTGCACGCAATACTCCAGGTGCGGTCTCACCAGAGTTTTGTACAGCTGCAGCATGACCCCGTGGCTCCGAAACTCGATCCCCCTACTAATAAAAGCTAACACACCATATGCCTTCTTAACAGCGCTATTAACCTGGGTAGCAACTTTCAGGGATTTATGTACCTGGACACCAAGATCTCTCTGTTCATCTACACAACCAGGAATCTTCCCATTAGCCCAGTACTCTGCATTCCTGTTACTCCTTCCAAAGTGAATCACCTCACACTTTTCCACATTAAACTCCATTTGCCATCTCTCAGCCCAGCTCTGCAGCCAATCTATGTCCCTCTGTAACCTACAACATCCTTCGGCACTATCCACAACTCCACCAAACTTCGTGTCATCCGCAAATTTACTAACCCACCCTTCTACACCCTCTTCCAGGTCATTTATAAAAATGACAAACAGCAGTGGCCCCAAAACAGATCCTTGCGGTACACCACTAGTAACTAAACTCCAGGATGAACATTTGTCATCAACCACCACCCTCTGTCTTCTTTCAGCTAGCCAATTTCTGATCCAAAGCTCTAAATCACCTACAACCCCATACCTCCGTATTTTCTGCAATAGCCTACCGTGGGGAACCTTATCAAACGCCTTACTGAAATCCATATACACCACATCCACTGCTTTACCCTCATCCACCTGTTTGGTCACCTTCTCGAAAAACTCAATAAGGTTTGTGAGGCACGACCTACCCTTCACAAAACCGTGCTGACTATCGCGAATCAACTTATTATTTTCAAGATGATTATATATCCTGTCTCTTATAACCTTTTCCAACATTTTACCCACAACCGAAGTAAGGCTCACATGTCTATAATTACCAGGGCTGTCTCTACTCCCCTTCTTGAACAAGGGGACAACATTTGCTATCCTCCAGTCTTCCGGCACTATTCCTGTCGACAATGACGACATAAAGATCAAGGACAAAGGCTCTGCAATCTCCTCCCTGGCTTCCCAGAGAATCCTAGGATAAATCCCATCTGGCCCAGGGGACTTATTTATTTTCACACTTTGCAAAATTGCTAACAGCTCCTCCTTGTGAACCTCAATCCCATCCAGCCTAGTAGTCTCAATCTCAGTATTCTCCTCGGCAACATTTTCTTTCTCTACTGTAAATACTGACGAAAAAGATTCATTTAACGCTTCCCCTATCTCCTCTGATTCCACACACAACCTCCCACTACTATCCTTGATTGGCCCTAATCTAACTCTAGTTATTCTTTTATTCATGATATACCTATAGAAAGCCTTAGGGTTTTCCTTGATCCGATCCGCCAATGACTTCTCGTGTCCTCTCCTTGCTCTTCTTAGCTCTCCCTTTAGATCCTTCCTGGCTAGCTTGTAACTCTCAAGCGCCCTAACATAAGCCTTCTTCTTCCTTTTGACAAGCGCTTCAACTTCTTTAGTAAACCATGGCTCCCTCGCTCGACAACTTCCTCCCTGCCTGACAGGTACATACTTATCAAGGACACGCAGCAGCTGCTCCTTGAATAAGCTCCACATTTCGATTGTGCCTGTCCCCTGCAGTTTCCTTCCCCATCCTACGCATCCTAAATCTTGCCTAATCGCATCATAATTTCCTTTCCCCCAGCTATAATTCTTGCCCTGTGGTATATACCTGTCCCTGCCCATCGCTAAGGTAAACCTAACCGAATTGTGAGCACTATCACAAAAGTGCTCACCTGCATCTAAATCTAACACCTGGCCGGGTTCATTACCCAGTACCAAATCCAATGTGGCATCGCCCCTGGTTGGCCTGTCTATGTACTGTGTCACAAATCCCTCCTGCACACACGGGACAAAAACTGACCCATCTAAAGTACTCGAACTATTGTATTTCCAGTCAATATTTGGAAAGTTAAAGTCCCCAATAACAGCTACCCTGTTACTCTCGCCCTTGTCGGGAATCATCTTCGCTATCCTTTCCTCTACATCTCTGGAACTATTCGGAGGTCTATAGAAGACTCCCAACAGGGTGACTCACCTCTCCTGTTTCTAACCTCGGCCCATAATACCTCAGTATACGAGTCCTCAAACGTCCTTTCTGCCACTGGAATACTCTCCTTGATTAACAATGCCACACCCCCTCCTCTTTTACCATCTTCTCCGGGATCTAAATCCCAGAACCTGCAACATCCATTCCTGCCCCTGCTCTGCCCATGTCTCCGAAATGGCCACTACATCGAGATCCCAGGTACCAACCCATGCTGCAAGCTCACCCACCTTATTTCGGATGCTCCTGGCGTTGAAGCAGACACACTTTCAACCAAGTTCTTGCTTGCCAGTGCCCTCTTGCGTCCTTGTAACCTTATCCCTGACCTCACTACTCTCAACATCCTGTACACTGGAACTACAATTTAGGTTCCCATTCCCCTGCTGAATTAGTTTAACCCCCCGCCCCCGAAGAGCACTAGCAAATCTCCCCCCCAGGATATTGGTACCCCTCTGGTTCAGGTGAAGACCATCCTGTTTGTAGAGGTCCCACCTACCCCAGAAAGAGCCCCAATTATCCAGGAAACCGAAACCCTCCCTCCTGCACCATCCCTGCAGCCACGTGTTCAACTCCTCTCTCTCCCTATTCCTCGCTTCGCTATCACGTGGCACGGGCAACAACCCAGAGATAACAACTCTGTTTGTTCTCGCTCTAAGCTTCCACCCTAGCTCCCTGAATTTCTGCCTTAAATCCCCATCTCTCTTTCCACCTATGTCGTTGGTGCCTCTGTGGACCACGTCTTGGGGCTGTTCCCCCTCCCCCTTAAGGATCTCAAAAACACGATCCGAGACATCACGTACCCTGGCACCTGGGAGGCAACACACCAACCGTGAGTCTCTCACGGTTGTAACGATACACACACTGAATAATATTTAGCATATGTTGCCCAATCGTGGAATCACATCTAATGTTGGACACTATGAACAATATGCATAACAGTATGCATCTTTACCTCTGTAGACCAATGTCTATAACTTAAAGTCGATCAATAATTTATGTTTGTCTGTCTATGATCTGTATGGTTCGACGTATATGTGTTTGAGAGTTTCTCTATCGATGTACGTATGTCTTTGTCTTTCATACTATCCATTTGATTTTTCCATGTGCCCGTCAATATATGCTTTTATTCCTGCCTGTTAATGTTTCTATGTGTGTCTCTCATCTTGCTTTCCAATTCTATTGAAGTACGTGAATATCGTAGTTTCCCCTATGCACTGACTCTCGGCGCATTGCCTCTTGCCGATTTCTCTGTCTCTCCATGTATGAATATCGTTATGTCTGTCTCACTGATGCATGTTTTTCCAACTCATTCTGACTGTTGACCTACTCTTGTCCCATTGTACCTTTATTTGTCTGTCAAAATGCAACGTTAAGAATAAGAGCCAGTCTTCCCACGCCCAATATAGTGGGCGGCTATTTTACACTCAGTGGAACTTGCCAATATTGGTTATGTTCATTTCAGCAGCGGCAATTTTCCTTATCTATCGTATCATCACAGTACTGTCCAGCTTTACGTAGGAATGCATCGTGTTTGTTACTGCACATACCATCCTTTTCCTTCTTTAGATCTGCAGGACAAAAATATAGTTATGATTCAACATTCTTTCCAAAAACTTTGATGGTCAATTAAGACAAACTAATGTTACCAAGCTAAAAGTCATGACAGAGTTTTGACACAAATTCTGTTACTTACATGCCAAATGGTTCATTCTGAGACACCATTCAAAAGCATATGTTGCACATGTGCATCCATATTATGCCAAGGAAGGGTAACTGTTCAGAATTAATTTTGCAACGGTAGAAAATAGAAATAAGCATAACAGGTGGAAGCTTTAGAATCCGTGTCATTTTACGTTGCTTCACAACAACGTACCTACCAGTTTAGTTTAACGATAGCCCAACCAGTGAACCTCCTCTCAGGTCCACTGGTCCCAGTCCTGCTCAATTGTTAGCTGGGCTTTTTGAATAGGTGCCGCCTGCCCCCAAAGCTGTTCCAAAAACTCAAGGAATCTGAATACCACCCTCAGGACAAACATTGATCCTCATTATCTTCCGATTTCTGCTCTTACTAGTGCTCCATACTGAGAGTAATCCAGAGATTACTCCCTTCGAAGTCTTACATTTGACCTACAATAGCAGTGCAATATCTGCACTCATGTGTTGTTGGCACTGACCTCTACCACAATATCGCGCTCACTCCCTTCCCCTGCAGAACATTATGCACCTTCCCTGTGATGCCTATTCCCTTGGATCCAATTGGGGCCACAGCATGCAGGACTCAAAATGTTGGTTACAGCAATGCTTGCCTGTCCTTCTAACTTTGGAATCTCCGATATCGATTACATTTCTACTCTCTGATGTTCCCTCCTGTGCAGTCGAGTGCACATTACCGCCATGGTCGGAAAGCACTCCTCCAAAGTCTTGCCATTCCCAGCAGTCTCCAATGCAGAGTATCCGTTTAAGAGTGACAGAACCACAATGGCTCCTGCTCTCCCTGCCTCTTCCTAATCATCTGGCTTCCAGACCGGCCGCTTATTACAAGTGTGGGTTTAACATCGTTGGATGTACAATGCAGGAAAATACCATCGTCCTTCATGCTCGACAGTGAGTACAGTTGCCTCTCACAATCGAAGATTGTGTTCTGGATCTGATGCTGTTGGAGGGGCTTCCTACACACTGCCCCACCCCGAAGGGACACGAAGGTGCCTGACGTTCCAAGCTGAGCGGGAATTGCAATCAACGTCTCAGCTGCCGAATCATGATCTAATATATTTCAATTGCCTCTATTAGAATCTAATTAGTACCTTGCTTAAACCATTAATTTTAGTCATACATTTAGACCTGTACACTGCTTATCTTCTTACTATGAGTTCATTGGAATATGGAAACCCCATGGTTCACTCATTTGCAGAAAGTGAAGCATTGAGACCGAGTTGAGGATTGGAATGAGAGAGGAGGAGATAAGGGATAGATGAAAAAATGTTTGCAAAACTCAAACTCCAATTAAAGTCTGACAGGATGAGACTCTACAGATGCAGCATTGCATTTACAGTCGAAGATGTAATGTACAAATTAAGAACATTCAATGCTTGTAAACTTAACTTAAAGCAGAAGGCATTAGGCCTATTATTTTCTGGCACACGTTGCTTGCAAATGCTGTTACAAACATCACATCAGCATTACGACTTTACAAGTCTTTAATTTCTGAGGCAATCGTTTGTGAATAAGCAGAATTATCCCCAAGAGCGAATTCTGTGTATCTTTTGCTAAACTATACAAATGCGGACACCAGAAGATGCTGTGTGTTATATTTATTAATGACCCTGTAATTATGACAAATATCGGGGCATGCATCTGTGTCTCTATTTCACATGACCTACCGACTTCATCAAGATTGTACGTTATGTCCATATATTGTACAACCTAGAAGCCGTTGGAGATCAACGCTGTGATCACCTGCATCAGAGGCTATATATTCAGCAACGGCAGTGGAGACATCGTTTGCCTTTCTCCGTAGCCTGATAAGCTGATTTTGTGACTTTACTAAGAGTCTTTCAGTGCAGTGGGAAGGGAGGAATTTTGTCTGGTGGAATTGAAACGTGGAGTTCAAGGTACGCTGGCCACGAACCTGCTAAATGATAACACATTCAAGGCCTTTGGAAAGGGGCTAAGTTTTGTGGTGGGGTAGTAGACTGGAAGGGGAGAGGACAATTGATTAATTGTGGAGCGTGGATACGAAGCTTCTTTAAGGAGAGAGGAACAGAATCAGATGAGATGGAGCCATTTACAATGCCAGTTAAATTCCGACATAGAAGGGTAAGTTGCATGATCTGCAGCTTAGTGCCTGTAGAGTCGTAAGAGACAGAGGTGGTTCAAAAGATATGAATGATCTCGGAGAGGGCATGAAGGGATGCAGGACAGAAACAAGAGAAAGGTATAAGTTCAGGGCTAAGTAAAGAAAGTGTTTCAGGAGGTAGTGATTGATGGGCTACGAGGGCAGTGAACCCAGTATAGAGACAGTGAATATGGTGATCACATTAAGATCATATTAAGATCATATTCGTTATATGCGTAGGGAACACAGCTACCACACTTGTCGGAAGTGAAACATACGCATGGTATAGCACCAACTTGACTCTTAGGACTGAGCTGATGGCCATACGACCTGTGTGCTCCTCACATTCCTGTATGGATGTGAAAAATGGGCGACACTCATATACCAGGAATAGGAAGCTAAATATGTTACATTTTCACTTTCTTTTGGGCACTGTGGGTATATCCTGGTCGGACAAAAATCACAAATGTAGCAGTCCACACAATGTGTGAACTTCCACGTGTGTTGGCACTAACCAGACAGAGGCGGCATCATTGGATCGGACAACTCCACAGGATGGAAGGAAGTCGCAAGGACCTTCCTTATGATGAGGTAGCCAGGGCCAGGTGACCAGTGGGGCGCCCAAAGGTCCACTTCACAAATGCTAGCAAGTAGGCTCCAAATGCAGTGTAACGATTCGAGACTCCTGCACTGCACTCCCTGCGTCTTGCCACTGTTCTGGATAGCCAACCATCTGCGATCGAAACTCTCTCTGCTAGTGGTCTGACTACTCTTGAAAGTTACATTCCGGGAAACTCTCATGTGTCCTCTTGCTCCGCAGTGACATGAGCTGTCCTGCAATCACAGAAATACTGAACTCGTGCCCAAACAGCTGGAGACATCTTCTACACATGTGGTCATCTAAGGCAAATGAAGTTTACTGTAATTCCCATTTGGCGGTGAAATTGCAAGCAACAGATCCCAGCTGCCTAACCTGGATCAAATAAGCTCTATTTTCTCTTTTAGAATCCTGTTATCTCCAGGTTAAACGTGTTAATTTTAATTAATGTCCCGATACCTAAACTCTGCGAATATTATCAAAGCAATTATTGTCATATCGGGAAGCTTGAAATATTTAATTTTACGATTCCCTGTTTCGTTACAACATTGGAGAAATGCTCACTCACCAATCTCTTACATGCTTTCCCGTCGCACATACATCTATTTTAATTGTTGTTTTTTTACCTCTGGTTCTCAGATCTTGCTCCTTTGACTTCTCTGAGCTGACTCTCTGACCCAACACATTTTGAATTTATGTTTAACCTCTCAGCACCACTCTTTTTAAATCTCCATTGCTGAATCTTTGTAGCTGCATCTGTATATTGACGGATTTGTATGAACTGCTATCGGTGTATCCATGTCATTTCCATTTGTTCTTATTTTTAATGGAATATGGGCACTTCTGACAAGTCCAGCATTTGTTGATCATCCGTAATTGGCTTGGAAACCCGTTGGCGAGCCGTCTTCATGAACTGCTGCAGTCCATCTGGTGAGAACATTCCCAGACATCTGTTAGGGAGGGAGGTCCAGGATTTTAATTCAGCGACAGAATAGGAACTACCAATTTATTTTTCTATCTCCGACACAAATACCTGATTCTACGTTAAGAAGAATGTTGGGCTAATCAACGATCATCATTAGTAGCTGGCGAAGGAATGGTTCTCGCCTTTCGTTGTACCTGCAGGCATCCTCTGTATATTTCAGCGGCAATGGTTCACAGCAAAAATATACCAACACGGATTCGCTATGATTCACAAAATGCTACAAAAGGCTCAGCGCCCTTACCTTCTTGGCTCTTCTTAAGTTCTGTAAGGCACAGTAGATCATCATTTTGCACGTGTTAATGGCAGCAAAGTGAGCATCAGGTGTTAGCGTTTACAAGAGATTGGGACATGACATGAGAAGCGGATAAAACAGAAACACAGTTTCAAGCCACTTGGCGCACAGTTGACCATGAACAGTACCTATCTTTTCTTTTTACAGTCACCAAAACGTTAGGATTTTGTAACAGAAGAATACAGTCCGCATTATTGCCGCTAAGGAAGCTTTGGTGCCACTATCGATAAAACTTTCGAACCACGTCCTGTCACCTCCACCAAAACTTGGGGGATGATCAATACGATACATTTTAATATATGCATTTGGTTCCCTCTTTGCTCAGCTCTTTTTGAACTAATGTCCGCGCTGGACCCTTGGAAATTGTCGCTACTGATAAAAAATCATCTATAAGGACCTTCACCTCATTCCCATTAACCATTATTATTTATTGTAATTTTAAAATGGCTCACGACCTGCAGTCACCAATTCGGGTAATATTGTTGACACCCCAAAATACGGCAATGCTGCATAACCAGAGCTCATCCTGTTTTCTGAAGTGTGCTAATCTGTCGCCCCACTCAGCACAGTGACAACAGAGGCAATTTTTCCTTTTTTGTGTTTACCTCAACATTTATCGTGACATAGCCCACAGGTATAAGTCCCTTTAAGGCCATTCTCCGTTCTTCATATATACTTTGTGCCCTGGAATTTGACGCACTTGGTATTCAGTTGCAGACATCTTGTTCCGGGGAGATAGGTCCTTTCGAGAGTGGTCTACCACCAGAATCCTCACGATACTTGTATTGGACAAACTTTCAGACTGGAGGCACCACCTGCCCATATTTAATGAGCCCACGTTGGAAAGAGGGTGCAATGTCCTCGTGCTGGCAGCAGGAATTGAACATCTATATCTAAAGGCTTAAATGGAAAATAGCATTTGCCTACAACTGCGGACAGCTAGTCACCAACTGGGGCTCCATTTTAACTTTATTCTGTTGAAAATTCCATATTAATAAGGGGTCTTAGCAGCGGAGCTTTTGTCTTTGAAGCACTTCTGACGCTCTGCACATTTTTCAGAGGACAAAGGATATGGCTGCACATCAGATTCTGGTATCAATTTCTGCTGAATTTGACAGGCTCTGAAAGGTATCTTGTTTACCAACGTATCCTATATCCTGCTTCAGTTCAGTCTTACATCAGCATTGTCCCTGACTGACACACTGTGACTTTGCTGAATTGTGATTAAAGGTCTCCTACAGGTCTCAACTATCTTAGTGTTTCTCCCTTTTGCATCGCCGTCAGTGTCTGGACGAGTTTTCTTTTTTGGTTGTCAAATGGGGCTCGTCACATTGTCCCTCTTTCGATCTCCAGTGGAGGTATGACTCTCATAAGTGACACCACAAGTACACGTTCCTACTGTTTCAGAGCCTCATTTCCTCCAAGAAGCACTAGTCCTCTAGCAATCCGAATTATTTAATCTAAAACTAATACAAGACAAGCAAAAAAAAAATCAACTCACACTGCATCGTTCAACATTTTCGGCTTTTCATGAAGACACTTCTACATGGTCCACTGGCTGGGGAATGTATATGACATTTTCCGGTGGAAATTACTTTCATCTTAGGTTCTTTACGGATGCACACATTTTCTCTTCCATTTGAGCTTTCTTAGTCTGTCCATAACCTAACATGTTTCTCAATATCTGTAATTTGCAGTTGATCAAAAAACATCTGCTTATCTGTCATCCATCTGTCTGTTGGCTCTAGCCTTGGCTCAGGTTTTTTGCTTCTGAAACCCTCATTCATGCCTTTGTGACCTCGAGACTTTAATATTCTAATTCATTCTTAGCCATCTTCCCGATGTAAGTTGAAGTCTTCTGAAATTCGCGATCCTATTTGCAACAAACCTCACTACCCCTGTGCTTACTGATCTGCATTGCTGCCGGTAATGCAACGCCTGAATTTTAAATTTCTCATCATGCAGTTTGAATCGATTCATGTCCTGGGTCGTCCTTGTCTCCTTAATCTGCTCCAGTCTGGCAACCGGCCGACATGTCAGTTTTCCTCCATTTCCATCACTTGTGCATCCCAAATTTTCATGATTCCACCATTACTGACGAAGGCATCAGGTACCAGTGCCTTAAGCTCTGGAATTCCCTACCTACATCTCACTGCCGCTTGACTTTTTTTTAATCTCCGTTGATCCATTCTGAACAAGCATTTGCCATCCTCTATAACATCTCCATACATGAAGTGGTGATGCCTCATTTTCTTATGCAAGACATCTGCAAAATCCCTTGCAAAGATTGATAAGCTCGAGCGAGCAAGTAAAAGATATGTTTTATTTGTTTATGTGCCTGAGTGGCTCTATATGGAAATATATGTGCGTCAATATCTCGGCCCACATTTGATCCCGTTTCTCTCTGATTCTCGAAGTACACGTGCTTCCTCTCGACAGATGATTGCACGTGTCTCTGTCTCCTTGTATCTCCATCTGTCGACATATATGCATCGCTGCTGTTCTGCAACTGCCTATCTGTCTGTTAAGGGACTCCTGCCTGTGTTTCTATATCTCTGTTAGTTTGTTTCTCTGTTTACCACAGTATGCCTGTACATTTGTCTCTCTGTCACTCTGTGTACTGTTGTATGCATATTTTCCCATCTCTTATCTCTTACTAGTTCAAAATATCAATATGCATGTTTTTCTGTCATCGTATCTGTCTGTCTATCATTCTTTTTAACCACAAGTGTACATTTTCTTTTTGTCTGCGTCTGTCAATCGATGCAGTTATATTGTCGTCGAGGAGATGAATGGCCTCGTCCTGTGACGATTTCTAATGGTCCTATATTCTTATGTCCTTGACCCACAATCACTGTGAACTGTCTGTTTCTCGACGCGCCTCTCACTTCCTCTGATTGATATCCCTGCTTCAATGTGAGCATAAATGATTTGGGCTTTAATGCTCATCACTTAGAATTCACTTTATTGTGATCAACGGCAGAGGCTTAGCGTAAGCTGTTCATTATTCTGAGAGCTGTCCACTGATCAAAGTGTTATAAGTAGCTATGGAAACGGAAATTTAGCAATGCAGTGCAGAAATAATCAACTGTAGAGAGCAAATGTCAATGATGAGAACAGATAAGGCCTCATAGGAAAGGCAAGGGACGTCAAATGAGCTAGAGCACTCCGGATGATGAAAGATGCATGGAATAAGATTGGGCGGAACAAAATGTGCATGACAGACATCAGGTGAAGAAAAAACAGCTGAGAACCAGGCTGAATGGAGAAGTTTCAGAAATAAGGTGAAGAAAAGATAAAGGAAAAGCAGAGAGACTGTAAAATAAGAGACTGGCAGCCAACATATAATTGAATACAATTGTCTTCTATGGGCATGTAAACAGAAAACTGTTGGGAAAAGAAGGAAGGCCAAGTAGAGGGCAAAATTGAAATTATGCATGGAGGCAGTGGACATGGCAATTTTTTTCAGTTTGTGTTTTACATTGGAATTTACCAAGGAAGAAGACTCAGCCTGGTGACATTGAATGGACAGAGAGAATGGGCTCAACATTGATTAGAGTCCGACTGTAATTAAAGCTGATAAATCCCATGACCAGTTCAGACATGTTCAAGTATACCAAGACATCTCAGTCGCAGAAGCACGTGTAATAATGTTACAATCTCTTTTTTTTCTACATTGGTCTGCATACATCCTGCACAATTACCAGTCATCCAGTTTAACCTTGCTGGTGGGATAAAATTTAGAAACCATAATCTGGCACCAAATTAATAGTCACTTGACAAATGTGGATTAATTAACTAAAACCAGTTCCCACTTAGATGAAATAGTATGTTAATTAGGTTAACGTCGTAGATGCTCTGTACATGGACTTCAAAATAGGTTTAAAAAACTGCCCTTTAATAGGCTTTTACCAAAAGGTGAATCGCATGGAACAGAAGAGACAGTGGGAACATGGATCCGAGGAAGGAAGAATGACAGGGAATGGTGATGAACGTTTGATTTTCGGACTGGTGGACTGTATATAAAGGTACAACAGCTCTTCTGATATTTCTTCATGGCCTGGACCTGGGTGTGCATGGCGCTATTTGAAAATTTGCACATGACACAAAACTTAGAATACGTGTCTGGATGATAATGATGGACTTCAAGAACACAGAAACGGAACGGTGGAATGAGCAGACATGTGGCAGATAAAACTTCACGCAGAGAAGTGTGATGTGATAATTGTTGGTAGGAAGAAGAAGCGAAGACAACAAAAATATATATTATTATAAAGGGTGTGCAAGTGCGGAGGTACCAGGCAGTATGTGTGCCTCGCTCGTAGAAGATCGCAGCACAGACTGGAAAATCTGTTAATGAGGTATAAGAGATCCTGGGCTTCATAATGGAGAAAAATACGAACAGGTCGGCAGCATCTGTGGAGAGAGAAAGAGAGACTTTGTTTCGGGTCTGCGGTACTAAAAAGTACATTGATCTGAAATATTCTCTCTCTTTTTTCCTCCACAAATGCATTTTCTGTTTTTATTTCAGAAGTCCAGCATCTGCAGTATTTTGCTTTTCCTTTTTATAAATAGAGGCAAAGAGTACAGAGGCAAGGAATTTATCATGAATATTTACAAGACACTGGCTGGGCTCCAACTGGAGTAATGTGGGAAATCTTGGACACTACACGTTCGGGAGAATGTGAAGGCAGGGTGTGCAAAAGAGCACTATGCACTTACTGACAGTGTGCTGGCGACAGAGTCAATCTTGGCTTTCAAAAGTCAATTGGGCAATTATCTGAAGGGGGAAGAAAGAATACAGGGCTAAGGGGAAAAGGACCGGGGACGGGAAGCATTTCAGTAGAGCTTACAGCGAGTTGTCATGGACACGATGGGACGAATGACCTCCTTCATTAATTATTCTATGAGTCTATGATTTTAATGGATATTTCAGTACTAGCCTGATTTGTAACATCACAGTGTCTCCCAGTTTCACAGAGGAAAACAGCGTTTTTGTTACTACGCTTACCATCTTGATTCTTATTAAGTTCTGTAGCGAACAATTAGCCATTCTTTCCAATATCTTGATGTGGGGACAATTAAGGCAGCTAAAGGATAGGGAACCTAAATACAGGATTCATCTTTGATAGGAAGTCGGGTTACGTCATTGCAAGTGGACCATTTAGAGACATAGCCTCAAAGCACATGCCGCACAAAGTTGCTCACATAACACCAAAGAAGGGCAATAGTTCGGTGCTAAGTGTTCAAACAGCAAGAAGCACCAATTAAAAATAAAACGGTAACAAAATGCTAAAAAGTTTATGGCATCGTTATTATGGTATTCTTTTAGAAAAGAAATAGATTTCTGATGTATGCGGACCATTAACGTTGAGACATTTTGTAAGAATTTATACATGGTGGCATTAATTACTGCTCTTACAAGAACACCAACAATATAGAGCATGTATAATGTACATTCAACGTGGTGAAACGTCCCAAGAGGCTTCATAAGATATTTTCTTGATCTCGAATCATTCAATTTGATATTCGGGCAGATGACATCAAGCTTGTTCAAAGACATAGATTATTAACGGCAGAATTGATGAAAGAGAGGTAGAGAAGGTGGAAGCGATTTGGTGGGGAATTCCAGAACTGTGGGCCTCAGCACTTGAATGTGCAGCAACTAATTTTGGAGGATTAAAAATCAAGGATGCCCAGTTTGATAACATTGGAGCAGCCAGTTATCTAACAAAATTGGAGGGTCGGCGTTTGCAGAGATTGGGAGAAACACCAGGGATTAATTTGAATTCAGGGATGGTAATTGTTAAAATCGAGCTGTTGGATAACCGAGGTATAATGTAGGTTAACGAGTACTGGCACAGAATGACACAATTTCCAAGATGCCAGGAAGTTGAAGGAGAGCTATACAATATTCTATCATCCAAACCATGCAAATTGCACCCGTTTAATAAATTAACTAATATTTTATGAACAGTATGATTAGCCTTACAAGTAGTATGTCCAAGATCATAAGATCATAAGATCATAAGAACTAGGAGCAGGAGTAGGCCGTCCGGCCCCTCGAGCCTGCTCCGCCATTCAATAAGATCATGGCTGATCTTTTCGTGGACTCAGATCCACTTACCCGCGCTTCCACAGTATCCCTTAATTCCTTTATTGTGCAAAAAGATATCTACCTTGGCTTTAAAGACGTTTACTGAAGAAGCGTCAACTACTTCACTGGGCAAGGAATTCCATAGATTAACAACCCTCTGGGTGAAGAAGTTCCTTCTTAATTCAATCCTAAATCTGCTCCCTCTAATCTTGAGGCTATGCCCTTTTGTCCAAGCTTCATCTGCCAGTGGAAACATCCTCTCTACTTGTATCTTATCTATTCACTTCATGATTTTATATGTTTCGATAAGATCCCCCCTCATTCTTCTGAACTCCAATGAATATAATCCCAATCTACTCAGTCTCTCCTCATAAGCCAACCCCCTCAACTCCGGAATCAACATAGTGAACCTCCTCTGCACCCTCTCCAGTGCCAGTATATCCTTTCTCAAGTGAGGAGACCAAATCTGCACACAGTACTCCAGGTGCGGCCTCACCAGTACTTTATACAGCTGCAACATAACATCTCTGCTTTTAAACTCAATCCCTTTAGCAATGAAGGAAAACATTCAATTTGCCTTCCTAATTACTTGCTGTACCTGCAGACCAACCTTCTGCAATTCATGCACAAGGACACCTAGGTCCCTCTGCACAGCAGCATGCTGCAACTTTTTACCATTCAAGTAATAATCCTTTTTCCTGTTACTCCTACCGAAATGAATGACTTCACATTTACTAACATTGTATTCCTCTGCCAGACCTTTGCCCACTCACTCAATGTATCTATGTTCCTCTGCGAAGTTTCACAGTCATCTGCACACTTTGCTCTGCCACTCATTTTAGTGTCATCTGCAAACTTTGACACACTACACGTGGTCCCCAACTCCAAATCATCGATATAAATAGTAAATAATTGCGGTCCCAACACCGATCCTTGAGGTACACCGCTGGTGACTGATTGCCAACCAGCATAGCACTCATATAGCCCCACTCTCTGCTTCCTGTTCGTCAACCAATCCTCTATCCATGCTAATACTTTGCCCCTGACGCCATGCATCCTTATCTTATGCGGCAGCCTCTTGTGCGGCACCTTGTCGAAGGCCTTTTGGAAATCTAGGTACACCACATCCACTGGGTCCCCATTGTCCACCTTGCTCGTAATGTCATCATAGAATTCCAAAAGATTTGTCAAGCATGACCTGCCCTTCATGAACCCATGCTGTATCTGCCCAACGGGACAATTTCTATCGAGATGCCCTGCTATTTCTTCCCCACTACAGAGGTTAAGCTAATCGGTCTATAATTCCCCATCTTTTGTCTACCTCCCTTTTTAAACAGTGGCGTCACATCTGCTGTTTTCCAATCTGCTGGGACTACACTAGAGTCCAGCGAAGTTTGGAAAATTACCGTCAGTGCACCTGCTATTTCTCCCGCCATCTCTTTTAGAACCCTGGATGCATTCCATCAGGGCCAGGAGACTTATCTGTCCTTAGCTCCATTAGCTTGCCCAACACTACCTCTTCCGTAATAATGATTGTTCCCAGCTCCTCACCTACGTTCGTCTCTTTGTCAATTACTGACATGTTATTAATGTCCTCCACTGAGAAGACCGATACAAAATACCTGTTCAATGCCTCGGCCATTTCATCATATCCCATAACTAATTTCCCCTTCTCATCCTCTAAAGGAGCAACGTTTACTTTAGCCACTCTTTTTCGTTTTATATATTTATATAAACTTTTGCTATCTGTCTTTATATTATGTGCTAGCTTTTTCTCATGTTCCATCTTACTTTTCTTTATGGCTCTTTTTGTAGCTTTCTGCTGACCTTTAACGTTTTCCCAATCTTCTAGATTCATGCTGCTTTTTGCCACTTTGTTTGCCTTCTTTTTCAATTTGATAGCCTCCCTTATTTCCTTAGACACCCATGGCAGATTACCCCTTTTCTTCCAGTCCTTCCTTTTCACTGGAATATACTTTTGCTGAGCACTTTGAAACATTGCTTTGAAAGTCCTCCACTGCTCGTCAACTGTCCCACCATAAAATCTTTGTTTCCAATCCACTTTAGCCAAGAACTCCCTCATTCTATTGTAGTCCCCCGTGTTCAAGCACAGGACCCTGGTATTGGATTTTATCTTCACACTGTCCATCTGTATTCTAAATTCAACCATATTGTGATCACTCCTTCCAAGAGGATCCCTACCCATGAGGTCATTAATTATTTCTGTCTCATTACACAGTACTAGATCTAGGGTAGCTTGCTCCCTCGTCAGTTCCATTACATACTGTTCAAGAAAACTATCACGGATACACTCAACGAATTCCTCCTCAAGGCTACCCTGACTGAGCTGGTTCTACCAATCTACATGTAGATTAAAATCCCCAATGATAATTGCCGTACCATTTTTACAGGCATTAGTTATTTCTTTGTTTATTGCCCGCCCAAAGTGATGTTATTATTTGGTGGCCTATAGACTACGCCTATCAATGACTTTTTCTTCTTAGAGTTTCTAACTTCCACCCAAATGGATTCAACCTCATTCTCCATAGAACCTATATCATCTCTCAGCAGCGCCCTGATGTCATCCTTGAGTATCAGAGCTACACCACCTCCCTTACCTTCCTGTCTGCCCTTCCGAATAGTCTGGTACCCCTGGATATTTAACTCCCGGTCGTGACCAACCTGTAACCATGTCTCCGTAATGGCTACCAAATCATATTTGTTCACGATGATTTGTGCCGTTAACTAATCAACATTGTTACGAATGCTACGAGCATTCAGGTAAAGTGCCTTTATGCTAGCTTTCTTACCCCCATGATTCCCAACATCTCTAATAATAACACCTGGGTTATCCTTCCTTTCTGCTTCTTTCATCGTCTGCCTTGAACCTAAACCCTCCTGCACTCATGTTAGCCTGCTGCTTACCTTTTTATTTATCATCATACTCCCTGTAGTTCTCCCTTTCCCTTCCCCCCGAGTCACTATTTTAAAGTCCTAGAGACCACCCTATTTATCCGTTTCGCTAGAACACTGGTTCCAGATCGGTTCAGGTGGATACCGTCCCATCGGTACAGTTCCCCCCAGTTCCAAAACTGATGCCAATGCCCCATAAAATGGAACCCCTCTTTCCCACACCACACCCTTAGCCACGTGTTTACTTCCCCAATATTCTTATCCCTAAGCCAATTTGCACGTGGCTCGGGCAGTAATCCGGAGATTATGACCTTCGAGGACCTGTCCCTTAATTTCGATCCTAGTGCTTTATAATCCCCAAACATGTCCTCCATCCTAGCCTTGCCTATGTTGTTAGTCCCACCGTGGACCACAACAACTGGATCCTCCCCCTCCCGCTCCAATATCCTTTCAAGGCGGTCAGAGATTATAAATAAATGCTGAAAAAATCCTAACCTCACTTTATGGACTTTTTGCCAATTACCTTAAATCTGTGTCGCCTTGTTAGCAAGCTTTTGCCATTGTGTACAGTTTCACCAATCGAATTCCATCTTAATAGACCCTTTGCAGGTTGCACGAATGTGTATGATGTTTGATCAAGCAAGGCCCCTCGTGAGTATTCTAGCTATTTGGTGAATGACAACTCATTGTGCTATTTCGCTGTACTTTCCGTGAGCTCAAATATCCTGAGGCCATCAATACAGCCTTTGCACTGCCGAATTATGTAACGTGTTACACTTAGTTTTATGCATGCAAACATTGGGCCATGAGTGTTGTGGTCATGTTTGAGGCTGCATGCAATTTGCTTTGTCACCCTTGCTGATAGGTCTGCAGCCATTGACATGTTTCAACACACCATCCTCCTGGAACATTCTCCATTGTCTGACAGATGAATGGGCCAGCACTAATCTATTTACATTTATACCAGTCCTGTTATAAGTAAAATAAAATGCAATTGCTTCTCATCTAGCTCC
This sequence comes from Heterodontus francisci, assembly GCF_036365525.1. Classification (NCBI taxonomy): domain Eukaryota; kingdom Metazoa; phylum Chordata; class Chondrichthyes; order Heterodontiformes; family Heterodontidae; genus Heterodontus; species Heterodontus francisci. The sequence continues at coordinate 26,248,351 of NC_090409.1, read as the reverse complement.
TGCAACATTATCTCTGGAACACCCACATTGAGTGGACAGAAAAGTGGCAAATGGAATTCAACCCGGAGAAGTGTGATGTCATACATTTGGGGAGGGTAAACAAAGCAGGGGAATACACAATAAACTGGAAGATATTGAGTGGTGTAGAATAAGGGAGAGACCTTGGAGTGCATGTCCAAGAGTCCTAGAATGTTGCAAGACAGGTAGATAAAGTGGTGAAGTAGGCAGATGAAATGCATTCCTTTATTGGCCGAGGTAGAGCTTACAAAAGCAGGGTTGCAATGCTGGAACTGTTTAAAACGCTGGTTCGGCCATTGCTGGAGTATTGCATGAAGATCTGGTTACCAATTAGAGAAAATAAATTATTGCTCTGGAGAGAGTACAGAAGAGATTTACAGAAGAGCTTGAAAATTGCAGTTATGAGGACGATTGGATCGGCGAGGGCTGCTCTCCTTAGAATATCGGTGTCTGACAGGTGGCTCCATGGAGGTGTACAAAACTATGAGGAGCCTAGAGAGATCAGACAGGAAAGACGTGTATCCCCAAGCGGAGAGATCAATTATCAGTGTGCACAGATTTGATTTAAGGATCAAAGGGGACACAAGGAAAAGTCCTTTCCACCCAGAGGGTGGTGGGTGTCTGCAATTCGCGGCCCGGATCACTTTTGGGCGCATAAACACGCATCTCGTTTAAAAGGTACTTTGAAATTCCCCTGAAGTGCTCTAACCTGCAAGACTATCAACCACATGCAGGAAGGTGGGGTTAGAATGGGCGACCAGTCATTTTTTTTCCAGCTGCAGCAGACACGATGGGCTGAAGACCTTTTTTTGTGCAGTAACGTCTCTCTGTCCCTATGGCTCTATTCTGTGCAATAACCTATTTGCATTGACATTTCACCCACCACTTTGACAGTAAACCCAATTTCAGGAGAAAGCATTGGCGTGAAGTCACGTCATTGAATGTCAAGTGAGTCATGCAGAGACAGAGCTTCAAGCCACATAGCACACGATGCAGCTCATATAACGCCAAAGAACGGCCTTAGCTGTGTGTAAATCATCATATGGCAGAAAAAGGCAATATGATGAAACTTGGCAGTAAGATGTTCGAGTGTTTCTGGCATTATAAGTTACTGTACGGTAACATTATATTTCTTGCATGCCAAGAGGTTCATATTTCCCAAGATATAGAATAATTTAGCTATTGTGATGTGAATGCCACTTATAGAATTTTACACCAACAACAATTTCCATTAATCCGACGCTTTCAGCGTGTTTTAACGTACATAGTGCGTCCCAAAAGCGTATCGAACCAAATTAAAGAACAATATTCATAAGCAGGTAATAGGTCACATGACGAACAGCTTGTACAAATATAGTTTTCAGCAGCATACAGGTGAATGAGAGGTAGGGAGGTGAAAACGTGTAGGGAGAGCATGCCAGATATTTGTCATCAGCCGTAAATGTGCAGGTGGAAGTATCAAAATCATTAAGATTGAGATTAAAAAAAAGAAATGCTGGAAATACTCAGCTGCTTCAGAACTAGCAAATATTAGAAATGTAAAAGGTTGTAAGCAGGTAAAGCAGGGGTGGGGCAAGAGATAACAAAGTAGAAGGTCTAAATAGGACAACGACACAGAATATCTGACCATAAGGTCGTGGAGCAAAGGCAAACAATATGTCAATGCTGTGTTGAAGGTCAAGGCATTCATACAGATAGGGTGTTAAAAGACTGAAAATTGAACAGCCGCAGGTACAAACATGAAAAGAAAAACAGTGGGTAAAGAAACTGAACAAACTAAGATGAAATAAAACAAAATAAGCACAAAAATATATTTTAAAAAGGAAAAAGAAAAAAAAACTGAAAATGAAAGTAAAATGTAGCCCGTCATGGTCTGAAATTATTGAACTCAATGCTCAGTCCGGCAGGCTGCAGTGCGTCTAATCGGTAAATGAGATGCTGTTCCTCGAGCTTGCGTTGATGTTCACTGGAACACTACAGCAATCCCAGGACAGAGATGTGAGCATGAGAATAGGGGGGGAGTGATGAAATGGCAAGCAACCGGAAGCACAGTGTCCTGCTTGCAGACTGAGCAGAAGTGTTCTGCAAAGCAATCACCCAGTCTGCGTTTGGTCTCCCACATTGTGAGCAGCGAATACAGTATACTAAATTTAAAGAAGTACAAGTAAATCGCTGCTTTACCTTTGGGGCCAGGGATAGTGAGGAGAGAGGAGGTAAATGGGCAAGTATTACACCTGTGATTGCAGGAGAAGGTGGCATGGGAAGGGGACGAGGTGGTGGGGGTAATGCAGGAGAGGACCAGGGTGTTACGGAGGGAATGAACCCTTCGGAGTGCTGACAGGAGAAGGGAGGAGAAGATGCGATTGGTAGTGGCATCGCGCTGGAGGTGGCGGAAATGGCAGAGGATGATCCTTTGGATATGGAGGCTGATGGGTGGAAAGTGAGGGCAAGGGAATCCCTGTCGTGGCTCTGGGAGGGAGGGGAAGGGGTGAGGGTAGACGTGCGGGAAATGGGCCGGACACGGTTGAGGACCCTGTCAAACACTGTGGGGGGAATCCTCTGTTGAGGAAAAAGGAAGACATGTCAGAAGCGCTGTCATGGAGGGTAGCATCATCAGAGAAGATGTGTCAGAGACGGAGAAACTGGGAAAATGGAATGGAGACCTTACAGGAGGCAGGGTGTGAAGAAGTGTAGTAGAGGTAGCTGTGGGAGTCAGTGGGCTTATAATGGATATTAGTGGACAGCCTATCACCAGAGATGGAGAGAGAGATGTCGAGGAAGGGAAGGGAAGTGTCGTAGATGGACCATGTAAAGGTGAGGGAAGGGTGGAAATTAGAAACAAAGTTGATAACGTTTTCCAGTTCGGGACGGGAGCAGGAAACGGCACCGATACAGTCATCAATGTACCAGAAAAAGAGTTGGGGAAGGGGGCCTGATTAGGACTGGAAAAAGGAATGTTCGACATATCCCACAAAAAGTGAGGCATAACTAGGACCCATGTGGGTACCCATTGCAACACCTTTGACTTGAAGGAAATGAGTGGAGTTGAAGGAGAAGTTGTTCAATGTGAGATCAGGCTCAGCCAGGCGGAGGAGGGTGGTGGTAGATGGGGACTGGTTGGGCCTATGTTGAAGGATGAATCGGAGAGCTCTCAAATCGTCCTGGTGGTCGATGGAGGTGCAGAGAGATTGGACGTCCATAGTGAAGAGGTGGCCGTTGGGGGAGGGAAAATGGATATTGTCAAAATGTCGCAGGGCATCAGAAGAGTCACGGATGTTGGTGGGAAGAGACTGGACCAGAGGAGAAAAGATAGAATCAAGATAGGAAGAATTAATTTCAATGGGGAAGGATTAGGCTGACACAATGGTCTGCCGGGGCAGTCCTGTTTGTGGATTTTGGGAAGGAGGTAGAAGCGGGCTGTCCAGTGTTGTGGGACTATGAGGTTGGAAGGTGTAGAGGGCAGATCTCCAGAGGAGATGAGGTCAATAACAGTCCTGTGGACAGTAGCTTGATGTTTGGTGGTGGGGTCATGAAACAGAGGGAGGTAGGAAGAAGTGGTGCTGAGCCTCTGCAAGGTAGATGTCGGAAAGCCAGAGAACAACAGCACCACCCTTGTCTGCAGGTTTGATGACCATGTCGGGGTTAGACCTGCGAGAACAGAGTGCCTCAAGCTCAGAGCGGGACAGGTTAGAGTGAGTGAGGGGGCAGAGAAATTGAGATGACCAATGTCACGCCGACAGTTTTCAATGAAAAGATCAAGAGCGGGCAAGAGGCCAGGGGGATGTGTGCAGGTAGAGGGAGAATGCTGGAGGCGGATGAATGGGTCAATCGGGGGAAGGACTCCTGGTCAAAGAAGTGAGCCTGGAGGCGGAGGCGGCGCAAGTATAGCTCAACATCATACCGAACGCGATGTTCATTGGGGTGGGGGCGTAAGGGGATAGAACTGAGACTTTGCTGAATACAGAACGTTCAGCGTCAGAAAGGGGAAGGTCAGAGGGTATAGTGAATACACGGCAAGTGGTTTGATCAGAAGGGGTGGGGTCAGAGGGAAGTGAAGGGGAAGAAGGATGTGGAGGGGCATTAGTCCCCATCAGCTGCTGGAGATTGTGTTTCTTTGCACCTGAAATGAAGAAAAAAGGTTTTTTGTTAATGCATCGGATGAGATGAAGGATGAAATGAAACTGTGGAGTAGAACAGCTCAGGTACGGTGAGACAGTGCTGCAGGAGAGAGTGATTCACTGTGTGCATGCGGCGGCGCATAGCAGTGAGTGTGGATCTCAGGATGCGGTGAGAGTAGCAGTCCGAGGAACGTTGTATTTCCCGGAGATACCTGTAATCCTGGTGGATTCAGAACATGATGTGTGAAACTGCAGTTGGAATCCAGGTGGAATAAGTCAGTGCCGGAGACAGTCACTAAGGAAGGAGATGTGGCTGTGAAAACGAGTTTTGGTAGACAATTTATCAAACACCAGGAGGGAAATAGAAAGCAATGAAGGTGAACAAGGCAAAAGAGACAAACGAAAATCCCGTCGGAGAAGAGCAGAAGATAATTAAGATTGAGGATGCACAAGATGCCAGATTTGGCGTAGCAAGTGGCCTTGGCGGGTTGTAGGTTTAGTGAAGTTACCAGAGACTGGTAGAAAAGCTATGAAGCAATTTGAAAATGCATTTGAGATGCATCTTCAGATGATGCACTATGTCAGAAATGTTATGCAGCTACACCCTATTGTCGTTTTTCTTGCTTCAGAATGGTCATACAGGGCCTACTCCATTCACACCTACGTTCCCATCATCTTAATCACCTGGCGTATCTCCCTACTTTTGGCCTCTGTCATATTGTAAATTCCTCGCCTTAGGGAAATGCTGAGCAACGTCCGCATGTATGGCATATCGCCATGATTCTCCCAGGTGGTGATGTTAATATGCCGATGTTCTGAACCATCATCGACACAGGCTGTCTATACTCATAATCAACCTACTCAAAACGAAGATGAATTATTCTTTGTAGCTAATCATCCTCCATCGTTTTTTTTTGCCAATTCAAGGTCCCTTTTCCCTCTCTGCAATACATGCCAAATTCGTGATTTGTGGTGGATCATCTCATAGTGCGACCAAGAACCGGCTAAAAACAAATCTTCTTGGCCCTGAAAGACTCCTGGCTTCTGCTATTTCAGTTCAGGAACTCATTCGCATAGACCTGATATTGCAGAAAATTGCCCATGCCACCTTGTCCACAAAAAGCATTCCAAATACATTCGGCCAATTTCTGCACCATCTTTCAATCACTAGCAAAGTGATGGAAGATGCCATCGACAGTGCTCTGAAGCCGCAGTTACTCGGCAATAACGTGCTTAGTCGTGATCAATTTGGATTCCTCCAGCGTCACTCATCTCCAGAATGCTTTCAGACCTGGTCCAAACAAGGACAAAAAGGGATGAAATTAAGAGGTGAAGTTAGTCACGGGTGACTGCAATTATCACCAAGGCAGCAATTGCCCGACTGTGGCATCAAGGAACCCCAACAATATTGAAATCAATTTGAATCATGAGGAATCCACTGGCTGGAGTAATACCTAACAAAACATGTCAGCCCCAATACATCACTGCTGCAGTTCCTTCGGGCAGTTTTACAGGCCAAATCATTTTCAGCACCGACATCAGTGGCCTTCTCTCCAACATAAGGCCACAATTGTGCTTGTTCGCTGATGATTGTGCGGTGTCCAGCACCATTCGTGACTTCTGTGACAATGAAGATGTCAGCCCGCACATGCAGCAACGCATAACCTACATTCAGGCTTTTGTTGATATTTGACAAGTAACATTTACATCACAAAATTCCATGGGATGACGACCTCTAAATGGGATGATTTGACCACCCTCGACCTGACGTGCAATGGCATTACTGGAGCTGAATTCCCCAATATCAACACCTTGGGGGATACAACTGACCAGAAACATAACTGGAACAACCATGTAATTATGTCAGTAATATGAATAGGCCATAGACTGGGAAGGCTAGCTTACCTCCTGGTTCCTCAATGCTTGTCCATGATTGATAAGGCAAAATTCAGGAATGTGATCTTATACTCTCCACTTCCCTGTATACATTCAGCTCCAAAAACACACACGAAGGACAACATCATCCACAACAGATCGCATTGCGTGATCGGCACCCAAGCCATCACTTTGAACATGCACTCACTCCACCACTAACAGTAGAGTGTACAATCTGCAAGATGCACTGCAGCAAGTCGCCATGGCTCCTCCCACTGCACCATCTAAACACACGACCTCGATGGCCTTGGAGGGCCAAAACAGCAGATGCATGTAGACATAATTACCTGCATGTTCCCTTTCAAGCCATCTCACAGCGTAACTTGCAACCATCTCGCCACTCCTACATTATCATTGGCTCATAACCATGAAACTGTCTCTGTAAGAGCACGGTGGGTGTAACTGCACCACAGGGATTGCAGCAGTTCCTGAAGGTGGTGCAAACCCACCTTCTCAAGGGCAACTAGGTATGGAAAATAAATACTGGTCTTGCCGGCGACTCTCACATCCCGTTAAAAACTAAAACAAATATCTGTGGAGCACCAGCAGGACTCCACGATTCTCGCAAAAGTGTTAGTCTCAGTTTGAAAGACTTGCTTGGCCATGTTTCATAACTGAATCATTTAACGGCAAGAAGTAATATCCCAATGTTGAACCAGGCGTTGCAATTCTAAATCAAAGTAAGGTAAAATGACGTCAGGAATAGCGAGCATTTTCACCTTCAACTGCAGTTAGTTGGCTGCCACCCGTGGCTGCAAGGCTCCAAGTCAAGGTATTGCTTTTGAACATCATCCGCTGGAAGTGTACCACAATGACAGCGCGTTTCTCTTATGGACCCCCTTGGCGCTCTCCACAGTTATCAAAGGCAAGCAGCTATGCTGAAACTCCATCCAATGGAGTTTTTTTTTTCTGTTGAATTGATCCTTTTATTAAAGGTTGTATGAGGGGATTGGGGGGGTGGGGGTGTTCCCTGAGTGCCATCTAATGATGTAAAAACGTCTCTGGTTCTCTAATTATTTATATTCCTGAAAATCTTTCCCCTCAACTATGTATAGCTCTCCCTCTCTCCTTAAAGGTCCGCCTCTCTGTCTCTCGAAGTCTTTATTTTTCTTTCTCTTTCCTTGACTCTGCCAGTGAAAGTGCGTCGCTCATCTTCTCCTGCACCTGGTCCCTCTCCTTATCAACTCTTGTTTGTGTCCGCTGTTGCTCCGTCTCCCTGTCTGTAGATGTAAACCTGTGCATTTGCCTCTATGTTTTTCCGTTGACCAACTTTGGCTTGTGACAAGACCCTTTATCTGTCACCACGTCTGTCTCTGTCTCGGTCTCTCTCTCTCTTTGAATTAATGTATGCTATATGTTTCGCTTTTCTCTCTCGAGAATCTTGAAAATGCTTTCTCTTTCTGTCAGCGTTTGTTTACCGATATATTTATATTCCCATCTCTCTATCTAATAATGAATCTGTATCCCAGACTATCTCTCTCTGACTGAATAACGTATTATCCGTTAAGTATACTTTGGAGGCTTTCAAGAATAAATAATGTGTGGTATGTTGTGGTCCGGGGTGCAGAAATGTTACTCAGCATGTATTCTAATTGCTCTCGTCTGCAGAATTATTGCGAGTATTTCAGCAGCATCAGCTACTTGCATTACTCCTACTGTCATGTCATCTCACCCTATTTCACAGAGAAATGCAACCAGTGCCTACCTTCTTCGCACTTCTTAAGGTTTGCAGGGCACAACTGAATACCAAAACACTCCTCCCAAACTACTATTCATATGGTCAATTAACAAAAACAATGACACGAAACGTAAACTCAAGCACTTGACTTTAATGGAAATGGTATAATCTCATAGAGAGATAGGATAAACTGCCACTCAGAAACACATGGCGTCAAAGTACGAAGTTCACACTTAAGGGACAGCACCCCGAGCAGTGGCATTATCACTGGCTGGACTTTCTATTTATCTCCAGAACTTCAGAACATTGTAACGTGGGAAATCGCTCCAGAATATTATCGACCGTGCCTGCGCCATAGACTCAATTTCTGGACGCCTTATTTCATCTCTAACTTTACCCAGGCATGGGATAATAAAATACAATCAATATATGGACTAGATGTCTGCCTCACGCACATTAATATCTTGATGGCCACATTAAATCCGTTGAAACAATGGTTACTGAGAAACCCGAGTCATTATGGGCCATCAGCTCCTTTGCATTGCCCGGTTTATTCCGAGAGAGGGGATAAATTCATCCACCCTGCTCACAAGTTACATAATGAAATCGGTTGTTCACTGCTGGCATTCTCATTTTCATCAATGCTGCATTACTGATCTCCTCCTAGTGTGGGCAATGTGCCACTCCATTGCGCGACTCATTGCACCAATATCCTTTCCTCGATTTATAGTTTACCCAGAATTTGCAGCTACATGGGCCGCACGAGTATGCACTTGCATGACCATCTCTTCAGCGATCCGTTTCTCCCTAGAATTTATTATCCCTGGTCCCGAGTCTTGTTCTTTGTACTGGAGGCACTGTCATGCAGAATATCCTATCTGTCGTGTTCCTATGCAATGAATTTCCTTTTTACATCACGATCAAATTTTAGATGCCCCATTGGCCTACCAAATTCATGATCTGGGGGCAAGGGCAGGTAGACGTGATCCCCAGCAAAAACCGCTCTATACTTGCATTGGACTGTCTGTGACAATTAAAACACCTACTGGCCATTTTAAATCGGTCAAACATTTGAAAACGGGGTGCAATGTTAACGTGGTAGGGAATAAAGGAATTTTGCTGTCAGTAGGACCTCGTAAAAGATGGCGGCAGGAGTGGTATAAAAATCTGTACTCTACTTAGAATGAGACCAAGCCCAGTTGAGGAAAGGTTGAGAGCACTGGTCCCGACAATCAGAGCCCTGCCAAAGAGGGACAGTCTGATAACTGTGACCAAGCAGGAGTCTGTTTCACCACAGAAGAACTAGGTGTTGAATATAGAAACCTATAAAATTAAGTTGGTGTCAGCCATTGCATGGATCGAAATCAAAACGATGACCCCGTCGTATTCTTTGTCTCAGTGTCGACGTGGGTGTGTCACGCTTTCCATTTTTTTGCATGTGCCTCTGTTTCCTGGGCTCGCTGTGTATTTCTCTATTCCTCTACTTATTGTAGCTCTGCCCATTATCCCTTTGCTGTGTCTCTGTGGTTTTTGTTCCCTCTGCCCGCCGACCTTTGCCTGTACGTTTATTTCTCTGTCACTCTGTCTTTCAGTTTTTCGGTCTCTATCAGTCACACTATTGATGTGTGCATATTTATCCCTCGATTTCGTTTCCTGTTTAATGAGGCATAAATATATTTTCTCTCTCTATCAACATGCATCTCTCCCTGTTGTGTTGATATATTTCTATCCGTGCCTCTGTTTACCAACGTATTTATTTATCTGTTTTTTTTCTATATATTGATCTCTCTCTCTCTCTCTCTCTCTCTCGATATATAGATGTATAGATAGATAGATAGATAGATAGATAGATAGATAGATAGATAGATAGACAGATATATCTCAAAGACCGGATTCAGATTAGGCATATGTTAAAGGCTATCAGCACACATTTTAATAACTGTAAATTGTGATCACAAGGGATGATTTGCTGCTTGCCATTCGTTAAACTTACAGTTGTTCAAAGATTTTATAAGCCTATAACAGTGTCAATGGTTCCCAGCGTTACTCCGACCATGACAGTACTGCACAATTTCACACAGTAATGCAACATTTTTTGTTGCCCTTACCATCTTGCTGCTTCTTAAGATCTGCAGAGCACAATAGAAATGAAACATTACATTTTTTGTTCGATTCCCTTTCGTATGCACAATTTACAGATGTTAATGACAGCAAATGTAAACTCATAGCTGAACTTTGACAAGAGGTCGGGACATCTCATGTCAAGCGCATCACTCAGAAACACAGCTTAAAGCCTTGCAATGCACTGATGCAACTTAGATAACGAAAAGGAAGGTCAATAGTTCAGTCTCAACCTTCCGAACAGCAGGGAACATCAAGGAAAAGGAAAATGGCATTTCAAAGGTCTGCAATATGTTACATTTAAATGGAGTGTTAATTAGCTGCAGCAACATATTCTTCTTGTACGATAATATCATTATCTTCTCGATATTAGTCAAGCTTTGTAATTGTTTAGCTATGATGATATGAATAAGATTTCTATCAGGGTACAACAAGAAATAGAAACTTCATTGATGTGACGCCTGTAACGTTGTGAAGCTTGGAAGAGGCTTGACAGGAACATTGTCAAACATAGGTTGGCAACGAGACATATTAGGGTTAGTGTTAGCGTTCGGGTTAGGGTTAATGTTAAGGTTACGGTTAGCCAAAGACTTGGTCAAATCAGTGTTTTCTTAGCGTTTTAAATGGTAACGAGAGGCGAAAAGACGAAAATGTTCAGGGAGGGAAATGCAGTTGCTTGGTTCATGGCAGCAGAATGCAAAGACTCCAGTATCGGAGCTTTTAATATCGATGTTGTTCAAGAAACCAGACATGGAAGAACGACTTCTGAGGATCGTGCATTTTACAGAAATTTCAGTAACTTCATGGAAACACTTGAAATTTTCAAGCTGAGGCTTTCTTTAACGTTTAATTTTTAATGTAGGTCAGCGAGCACAAGCACAGAAAAACGTCTTTCAGCACACCACGTCTGTGCCAGTAGTGTCAAAAGGCTAGCGAATTAGCCATATATCCTGCTCTATCAACATTGCCTTGACATTTACGTCCCTCAATTTTGATCAAATAATATTGCATTCTAGGAGGCTTGATAAAACATGCTCATACCGTGTATTCTAGGTATTTGGTCCAGAATATCTCAATATGGCACTTCTCTAAGTTAGGCATGAACTGATTATCCTTAGGTGATGCACTGCACTATTCACAACTGTGAAATGTGCTATGATGTGAATCAGATGAATCCGTATTCCGAGTATACTGCTGCATATCGAGCATGACATCTACGTCCATGGTCCATCAGTTTTTTGGAAGATGATAGAGACCTCTTATCATCGAAGTAGCATGCAGGGGTACTGTGAGATCACCACACGAGGCAGAATGTTGTATTCTGTATCACACATTTTATTAAAGGGAATTTCTAATTTCATTTGCCAAGATCTAAGATGCTCATATGCCTGACTTTCCCTATTCTCAGAAGCAAATAACTTACGTTGTTCAACAGGTAAGCATCGAACTTGGATGTATAATTTTGTTTCGAAATTCGGTCAGGCATCGAGTGTTTCTGTCACGAAGACACGCCATCTGTCACTCAACCCAATCCCAATGGAATTGCTTACCGTGCAACTTCTCTTCCTGACTTTCGTGTTCATCTCATCAGGGGGCGGCAGTTGCGAGGTGATAATGTCACTGGACTAGTAATCCAGAGCCCAGGCTAGTCCTCTGGGGATAGGGGTTCGAATACCACCACAGTAGATGGTGAAATTGGATACCAATTAATAAGTGTGGAATTATGATTACCATAAACTATTGACGATTATTGTTAAAATCCATCTGATTCACTGATAATCTTTCCATAAGGAAATCTGGTCTGGCCTACATGTGACTCCAGACCCACAGCAATGTGGTTGACTCTCATAAATGGCCTAGCAAGCCAAATAGGTCAAGCACAATTAGTGATAGGCAATAAATGCTGGCATAGGCACCGACACCCACATCCCACAAAAAAGGAATTAAAAAGTCATAATATGATGATTGAACGCTAAATGGAATGCAGCTATACAAATGTAGAAAATTCGGCTGAAAACACTTCAGCCACTCTACCTCATGTCTGCATGTTAGATTATTCCCACCTCAAATTATATTGGGAAAATTAAAGCCAGGCTTTAAAACGACTCTAAGGGTATTGCATCTCTCTGTACTTCCCTTGAACCTGTGCTCTCCTCTCTCTTTCCCATTATATGATATCCTCTGGAGTGCATACGGCCCTCTAATGGAACAGACTTTGTTTCGTATCTCCAAACAAATGCATTCTATCATTGAACCCTCTCGGACATCCTCTCTCAACAGCACTGTATTATTATGCAACCCATCTGACCTGTACAGGTTCCACCTCCCCTAGAGTAGATCCCAATGTCACGGTTATCCACAACCTCCCCACCCTGCCAGCTTTTGTCCCATCTCTCAAGCCATGAATTCATATTTCTAATTCTATTTCATTCACCCAGTAAGTGGCACAAGGAGTCATCCCTTGAAGACTACTTTTAAGTGCAGCTTGCTATAATATTTCCTATCTTCCTAATATCTGCCTGCAGGAGCTCATCTCTCTTTCTATCCATATAACTGGTACCGATATGGAGCCCTTCTACTGCCTGTTCAGCCACCCCCTGCGAGTGCTCTGAAGCTGCTCAATGACGTCCTTGGCCCGTGCACGAGGTAGGCCACATACATCTCGGATAGACTTTTGCAGATGTATAAATGCCTGCCCGTTCCCCTACCTACGTAATCTCCTACGAATATTGTTTTCCCAGTTTTCCTCGCCGATGCGTACAGATATTCCGGCCCTGGAGCTTTGGATTTGGTTCTGGCTGCGATTGACAGAGGAGCGCTTACATTCACCAGTAGTCAGAATTGGACTGGTGAGCGAGATGAACTCAGGGGAGTCCTTCACTACCTGCCTGACCGTCCTTGAATGCCTGGCCATCATATATTCCCTTGCTGCCTGCATACCTTAAGTTTTGGGGTAACCACATACTGGAACTGGCGGTCCAAATAGATCTCCACCTCCCGGATGCATTGTCGTGGTGTGAACTGCTGATCAAATTCCAAAAAAGGGAGCCGAGTTCCTACAGCTGATGACACTTTCTCCACGTATAGTTACCCAAGACAAGGGAATTGTCCTGGAGATCCAATATGTTGCTGCATATGCATTCAACTGGACTGAGGATACCTGCCATGCCTCTATTGAATAGGGAAAATACATTTCACGGAAATGAACTAAAATCTTTAGAAAGAGGCTTATTAAAAGAAACTCAGCATTTTACACCCTGCCTGCGCTAATTTTATTTGTCTTTATTTTACGTTACTGCCTTTTGCCCACACTCGCTGCTCTCTACTGCTCTGACCCAACACTCCTTCAACTATGTCCTCCATACCTCGGGAAACTCCGAAAAACAGTCATCTAATTGTTGTCCTGTGAGTTCAGAGCTCTTTCTAATTCCCAGTTACTACCATTGCCATGCGTTTCAGTTGGTCTCCGGCAATTTTGTTTTTTAGGGTTTGCTCTCCTTGACGGCCATTGACTCGTCACTTTTATCTTTAGCTGTCGGGCACTTTTCCCTGATGTGTGATCCCTTTCTTTGCATCACGCTGAGTTCCTGCTGCCGCTTTTACCTGTTGCTCCCTCGCACTTTGTAGCCTCATGCTCGCTGGCTCTGATTCCCGTTTGCAATATGGCACCACTTTCACCTATTGTTCTGCTGCAGTTTTCACCCAAAATCTTGCTCTTTTCGATGCCGATATCATTTCAAAATTTGAAATTCTGCCCTTCACACTCAAGTATAGGTCATTAATTTTGATTAAGTCAAGCAGGGGCCAGAATACCGATCCCTGTGAAGAACTGGCGTTCTAAAACATAGTGTAAGGGTAAACCTCAGCAACTGCAGGGACAGCAATTCAACTTCTGTGGTGAAAAAGATGAAAGGAAATACATATATATTTTTCAAACAGGAGCTTCGACAAAATTTTTAAGGAGGCACTTGGACAAATGCGGCTTAACTAAATATACCAGCACGGATTTCTTAAGAGCAAATCGCATACTTGGAGATGTAATGGAGGTTTTCATGTAACAGAAAGGGTTGATGAGGATAATGTATTTGTTATGGTGTGCATAAATATTCAAAAGACGTTTGATAAAGTGTCACATAACAGGCATGTTATCAAAGTTGAAGCCAATGGAATAAATGGGACATGACACAGACAGCAGTTGTTAATGGTAGCTTTGTGGACATGAAGAAGTTATGTAATTGCATTCGCCATTTATCGCTAATGAGTGCTTCGCTTTTCTTGATCGATATTAATGATCTCGACTTGGGTGTGCAAGAAATTATTTCTAAATGTGGAGATGTCACAAAATTTGGAATTATTGCGAATTCTGCTGTTGATAGTGATAAACATCAAGAGGAGATTAAGAGGCTGTTGTAAAGGACAGAGAAGTGGGAGATTAATATAATGGAGACAAGTGTGAAGTGATGCATTTTGGTAGTAAAATGAGGGAAGCCATTATAAGATAAAGGATACACCTCTAAAGGAGTTGAAGGAGTAAAGGGGATAAATGAGCACAGAATATTGCATGTGGTAAGGCAAAATGAGAAATCAGTTAACGTTTTATACGGATGCTTTTTTTTATAAAATGATATATAAAGTACAAAAGCAACAAAGCTATGGTTAAATTGTCTCATGCTCATGTTCGGCCTCACTGGAGTATTGTGTCCACTTTTGTACCTCACACTTTAGGAAGGATGTAACTGCATTAGAGAGGGTTCAGAAAAGATTTATGAGAATGGTTGCACGGATGAGGGACAATTGGAGAAGATGGGGCTGGCCTCCTTGGGGAAGAGGAGGTCGATCCTTTATTGGTAGAAGTGTTCAAATGCACAAAAGATGTGGACAGAAAAGACAGAAAGAAACTGTTTCTATTTCTGTAATGACTGAGAACCCGAGGACACCAATTTAGTGCGACTGCCCCAAAAGAAAAAGCAAAGACCATATACGGGCTTACCATATTTACCATGTCAAACAATTGAAGGCTAGATGTATTGGCCTAGTTCGAACAATAGGTGTTGACAATCTTAAGCATAGCTTTAAACTGAGGTGAACCGTGGCGAGGATTTCTTCAACTGCGGCTACATTGTGGCTGCAGGGCAATTTGGTTCATCTGAGCAGCGTCCAGCTACAAGATTGCAGATGACACTGATCGCTGATCTTGCTTCCACCTGTGGCATTCTGCACAGCCTAAATGGGCAAGAGCTATGCTGCCACAATCTCCATGAAGATGTTGTCGTCTGCATTTGTCATTATTAAACAGCAGGAGCCGGTAATAACTACTGGATTATTGATGAGCCAACTGCAAATTGCTGCAGGATCATACAGATCAGGGGAATTAACAAGTGGATAATGGACTGTTGTGGGATAGAGAGTTACGTTTCCATGAGACACTGGCACAAGCTCTGACTCACGAAGAAGCTGCACCAATTGGACAGGCCCCACTTGAATTGGGATGGGTCACATGCCATAGCAGAGTTTGTAAACGGGAATTTGCCAAAGAAACGAAGAATGGGGGAGGGAGCCACAAGAAACCTATGCATCGTAACTGAAAACAAAATAGTGAAGGATGCACCGCAAAACAGAAAGGTATTGGAGGACATTTATGGCAAGGGAATAAATAGAATTACTTAACGGGAGTGTAAAAAATAAAATGGCTAAAGATAACGTGAGGGGATCTCGATTTAAAGAAATCAAAAACGTCTATAGACATGCACGTTGTGTTTGTCATGAAACTGAGGAGGTGAGGGCAATCCTGCTTTGGGAGGAACCAGGCAGAGTTTGGGTTACTGAAACATAGTCACGGAAAATATAGCGCTGTGATTTCAAGATTGCAGGGGGCAACATGTTTAGAAAAGAAGGAAAGTTGAAAAGTGAAGGTGGAGTAGCTGTCCCTGTTGGCCATAACATAATGGTAGTGGAAGAAAAAGGAAACATATGCCAGCAAGCCAAACATATAATGCATTTTGATGGCGATAAAAGATAATACAGGATCGATTAAACGTATAGGTGCATTTTACAGATCACCTAATAGCGGAAGGGAGGTGGTGGAACAATTAGACAGACGTACTAGGGAATTGAGTGAAATGCAGAATAGCAATAATGGAGGATTTCAACTAACCAGTATTAATTGCACGGAAGAGGTAGGTGACAGGGAAAAAGGAATAGAGTTCCTAAATATTGGTAGATGATCCCTTTGTAACTCCATATATAAAAAAGCTCAAAAAAGGAAAATTCACTATTGGATCCAATGATGGGGGATGTGCCAGTTCAGAAACTAAAGGTAAAGTAGGGGAACACCTCGGCAACAGTAACAACAGTAAAATACACTTTCAGTTGATATCAAAGAAGGCGATAAGTAAGTCGAATACCGCGATAGTAGATTACAGGAACGCTGATTTTGAGGAGCTGAGGACAGAACATGGGACAACAAAATTGACCAAAAAATGTAGAACATCAGCGAAAACACAATGACAATAGTGTTCAACAGAGTGCAGCGGTGGTTGTTGATATGATCAATTCTCAGAAGGACGACAACAAATTATGGGGATATAATTGGGAAAATAATTTTAATGCTGATACATGTGAGGTAGTACATTTTTGTAGGAAGCGTAGGGAGGTTGTTTATTTCTTGTAAGCTGTGAGTCTAGGTGGAATGGAACAAAGCAATCCTGTCGCACCATCACACCAGTCACTAAAGGTTGCGCCAAATGTTAGCCATTTCATAACAGAGACAATGATGACACTAGGCTTTACTCCAGAGGGATAGAATGGAAAAGAAGGAAAGTTAATCTAAACCGGTATTGACCATTGGTTAAATCACAGTTATATTAGTGCATGCAGCTCTGGTCGCCATATTATGAAAGAATATGGAGTCACCGGACAGGGTGAAGAAAAAAATCAACCATGTACCAGAAGTAAGTGGGCATACGTATCAGGAAAGAATAAAAGCGGCTGGGTTTCTTTTCACTTGAATACAAGGCTTCGGGGTGACCTAATTAGAGATCTTTAAAATTATGTAAGGCTTTGATAGACTGGCTGCAAAGATAATGGTTCCACTTGTGGAAATGAGCATAAGGAGAGGCCGTCAGTATAACATATTTACCAAGAAATTCAATAGGGAATTCAGAATAAACATATTTTCCGAAACAGTGGTGAGAATGTAGATCTTCTTGCCACAGGGATTGGGTGAAGTAAATAGAATATATATCTTTAAGTGGACGGTAGACAGACATATGGCGGAAAAGGAAAATAAATGGTTACTATCAAAGATTTAGAGGAGTTTGTCTGAGTGAAGCCGAACTGATGGCATTGCATCATTGGGCCAAATAATTCGTTTCTGTGCTGTATATCATAAGCATTTCTATACGAATTCAACTGGGTAAGCAACCTTGGAGGGCGATTTCCTGAGTCTCCATCCTGCCCACACTGCTGGCTGTCAATCCACACTTGTCTCTGTGTCTCTGACTATCGATTTTCAAGTTTTACTTTCTGTCTCTAAACTTATTAGCATATTTTCCTGATCGATGCATTTCACCCTGTCTCACCACTTTTGTATTTTACTCTGTCTCCCCAGCTATATGTCCGTCGATGCACATACCTAACTCTGCTTCTGATAATCTATGTCGCTCTGCCTATATACTCCTATCTGTGTCTCTTTCTCTTCCTGTTGCTCTGACTCTCGACGTCTGCCTTACATTATTCTGTTTGGCTATAAACGTCTGTTTTCTCTTGTACGGTCCCTCTATCAGCATTTGCTTCTGCGTCTAGATCTATCAATGTATATCATATTTCTCCCACTCTCCCACCCTGATAAATTATACATCGATATTTTATCACACTATCTCTGCATCTTGCTTTTTTCTGCCTCTTCATCCATCAAAGTGTGTGCCTTTTGCCTAGAGATGCATTTCTCTCTCTGTGACTCAAGGCCCTGACTTTGCAGTCGGTACAATGCTGAGGCAGTCAACGCTCATCCTTCGTGGCTGGTACATTGCAGGCAGTCGCAAAGAAATAGTATTCACCAATCATTATAGTCACAGCTATCATAGACTTTTGGCAGACAACGTGTTGACGATGGATCCCAGCATCACTCCACCCATCACAGTATCTGCTAGATTAAAATCGAAGTGTAAGCATAGTATTACTTCTCCTACCTTCCTGGCATTTCTTAAGATCTGTAGGGCACAATTAGACATCGTTAATGCTGCATATAAATTAATTTTTGTATGGACAATTAACACAACACAAAGACTATAGACACAACATTAGAATGGAACTTTGATGAGCTATCGGTCCATCTATTATCCTGCAGATCCTGCAGAGATGCACTTTGGATTAGATTAGAACATTACAGCGCAGTACAGGCCCTTCGGCCCTCGATGTTGCGCCGACCTGTGAAACCATCTGACCTACACTATTCCATTTTCATCCATATGTCTATCCAATGACCACTTAAATGCCCTTAAAGTTGGCGCGTCTACTACTGTTGCAGGCAGGGCGTTCCACGCCCCTACTACTCTCTGAGTAAAGAAACTACCTCTGACATCTGTCCTATATCTATCACCCCTCAACTTAAAGCTATGTCCCCTCGTGTTTGCCATCACCATCCGAGGAAAAAGACTCTCACTATCCACCCTATCTAACCCTCTGATTATCTTATATGTCTCTATTAAGTCACCTCTCCTCTTCTTTCTCTCCAACGAAAACAACCTCAAGTCCCTCAGCCTTTTCTCGTAAGACCTTCCCTCCATACCAGGCAACATCCGAGTAAATCTCCTCTGCACCCTTTCCAAAGCTTCCACATCCTTCCTATAATGCGGTGACCAGAACTGCACGTAATACTCAAGGTGCGGCCTCACCAGAGTTTTGTACAGCTGCATCATGACCTCGTGGCTCGGAAACTCGATCCCCCTACTAATAAAAGCTAACACACCATATGCCTTCTTAACAGCCCTATTAACCTGGGTAGCATCTTTCAGGGATTTATGCACCTGGACACCAAGATCTCTCTGTTCATCTACACTACCAAGAATCTTCCTATTCGCCCAGTACTCTGCATTCCTGTTACTCCTTCCAAAGTGAATCACCTCACACTTTTCCGCATTAAACTCCATTTGCCATCTCTCAGCCCAGCTCTGCAGCCTATCTATGTCCCTCTGTACCCAACAACATCCTTCAGCACTATCCACAACTCCACCGACCTTTGTGTCATCCGCACATTTACTAACCCACCCTTCTACACCCTCTTCCAGGTCATTTATAGAAATGACAAACAGCAGTGGCCCCAAAACAGATCCTTGCGGTACACCACTAGTAACTAAACTCCAGGATGAACATTTGCCATCAACCACCACCCTCTGTCTTCTTTCAGCTAGCCAATTCCTGATACAAAGCTCTAAATCACCTTCAACCCCATACTTCCGTATTTTCTGCAATAGCCTACCATGGGGAACCTTATCAAACGCCTTACTGAAATCCATATACACCACATCCACTGCTTTACCTTCATCCACCTGTTTGGTCACCTTCTCGAAAAGCTCAATAACGTTTCTGAGGCACGACCTACCCGTCACAAAACCGTGCTGACTATCGCTAATGAACTTATTCTTTTCAAGATGATTAAAAATCCTGTCTCTTATAACCTTTTCCAACATTTTACCCACAACCGATGCAAGGCTCACAGGTCTATAATTACCAGGGCTGTCTCTACTCCCCTTCTTGAACAAGGGGACAAGATTTGCTATCCTCCAGTCTTCCGGCACTATTCCTGTCGACAATGACGACATAAAGATCAAGGACAAAGGCTCTGCAATCTCCTCCCTAGCTTCCCAGAGAATCCTAGGATAAATCCCATCTGGCCCAGGGGACTTATCTATTTTCACACTTTCCAAATTGCTAACACCTCCTCCTTGTGAACCTCAATCCCATCTAGCCTAGTAGCCTGAATCTCAGTATTCTCCTCGACAACATTTTCTTTCTCTACTGTAAATACTGACGCAAAATATTCATTTAACACTTCCCCTATCTCCTCTGATTCCACACACAACTTCCCACTACCATCCTTGATTGGCCCTAATCTAACTCTAGTCATTCTTTTATTCCTGATATACCTATAGAAAGCCTCAGGGTTTTCCCTGATCCTATCCGCCAATGTCTTTCAAGGCACATGGTGCACAACTCAGTGTGCGAACCTCCCACCGGTTCCACTATCATTGCGTGGGCTTGTCTTTCTCTCCTTCCGCAGAACATCAGACATAAAACTGTGGTATATCACGCAACAGTTCTAAAGGTGGAATTATTTTTATTCCTGCCATAGCCATCTACTCTAAACACCCCCCATTAGGTCAACTCCATCCAGCTGATAGGGACATTAAATGCCATTCAGAGTAAACAATTTCCGTTTTGTCTGCACCTGATCCTGAGCTGAATGCCGCACAAAAGTCGTGGAAACCCGTTACTAAGCATGCAGAGATAATAAGGACATTCACCTCCTTTCCAATGAGTTTTATAATTTCATGTAAGGGGAATACGATATCCATATAGCTCACAAGCTGTTGTACCAAACTCTTTTGGACTCTGCCACATACCTATATTCTGTAATGTTGCATTCGACGAACTCCATCTACCTTGTGAGATATGGCATTTCATGGCCTCACTTATCACATCGGTAACACCTACGCCTTTTCCCTCGCTCCGTGGATGGGTAATTATATGTCCCACAGCTCTGATGCCCCTTCGCAGCCATTCCACGTTTGTCAGCAACTTGGACCCTTTCTGTTCCCCTATGTCTCTGGCAGTTGGCTTTCCATATTTCTCTCCCTATCTTCATGTTCAACGAGGCATGAATGGTTCTGTCACACCGTCTGCCAAATTAAGTGTCTTGCAACCTTTATGTCTCCTGACAGGTTTACATTTTTGAGTCCCTGTATCAGTCTGTCTGTCAGTATATCAAAATTCCCATCGATGTATGTTGACATATGTGTGCCTCTGTTCCTCTGTCGACTGACAGCCCATATAATGTGGTCAGCCATGAAGGAAGCATGCTCGCTATTCAATATATTTACAGCTGCCAAATAACTTCCTACAGATATTTCAGTAGCAACGTTTCCTCGTGGTGCTCCTACTATTCTGGACCTGCTCATTTTCCCATAGGGACACAACTATTTTCATAATGCCATTACCGTCTTGTCCCTTCTTATGATCTGTAGGGCAAAGAAGAGAATCAGTAAACGTATTTTTGAAAAAGAAAAATATTTGTGCACATATCTCAATGTCTGAATTGAAAATCAAATATATTGGTGGGGCTATCAAGGCTGATCATAAATGACTGTCATTTTGTAGTCTGCTGTGACAGAATCATGTTTGTCATTCATTTTACCTGCATCTCTCCAGAGAATTCTTGTGGGCATTTTCGTGGCAATATTTCCCTTCGTCGTTCCTACTATCTCTAACTTGCTCATTTTCCATAGGAGTGCCTGATTTTCTTGGTGCACTTACCATCTTGTTGCTTCTTAAGATCTGTGGGGTACAAAAGAAAACCAATTTCACCTTCTTTCCGAAATTATTTTTGAATGGCAATTTAACATAACCCAACGACGGCAAACCCAAACTAGGACTCAGGTTATTTTCGATGTTTGACCATGTCATGACAACTGGGTCATTCACAAACACAGTTCCAATTCAGCTGTAACAAAGTGCCACTCATACATCACCAGTAGGCTTTCAAGTGGAAGAAAAAAACTGCAAGAAGCAACATAGCCTTAGCAAGCCATACAATTGGTGATATTATCAGCTCAGTATTAATTTGTCCTGGTAATATACATTGCCCATATTTCACAGCTTGATATTGGATACTTTTTGGAAGCTTTTAGCTATAGTAACATTGATAACAGTTTCAGTCACATACAACAATAACAACAGCAAAGTACATTAACATGAAAACGTTAATATGGCGAAATGTCCAAAGGCACTTAACAGAAGAGTTACACAAGGAAATGAAGCAACGTGCCACGTAAGGGTATACGAAGTCAGATGAAAAATATACATTGGTCAATGCGCTGATTTTGTCGTTTGACATGAGAAGGGAGAGGTAGAGAGGCAGAGATGTTTAGGGAGGGAATTACAGAACCTAGGGCCACAGCAACTTATGACATGGACAGCAATATCAGAACAAGTAAACTAAACATACGCAGACATTCAGAAAATGGATTAAGCAGCTATTATGGAGCTTGGGGAGCGGTGGTATTTGATGCAATTTCGGATTGAGACCTTGGAGGAATTTGAAAACAAGATGATTACTTAAATTTAAGCAGTTGCTGAAAAAGGAGGCAGCATAGTTCAGGAAAAACATGCAGAGAGGGAGATCATTCATCTGACAAAGGGCTGGACTTTATGCTGGAGGCGATCTCAATACGTATAGGTGGAAAGGCATGGGGGAATCCTGCCTTTGCCTATCAATCCCCCAAGGAGTGATCATCGTTTCATTTTTTAAGTCTGCGTTTGCTGACAACGCAACCACTAGGTGGCGCTGCAGTGGCACATAAGCAAATGGAGTCTGTGCCAACAAAACGTCACAGTTTGCGACGTCAGGCAGCTGTCAGGACTAAAGACGGCACTGCTCAAATAATCACACGAAGACAACCTAAACACATGGCAGGATAGAATGGTCAGAGGGAGAGAGCGAGCAGGCTAGGGAGGGAGAGAGCAAGCGAGCGGGCCAGGGAGGGAAAGAGCGAGCGGGCGGGGGAGGCGGCGAGCGGGCGGGGGGGAGGGGAGGAGGAGAGTGCACCCGCTCCGACCAAGCTCTCTCGCTGCTTCCGCCACACCCACCCCCCCCGCTCTGTCCCCACCTTCCCCACCCACGCTGTCTCCCCACATTAGTCGATGACATAATCTGCTCATGCACCAGCCAATCCTGGCAATGCGGAATGCGGAGCATGCGCAGAGATTATGAGCCAGTATGCACATGTGCGCCGATTGGCGCAGTCTGATGACGTCAGCTTTCGACTGTGTTGTCTGCAGTCGCTTTTTTCAAAAATCAATGTTTCAGAAGCCTTGGTCTCCGCCCCTTTCCAGATTGGGAACCCGCCTCCAAGAGCTGCTGGTTCATCAGCATGTCAGCAGCTGAGCAGGATTGGCAATGCCACGGGATCATTGGCCAATGCCAATACTGCAGAGGGATCAGACCCAGGCCCAGTGCTTGAGCTCCGGATCAGAGGTAGGTTCGGCAGGCTGGCAGCTGCCTGTCTGGAAATCATTGGCAAGAGGATGTGGGGTTAGGGGGTTGGGGGGTGGCGCGGTGATTTGTTGCTTGGGGTTACTTGCACTCTTTGACTTGGGGGGATGTTTACAGGTGTTTAGTTGTTCCTGGTGGCCTCCTCCGGAGGCTACAAATTGCCCAGGAGAGAGGGTTCAACATACGCTCACCGGAAGTGCACCTCGAATGACAAGGCGTCATCCACACATTGCGGAGGCACCCCACGCTTCTTGTAACATCCAAGCTGCGCCCAGAGGTGGCCGTTAGTTGCCTGTTAATAGGCGATTTAAGGGCTTCATTTGGTTGCTGAGCGGGAAGACCGAGCGTACCCTCGGGAACTTTGATTGATGACCATTTGGCGATAGTTCATCATTATTGACTGGCATTTTCTTGTTAGTAGTTAATTATATCTAACGCACTCCACAGGTATTTTGCCGACATTTCAACAGCAACAGTTCCTCGGACCACTTTTACCATCACGCTATGTCGGCCAGTTATAATAACGAAACTATAGCACTTTATTTCTGCCATTACCTTCTTTACACTGCGTATGATCTGTAAGGCACAATAGAAAATAAATAAATATTCTTGCACACTCCTATTCTTGCTGAAAATAACGCAGCCCGATGCTAGCAAAAACAGAACCAGGGCTGTACTTTGACAACAGGTGTGTTCATCTCACATCAAGTGATCAGACAGAGAGACAGCTTCACATTATATGGTGAAAATGTACATTGAGCTCCCAAGGGTAACAGTAGTACCTTGCCCATGTTTCATTAACATCCCAAGATTTATAGTTACATGAGCCAATGCTATGAGATACCCGAACAATTCACTGCTCATAATCGGCACCTTGCTACCTATAAATGTCACAGCCATTTGCCCAGTCCTATCTCTTTGCCTGTGGTGTCACCAGGACATCGTTGGCATGCAGAGCAAGTGACCACTTTCTTTGAAGCGAATCGATTTTCCACCAGCAGGGTCAACATTTAGGCATTGGTCCAGTGCCCATTATTTACCAAATTCATGATGGGTGGTGGGATGGCCCATTTACATTGTTCCATCAGCAGAAACTGAACGATAATTGCAGTGGTCTAGATGTCATTTTGGAGGCACCACCGGCGTGTCACATTTAGAGATCTAATATTTGAAATCGAAATGCAATATTATTGTGGTAGCCCCAGGCTTTAAACTTGAATATTCCATAAGGTAAAGGTGACTTCAGCCCTTGTGTGGATCACACTCTTGGGACTCTGGGTAGTTAGCAGAAGCAAGTGGCTCCAGGACAACGTAGCACATTTAAGCTTCTTCCACTAAGAAGAGTGGCACAATGACAGCACCTTGGTCTCGCTGCCAAATCTTCTGCACTGCGTGTCTAGCAAAGATGATCAGATTTGGCTGGAAGTCATTATCTGGGGCCATTTCTGAATAATAAATCTGGTTAGGAAAATTTGTTTGTGGATTGCGTGCGCCCTAGTCTGACTGACTCCTGTCTTAATTCAATAAATCTCCAAAATATACATGGATTCTACTCCTGAAACCACATGTTACACGAGTTCACAGACTCTAAGCCATCTTTTCTCCAATTATCTTTAAATAAAGAACGTAAGCAATAGGCAATGGGATGCATATCTGAAGAATTTCCAATGCTCTTGAAAATCTTTCTCCATTGCTCCGCTGTCTGCGGTTGGTATACCGCCACTCCCATTGTAAGTACCTCTTAAGTGGTAGGTTGATGCAGGATCCATATATTCAAACTTATTTGCACGGCTTCTTTAATGGCTCTTCAGAAAATTCTTAAATGTGACGTTCTTTAAAATAAAATGCCGGTGCCCCACTTGGATCAGAGCCTTCATCAGCATGTGTGGACAGAGCAGCTCTGAAACCCCTTACATCCGTTGGCCAGTCTGTCTTGTTTGCCCTTTGGCTATTAATGCCAATACTTAAAATCGTTCAACAATTTCTGTCCTTCTGTATATTGTCCATGTTTATCGGCATACACTTGTCAGTGGGGCTCTCTACTGATGGGTGTATGTCTTTAGCTCGCTAACCATCAACTTTTAGTTTCTCTCTGTCGCTCGAGGTGTGCATTCCTCCCTACCTGTTGATGGTTTTGTCTGCCTCTATCTTCTTGGTTCTGTAATTAATCAAATTGTATGTATCTGATTCCCCTAATCCGTGCCTCTCTTCCAATTGACTGTTGCATATTACTCAATCTCTCTATGTGTGACTATGTTTGTGTCTGTCTTTCTGTCTGGAGATGTAGATTTTATTTTATCTCCGTCATTCTGTCCATTTTCCTCTTTAGTTTAGTTTAACTTAGTTTAGAGATACAGCACTGAAACAGGCCCTTCGGCCCACCGAGACTGTGCCGACCATCAACCACCCATTGATACTAATCCCATATTCCTACCACATCCCCACCTGTCCCTATATTTCCCTACCACCTACTTATACTAGGGGCCATTTATAATGGCCAATTTACCTACCAACCTGCAAGTCTTTTGGCTTGTGGGCGGAAACCGGAGCACCCAGAGAAAACCCACGCAGACACAGGGAGAACTTGCAAACTCCACACAGTACCCGGAATTGAACCCGGGTCGCTGGAGCTGTGAGGCTGTGGCGCTAACCAATGCGCCACTGTGTGCCTTCTTGCAACTTTGCACCGTTCTCGGTCCACTGTCCTCTGTCGGCACAGTGGTGCAGTGGTGCGCACTGCAGCCTCACAGCTCCAGGGACCTGGGTTTGATTCTGGGTGCTGCCTGGTTGGAGTTTGCAAGTTCTCCCTGTGACTGCGTGGGTTTTCCTTGGGTGCTCCGGTTTCCTCCCACAGACAAAGCCTTGCAGGATGATGGGTAAATTGGCCATTGTAAATTGCACCTTGTGCAGGTAGGTGGTATGGAATATGGGATGACTGCAGGGTTAGTATAAATGGGTGGTTGTTGGTCAGCACAGACTCAGTGGGCCAAAGGGCCAGTTTTAGTGCTGCATCTCTAAATAAATGAAAATAAATTTCATTGTTAAGTATAACTATTAGGCTCTACAGGCTCATTAGAGATGGCGGGTATTCTAAACTCAGTATGATTGGATTTGTGCACACCTTCGTTCAATAGGTTTCTCATGCACGTATCGACCGCAACAGGTGGTGTCAACTCCACCCTCATCGTCTCATTCAGTTTACAGGGAAATGCATTGACTTTGTAAATGCCCTTACCAGCGTGTTCATTCTTATGATCTATAGTGCAAAAAGTTAACATAACACATTCTTTCGATAATCCGTTGCAGAGGGCAAATCAACACAGACAAATGTTAACAAATCACAACTCAGGAAGCAGCTTTGATTCGACGCATGCCTTGAACAATGGTTCATTCTGTGACGACATTAAAGGCCACATGGTGCACAAGTGTACAGCACTAACTCCAGGAAGCGTAATAGGTCATACATAAACGTTCTAAGCGCAGAATATAAGAAGAGACATTTCAGGTAGAAGCTCTGGAATCTGCTGCAATGCAAGCTGGGAACCAACAACCTGGCCGTTTACTTTAAAGCCTCCAAAAACCACAAAAGGAAAATGTCCTCGCAGGGACCCTGGCCCCAGTTCTGCTGAGGTGAAACTCGGCACTGTTGCATAGGTGCCTCCTGCCCCTCCGGAGTTCTAAGGCACGATCTTCGTGGCGAGGTTGGAGGGATGAAATATTTAGGCTCGGAAGGTTAGGAGAGCGGGGAAAATACTTTTATTGGCTGTGGGGATGGTGAGAAGGGGTTGAATGGCAAAAGGTGAAATATTGGGGGGGATGGTGGTGGTGGGGGACAGGAGGTTTGGTGGGAATAGGTAAGTGTTGTTAATATTGGGGAATGAAATGACCATTGGCAGTTTGGAGAAGGGCCTCCATATCCTAATTTTTGTTGAAAAATTAACGCATACTGTACCTTTGAAAATTCAAATCTCTGTTTTGGGCTTAAAGCCTTTTTAAAATGGCCCATGTGATGCCTTAATAAAAGGCCACCAAAAGTATGCATTGATTCCCGTGTTGTTCCGTTGATCTTGAGCTGCACCCTCACTCGACCCGTGAAAACAGCGATTACTTAATAGTCCTAGTCTTTAAGGACTTTCCCCTCCATTTCGTTATCAGTTATTATTGTTATGAATGGGAAGACACACTCCATATACCTTTTAATCAGAAACAAAATGCTTACTCCCTGCTTGCATTGATTCAGAGAATTTACTGTACAGGTGTTCCTCCTAATTTACACACCGTGCCCGTCAATGGCCCCACACACCACAACGGTCAAAACAGTACCTTTTCCCTGGCTTCCCTATCATCCCAATATTTGTAGCTGCATTACCCGATGCTGTGATACACTTCCCAACAAATTTCCACTCTTCAGCGACACCTTAGTCACTTTATATTAGTCCAAATTGAGCGTCAATTTGCCGCCTGAAGCAGAATTCTACAGATGCACAGGTCAAGCAGCTAGTACCCTTGCTCGAAGTGAATGATAGGCATGGTCTAGCATCACCCTAAACCTTAGGACTAAATTCATGATCATAAGACCTGTATCCTCAGCGCATTCTTGAACGGATGTGAAACATGGGCGTCTCACAGCTACCAGGTACAGCACGTATTTACGCCATCTAATAGAATGTTATCGTTTATCGCAAGTGATGTTGAATGCAAATGTAGGGTGGTTATGCTTCAGCTATGCAGGGCATTAATGAGACAACATCTGCAGTATTGTGTACAGTACTGATCTCCTGCTTTAAGGAATGATTTAAATGCCTTGGAAACAGTACAGAGATGGTTTAGTTGAGGAATACCTGGAATGGCTGGGATATCGTTAAATGTGTTGATTAAATTATTGACCAAGCACGTAACCTGTGCGAACGTTATCAAAAAACGTACTGTCATTCCAACATTCTTGAAATATTTAATTTTACGATTCCTTGTTTAAATCTGCCCATGTTTAGTTACAGCAACGGAGGTATTCACTAATCCCCTACATGCTTTCCTTTGGCTACACACATCTATTTAATCGTTTTTTTCTCATGGATCTCAGATCCCGCCCCTTTGATATCTCCGATTTGCCTCTCTGACCCCCATTCTTTTTAAATGTATGGTTAAACTCTCAGGTCCGGCTCTTTTTTTATTACATTTGTTTATGAATCTTTGTATCTGTCTGCTGATGCATTTCTATCAACTGTTATCTCTCTATGTTATTTTTCATGGACTATTGGGCGCCACTGACAGCACCAACATTTGTTGATCATATGTAAGTGTCTTGTGAATTATTTTGGGTGCCGTCTTTTTGAACTTCTGCAGTCCATCTGGTGAGAGCATGCCCAGACTGTTGTTAAGGAGGGAGTTTTAGGATTTCAATTCAGCGACAGAGAAGGAACTCCCAATGTATTTTCTATCTGTGATACAAATACCTGATTCTACGTTAAGAATAGTGTTGGGATTATCAATAATCATCATTAATATTTGGCGAGAGAATGATGCTCGCCGTTTATTGTTCCTGCAGACATCTTCTGTTTAATTCAGCGGCAATGGTTCACATAAAAAAAAAAATCAATTCGTGGTCGCTGTGGTTCACAAAATACTGCACACGTTTAACTGCATTTACCGTCTTGGCTCTTCTTAAGATCTGTAAGGCACAGTAGATTATTATTTTATTAAGGTTTAATGGTAGAAAAGTGAACATCAGGGATTAGATATCACATGAGATCGGGACATGACATGACATGACAGGTGGATCAAACAGAAGCATAGCTGTACGTTACATGGCGCACAGTTGACATTGAACAGTCCCAATCTTTCCTCCAACAGTGCGAGGATCTCTTTCTCTCTCTCTTTATCCTCCCCAAAGCGTTATGATATTGTAATGAGGGAATACAATCTTCATTGTGGCCGGGTACCACCGCATTCATAATGGGTGGCACAGTGACGCAGTGGTTACCCTAGCAGGCTCACCACTCGAGCGACTGGGGTTCAGTTCTGGGTACTGCCTATGTGGCGTTTGCACGTCTCCCTGTTGTGCCTGGGTTTCTGCGGGGTGCTCCGGCTTTCTCCCAAAGCCAAAGACTTGCAGGCTGATAGGTAAATTGGCCATGGTAAATTATCTTTAGTGTAGGTAGGAGAATTGTGGTGATGTGGTAGGGAATAAGGGATTAATGTAGGATTAGCATAAAATTGGGTGGATGATGGTCGGCACTGATTCGATGGGCCTGTTTCAGTGCTGCATGACTCGATAACTTGCGTGCCACTTCCTGTCATCTTAACTGAGGTGATGATGGACACGTTCCAGGGCTTTGAATAGGAACTAAGATTGCAGATGGGTGATAGTTAGAAAGGGCAGTTGTTCTTTTGAGGAGAGTGGGGATGAAGGTTTATTTTATGGAGAGAGGAGCAGAGGAATCAGAGGAAAGAGAACCATTAACAATATCAACTTTAGTGCGACTGCGAAAGATAAGTTGGATGATCTGCAGCATTGTCATAATAGTGTCGAAAGAGAGGGAGGTGGTTCAAAAGTAGAGAATGAACTCGGAGAGGGAATGAAGTGAGATAGGACAAAAATACCAGAAAGGGACAAGTTCAGAGCTAAACAGAGGAAGTGTTAGAGGAGGTTTGGACTGATGGATTCGGAGGCAAGTGACCTCAGTGAAGAGACAGTGTATGATGATCACATTAAATAACGCCCACTGGAACTAGTTAACAAGTTCTGCTATTTAAGGCCCACATTGAGCGTCAATTTGTCCCCTGATGCATAATTCCACATATGCAGAGGGAAAGCAGCTACCATCCTTGCCCGAGTTAGACACATGCTTGGTGTAGTTTGGTCCCGACCCTTAGGAGTATTTGATGGCCATAAGACCTATATCTTCAGCACCTTCCTGTACAGAAGTGAAACATGGGCCACTCACAGCCAGCAGGTACAGCATGTATTTACGCAAACTAATAGAATGTTATCATTGTGGCACAGTGGCGCAGTGGTTAGCACCGCAGCCTCACAGCTCCAGGGATCCCGGTTCAATTCTGGGTACTGCCTGTGTGGAGTTTGCATGTTCTCCCTGTGTTTGCGTGGGTTTCCTCCTGGTGCTCCGGTTTCCTCCCACATGCCTAAGACTTGCAAGTTGCTAGGTTAATTGGCCATTATAAATTGCCCCTAGTATAGGTAGGTGGTAGGGAAATATAGGAACAGGTGGGGATGTGGTCGGAATATGGGATTAGTGTAGGATTAGTATAGATGGGTGGTTGATGGTTGGCACAGACCCGGTGGGCCGAAGGGCCTGTTTCAGTGCTGTATCTCTAAACTAAACTAAATTTTTCACAAGTAGGGAGGTTATGCTTTAGCTATGCAGGGCATTGGTGTGACCACATCTGGAGCACTGTGTACAGTACTGGTCTCCTGATTTATGGTAGGAAATAAATGCGTTGGTGGCAATATGGAGAATGTTTACTGGACCAATATCTGGAACGGGTCCTCTGTGGTTTGAGGAAAGATGGACAGGCTAGTCCTGCATGCGCTATAATTTAGAAGAGTAAGAGGCGACTTCATTGAAACATATAAGATCCTTATGGGTCTTGACAGGGTGGATGTGGAAAGCTTGTTTCTCCTTGTGGGAGAATCTACAAATCGGGGGTCACTGTTTAAAAATAACGGAACGCCAACTTAAGTCAGAGGTGAGATGATTTTTTTTCTCTCCAAGGGTTGCGACTTTCTTGAATTCTCTTCCTCAAAAGGCAGTGAAAGCAGGGTCGCTGAAGATTAGTAAGGCAGTGGTAGATTGTTTCCTGATAAGCAAGGGGGTGGAAATTTATTGGGGGTAAGTAGAAACGTGGAGTAATCAGTTCAGCCATGAACTTATTGAATGGCGGGTCAGGTTCGAGAGGTTGAGTGCCATAGTCCTGCTTTAAATTCGTGTGTTCAGATGTCTGTATGTAAGCTCAATATTTCAAATCTTCTCTGTCCTTGGGGCATTATGCGTGTATCTTGATAGGACAAAATGACAGATGTGACAGTCCTCTCAAAGGATGAGATCCCAAGTGTGTTGGCACGAGTCAGACTGAGGCGGCATCATTTGATCGGGCACCTCTACAGAATGCAAAACATTCATAAAGATTTTACTTACGGAGAGGTAGCCGGGGACAAGGGGCCAGTGGGTCGTCCAATGCTCCACTTCAAAAATGTTGCAAGTGGGCTCCAAATGTTATGTAACGATTCGAGAGTGACACAAATCCCAAAGATTCCTGCACTACACTTACATGTCACTTCTCACTGTTCTGGATAGCCATCCATCTACGATCTGAACTCTCCCTGCTTGTGGTGTGACCACTCTTGAAAGTTACAAACCGGAAATCTATCATGTGACCTCATGCTCCGCAATGATTGCAGCTGTCCTTCAATATTAGAAATACTGAACTCCTGCCCAAACAGCTGGAGACACCTCCTATACATGTGGTCAACTAACGCAAATGAAGTATTCTCAAATTCCCACTTGTTGGAAGAATTGCAAGCAACAGACCTCAGCTGCCAATCCATGATCTAAAAATCTCTATTTTTCTCTTTTAGTGTCGAGTTAGTGCCACGTTAAGTGTGTTAATTATGATTAATGTGCCGGCACCTAACCTGTGTGAAGATCATCAAAGCACTTATTGCAATACCAACACATGTGAAATATTTTATTTTACGATTCCTTGTTTAAATCAGCATATGCTTGGTTACAGCAACGGAGAAATTCTCATTCACCAATCCCCTACCTGCTTCCCTATGGCGACATACATCAATTTAATCTTTACTTTTTTACTCTGGATCTCAGCTCCCGCCCCTTTAACATATCCAAGCTGCCTCTCTGACCCCACACTTTTTAAATTTATGGTCAAAATCTCAGGTCCTGTTTTTTAAATAGACCATTACTTAATCTTTGTATCTGCATCTGTATGTTAATGCATTTTCAGCAACTGATATCGTTCTATTTTATATTCCATGGAATACGGGTGGCACAGTGGCGCAGTGGTTAGCACCGCAGCCTCACAGCTCCAGGGACCTGGGTTCGATTCCGGGTACTGCTTGTGTGGAGTTTGCAAGTTCTCCCAGTGTCTGCGTGGGATTTCTCCGGGTGCTCCGGTTTCCTCCCACAAGCCAAAAGACTTGCAGGTTGATAGGTCAATTGGCCATTATAAATTGTCACTTGTATAGGTACGTGGTAGGGACAGGTGGGGATGTTTGGTAGGAATATGGGATTAGTGTAGGATTAGTATAAATGGGTGGTTGATGTTCGGCACAGACTCGGTGGGCTGAAGGGCCTGTTTCAGTGCTGTATATCTAATCTGTCTATTCCATTTTTCATGGAATGTGGACCGCACTGACAGCGCTGCATTTGTTGATTTTAATTTATCAACTGAGAGCTGTCTATTTTATTTTTCATGGAATATGGGCGCCACAGACAGCACCAGTATTTGTTGATCATACGTAATTGGCTTGTTAGTTCGTTTGGCTGACGCCTTTTTGAACTGCTGCAACCCATTTAGTGAGAGCATTCTCAGAGTGTTGTTCAGGAAGGAGTTCTAGGATTTTAATTCTGGGACAGAGACGGAATTACCAAAGTATTTTGCATCTGCAACACGCATACCTGATTCTACGTTAAGAACAGTGTTGAGTTTACCAACAATCATCATTAATATTTGGCGAAAGAATGGTGCTCGCCGTTTATTGTTCCTGCAGACATCTTCCGGAATATCCAGTGGCAATGGTTCACATCCAAAAATTATCAACTCGGGCTCGCTGTGGTTCACAAAATACGACACATGTTTGACTGCCCTTACCGTCTTGGGCCTTCTTAAGATTTGTAAGACACAGTAGATTATCATTTTACAAAGGTCAATGGCAGTAAAGTGTACATCTGGCATTAGATTTCACAGGAGATCGGGACATGACATGAAACACGGATCAAGAAGAAGCACAGATTCAAGTTACATGGCGCACAATTGACCGTGAACGGCACCAATCTTTCCTCTAACAGGGCGGTGGTCTCTTTCTCCCTCCCTTTATACTCCCCAAAGCTATAGGAGAATGCAAGGAGGAATATATTCCACATTATGGCTGGCTAAGGAATCTTTGGTAACACCAGAGACAGAACTTTCGATCCACGGTCTCTCATCATCACCTTAACTTAAGTTATGATATGATCGTTCAAAGACTCTGGATAGAAATTGAGATTGGAGATGGGATGGTAGTTTGGAAAAAGAAAGTGGGAAGGGCAGTTGATCTTTGCGGAGAGTGGGGAGGAAGGCTTTTTTTTGGAGATAGGAACAGAATTAGACGAAAGTGAACTTATAAGAATATCAATTTTAGTGCGACCGGGTAAGTAAAGTTGGATGATCTGCAGCATAGTGGTAATACAGTCGAAAGAGAGGAAGGCGGTTCATAAGTTGAGAATGAACTCGGAGATGGAATGAAGAGAGATAGGACAGAAACATGAAAAAGGGACAGGTTCAGGGCTAAGCAGGGGAAATGTTAGAGGAGGGCTGGACAGATGGGCTAGGAGGGCACTGAAGAGACAGAGCATGATCACATTAAATAACACCCATTGGAACTGGTTAACAAATTCTGCTATCTAAGGCCACATTGAGCATCAATTTCTCCCCTGATGCAGAATTCCATATATTCCAAAGCTACCACCTTTGCCCGAAGTGAAAGATATGCCCGGATTAGCAACAGTCT
The DNA here is from genome assembly GCF_036365525.1 of Heterodontus francisci. Lineage (NCBI taxonomy): Eukaryota > Metazoa > Chordata > Chondrichthyes > Heterodontiformes > Heterodontidae > Heterodontus > Heterodontus francisci. The sequence goes on along the minus strand of NC_090409.1, from coordinate 26,214,467 downwards.
GACTCTAAGGACCTAGTTTATTATCATAAGTCCTGCATACTCAATGCCTTCCTGTGCGGATGTGAAAGATGGGCAACTCACAGCTACCAGGTAAAGAACATATTTGTGCAACTAATAGAATGGTTTGGCTGTCTTATGAAGAAAGATTTGACAGGCTAGAAGGTATGCGCTAGAATTTAGAAGAGAAAGAGGCGACTTGATTGAAACATATAAGGTCCTGAGGGGTCTTGTCAGGGTCTATGTGGAAATGCTGTTTCTCCTTGAGGGAGCATCTAGAACCAGGGGTCACTGCTTAAAAGTAAGAGGACGCCAATTTAAGACAGAGGTGAGAGGAATAATTTATTATTTTCCATCCAAGTGTCATGAGTATTTGAAATCCCCTCCTCAAAAGCCAGTGGAGCAGAGACATTAAATGTTATTAAGGCAAAGACAGATAGATTCTTGATAAGCATGGTGGTGGAAGATTATCGGGGGTTGGTAGAAATGCGGTGTAATCAGTTCAGCCATGAACTCATTGCATGGCAGAGCAAGCTCGAGAGGTTGAGTGCCTTAGATGGTAGTTTGGAAGAAGAAAGGGGGAAGGGCAGTTGATTTTTGTGCAGAGTGGGGAGGAAGGCTTCTTTTATGGAGAGAGGAGCAGAAACAGAGGAAGGAGAACCAAAACTATATCAACTTTAGTGCGACTGGGGAGTTAAGTTGGATGATCGGCAGCAGAGGAGCAAAAATGTCGAAAGATAGGGAGGTGGTTCAAACGTTGAGAATGGGCTTGGAGAGGGCATGAAGGGAGATAGGACAGAAACAAGAAAAAGGGAAAAGTTCAGGGCGAAGCAGGGGAAGTGTTGGAGGAGGTTTCAAGAGATGGGCCAGGAGGGCAGTGACCCGAATGCAGAGACAGAGTATGATGATCACATTAAATAACGCCCACTGGAACTGGTTAGGAAATTCTGCTATCTAAGGCCCTCATTGAGTATCTTTTTTTTTCCGATGCAGAATTCCATATATTCTAAAGCTACCACCTTTCACCGAAGTGATCTAATTGCACGGTATGGCAACAATCTGACCCTTAGGACATAGTTGATTGTCATAAGTCCTGTTTACTCAGTACCTTCCTTCATGGATGTGAACGATGAGCAACTCACAGCTACCTGGTAAAGAACGTATTTGTGCAAACCAATACAATGTTATCCTTGAACCGCAAGTGGAGATGAACACACATGTAGGGAGGTTATGCTTCAGCAATATAGGGCATTGCTGAGACCACAACTGGAGTACTGAGAAGTGTAATGGTCTCCTGATTTAACGAAGGATTTAGATGCGTTGGTGTCAGTATAGAGAAGGTTTTTTGACTAATACCTGGAATGGATGGTTGTCTTATGTGGAATGATTGGACAGGCTAGAATGTATGCGCGAGAATTTAGAAGAGTAAGAGGCGACTTGATTGAAAAATTTAAGGTCCTGAGGTGTCTTGTCAGGGTCGATGTGGAAAGGCTGCTTCTCCTTATGGGAGAATCAAGAACTAGAGGTCATTGATTAAAAGTAAGGCAACTCCAATTTAAAACAGAGGTGGTAAGAATATATTTTCTTCTCTCCAACTGTCATGAGTTTTGGAATTCTCTTCCTTTAAATGCAGTGGAGCAGAGACATTGAATATTATTAAGGCAAAGACTGATAGATTTTTGATAAGCATGCGGGTGGAAGATTATCGGGGATAGGTAGAAATGTGGAGTAATCAGTTCAGCCATGAACTCATTGCATGGCAGGGCAGACTCGAGCAGTTGAGTACCTTACTCCTGCTCTGAATTCGTGTGTTTGTATGCTTGTATAAAGCTCAATATTTTAAATCATCTCTTTATTTTCGGCATTATGGGTGTATCCTAGTAGGACAAAATGACAGATGTGACAGTCCTCTCAAAGGATGAGCTGCCAAGTGTGTTGGCACCAACCAGACAGAGGCGGCATCATTGGATCGGGAACCTTGACAGAATACAAAACAGTCATAAAGCCTTAAGTTATGACGAGCCTTACGGGAACAGGGGACCAGTGGGACGCCCAAAGCTCCACTTCAAAAATGCCTGCAAGTGCACTCCAGCTGTTATGTTATGTTTCGAGTGTGACACACACCCCAAAGACTCCTTCACTACAATTTCTGCCGCTTCCCACTGTGCTGGAGAGAAACCCATCGACAATCAGAACTCTCTCTCCTTGTGGTGCGACCACTCTTGAAATTTACAATCTGTGTAAGTCTCATGTGACCTCATGCTCCGCAGTGATAGCAGCTGTCCTTCAATCTTAGAAATACTGAACTCCTGCCCAAGCAGCTGGAGACACCTCCTAAACATGTGGTCATCTGAGGCCATTGAAGTGTTCTGAAATTCCCACTTGATGAAAGAATTGCAAACAACAGATATCAGCTGCCAATCCATGATCTCGAAAATCTCTATTCCATCTTTTCAAGTCGAGTTACTGCCACGTTAAACGTGTTAATTAGAAGTAATGTCCCAGCACCTAACCTGTGCACGTATTATCAAAGCACTTATTGTCATACCAACACACTTGAAATATTAAATATTGTGATTCCTTGTTTAATTCGGCCCATATTTAGTTCCCGAAATGGCAACATTCTCACACACCAATCCATGATATGTTTTCCCATGGCGACACACATCTATTTAATCGTTTTTTGTTTCCTCGACCTCAGCTCCCGCCCCTTTGACATCTCCAAGCTGCCTCTCTGACGCAACTCTTTTTAAATTTATGGTTAAACTCTCTGGTCCGCTCTTTTTAAGTAAACCGTTAACGAATCTTTGTATCTGCATCTGTCAGTTAATGCATATTTATCAACTGGTATTTTCTATTTTATTTTTCATGGAATATGGGCGCCACTGACAGCACCATCATTTTGTTGATCATGCATAATTGGCTTGCGAATTCGTTTGGGAGCCGTCTTTTTGATCTGCTCCTGTCCTCTGGTGAGACCATTCCCTGAGCTTTGTGAGGGAGGGGGTTTTAGGATTTTGATTCAGCGACAGAGAAGGAACTACCAAAGTATTTATATCTGCGACACTAATACCTGATTCTACGTTCAGAACAGTGGTGGGATTATCAATGAACATCATTAATATTTGGCGAAAGAATGGTGTTTGCCGTTTATTGTACGCAGGCATCTTCTGTTTAATTCAGTGGCAATGGTTCACATCAAAAATAAATCAACTCGGGCTCGCTGTGGTTCAAACAATACTACACAAGTTTAGCTGCCCTTACCCTCTTGGCTCTTCTTAAGATCTGTAAGGCACAATAGATTATCATTTTATAAAAGTTTAATGGCAGCAAAGCGAACATCAGGGATTAGATATCACATGAGATCGACACATGACATGAGAGGCGAATTAAACAGAAGCATTTCTGCAAGTTACATGGCGCACAATTAACCGTGATGATTACCAATCTTTCCTGTAACAGTGTGAGGGTCTTTCTCTCTTTCTTGATCCTCCCCAAAGCGTGAGGATATTGTAATGAAGGTATACAACCCGCATTGTGGCCGGCTAAGGAAGCTCTGGCATCACCAAAGACGTACGTTTCGAGCCACAACCTGTCACCTCCCCCTTAAACTAGGTGATGAGATACACGTTAAAGGACCTTGGCTAGGAATTAAGACTGGAGATGGAGTGGTCGTTTTGAAGGGGGAAGAGCAGTTGTAATTTGAGGACAGTGGGCATGAAGGTTTCTATTACGTAGAGAGGAACAGAATCAGAGGAAAGCGAACCATTTACAATATCAACTTGCGTGCCACCGGGAAAGATAATTTGGATGATCTGCAGTACAGTGGCAATCGTGTCGAAAGAGAGGAAGGTGGTTCAAAAGTCATGAATGAACTCGGAGAGGGCGTGAAGGGATATAGGACCGAAACAAGAGAAAGGGACAAATTCAGGCCGAAGCAAAGGAAGTGTTGTGGAGGTTTGGACTGATGGGCTAGGAGGGCAGTGACCCCAGTGAAGAGACAGAGTATGATGATGACATTAAATAACATGCACTGGAACTGGTTAGCAAATACTACTATCTAAGGCCCACATTGAGTGTCAATTTGTCCCTGATGCAGATTTCCACATATGCCTATGGGAAGCAGTTACCACCCTTGCCCGAAGTGAAACAGATGCATGTATAGCACCAAGCTGACCCTTAGGACTCAGTTGATGATCATAACATCTGTATGCTCAGCTCCTTTCTGTACGGATGTGAAACATGGGCGACTCATAGCTACCAGGTTAGGCACATATTTGTGCAAACTAATAGAATGTTATCCTTTATCGAAAGTGCAGCTGAATACAAAAGTAAGGAAGTTATGCTTCAGCTTTGCAGAGCATTGGTTGGAGTACTGTGTGCAGTACTGACCTGCTGATTTAAGGAATGATTTAAATGCGTTGGTGGCAGTACAGAGAAGGTTTACTGGACTAATAGCTGGAATGGGTGGGCTGCCTTATAAGGAAAGATTGAATAGGCTCATCATGTATGCGCTTGAACTCAGAAGAGTAAGAGGTGACTTGATTAAAACATAGAAGATCTTGACAGAGTTGGAGTGATAAGACTGTTCTCCAAGGGGGAGAATTTAGAACAAGGGGGTGTCACTGTTTAAAAACAAGCAGTCTCCAATTTAATACAGAGTTGAGAGGAGTTAATTTTTTCTCTCTCCAAGGGTCGGGAGTTTTTGGAATTCTCTTCCTCAAAAGGCAGTGGAAGCAGAGACACTGAATATTATTAAGGCAGATGTTGATACATTCTTGATAAGCAGGGGGATGAAAGGTTATCGGGGTTGGTAGAAATGTGGAGTATTCAGTTCAGCTATGATCTTATTGCACAGTGTGTCAGGTTCGAGCGTCTAAGTGCCCTACTCCTGCTCCGAATGCGTGTGTTCATATGTTTGTATTTAAGCTTAATATTTTAAATCTTCTGTCTTTTGGGCGTTGTGGGTCTATCCTGGAAGGACAAAATGACAGATGTGTCACACCTCTGAAAGGGTGATCTCCCGACTGTGTTGGCACAAATCAGACAGAGAAGACATCATTGGATCCGACATCTCTGCAGAATGCAGAACAGTCATTAATACTTTACTTATGATGAGGTAGCCTGGCCTGGGGAACAGTGGGGCGCCAAAGCTCCACTTCACAAATGCCTGCAAGTGGGCTCCAAATGTTGTGAAACGATTCGAGAGTGACGCAACCCACAAAGGCTCTTGCACTATACCTCCTGCCGCCTCCCACTGTTCTGGATAGCCACCCATCTACGATTCGAAATCTCTATGCTTGTGGTGTGAGCACTCTTGAAAGATAATATCTGGGAAACTCTCACGCGGCCGCATGCTCTGCAGTGATAGCAGCTGTCCTTGAATCTTAGAAATACTGAACTCCTGCCGAAGCAGCTGCAGACAGCGCCTAAACATGTGCTCACCTGAGGCAAATGGAGTGTTCTGGAATTCCCACTTGGTGGAGAAATTGCCAGCAGCAGAACTCAGCTGCCAATCCATGATCTAAAAATCCCTATTCTTTCTTTTCGAGTCGAGTAAGTGCCTTGTTAAACGTGTTAATTGTAATTATAGGTCCTGCATCTAATCTGTGAGAATATTATCAAAGCTCTTATAGTCATCCCAACACACGTGAAACATTTAATTTTACAATTCCTTGTTTATATCAGCCATAATTAGTTACATCAACGGAGAAATTCTCACTCACCAATCCCCTGCATGCTTTCCGATGGCGACTCAAATCTATTTAATCGTTTATTCCCCTGGATCAGACCTCCCGACACTTTGACATCTCCGAGCTGCCTCGCTCATCCCACTCTTTTTGAAGTTTATGGTGAAACATTCAGGTCCGTCCCTGTATTACTGTCTGTTTATGAATCGTAGCAGCGGCATCTGTCTGTTGATATATTTTTATCAACTGAGAGCTATTTTATTTTTCATGGAATATGGGCGCCACAGACAGCACCAGCATTTGTTGATCATACGTAATTGGCTTGTCAATTCGTTTGGCTGACGCCTTTTTGAACTTCTGCAGTCCATTTAGTGAGAGCATTCTCAGAGTGCTGTTCCGGAAGGAGTTCCAGGATTTCAATTCAGGGACAGAGACGGAATTACCAAAGTATTTTGCATCTGCAACACGCATACCTGATTCTACGTTAAGAACAGTGTTGGGCTTACCAACAATCATCATTAATATTTGGCGAAAGAATGGTGCTCGCCGTTTATTGTACCTGCAGACATCTTCCGTAATATACAGCGGCAATGGTTCACATCCAAAAATTATCAAATCGGGCTCGCTGTGGTTCACAAAATACGACACATGTTTGACTGCCATTACCGTCTTGGGCCTTCTTAAGATCTGTAAGACGGAGCAGATTATCATTTTACAAAGGTCAATGGCAGCAAAGTCAACATTAGGCATTTGCTTTCACAGGAGATCGGGACATGACATGAAACACGGATCATTGAAGTTACATGGCGCACAATTGACCGTGAACAGCTCCAATCTTTCTTCTAACAGTGCGAGGGTCTTTTTCTCCCTCCCTTTATACTCCCCAAAGCGTTAGGAGAATGCAAAGAGGAATATAGTCCGCATTATGGCTGGCTAAGGAACCTTTGGTAACACCAGAGACTGAACTTTGGATCCACGGTCTCTCACCATCATGTTAACTTAAGTTATGGTTTGACTGTTCAAGGAAGTTGGATAGAAATGAAGATTGGAGATGGGATGGTAGTTTGGAAAAAGAAAGTGGGAAGGGCAGTCGATCTGTGTGGAGAGTGGGGAGGAAGGCTTTTTTTTTTGGAGATAGGAACAGAATTAGACGAAAGTGAACTTTTAAGAATATCAACTTTAGTGCGCCCGGGTAAGTAAAGTTGGATGATCTGCAGTATAGTGGTAATACAGTCGAAAGAGAGGGAGGCGGTTCATAAGTTGAGAATGAACTCGGAGATGGCATGAAGAGAGGTAGGACAGAAACATGAAAAAGGGACAAGTTCAGGGCTAAGCAGGGGAAATGTTAGAGGAGGGTTGAACAATTGGGCAAGGAGGGCAGTGAACACAGTGAAGAGACAGAGTATGATCACATTAAATAAGACCTATTGGAACTGGTTCACAAATTCTGCTATCTGAGGGCCACATTGAGCATCAATTTCTCCCCTGATGCAGAATTCCATATATTCCAAAGCTACCACCTTTGCCCGAAGTGATAGATATGCCCGGATTAGCAACAATCCGACCGCTAGGTCCTAGTTTATTATCATAAGTCCTGCATACTCAGTGCCTTCCTGCACGGATGTGAAAGATGGGCAACTCACAGCTACCAGGTAAAGAATGTATTTGCGCAACTAATAGAATGTTGTCTTCATCGCAAGTGGAGATGACTACAAGTGTTATGCTTCAGTAATACAGGTCATTGTTGAGACCACATTTGGAGTACTGTGTAACGTACTGGTCTCCTGATTTAAGGAAGGATTTAAATGCGTTTGTGTCAGTCCAGAGAAGGTGTACTGGACTAATACCTGGAATGATTTGGCTGTCTTATGAAGAAAGATTTGACAGGCTAGAAGGCATGCGCTAGAATTTAGAAGAGTAAGAGGCAACTTGATTGAAACATATAAGGTCCTGAGGGGTCTTGTCAGGGTCGATGTATAAATTCTGTTTCTCCTTGTGGGAGCATCGAAAACCTGGGGTCACCACTTAAAAGTAAGAGGACACCAATGTAAGACAGAGGTGAGAGGAATTATTTATTTTTTTCCATCCAAGTGTCATGAGTGTTTGAAATCCCCTCCTCAAAAGGCAGTGGAGCAGAGACATTAAATGTTATTAAGGCAAAGACAGATGGTTTCTTGATAAGCATGGGGGTGGAAGATTATCGGGGGTTGGTAGAAATGCGGTGTAATCAGTTCAGCCATGAACTCATTGTATGGCAGTGCGGGATCGAGAGGTTGAGTGCTTTACTCCTGCTCTGCATTCGTGTGTTCATAGGCTTGTATATAAGCTCAATATTTTAAATCTTCTCTTTCATTTAGGCATTATAGTTATATCCTGGTAGGAAAAAATGACGGATGTGGCAGTCCTCGCAAAGGAGGAGCTTCCAAGTGTGTTGGCTCTATTCAGACAGAGGTGGCATTACTAATTTTACGATTCCTTGTAAACATCAGCCCATGTTTAATTACAGCAAGACAGAAATTCTCACTCACCTAGCCCTAAATGCTTTCCTATAGCGACAAACATCTATTTAATCTTTTTTCCCCCTGGATCTCAGCTCCCGCCCCTTTGACATCTCCGAGCTGCCTCTCTGACCCCACTCTTTTTAACTTTATGGTTAAACTCTCATGTCCGCACTTTTTAAATATCCGTTTATAAATCGGTGTATCTGCATCTGTCTGTTGATGCATTTTTATCGACTGGCATCTCTCTATTTTATTTTTCATGGAATATGGACACCACTGACAGCACTGCATTTGTTGATCGTGCAAATTCGTTTGGGAGCCGCCTGTTTGAACTGCAGCAGTGGAACTGGTGAGAGCATTCCCAGCGTGATGTTAGGGAGGGAGTTTTAGGATTTTAATTCAGCGACAGAGAAGGAACTACCAATGTATGTTCTATCTCCGACACAAGTATGATAACATTAAATATCTAAGGCCCACATTGAGTATCAATTTCTCCCTTGATGTAGAATTCCATATATTCGAAAGCTACCACCTTAGCCCCAAGTGCATGATTTTCCCGTTTTAGCAACAATCTGACCGTTAGGACCCAGTTTATTGTCAGAAGTCCTGTGTACTCAGTTCCTTCCTGCACAGATGTGAAAGATGGGCAGCTCACAGCTACCAGGTAAAAACGTATTCGTGCAACTAACAGAATGCTATCCTGTATCGCATGTGGAGATGAATACAAATGTATGCTTCAGTAACACAGGGCATTGTTGAGACCACATCTGGAGTACTGTGCAGCGTACTGGTCTCCTCATTTAAGGAAGGATTTAAGCGTTGGTGTCAGTACAGAGAAGGTTTACTAGACTAATAGCTGGAATGGTTTGGCTGTCTTATGAGGAAAGATCTGACAGGCTAGAATGTATGTATGCACTAGAATTTAGAAGAGTATGCGCTAGAATTTAGAAGAGTAAGAGACGAATTGATTGAAACATTTCAGGTCCTGAGGGGTCCAGTCAGGGCTGATAGAGAACGGCTGCTTCTCCTTGTGGGAGAATCTAGAACTAGGGGTCACTGGTTAAAAATAAGGGGACGCCAATTTAAGGCAGAGGTGTTCAGAATATTTTATTTCTCTCCAAGTGGCATGAGTTTTTTAATCCTCTTCCTCAAAAGGCAGTGGATCAGAGACATTGATTATTATTAAGGGAAAGAAAGATAGATCCTTGATAAGCAAGGGGGTGGGAGATTATGGGGGTTAGGTAGAAATGTGGAGTAATCAGTTCAGCCATGAACTCATTGCATGGCAGGGCTGGCTCGAGCGGTTTAGTGCCCTACTCCTGCTCCGATTTAGAGTGTTCATATGTTTGTATATAAAGTCAATATTGTAAGTCTTCTCTTTCTTTCAGTCATTATGGGTGTAACCTGGTAAGATAAAATGGCAGATGTGACAGTCCTCTCAAAGTATTAGTTGCCAAGAGTGTTGGCACTAATCAGACAGAGGTGGCATCATTAGATCGGGCACCTCTACAGAATGCAAAACAGTCATCAAGACTTTAATTATAGTAAGGTAGCCGGGGACAGGGAATCAGTGGGGCGCCAAAGCTCCACTTGTATAATGCTTGCACGTGGGCTCCAAATGCTTCCTAACAATTCGATAGTGACACACATGAACAAAGACTCGTGCACTACACTTCCTTCCGCTTTCCACTGTTCTGGATAGCCACCTATCTACGATCTGAACTCTCTCTGCTTGTCGTATGTCCATTCTTGATCGTTACCATCTGGGAAACCCTCATGTGACCTCATGCTCCACGGTGATGCCAGCTGTCCTTTAATCTTAGAAATACTGAACTCCTGCCCAAGCAGCTGCAGAAACATCCTACACTTATGGTCACCTAAAACAAATGAAAGGTTCTGAAATTCCCAATTGGTGGAGGAATTGCAAGGTACTTATCTCAGCTGCCGATCCATGATCTGAAAAATCTCTATTCTCTGTTTTAGTGTCGAGTTACTGCCACGTCAACCATGTTAATTATAATTAATGTCCTGGCACCTAACCTGTGCGAATATTTTCAAAGCACTTATTGTCATGCCAACACACTTGAAACATTTAATTTTACGTTTCCTTCTTTACATCAGCTTATGGTTAATTGCAGCAACGCAGAAATTCTCGCTCACCAATCTCTACATAGAACATAGAACATAGAACAGTACAGCACAGCACAGTACAGGCCCTTCGGCCCACGATGTTGTTTCCTATAGCTGCACACATCTATTTAATCTTTTTCTCCACCACCCCCCACCCCACACCCCCCATATTTCAGCTCCCAGCCCTTTGACATCTCAGAGCTGACTCTCTGACCCCACACTTTTTCAATTTATATTTAAACTCTCAGGTCCATTCTTTATAAATATCCATTTACAAATCGGTGTTATCTGCATCTGTCTGTTGATGCATTTTTATCAACTAACATCTGTCTATTTTATTTTTCATGGAATGTGGACCCCACTGACAGCACCGCATTTGTTGATCATACGTAATTGACTTGCAAATTCGTTTGGGAGCCACCTTTACGAACTGCTGCAGTCCATCTGGTGACAGCATTCTCAGCGTGCTGTTAGGGAGGGAGTTCTAGGATTTTAATTCAGCGACAGAGAACGAACGACCAATGTATGTTCCATCTCCGACACAAGTACCTGATCCTACGTTAAGAACAGAGTTGAGCTTATCACGATCATCCTTACCATTTGGCGAAAGAATTGCGCTCGCCATTTACTGTACCTGCAGACATCTATATATTTCAGCGGGCAATGGTTCACATCAAAAAATTATGAATTCCGGCTCGCTGTGCTTCACAAAATACTTCTCATGTTTAGCTGCCCTTACCGTCTTGGCTCTTCGTAAGATCTGTAAAGCACAGTAGATTATCATTTTACAAATTGTAATGGCATACAGAAGCACAACTTCAAGTTACGTGGCGCACAATTGACCGTGAACCCTTCTCATCTTTCCAATAATAGTGCGATGTTCTCTTTGTCTTTGTCTTTATCCTCCCCAAAGCGTTATGATAATATAACGAGGGAATATGGTCCGTATTATGGCCGGTTAAGGAATCTTTGGTACCACCAGAGAGGTAACGTTAGAGCCACATCCTGTCACCTCCACGTCAACTGAAGTGATGATATACACGTTCCAGGACTTTGGATAGGAATTAGGATTGGACATGCGGTGGTAGTTTGGAAGAAAAAAGGGGGTTCAGCAGCTCGTTTTTGAGGAGAGTTGGGTTGAAATCTTCTTTTGTGGAGAGAGGAACAGAATCAGATGAAAGAGAACCATTTACAATGTCAACTTGAGTGCGACTGGGAGAGATAATTTGAATGATCGGCAGTATAGTAGCAATCACGTCGAAAGAGAGGGGGGTGGTTCAAAGTTGTGAATGAACTCGGAAAGGGCATTAAAGGGAGATTGGACAGAAACAATAGGGAGGGACAATTTGAGGGCTAAGCAGTGGAAGTGTTCGAGGAGGTTTGGATTGATTGGCGTGGAGGACAGTTAACACAATGAAGAGAGAGAGTATCTATCATTAAATAACGCCCACTGGAAGTGATTAAACAATTCTGCTATCTAAGGCCCACATTGAGTATCAATTTTTCCCCGCTGCAGAATTCCATATATTCTAAAGCTACCACTATTGCCAAAAGTGAAAGCTCTGCATGGTATAGCACCAACCTTACCCTTAACCAAGTTGATGGTTGTAAATCCCGCATACGGAATGTGAAAGGTGTGCAACTCACAGCTACCAGGAAAAGCAAGTGTTTGCGGAAATTCATAGAATATTATCGTTTATCGCCAGTGGAGATGAATACAAAAGTAAGGATGTTATGCTTCAGCAATATATGGCATTGTTGAGATGTGGAAGCTTCAGAGAAGGTGCAGAGGAGATTTACCAGGATGCTGCCTGGACTGGAGGGCATGTCCTATGAAGAAATATTGAGGGAACTCGGGCTTTTCTCATTGGAGCGAAGAAGGATGAGAGGTGACTTGATAGAGGGGTACAAGATGATGAGAGGCATAGATAGAGTGGATAGTCAGAGACTTTTTCCCAGGGTGGAAAGGGCTATCACTAGGGGGCGTAATGTTAAGGTGATTGGAGGAAGGTTTCGGGGAGATGTCAGAGGTAGGTTCTTTACACAGAGAGTGGTGGGTGCGTGGAATGCGCTGCCAGCGGTGTAGTAGAAGCAGGTACATTAGGGGCATTTAAGCGACTCTTGGATATGTACATGGATGATAGTAGAATGAAGGGTAGGTAGTTAATTTGATCTTAGAGTAGGTTAAAGGTTCGGCACAACATCGTGGGCCGAAAGGCCTGTACTGTGCTGTACTGTTCTGTTCGATGTTCTATGTTCACATCTGGAGTACTGTGTACAGTACCGGCGTCCTGATTTAAGGAAGGATATAAATACGTTGGTGTCAGTACAGAGAAGGTATACTATACTAATGCCTGGACTGGGTTGGCTGACTTAGGACGAAAGATTGGACAGGCTAGTCATGTATGCAACGGAATTTATCGGCGGCTAGATTGATATTAGATCCTGATGTGCCTTAACAGGGTCGATGTGGAAAGGCTGTTTCTCCGTGTATCGGAATCTAGAATTAGGTATCGCTGTTATAAAATGAGGGGTCGCCAGTTTAAGACAGATGTGAAAAGAATTTGTTGTTTCCTCCAAGGGTCCTGAGTTTTTAAAATTCTCTTCCTCAAAAGGCAGCGAAAGCAGAGTCATTCAATTTTAGTAAGGCGGAGGTAGATAGATTCTTGATAAGCAAGACGGTTGAAGGTAATCGTGGGTAGGTAGAAATGTGGAGCACTCAATTCACCCATGAACTTATTGAACAGCGGGCCAGTTTCGAGAGTTTGAGTACCCTCCTCCTGCTCCGAAATCGTCCATTCGTATGTTTGTACATAAGCTCAATATTTTAACTTTTCTCTGTCATTTGGGAATTCTGGGTATATGCTGGTAGGGAAAAATCACAGATGTGACATTCTGCTCAAAGGGTGAGCTAACAAGTGTGTTGGCACTAATCAGACAGAGGCGGCATCATTGGATCAGGCACCTCCACCGAATGCAAAACAGTAATAAAGCCTTAAGTTATGACGAGCCAGCCAGGGACAGGGGACCAGTGGGACGCCCAAAGCTCCACTTCAAAAATGCCTGCAAGTGCACTCCAGCTGTTATGTTACGTTTCGAGTGTGACACACACCCCAAAGACTCCTTCACTACAATTTCTGCCGCTTCCCACTGTGCTGGAGAGAAACCCATCGACAATCAGAACTCTCTCTCCTTGTGGTGTGACCACTCTTGAAATTTACAATCTGTGCAAGTCTCATGTGACCTCATGCTCCGCAGTGATAGCAGCTGTCCTTCAATCTTAGAAATACTGAACTCCTGCCCAAGCAGCTGGAGACACCTCCTAAACATGTGGTCATCTGAGGCCATTGAAGTGTTCTGAAATTCCCACTTGATGAAAGAATTGCAAGCAACAGATATCAGCTGCCAATCCATGATCTAGAAAATCTCTATTCCATCTTTTCAAGTCGAGTTACTGCCACGTTAAACGTGTTAATTAGAAGTAATGTTCCAGCACCTAACCTGTGCACGTATTATCAAATCACTTATTGTCATACCAACACACTTGAAATATTAAATATTGTGATTCCTTGTTTAATTCGGCCCATATTTAGTTCCCGAAATGGCAACATTCTCACACACCAATCCATGATATGTTTTCCCATGGCGACACACATCTATTTCATCGCTTTTTGTTTCCTCGACCTCAGCTCCCGCCCCTTTGACATCTCCAAGCTGCCTCTCTGACGCAACTCTTTTTAAATTTATGGTTAAACTCTCTGGTCCGCTCTTTTTAAGTAAACCGTTAACGAATCTTTGTATCTGCATCTGTCAGTTAATGCATATTTATCAACTGGTATTTTCTATTTTATTTTTCATGGAATATGGGCGCCACTGACAGCACCATCATTTTGTTGATCATGCATAATTGGCTTGCGAATTCGTTTGGGAGCCGTCTTTTTGATCTGCTCCTGTCCTCTGGTGAGACCATTCCCTGAGCTTTGTGAGGGAGGGGGTTTTAGGATTTTGATTCAGCGACAGAGAAGGAACTACCAAAGTATTTATATCTGCGACACGAATACCTGATTCTACGTTCAGAACAGTGGTGGGATTATCAATGAACATCATTAATATTTGGCGAAAGAATGGTGTTTGCCGTTTATTGTACGCAGGCATCTTCTGTTTAATTCAGTGGCAATGGTTCACATCAAAAATAAATCAACTCGGGCTCGCTGTGGTTCAAACAATACTACACATGTTTAGCTGCCCTTACCCTCTTGGCTCTTCTTAAGATCTGTAAGGCACAATAGATTATCATTTTATAAAAGTTTAATGGCAGCAAAGTGAACATCAGGGATTAGATATCACATGAGATCGACAGATGACATGAGAGGCGAATTAAACAGAAGCATTTCTGCAAGTTACATGGCGCACAATTAACCGTGATGATTACCAATCTTTCCTGTAACAGTGTGAGGGTTTTTCTCTCTTTCTTGATCCTCCCCAAAGCGTGAGGATATTGTAATGAAGGTATACAACCCGCATTGTGGCCGGCTAAGGAAGCTCTGGCATCACCAAAGACGTACGTTTCGAGCCACATCCTGTCACCTCCCCCTTAAACTAGGTGATGAGATACACGTTAAAGGACCTTGGCTAGGAATTAAGACTGGAGATGGAGTGGTCGTTTTGAAGGGGGAAGAGCAGTTGTAATTTGAGGACAGTGGGCATGAAGGTTTCTATTACGTAGAGAGGAACAGAATCAGAGGAAAGCGAACCATTTACAATATCAACTTGCGTGCCACCGGGAAAGATAATTTGGATGATCTGCAGTACAGTGGCAATCGTGTCGAAAGAGAGGAAGGTGGTTCAAAAGTCATGAATGAACTCGGAGAGGGCGTGAAGGGATACAGGACCGAAACAAGAGAAAGGGACAAATTCAGGCCGAAGCAAAGGAAGTGTTGTGGAGGTTTGGACTGATGGGCGAGGAGGGCAGTGACCCCAGTGAAGAGACAGAGTATGATGATGACATTAAATAACATGCACTGGAACTGGTTAGCAAATACTACTATCTAAGGCCCACATTGAGTGTCAATTTGTCCCTGATGCAGATTTCCACATATGCCTATGGGAAGCAGTTACCACCCTTGCCCGAAGTGAAACAGATGCATGTATAGCACCAAGCTGACCCTTAGGACTCAGTTGATGATCATAACATCTGTATGCTCAGCTCCTTTCTGTACGGATGTGAAACATGGGCGACTCATAGCTACCAGGTTAGGCACATATTTGTGTAAACTAATAGAATGTTATCCTTTATCGAAAGTGCAGCTGAATACAAAAGTAAGGAAGTTATGCTTCAGCTTTGCAGAGCATTGGTTGGAGTACTGTGTGCAGTACTGACCTGCTGATTTAAGGAATGATTTAAATGCGTTGGTGGCAGTACAGAGAAGGTTTACTGGACTAATAGCTGGAATGGGTGGGCTGCCTTATAAGGAAAGATTGAATAGGCTCATCATGTATGCGCTTGAACTCAGAAGAGTAAGAGGTGACTTGATTAAAACATCGAAGATCTTGACAGAGTTGGAGTGATAAGACTGTTCTCCAAGGGGGAGAATTTAGAACAAGGGGGTGTCACTGTTTAAAAACAAGCAGTCTCCAATTTAATACAGAGTTGAGAGGAGTTAATTTTTTCTCTCTCCAAGGGTCGGGAGTTTTTGGAATTCTCTTCCTCAAAAGGCAGTGGAAGCAGAGACACTGAATATTATTAAGGCAGATGTTGATACATTCTTGATAAGCAGGGGGATGAAAGGTTATCGGGGTTGGTAGAAATGTGGAGTATTCAGTTCAGCTATGATCTTATTGCACAGTGTGTCAGGTTCGAGCGTCTAAGTGCCCTACTCCTGCTCCGAAGGCGTGTGTTCATATGTTTGTATTTAAGCTCAATATTTTAAATCTTCTGTCTTTTGGGCGTTGTGGGTCTATCCTGGAAGGACAAAATGACAGATGTGTCACGCCTCTGAAAGGGTGATCTCCCGACTGTGTTGGCACAAATCAGACAGAGAAGACATCATTGGATCCGACATCTCTGCAGAATGCAGAACAGTCATTAATACTTTACTTATGATGAGGTAGCCTGGCCTGGGGAACAGTGGGGCGCCAAAGCTCCACTTCACAAATGCCTGCAAGTGGGCTCCAAATGTTGTGAAACGATTCGAGAGTGACGCAACCCACAAAGGTTCTTGCACTATACCTCCTGCCGCATCCCACTGTTCTGGATAGCCACCCATCTACGATTCGAAATCTCTATGCTTGTGGTGTGAGCACTCTTGAAAGATAATATCTGGGAAACTCTCACGCGGCCGCATGCTCTGCAGTGATAGCAGCTGTCCTTGAATCTTAGAAATACTGAACTCCTGCCGAAGCAGCTGCAGACAGCGCCTAAACATGTGCTCACCTGAGGCAAATGGAGTGTTCTGGAATTCCCACTTGGTGGAGAAATTGCCAGCAGCAGAACTCAGCTGCCAATCCATGATCTAAAAATCTCTAGTCTTTCTTTTCGAGTCGAGTAAGTGCCTTGTTAAACGTGTTAATTGTAATTATAGGTCCTGCATCTAATCTGTGAGAATATTATCAAAGCTCTTATAGTCATCCCAACACACGTGAAACATTTAATTTTACAATTCCTTGTTTAGATCAGCCATAATTATTTACATCAAGGGAGAAATTCTCACTCACCAATCCCCTGCATGCTTTCCGATGGCAACTCAAATCTATTTAATCGTTTATTCCCCTGGATCAGACCTCCCGCCCCTTTGACATCTCTGAGCTGCCTCGCTCATCCCACTCTTTTTGAAGTTTATGGTGAAACATTCAGGTCCGTCCCTTTATTACTGTCCGTTTATGAATCGTAGCAGCGGCATCTGTCTGTTGATATATTTTTATCAACTGAGAGCTATTTTATTTTTCATGGAATATGGGCGCCACAGACAGCACCAGCATTTGTTGATCATACGTAATTGGCTTGTCAATTCGTTTGGCTGACGCCTTTTTGAACTTCTGCAGTCCATTTTGTGAGAGCATTCTCAGAGTGCTGTACCGGAAGGAGTTCCAGGATTTCAATTCAGGGACAGAGACGGAATTACCAAAGTATTTTGCATCTGCAACACGCATACCTGATTCTACGTTAAGAACAGTATTGGGCTTACCAACAATCATCATTAATATTTGGCGAAAGAATGGTGCTCGCCGTTTATTGTACCTGCAGACATCTTCCGTAATATACAGCGGCAATGGTTCACATCCAAAAGTTATCAAATCGGGCTCGCTGTGGTTCACAAAATACGACACATGTTTGACTGCCATTACCGTCTTGGGCCTTCTTAAGATCTGTAAAACGGAGCAGATTATCATTTTACAAAGGTCAATGGCAGCAAAGTCAACATTAGGCATTTGGTTTCACAGGAGATCGGGACATGACATAAAACACGGATCATTGAAGTTACATGGCGCACAATTGACCGTGAACAGCTCCAATCTTTCTTCTAACAGTGCGAGGGTCTTTTTCTCCCTCCCTTTATACTCCCCAAAGCGTTAGGAGAATGCAAAGAGGAATATAGTCCGCATTATGGCTGGCTAAGGAACCTTTGGTAACACCAGAGACTGAACTTTGGATCCACGGTCTCTCACCATCATGTTAACTTAAGTTATGGTTTGACTGTTCAAGGAAGTTGGATAGAAATGAAGATTGGAGATGGGATGGTAGTTTGGAAAAAGAAAGTGGGAAGGGCAGTCGATCTGTGTGGAGAGTGGGGAGGAAGGCTTTTTTTTTGGAGATAGGAACAGAATTTGACGAAAGTGAACTTTTAAGAATATCAACTTTAGTGCGCCCGGGTAAGTAAAGTTGGATGATCTGCAGTATAGTGGTAATACAGTCGAAAGAGAGGGAGGCGGTTCATAAGTTGAGAATGAACTCGGAGATGGCATGAAGAGAGGTAGGACAGAAACATGAAAAAGGGACAAGTTCAGGGCTAAGCAGGGGAAATGTTAGAGGAGGGTTGAACAATTGGGCAAGGAGGGCAGTGAACACAGTGAAGAGACAGAGTATGATCACATTAAATAAGACCTATTGGAACTGGTTCACAAATTCTGCTATCTGAGGGCCACATTGAGCATCAATTTCTCCCCTGATGCAGAATTCCATATATTCCAAAGCTACCACCTTTGCCCGAAGTGATAGATATGCCCGGATTAGCAACAATCCGACCGCTAGGTCCTAGTTTATTATCATAAGTCCTGCATACTCAGTGCCTTCCTGCACGGATGTGAAAGATGGGCAACTCACAGCTACCAGGTAAAGAATGTATTTGCGCAACTAATAGAATGTTGTCTTCATCGCAAGTGGAGATGACTACAAGTGTTATGCTTCAGTAATACAGGTCATTGTTGAGACCACATTTGGAGTACTGTGTAACGTACTGGTCTCCTGATTTAAGGAAGGATTTAAATGCGTTTGTGTCAGTCCAGAGAAGGTGTACTGGACTAATACCTGGAATGATTTGGCTGTCTTATGAAGAAAGATTTGACAGGCTAGAAGGCATGCGCTAGAATTTAGAAGAGTAAGAGGCAACTTGATTGAAACATATAAGGTCCTGAGGGGTCTTGTCAGGGTCGATGTATAAATTCTGTTTCTCCTTGTGGGAGCATCGAAAACCTGGGGTCACCACTTAAAAGTAAGAGGACACCAATGTAAGACAGAGGTGAGAGGAATTATTTATTTTTTTCCATCCAAGTGTCATGAGTGTTTGAAATCCCCTCCTCAAAAGGCAGTGGAGCAGAGACATTAAATGTTATTAAGGCAAAGACAGATGGTTTCTTGATAAGCATGGGGGTGGAAGATTATCGGGGGTTGGTAGAAATGCGGTGTAATCAGTTCAGCCATGAACTCATTGTATGGCAGTGCGGGATCGAGAGGTTGAGTGCTTTACTCCTGCTCTGCATTCGTGTGTTCATAGGCTTGTATATAAGCTCAATATTTTAAATCTTCTCTTTCATTTAGGCATTATAGTTATATCCTGGTAGGAAAAAATGACGGATGTGGCAGTCCTCGCAAAGGAGGAGCTTCCAAGTGTGTTGGCTCTATTCAGACAGAGGTGGCATTACTAATTTTACGATTCCTTGTAAACATCAGCCCATGTTTAATTACAGCAAGACAGAAATTCTCACTCACCTAGCCCTAAATGCTTTCCTATAGCGACAAACATCTATTTAATCTTTTTTCCCCCTGGATCTCAGCTCCCGCCCCTTTGACATCTCCGAGCTGCCTCTCTGACCCCACTCTTTTTAACTTTATGGTTAAACTCTCATGTCCGCACTTTTTAAATATCCGTTTATAAATCGGTGTATCTGCATCTGTCTGTTGATGCATTTTTATCGACTGGCATCTCTCTATTTTATTTTTCATGGAATATGGACACCACTGACAGCACTGCATTTGTTGATCGTGCAAATTCGTTTGGGAGCCGCCTGTTTGAACTGCAGCAGTGGAACTGGTGAGAGCATTCCCAGCGTGATGTTAGGGAGGGAGTTTTAGGATTTTAATTCAGCGACAGAGAAGGAACTACCAATGTATGTTCTATCTCCGACACAAGTATGATAACATTAAATATCTAAGGCCCACATTGAGTATCAATTTCTCCCTTGATGTAGAATTCCATATATTCGAAAGCTACCACCTTAGCCCCAAGTGCATGATTTTCCCGTTTTAGCAACAATCTGACCGTTAGGACCCAGTTTATTGTCAGAAGTCCTGTGTACTCAGTTCCTTCCTGCACAGATGTGAAAGATGGGCAGCTCACAGCTACCAGGTAAAAACGTATTCGTGCAACTAACAGAATGCTATCCTGTATCGCATGTGGAGATGAATACAAATGTATGCTTCAGTAACACAGGGCATTGTTGAGACCACATCTGGAGTACTGTGCAGCGTACTGGTCTCCTCATTTAAGGAAGGATTTAAGCGTTGGTGTCAGTACAGAGAAGGTTTACTAGACTAATAGCTGGAATGGTTTGGCTGTCTTATGAGGAAAGATCTGACAGGCTAGAATGTATGTATGCACTAGAATTTAGAAGAGTATGCGCTAGAATTTAGAAGAGTAAGAGACGAATTGATTGAAACATTTCAGGTCCTGAGGGGTCCAGTCAGGGCTGATAGAGAACGGCTGCTTCTCCTTGTGGGAGAATCTAGAACTAGGGGTCACTGGTTAAAAATAAGGGGACGCCAATTTAAGGCAGAGGTGTTCAGAATATTTTATTTCTCTCCAAGTGGCATGAGTTTTTTAATCCTCTTCCTCAAAAGGCAGTGGATCAGAGACATTGATTATTATTAAGGGAAAGAAAGATAGATCCTTGATAAGCAAGGGGGTGGGAGATTATGGGGGTTAGGTAGAAATGTGGAGTAATCAGTTCAGCCATGAACTCATTGCATGGCAGGGCTGGCTCGAGCGGTTTAGTGCCCTACTCCTGCTCCGATTTAGAGTGTTCATATGTTTGTATATAAAGTCAATATTGTAAGTCTTCTCTTTCTTTCAGTCATTATGGGTGTAACCTGGTAAGATAAAATGGCAGATGTGACAGTCCTCTCAAAGTATTAGTTGCCAAGAGTGTTGGCACTAATCAGACAGAGGTGGCATCATTAGATCGGGCACCTCTACAGAATGCAAAACAGTCATCAAGACTTTAATTATAGTAAGGTAGCCGGGGACAGGGAATCAGTGGGGCGCCAAAGCTCCACTTGTATAATGCTTGCACGTGGGCTCCAAATGCTTCCTAACAATTCGATAGTGACACACATGAACAAAGACTCGTGCACTACACTTCCTTCCGCTTTCCACTGTTCTGGATAGCCACCTATCTACGATCTGAACTCTCTCTGCTTGTCGTATGTCCATTCTTGATCGTTACCATCTGGGAAACCCTCATGTGACCTCATGCTCCACGGTGATGCCAGCTGTCCTTTAATCTTAGAAATACTGAACTCCTGCCCAAGCAGCTGCAGAAACATCCTACACTTATGGTCACCTAAAACAAATGAAAGGTTCTGAAATTCCCAATTGGTGGAGGAATTGCAAGGTACTTATCTCAGCTGCCGATCCATGATCTGAAAAATCTCTATTCTCTGTTTTAGTGTCGAGTTACTGCCACGTCAACCATGTTAATTATAATTAATGTCCTGGCACCTAACCTGTGCGAATATTTTCAAAGCACTTATTGTCATGCCAACACACTTGAAACATTTAATTTTACGTTTCCTTCTTTACATCAGCTTATGTTTAATTGCAGCAACGCAGAAATTCTCGCTCACCAATCTCTACATAGAACATAGAACATAGAACAGTACAGCACAGCACAGTACAGGCCCTTCGTCCACGATGTTGTTTCCTATAGCTGCACACATCTATTTAATCTTTTTCTCCACCACCCCCCCCACACCCCCCATATTTCAGCTCCCAGCCCTTTGACATCTCAGAGCTGACTCTCTGACCCCACACTTTTTCAATTTATATTTAAACTCTCAGGTCCATTCTTTATAAATATCCATTTACAAATCGGTGTTATCTGCATCTGTCTGTTGATGCATTTTTATCAACTAACATCAGTCTATTTTATTTCTCATGGAATGTGGACCCCACTGACAGCACCGCATTTGTTGATCATACGTAATTGACTTGCAAATTCGTTTGGGAGCCACCTTTACGAACTGCTGCAGTCCATCTGGTGACAGCATTCTCAGCGTGCTGTTAGGGAGGGAGTTCTAGGATTTTAATTCAGCGACAGAGAACGAACGACCAATGTATGTTCCATCTCCGACACAAGTACCTGATCCTACGTTAAGAACAGAGTTGAGCTTATCACGATCATCCTTACCATTTGGCGAAAGAATTGCGCTCGCCATTTACTGTACCTGCAGACATCTATATATTTCAGCGGGCAATGGTTCACATCAAAAAATTATGAATTCCGGCTCGCTGTGCTTCACAAAATACTTCTCATGTTTAGCTGCCCTTACCGTCTTGGCTCTTCGTAAGATCTGTAAAGCACAGTAGATTATCATTTTACAAATTGTAATGGCATACAGAAGCACAGCTTCAAGTTACGTGGCGCACAGTTGACCGTGAACCCTCCTCATCTTTCCTATAATAGTGCGATGGTCTCTTTGTCTTTGTCTTTATCCTCCCCAAAGCGTTATGATAATATAACGAGGGAATATGGTCCGTATTATGGCCGGTTAAGGAATCTTTGGTACCACCAGAGAGGTAACGTTGGAGCCACATCCTGTCACCTCCACGTCAACTTAAGTGATGATATACACGTTCCAGGACTTTGGATAGGAATTAGGATTGGACATGGGGTGGTAGTTTGGAAGAAAAAAGGGGGTTCAGCAACTCTTTTTTGAGGAGAGTTGGGTTGAATTCTTCTTTTGTGGAGAGAGGAACAGAATCAGATGAAAGAGAACAATTTACAATGTGAACTTGAGTGTGACTGGGAGAGATAATTTGAATGATCGGCAGTATAGTAGCAATCACGTCGAAAGAGAGGGGGGTGGTTCAAAGTTGTGAATGAACTCGGAAAGGGCATTAAAGGGAGATTGTACAGAAACAATAGGGAGGGACAATTTGAGGGCTAAGCAGGGGAAGTGTTCGAGGAGGTTTGGATTGATTGGCTTGGAGGGCAGTGAACACAATGAAGTGATAGCGTATCTATCATTAAATAACGCCCACTGGAAGTGATTAAACAATTCTGCTATCTAAGGCCCACATTGAGTATCAATTTTTCCCCGCTGCAGAATTCCATATATTCTAAAGCTACCACTATTGCCAAAAGTGAAAGCTCTGCATGGTATAGCACCAACCTTACCCTTAACCAAGTTGATGGTTGTAAATCCCGCATACGGAATGTGAAAGGTGTGCAAATCACAGCTACCAGGAAAAGCAAGTATTTGCGAAAATAAATAGAATGTTATCGTTTATCGCCAGTGGAGATGAATACAAAAGTAAGGATGTTATGCTTCAGCAATACATGGCATTGTTGAGATGTGGAAGCTTTAGAGAGGGTGATTTACCAGGATGCTGCCTGGACTGGAGGGCATGTCCTATGAAGAAATATTGAGGGAGCTAGGGCTTTTCTCATTGGAGCGAAGAAGGGTGATAGGTGACTTGATAGAGGGGTACAAGATGATGAGAGGCATAGATAGAGTGGATAGTCAGAGACTGTTTCCCAGGGTGGAAAAGGCTATCACTAGGGGGCATAATGTTAAGGTAATTGGAGGAACGTTTCGGGGAGATGTCAGAGGTAGGTTCTTTACACAGAGAGTGGTGGGTGCGTGGAATGCGCTGCCAGCGGTGTAGTAGAAGCAGATACATTAGGGGCTCTTGGATAGGTACATGGATGATAGTAGAATGAAGGGTAGGTAGTTAATTTGATGTTAGAGTAGTTTAAAGGTTCGGCACAACATCGTGGGCCGAAAGGCCTGTACTGTGCCGCACTGTTCTGTTCTATGTTCTATGCTCACATCTGGAGAACTGTGTACAGTACTGGTGTCCTGATTTAAGGAAGGATATAAATACGTTGGTGTCAGTACAGAGAAGGTATACTATACTAATGCCTGGACTGGGTTGGCTGATTTAAGACGAAAGATTGGACAGGCTAGTCATGTATGCAACAGAATTTATCGACGGCTAGATTGATATCAGATCCTGATGTGCCTTAACAGGGTCGATGTGGAAAGGCTGTTTCTCCGTCTAGGGGAATCTAGAATTAGGCATCGCTGTTTAAAAATGAGGGGTCGCCAGTTTAAGACAGATGTGAAAAGAATTTGTTGTTTCCTCCAAGGGTCCTGAGTTTTTAAAATTCTTTTCCTCAAAAGGCAGCGAAAGCAGAGTCATTGAATTTTAGTCAGGCGGAGGTAGTTAGATTCTTGATAAGCAAGAGGGTTGAAGGTATTCGTGGGTAGGTAGAAATGTGGAGCACACAATTCATCCATCAACTTATTGAACAGCGGGCCAGTTTCGAGAGTTTGAGTACCCTCCTCCTGCTCCGAAATCGTCCATCCGTATGTTTGTACATTAGCTCAATATTTTAACTTTTCTCTGTCATTTGGGCATTCTGGGTAGGGAAAAATCACAGATGTGACATTCTGCTCAAAGGTGAGCTAACAAGTGTGTTGGCACTAATCACACAGAGGCGGCATCATTGGATCAGGCACCTCCACCGAATGCAAAACAGTAATAAAGCCTTAAGTTATGACGAGCTAGCCGGGGACAGGGGATCAGTGGGACGCCCAAAGCTCCACTTCAAAAATGCCTGCAAGTGCACTCCAGCTGTTATGTTACGTTTCGAGTGTGACACACACCCCAAAGACTCCTTCACTACAATTTCTGCCGCTTCCCACTGTGCTGGAGAGAAACCCATCGACAATCAGAACTCTCTCTCCTTGTGGTGTGACCACTCTTGAAATTTACAATCTGTGTAAGTCTCATGTGACCTCATGCTCCGCAGTGTTAGCAGCTGTCCTTCAATCTTAGAAATACTGAACTCCTGCCCAAGCAGCTGGAGACACCTCCTAAACATGTGGTCATCTGAGGCCAATGAAGTGTTCTGAAATTCCCACTTGATGAAAGAATTGCAAGCAGCAGATATCAGCTGCCAATCCATGATCTAGAAAATCTCTATTCCATCTTTTCGAGTCGAGTTACTGCCGCGTTAAACGTGTTAATTAGAAGTAATGTCCCAGCACCTAACCTGTGCACGTAGAATCAAAGCACTTATTGTCATACCAACACACTTGAAATGTTAAATATTGAGATTCCTTGTTTAAATCAGCCCATGTTTAGTTACAGAAATGGAAACATTCTCACACACCAATCCATGATATGTTTTCCCATGGCGACACACATCTATTTAATCATTTTTTTCCTCGACCTCAGCTCCCGCCCCTTTGACATCTCCGAGCTGCCTCTCTGCCTAACTCTTTTTAAATTTATGGTTAAACTCTCAGGTTCACTCTTTTTAAGTAAACCGTGAATGAATCTTTGTGTCTGCATCTGTCTGTTAATGCATATTTATCAACTGATATCTTTCTATTTTATTTTTCATGGAATATGGGCGCCACTGAAAGCACCAGCATTTGTTGGTCATGCTTAATTTTTTGCGAATTCATTTGGGAGCCGTCTTTTTGATCTGCTCCTGTCCTCTGGTGAGACCATTCCCAGAGTGCTGTTAGGGAGTGGGTGTAGGATTTTAAATCAGCGACAGAGAAGGAACTACCAAAGTATTTTGTACCTGCAACACAAATAACTGATTCTACGTTCAGAACATTGGTGGGATTATCAATGATCATCATTAATATTTGGCGAGAGAGTGGTGCCTGCCTTTTATTGTACCTGCAGACATCTTCTGTTTAATTCAGCGGCAATGGTTCACATCAAAAATAAATCAACTCGGGCTCGCTGTGGTTCACAAAATGCTGCACAAGTTTAGCTGCCCTTACCGTCTTGGCTCTTCTTAAGATCTGTAAAACACAGTAGATTATCATTTTATAAAAGTTTAATTGCAGCAAAGTGAACGTCAGGGATTAGGGTGGCACAGTGGCGCAGTGGTTAGCACCACAGCCTCACAGCTCCAGCGACCCAGGTTCAATTCTGGGTACTGCCTGTGTGGAGTTTGCAAGTTCTCCCTGTGTCTGCGTGGGTTTCCTCCGGGTGCTCTGGTTTCCTCCCACATGCCAAAGACTTGCAGGTTGATAGGTAAATTGGCTTTTATAAATTGCCCCTAGTATAGGTAGGTGGTAGGGAAATATAGGGACAGGTGGGGATGTGGTAGGGATATGGGATTAGCGTAGAATTAGTATAAATGGGTGCTTGATGGTCGACACAGTCTCGTTGGGCCGAAGGGCCTGTTTCTGTGCTGTATCACTAAACGAAAAAGATATCACATGAGATTGGCACATGACATGAGAGGCAGATCAAACAGAAGCATAACTGAAAGTTACATGGCGCACAATTGACCGTGAACATTACCAATCTTCCGTATAACAGAGTGAGGGTCTCTCTCTCCCACTCTTTATCATCCCCAAAGCGTGAGGATATTGTAATGAGGGAATACAATCCGCATTGTGGCGGTAAAGGAGGCTTTGGTATCACCAAAGACATAAGTGGATCAGATGCACGTATAGCATCAAGCTGACCCTTAGGACTAAGTTGATGGTCATAGGATTTGCTTCCTCAGCACCTTTCTGTACGGATGTGAATCATGGATGACTCATAGCTACCAGGTTAGGCACATATTTGTGTAAACGAATAGAATGTTATCCTTCATCGCAAGTACAGCTGAATATAAAAGTAAAAAGGTTATGCTTCAGCTGTGCAGGGCATTGGCAGGACCACATTGCGAGTACTTTGTGCAGTACTTACCTGCTGAATTAAAGAATGATTTAAATGCGTCGGTGGCAGTACAGAGAAGGTTTTCTGGACTAATACCTGGAATGGGTGGGCTGTCTTATAAGGGAAGATTGAACAGGTTAATCATGTATGCACTAGAGCTTAGAAGAGTAAGAGGCGACTTGATTTAAACATAAATATCCTGAGGTATCTTGACAGGGTTGGTGTGATAGGGCTGTTTCTCCTACGGGGAGAATCTAGAACTAGGTGTCACTGTTTAAAAATAAGCAGTCTCCAATTTGAGACAGAGTTGAGAGGAATTATTTTTTTTCTCTCCAAGGGTAGGGAGTTTTTGGAATTCTCTTCCTCAAAACGCAGTAGAAGCAGATAAACTGAATATTATTAAAGTAGATGTTGATTCATTCTTAATAAGCAGGGGGTGAAAGATTATCGAAGGTAGGTAGAAATGTGGAGTAATGAGTTCGGCGATGAACTTATAGCATGGCGGGTCAGATCGAATGGATGATTGCCTTACTCCTGCTCCGAATTCATGTGTTTGTATGTTTATATGTAAGCTCTATGTTTTAAATCTTCTCTGTCTTTTGGGCGTTGTGGGTATATCCTGGTAGGACAAAATGACAGATATGTCACGTCTCTCAAAGGGTAATCTCCCAACAGTGTTGGCACTAATCAGACAGAGGCACCTCTGCAGAATGCAAAACATTCATTCATAATTTATTTGCGATGAGGTCGCTGGGTCCTAGGTAACAGTGGGGCGTCAAAACTCCACTTCAAAAATGCCTGCAAGTGGGCTCCAAATGTTGTGAAACGATTCGGGAGTGACGAAACCCACAAAGACTCTTTCACTGCACCTCCTGCTGCATCCCACTGTTCTGGATAGCCACCCATCTACGATCTAAACTTCTTTGCTTGTATGTGACCAGCCTTGAAAGATGCTATCTGGGGAACTCTCATGTGGCCGCATGCTCCGCAGTGATAGCAGCTGTCCTTGAATCTTAGAAATACTGAACTCCTGCTGAAGCAGTTGCAGACAGCTCCTAAACATGTGGTCACCTAAGGCAAATGGAGTGTTCGGGAATTCCCACTTGGTGGAGGAATTGCAAGCAGCAGAACTCAGCTGCCAATCCGTGATCGAAAAATCTCTATTCTCTCTTTTTGAGTGGAGAAAACGCCACGTTAAACATGTTAATTGTAATTAAAGGTCCTGCACATAACCTGTGAGATTATTATCAAAGCTCTTATAGTCATACCAAGACATGCAAAACCTTTCATTTTACAATTCCTTAGTTAAATCAGCCATAATTATTTACATAAACGGAGAAATTCTCACTCATCAGTGCCCTGCATGCTTTCTGATAGCGACTCACATCTATTTAATCGTTTTTTTCCCCTTGGATCTGAGCTCCCGCCCCTTTGACATCTCCGAATTGCCTCGCTCATCCCACTCTTTCTTAAATTTATGGTTAAACTTTCAGGTCCGGCTATTTATAACTATCTGTTTGTGAATAGTAGCAAGTCATCAGTCTGTTGATGAATTTTTATCAACTGAGATCTGTCTTTTATTTTTCATGGAATATGGGCGCCATGGACAGCACCAGCATTTGGTGATCATATGACATTGGCTTGTCAATTCGTTTGGGGAACGCCTTTTTAACTGCTGCAGTTCATTTGGTGAGAGCATTTAAAGAGTGTTGTTAGGGGAGGAGTTTTAGGATTTTAATTGAGCAACAGAGAAGGAACTAGCAATGTATTTTAATCTCTGACACGTGAAGAACAGTGTTGGGCTTATCAACGATCATCACTTATATTTGGCGAAAGAATGGTGCTCGCCTCTTATTGTACCTGCAGACATCTTCTATACATGTCAGCAGCAATGGTTCACATCGATCTGTATGGCACAGCAGATTATCAGTTTACAAGTTTTAATGGCAGCAAAGTGAACATCAGGTATTAGAGTTCACAAAATGTAAGCTGTCTTTTTCTGGAATGAAAGGTCGGAGTCCAAGCTGTAGAAACTTATGACATGAGAGGCGGATCAAAGAGAAGCACAGCTTCAGGTTCCATGGTGCACTATTGACCGTGAACCCTACCAATCTTTCCATTAATTGTGCGAGGGTCTCTTTCTCTCTCGCTTTTTATCCTCCCCAAAGCATTAGGATAATATAACGAGGGAATATGTTCCGCATTATGGCCGGCTAAGGAACCTTTGGTACCACCAGATACGTAACTTTCGAGCCACGTCCTCTTACCTCCACATTAACTTAAGTGATGATATGCACACTTTAGGTCTTTGGATGGTAATATGGACTGGAGATGGGGGTGGGGGTGTAGTTTGGAAAAAGAAAGATGGAACGGCAGTTGCTTTTTGAGGAGAGTGGGATTGAAGCCTTATTTTATGGAGAGAGGAACAGAATCAGATGAAAGGGAATCATGTACAATGTGAACTTGAGTGCCACCGTTAAGAATGAACTCGGAAAAGGCATGAAGGGAGATTGGACAGAAACAATAGAAAGGGACAAGTTGAGGGCTAAGCAGGGGAAGTGTTAGAGGAGGTTTGGACTGATGGGCTTGCAGGCCAGTGAAGCCATTGACGAGACAGAGTATGATCACATTATATATCACCCAGTCTAACTGGTTAGAAAATTGTGCTATCTCAGGCCCACACTGAGTATCAATTTTTCCCCTGATGCAGAATTCCATATATTCCTAAGCTACCATTATTGCACGCAGTGAAAGATATGCATGGTACAGCACCAACCTGACCCTTAGGACCAGGTTGATGATTAGAATTAGAATTAGAAATAGAATTAGAACATTATATTGCAGTACAGGCCCTTCGGCCCTCGATGTTGCGCCGACCTGTGAAACCATCTGACCTACACTATTCCATTTTCATCCATATGTCTATCCAATGACCACCTAAATGCCCTTAAAGTTGGAAAGTGATCATAAGTCCTGTGTACTCAGTACCTTTCTGTACTCATGTGAAAGATGGGCAACTCACAGCTACCAGGAAAAACACGTATTTGTGCAAAATAATAGAATGTTTTCGTTTATCGCCAGTGAACATGAATACAAAAGTAGGGAGGCTATGCTTCAGCAATACAGGGCATTGTTCTACCACATCTGGAGTACTATGCACAGTGCTAGCCTCCTGATTCAAGGAAGGAATTAAATGCGTTGGTGGCAGTACAGAGAAGGTTTACTATAATAATGCCTGGAATAGGCTGGCTGACTTATGACGAAAGATTGGGGAGGCTAGACATGTATGCAACGGAATTTAGAAGAGTAAGAGGAGACTTGATTGATATTCCATCCTGAGGGGTCTAGACAGGGTCGATGTGGAAAGGCTGTTTTTCCTTGTCGGAGAATCTAGAATTAGGGGTCACTGTTTAAAAATGAGGGGTCGCCAATTTAAAACAGAGGTCAGAATATTTTTTTTGTTTCCTCCAATGGTCCTGAGTTTTTTGAATTATATTCCTCAAAAGGCAGTGAAAGCAGAGTCACTGAATATTAGTACGTTTCTTGATAAGCAAGTGGGTTGAAGGTAGTAGTGGGCAGATAGAAATGTGGAGCACTCAGCTCATCCATGAATGTATTGAATTGCGGAGCAGGTTTGAGAGTTTGAGTGCCCTACTCCTGCTCCCAAATCCTGCGTCCGTATGTTTGTACATAAGCTCAATATTTAAAATCTTCTCTGTCTTTTGGGCATTGTGAGTATATGCTGGTAGGACAAAATGACAGATGTGGCAGTCCTCTCAGAGGGTGAGCTCACAAGTGTGTTGGCACGAATCAGACCGAGGCAGCAACATTGAGTCGGGCACCACTACAGAATGCAAAATAGTAATAAAGCCTTAATTATGATGAGGTAGACGGTGCCAGGGGACCAGTGGGGCGCCCAAAGCTCCACTTCAAAAATGCCTGCATGTGCACTCCAACAGTTTTGTAATGATTCGAGAGTGGCACACACCCCAAAGACTCCTTCACTACACTTCCTGCTGCTTTCCACTGTTCTGGAGAGCCACCAATCTACGATCTGATCTCTCTCTGTTTGTGGTGTGACCACTATTAAAAGTTACAATCTTTGTAATTCTCATGTGAACTCATACTCCGCAGTGCTAGCAGCTGTCCTTCAATCTTAGAAATACTGAACTAGTTTAGTTTAGTTTAGAGATACAGCACTGAAACAGGCCCTTCAGCCCACCGAGTCTGTGCCGACCATCAACCACCCATTTATACTAATCCTACACTAATTCCATATTCCGACCACATCCCCACCTGTCCCTACCTATACTAGGGGCAATTTATCATGGCCAATTAACCTATCACCCTGCAAGTCTTTTGGCATGTGGGAAGAAACCGGAGCACCCGGAGGAAACCCACGCAGACACAGGGAGAACTTGCAAACTCCATACAGGCAGTACCCAGAATTGAACCCGGGTCGCTGGAGCTGTGAGGCTGCGGTGCTAACCACTGCGCCACTGTGCTGCCCAAGCAGCTGGAGTCACCTCCTACACATGTGGTCATCTAAGGCAAATGAAGTGTTCTGAAATTCCCACTTGATGGAAGACTTGCAAGCAATAGATCGTAGCTGCCAATTCATGATCGAAAAATCTCTATTCTCTCTTTTAGAGTCGAGTTACTGCCACGTTAAACGTGTGAATTAGAGTTAATTTCTGGGCACCTCACCTGTGCGAGTATTATCAAAGCACTTACAGTCATACCAACACATTTGAAATATTTAATATGACGATTCCTTGTTTAAATCAGCCCATGTTTAGTTACAGAAATGGAAACATTCTCTCTCACCAATCCACTGTATGCTTTCCTATGGCGACACATATCTATTTCATCGTTTCTCCCGCCCCCCTCGATGTCAGCTCCCGCCTCGATGACATCTCCGAGCTTCCTCTCTGTCCCAACTCTTTTTAAATTTACGTTTAAACTGTCAGGTTTGGCTCCTTTTAAATATCGGTTTATGAATCTTTGTATCTGCATCTGTCTGTTGTTGTGTTTTTATGAATTAATGTCTGTCTAGGATTTTAATTCAGCGACAGAGAAGGAACTACCAATGTTCTTTCTATCTCCGACACAAATACCTGATTTTACGTTCAGAACAGTATTGGTCTCATCAACAATCATCATTAATATTTAGCGAGAGAATGGTGCTCGCCGTTTATTGTACCTGCAGACATCTTCTGCATAATTCAGCGGCAATGGTTCACGTTAAAAAAATTATCAACTCGGGCTCGCTGTGCTTGGCAAAATACTACACATGTTTAGCTGCCCTTACCGTCTTGGGCCTTCTTAAGATCTGTAAGGCATAGTACATTATCATTTTACAAAGGTTAATGGCAGCAAAGTGAACATCAGTTATTAGATATCACATGAGTTTGGCACATGATATGAGAGGCAGATCAAGCAGAAGCAGATCTAAATAGGAAGAGTTAAAGGGACATCAGGATTTTCCTTCAACTGCGGACAGTTAGTCACCAACTGCACCCCCTTTTTACCTCTATCCTGTTGCGGTTGCGTATTACTAAAGTGTTCATAATGGCATTCCTTTCATCTTAGAGGCACTTCTGACGCGCTGCACATTTTTCAAAGGACGTGCTATCGTTCCACATAAGATTCTGGAATCAATTTCTGCTGAATTTGACAGGTTAGGAAGGGTAACTTGTTTGTCACATTATTCTATATCCTGCCTCAATTCAGCCTTACATTAGCAGTGTTTCTAACTGAGACATTGTGACCTTGCTGAATTGTGATTAAAGGTCTCCTGCAGGTCTCAATTACCTGAGTGTTTCTCCCTTTTGCATAGCTGTCAGTGTCTGGACAAGATGTGCTTTTCTTTGTCCATTGGGGTTGTTCACGTTGTCCCTCTTTCAATCTGCAGTAGAGATGTAAATCCCATTCCTGACACCACAGGATAAATGGTCCTACTGTTTGTGAGTCTCACTTCCTCCCAGAAACAGTAGTCCTCTAGAAATCCGGCTTATTTGATCTAAAAAGAATACAAAGAATACAAGAAAAGCAGCAAAAAAAACCTCACCATGCATCTTTCAATATTTTCTACTTTACATGAAGGTACTTCTCCATGCTCCACTGGCTGGGGAATGTCTATGACAGTTTTCAGTGGAAATGATACTGATGTTGGTTTCTTTAAAGATCCACACATTTCATCTTGCTTGTGTGCTTAATTCGTCTGTCCATATTTTAACATGTTTCTCAATATCTTCAACCTCCATTTGATCGAAAAATTCTGTTTATCTGTCCATCTGTCATCCGTTGTCAACGGACTCCAGCCTTGCCTCAGATCCTTTGCTGCTGAAAATCTCATTCATGACTTTGTGAACTCTGGACTTGAATATTTTAATTCACTCTTAGCCAGCCTTCCGATGCAAGTTGTGGTCTTCCAATACTCGTGATCCTATTCGCAACAAATCCCATTAACCCTGTGCTTACTGACCTGCACTAGCTGTTGGTTATGAAGCACCGCGATTTTAAAATTCTCATGCTGTATTTTGAATCACTTTATATTCTGGTTCCTCCCTGTCCTGATAATCTGCTCCAGACAGACAATCCTCTGACATATCAGTGTCCGTCCATTTTCAGCACTTGTGCATCACACATTTTCATGATTCCACCATTACTGGCGAAGTCTTCAGGTACTAGTGACTTAAGATCCGGAATTTCCTCCCTACATCTCACAGCCTCTTGACTTTGCTTATCTCCATTATGTCATTATTTAAAACATGTCTGCTTGAACACGCTTTTGTCATTTTTCCGAATATCTCGTTACGTGGCGCGGTGGTGCGTTTTCTTACACAACACATCTGAAAAGTCACTTGTGAAGAATTATAAGGTCCAGGGAGCAAGTTAAATACGTGTTATTTTCTTTGCTTTTTATGTGGCTCTAGGGCTCTATATCGAAATATATGTGCGACAGTCTCTTTGCCCATCTTTGTTCCGGTTTCTCTCTGTTTCTGGACATACAAGTGGTCATTTTCTCCAGATGATTGCATGCGTCTCTGTCTCCTTGGGTCTCCATTTATTGACATATATGTAGCACTCCATTTATGCAACTGCCTTTCTGTCTGTTAACTGTCTCCTACCTATGCTTCTATATCTCTGATGCTTTGTTTCTCTGTTTGCCGCAGTATGGCTGTATATTTCTCTTTCCATCACTCTGTGTACTGTTGCATGCATATTTTTCCATCTTTTTTCTCTTACTGTGTTAAAAATGCATGCATATGTATGCCTTTCTTTCGTCGTATGTGTCTGTCTATCGTGTTTTATAACCACAAGTGTACTTTTCCTTTGTGTCTCCATCTATCAATCGATGCAGTTATATTGTCATCGAGGGGGCGAATGGCTTCATCCTGCGATGATTTCTCATGCTCCTATATTGGGGGAGGGGAAATTACAATGTTATTAGGCTGGAACTGGGGAGCATAAATTGGGAACAGATGTTCTCAGGGAAATGCACGACAGAAATGTGAAGGTTGTTTAGGGAGCTCTTGCTGCAACTGCTGAATAGGTTTGTCCCGATGAGGCAAGGAAGGGATGGTAGGGTGAAGGAACCTTGGATGACAAGAGATGTGGAACAGCTAGTCAAGAGGAAGAAGGAAGCTTACTTAAGGTTGAGGAAGCAAGGACTCTTGAGGGTTACAAGGTAGCCAGGAAGGAACTGAAGAATGGACTTACGGGAGCTAGAAGGGGACATGAAAAAGTCTTGGCGGGTAGGATTAAGGAAAATCCCAAGGCGTTCTACATTTATGTGAGGAACAAGAGGATGGCCAGAGTGAGGGTAGGGCCGATCAGGGATAGTGGAGGGAACTTGTGCCTGGAGTTGGAGGAGGTAGGGGAGGTCCTAAATGAATACTTTGCTTCAGTATTCACTAGTGAGAGAGACCTGGTCGTTTGTGAGGACAGCGTGAAACAGGCTGATATGCTCGAACAGGTTGATGTTAAGAGGGAGGATGTGCTGGAAATTTTGAAAGACATGAGGACAGATATGTCCCCGGGGCCACGCGGGATTTACCCAAGGATATTACGGGAAGTGAGGGAAGAGATTGCCGCGCCTTTGGAGATGATCTTTGCGTCCCCACTGTCCACTGGAGCAAGAACAGATGACTGGAGGGTGGCAAATGTTATTCCCTTGTTCAAGAAAGGGAATAGGGATAACCCTGGGAATTATAGACGAGTCAGTCTTATGTCAGTAGTGTGCAAATTATTGGAGAGGATTCTGAGAGACAGGATTTATGATTATTTTGAAAAGCATAGTTTGATTCGAGACAGTCAGCATGGCATTGTGAGGGGCAGGTCATGCCTCACAAGCCTTATTGAATTCTTTGAAGATGTGACAAAACACGTTGATGAAGGAAGAGCAGTGGATATGGTGTATATGGATTTTAGCAAGGCGTTTGATAAGGTAGGCTCATTCAGAAAGTAAGGATGCATGGGACGCAGGGAAAGTTGGCGGTCGGGATACAGAATTGGCTGGCCCATGGAAGACAGAGAGTGGTAGTAGATAGAAAGTATTCAGCCTGGAGCTCGGTGACCAGTGGTGTTCCGCAGGGATCTGTTCTGGGACCTCTGCTCTATGTGATTTTTATAAATGACTTGGATGATTAAGTGCAAGGCTGGGTTAGGAAGTTTGCCGATGACAAAAAGGTTGCTGGAGTTGTGGATAGTGTGGAAGGCTGTTGTAGGTTGCAACGGGACATTGACAGGATGCAGAGCTGGGCTGAGAAATGGCAGATGGAGTTCAACCTGGAAAAGTGTGAAGTGATTCATTTTGGAAGGTCGAATTTGAATGCTGAATACAGGCTTAAAGACAGGATTCTTGGTAGTGTGGAGGAACAGTGGGATCTTGGGGTCCATGTCCATAGATCGCTCAAAGTTGCCACCCAACTTAATAGCTTTGTTAAGAAAGCGTATGGTGTGTTGGCTTTCATTAACAGGGGGATTGAGCTTAAGAGCCGCGAGGTTATGCTGCAGCTCTATAAGGCCCTGGTTAGACCACATTTGGAATATTGTGTTCAGTTCTGGTCGCCTCATTATAGGAAGGATGTGGAAGCTTTAGAGAAGGGGCAGAGGAGATTTACCAGGATGCTGCCTGGACTGGAGGGCATGTCTTGCGAAGAAAGGTTGAGGGAGCTAGGGCTTTTCTCATTGGAGCGAAGAAGGATGAGAAGTGACTTGATAGAGGGGTACAAGATGATGAGAGGCATAGATAGAGTGGATATCCGGATGCTTTTTCGCAGGGTGGAAAGGGCTATCACCAGGTGGCATAATCTTAAGGTGATTGGAGGAAGGTTTAGGGGAGATGTCAGAGGTAGGTTCTTTACACAGAGAGTGGTGGGTGCGTGGAATGCACTGCCAGCGGTGGTAGTAGAAGCAGAGAAGCAGATACATCAGGGACATTTAAGCGACTCTTTGATAGGTACATGGATGATAGTAGTATGAAGGGTATGTAGGTAGTTTGATCCTAGAGTATGTTAAAGGTTCGGCACAACATCGTGGGCCGAAGGGCCTGTACTGTGCTGTACTGTTCTATGTTCTATGTTCTATATTCTTTTTCCTTGTCTCACAATCGTTGTGACTGGCTATCTTTCTGTCGACCCATCTATCACTTTCTCTGATTCAAAGCCTGCTTCAATGTCCGTGATAATGATTTGCCTTTAAAGCTCATCATTAAATATTCATTATTTTGTGATCAACGGCAAAGGTTTAGCATAAGCCGCACATTATCCTTTGATCTGTCCGCAGATCATAGTGTTATAAGGTGCAGTTCAGGTATGGAAACAGACAAATAGCAATCCAGTGCCGAAAGAATCAATTGGAGAGAGTACATTTCAATGGTATTAGAACAGATACGGCCCAATAGGAAAGGTAAGGCAAACACAAAAATAACTGGGGCGGTCTGGATGACGAAAGATGTATGGAAAAAGATGAAGCAGAAAAAAAGGTATGTCGGACAGATGTCAGGTAAAAAGAAAAGCACGTGAGAACCAGGTTGAAGAGAGAAGTTTCAGGAGTGAAGTGAAAATAAAGGTAAAAGAGAAGCAGATAGACAGTAAAATAAGAGACTGGTAGCCAACATGAAAGTGATTACAATTGTCTTCCACGGGTAGGTAAACGGAACATTGTTGGTAAAATGAGGAAGGCCAATTAGAGACCAAAATTGAATGTCCACGTGAAGGCAGTGGACGTGGTTGAATTGCTCAGTATGTGTTTTATATTAGATTTTTCACCAAGGTAGAAAGCTCTGCCAATATAAGGTGACTGAACAGGAAGTTGAGGCATTGAATAGGCTGAAAATTGGTCACAGTGTCTGACCTCAATTAAGTCTGATAAATCCTGTACCGGATCGGATATATTCAAGCATAGCAAGGCACGTAAAGATCTCAGCCGCAAAGGCACTTGTAATTATGTTACAATCCGCCCAATCTAGAGGAGGGTACCAGAGGTCCAGTGAATTACAAATATCACATCCGTTTTCACAAAATGTGCCAGCATAAAACCTGCAGAATTGCAGGACAGCGAGATAAACCTTGGCAGTGGGATAGCATTTAGCAACGTTAATCTAGGACCAAATTAACTGTCACTTGACAAATGTGGATTAATTAACGAATGGCAGTTTTTCAATTAGATGAAATAATGTGTTAATGAGATTAGCGCCGTTGATGCTGGATGCATGTACTTCAAAATAGGTTAACTAATGTGCCATATTACAGGCTTTTAAGCACAGGTGAAGGGCATGGAATTAAAGAGACAGTGGAAACATGGATACGAGGTCGGCAGAAGGACTGGGAATAGTGATAAACGTTTGATTTTAGGTTTGGTGAAATGTATATAAAGGTATCACAGTGTCCCTGATCACTGAAGAGAGACTTCAGTTCGGAGGGCAGATTGGCTTGCTGAATCTGATCTTTTGATAGAAGAGATGGTTCACCGGAGATTAACTATTAATATACAAAATCCTGACGGCTATGGTCACAGTAGGTAGGGAGAAACTGTTTCCATTGTCGGAAGGTTAGAAATCCATGGGCTTCGAATTGAAGCTGATTGTCAAACGAACCAGCTGCGACATGACAAAAACGTTTTCTTTTTTTTTTGCAGGTTGTGGTAAAGAGCACTAAGCAATTAGAGAGAGTGTTGTTGTGGCAGAGTCAATCTTTTTTCTTCCCTTAGCTGAGGAGTCAATAACCAGGGGGCACAGATTTAAAGTAAGGTGCAGGAGGTTTAGAGGGGATTTGAGGAATACAAATCACTCAGAGGGTGGTTGGAATCTGGAACGCACTGCCTGAACAGTTGGTAGAGGCAGGAACACTCACAACACTTAGAAGTATTTAGATGACAACTTGAAACACCAGAGTATACAAGGTTATGGGCTAAATGCTGGAAAATGGGATTAGAATGGTTCGCTGCTTGATGCCCGTCACAGACACGATGGGGCAAAGGGCCTGTTTCTATGCTGCATGACTCTATGATTCTAATAACACACAAAAAGCATGGCACCATAATGTGTCACGTAGATGACGCATGATCGGGAACCAAACCATCGCTTTGAACATTCATTCACTCTACCCCTGGCAGTAGGGTGTACAATCTACAAGATGCACTGCAATAAGTCGCCGAGACTCCTTCCGCTGCATCTTGTAAACACACGACCTCGATGGCCCAGGAGGTCAAAGACAGCAGATGCACGTGAACACAATTACCTGCATGCTCACTTTCAAGCCACATATCAGCGTAACTTGCAAACACCTCGCCGTTCCTACACTGTCGCTGGGTCACAACCATGAAACTGCCTCTGTAAGAGCACGGTGGGTGCACCTACACCACAGGTATTGCAGCACTTCCTGAAGGCACTTCAGCCCCACCTTCTCAAGGGCAAATAAGTATAGAACATAATTACTGGCCAGGCCAGCGACACTTACACCCCGTGATTGAATAAAGCAAATGACTGTGGTGCACCCGCAGAACTCCATGATTCTTGCAGGAGAGTTACTCCCAGTTTAAAGGACTTGCTCGGCCGTGTTTCATAATTGAATAATTTGATGGCAAGAAGTAATGTCCCCATGTAGTACCAGGCGTTAAAATTCTAAATCAAAGAAAGCTGACGTGCCATCAGGACTGGTGAGCATTCACCCCTTCAACTGCAGATAGTTGGCTTCCATCTGTGGCTCCAAGGCTTTAAATCAGGATACTCTTTTTGAACATCATCCACTGAAAGTGCACCACAATGACAACGTGTTTCACTTGTGGTACACTTGGCACTCTCCACATTTATCAAAGGGAAAGTGCTATGCCGACACTCCACCCAATGGAGTATTTTGTGTTGAATTGATCCTTTCATTAAAGGTTGAATGGTGTTTTACTGAGTTCCATCTATCGATGTATGAATGTCTCTGGCTGTCTGATTACCGATATTCCTTCAAATCCTTCCCCTCAACTATGTCTTGCTTCCCTTCCCTCCATAAATCTACTATTCCCTGTCTCTCGAGCACTTCATTTTTTCCTTGTCTTTCCCTGCCTCTATCAAAGAAAGTGCGTCACTCATCTTCTCCTATACCCTGTTCCTCTGCCTACCGGTTCTTATTTCAGTCCTCTGTTGCTCCGTGTCCCTACCTGTAGACGTAAGCCTGTGCATTTGCCTCTCTGTCTTTCTGTTGACCAATTTCGGTCTGTGACAAGAACCTCTGTCTCTCACAACGTCTGTATCTGTCTCTATCAATCAATGTATGCCATATTGCTCGCTGATCTCTCTGTTTAACGAAGCATGGAAATACTTTCTCTCTTTTTCTGAGGTTGTTTACCGATAGATTCATATTCCCATCTGTCTATCTATTAATGTATGTGTATCCCTGACTGCAGACTTATTTCTCTCTGACTCAAAACCGGTTATGCATTAAGTATAGTTTGGAGGCTTTCAACAGTAATTAAGGACAGGTATGTTGTGCTCAGGGGTGCAGAAATGTTATTCAGCATGTATTATAGTTGCGCTCGAGTACAGAATAATTGCGAGCATTTCAGCAACAACGGATCCTTACATTACTCCTACTGTCATGTCGTCTCGCCCTATTTCACATCGAAATGTAACCATGTTATTGCATTGCTTACCTTCTTGGAACTTTTTAAGATCTGCAGTGCAGTATTGAATACCAATACACTCCTTCCAAAGCACTATTCATTTGGTGAACTAACAAAAGCAATGAGACGAAACCTAAATTCAAGCAGTTGGCTTTAATGGATTATGGTTTCATCTCATAGAGAGATAGGATAAACTGCCACTTAGAAACACATAGCACCAAATCACAAAGTGCACAATTAAGAGACAACATCCCGAGCAGCGCCTGTGTCACATGCA
Source organism: Heterodontus francisci (assembly GCF_036365525.1). Lineage (NCBI taxonomy): Eukaryota > Metazoa > Chordata > Chondrichthyes > Heterodontiformes > Heterodontidae > Heterodontus > Heterodontus francisci. The sequence goes on along the minus strand of NC_090409.1, from coordinate 26,174,338 downwards.
GAGCTCTACGTATCTCTATTGAACTTCAGACCATTGTAGCGTGGCAATCGCTCCAGAGTATTACTGGCCGTGCCTGAGCCATAACCTCAAGTTCTGGTCTCCTTGCTTCATCTATAACTTTACCCAGGCAGTGGATAATAAAATACAATCAATATATGGACCAGATATCTAACTCACGCACATTGATTGCCTGAAGACATTAGAGACGTTGAAACACGGGTGAATGAACAGCCCGAGTAATTATGATTTAGGTTGCTGATTTATGACTTATGAATTATGGTTTATGATTTTTACGTTTATTCCGAGGGAGGAGAAAGTTTCATCCACATTGCCCATAAGGTACATAGCGAACTCGTTTGATCACTGTTGTCATTCGCATTTTCATCAGTGCTGCATTAAAGACCTCCTCCTGGTGGGGGAAATGCACCACTCCATGGCGCGACTCATCTCAGCATTATCCTTTCGTTGATTTATTGTTTACCCAGGATTTGCAGCTGCATGGCCCACACCAATATGCACTTTCATAATACTTTCCATCTCTTCAGCGGCCCTTTGATCCCGAGAATTTAATATCCCTGGTCCCGAGTTTTGTTCTTTGCACAATAGACACCATAATTCAGAATATCCGTTCTGTCGTGTTCCTGTGCAATGAATTTACTTTTTACGTCCCGAGCAGCTGTTACACATTTACGCAGCTCCCATGGGGTACCGAATTCAAGATCTGGCAGAGAAGGGCATTTGTATTTGAACGTCTGGTTTCAGAGAGGGGGCATTAGTTTGTTCTTGAAGTTGCTGTTGCTTTAACTGAAATTCGCATATTTCGGGTGCACATAATCCTAACGGACATATCGCTGATATAGCAATACTGAACCACCCTCCGTCCTTCTATCAGCTTGTCCAAGTTTCCCTCTGTCGGAATACCACTGCATGTAACTTATAATTGATCAATTATTTCTGCCTGCCTATCTATCATCCGTCTGTTCATAAATATACATACCTATGTATGTCTCAGGATGGAGGTGTTTTCATCTCTGTCTCTCTGTGAAAATGGTGTCCCTGTCGTTTTATTTGCCTCTCTGTAGACGTGGGTGTGCCTCACTTTTTCTTTTATGCAGGTGTCTTTGTTTCAGTGTCTCTCTGTCTGTCAAAGTATATATTTCTCTCTGCTCTTTTATTCATTGTCTCACTGCCCATTGACCCTTTGCTGTGTCTCAGTGGCTTTTTCGCTCTGCCTTCCGACCTATGCCTGTACATTTATCGCTCTGTCTCTCTGTCTTTCCGTTTGTCTATCTCTATTACTCCCTCGATTGATGTGTGCATGTTTCTCCCTCGATCCCGTTTCTTGTTTAATGAGGCATACATATATTTTCTCTCTCTCTCTCTCTCGACATGTCTCTCTAGGTTCTGTCGATATATTCATATCTGCGCCTTTCTTTATCAACCTATTCCTCTATCTGCCTGTCTGTATGTTGATCTCTCTCTCTATCTCTCTCTTTTTCTGTATCACTATATCTAAATCACGAAGACCGGATTCAGAATAAGCATATATGTCAGGCTATCAGCACACATATATAATAGCTGTAAGTTATGATCACAAAGAAATGTATAGTGCTTTCCATTTGTTAAACCGACAGTTGTCCAAAGACTTCTTAAGGCTATAACAGTGCCAATAGTTGCCAGCGTTACTCCGGCCAGGACAGACTCGGCCAGATTCACATCGTAATACAACATTTTTTCATTGTCCTTACCATCTTGTTGCTTCGTAAGGTTTGTTGGGCACAATAGGAAGGAAACGTTAAACTTTAAACGTGAAACGGCAAATAAAAATGGCATTTAAAAGGCCTGCAATTTCTCGCATTTGACTCAAGTATTAATTGTCCGATTCCTTTTTGTATGGGCAATTTACAGATGTTAATGACAGCAAACCTAAACTCATAACTGAACTTGGACAAGAGGTTGGGCCATTTCATCTCAAGCGGATCACTCAGAAGCACAGCTTAACACCTTACGAATCATCGGTACAACTTATTTAATTCCAAGGAAGGCCCACAATTCATTCTCAAACTTCCAAACAGCAGGGATGAGGAAGGCAAAGAAAAATGGCATTTAAAAGTCCTGCATTTTTTGGAATTTGACTAACGTTTTAATTGTCTGCAGCAATATATTCTTTTTGTATGCAGAGCTTGATGTTAGTCGAGCTTTGTCAGCGTTTAGCTATGATGTTATTCATGCATGTATCTAAGCATACAAAAAAAAAGAACTCTCATTGATGTGACGCCCGGAATGTTGGGAAGCTTGGAAGAGGAATGACAGGAGCATTTTCAACCACAGGTTGGCAACGAGGTACATAAGGGAATATTGCAGCAGGTTGCCAAAAACTTGTCAAATGAGTGTTTTTCCAGCGTTTTAAATGGGAATGATAGGCGGAGACGAAAATGTTCAGGGTGGGACATGCAGTTGTTAGGGTCAGGGCAGCAGATGGCACGCAGTCTAGTAATCGGAGCTTTTGCTATCGAGGATGTGCAAGAAACGAGACAAGGAGTAACGAATTGTCGGGATCGTGCATTTTACAAAGATTTCGAACAACGTTATTGAAATTTTAAAACCGAGGCTCTCTTGAACGTTTACTTTTTAATGTAGGTCAACGAGCACAAGCACAGAAAAAGGCCATTTAGCACACCACTTCTGTACCAGCAGTGTCAAAGGGCTAGCGATGAGCCCTATATCCTGCTCTATCAACATAGCCTTCACATTTACTTCCCTCAATTTCGATCAAATTCCATTTGGAAAAAAGAAATGCTGAGTCTGCATCTATCACGTTCAAAGTCAGTGATTTCAAGATAATAATCCGTCACTGCACCTCGAGAAAGAAAATATCAAACCATCGTCTCACTTCTGGACCTTTTTCCAATTGACTCAGAGCTTTGGATCAGAAATTGGCTAGCTGAAAGAAGGTGGTGGTTGATGGCAAATGTTCATCCTGGAGTGTAGTTCCAAGCGGTGTACCGCAAGGATCTGTTTTGGGGCCACTGCTGTTTGTCATTTTTATAAATGACCTGGAAGAGGGTGTAGAAGGGTGGGTTAGTAAATTTGCGGATGACACTAAGGTCGGTGGAGTTGAGGATAGTGCCGAAGGATGTTGGAGGGAATTAGAATTTAGAATTAGAACATTACAGTGCAGTACAGGCCCTTCGGCCCTCGATGTTGCGCCGACCTGTGAAACCATCTGACCTACACTATTCCATTTTCATCCATATGTCTATCCAATGACCACTGAAACGCCCTTAAAGTTGGCGAATCTACTACTGCTGCAGGCAGGGCGTTCCACGCCCCTACTACTCTCTGGGTAAAGAAACTACCTCTGACATCTGTCCTATATCTATCACCCCTCAACTTGAAGCTATGTCCCCTCGTGTTTGCCATCACCATCCGAGGAAAAAGACGCTCACTATCCACCCTATCTCACCCTCTGATTATCTTATATGTCTCTATTAAGTCACCTCTCCTCCTCCCACTCTCCAACGAAAACAACTTCAAGTCCCTCAGCCTTTCCTCGTAAGACCTTCCCTCCATACCAGGCAACATCCTAGTAAATCTCCTCTGCACCCTTTCCATAGCTTCCACATCCTTCCAAAAATGCGGTGACCAGAACTGCACGCAATACTCCAGGTGCGGTCTCACCAGAGTTTTGTACAGCTGCAGCATGACCTCGTGGCTCCGAAACTCGACCCCCCTACTAATAAAAGCTAACACACCATATGCCTTCTTAACAGCCCTATTAACCTGGTTAGCAACCTTCAGGGATTTATGCACCTGGACACCAAGATCTCTCTGTTCATCTACACTACCAATAATCTTCCCATTAGCCCAGTACTCTGCATTCCTGTTACTCCTTCCAAAGTGAATCACCTCACACTTTTCCGCATTAAACTCCATTTGCCATCTCTCAGCCCAGCTCTGCAGCCTGTCTATGTCCCTCTTTACCCTACAACATCCTTCGGCACTATCCACAACTCCACCGACCTTAGTGTCATCTGCAAATTTACTAACCCACCCTTCTACACCCTCTTCCAGGTCATTTATAAAAATGACAAACAGCAGTGCCCCAAAACAGATCCTTGCGGTACACCACTAGTAACTAGACTCCAGGATGAACATTTGCCATCAACCACCACCCTCTGTCTTCTTTCAGCTAGCCAATTTCTGATCCAAAGCTCTAAATCACCTTCAACCCCATACTTCCGTATTTTCTGCAATAGCCTACCGTGGGGAACCTTATCAAACGCCTTACTGAAATCCATATACACCACATCCACTGCTTTACCCTCATCCACCTGTTTGGTCACCTTCTCGAAAAACTCAATAAGGTTTGTGAGGCACGACCTACCCGTCACAAAACCGTGCTGACTATCTCTAATGAACTTATTATTTTCAACATGATTATAAATCCTGTCTCTTATAACCTTTTCCAACATTTTACCCACAACCGAAGTAAAGCTCACAGGTCTATAATTACCAGGGCTGTCTCTACTCCCCTTCTTGAACAAGGGGACAACATTTGCTATCCTCCAGTCTTCCAGCACTATTCCTGTCGACAATAATGACATAAAGATCAAGGACAAAGGCTCTGCAATCTCCTCCCTAGCTTCCCAGAGAATCCTAGGATAAATACCATCTGGACCAGGGGACTTATCTATTTTCACACTTTCCAAAATTGCTAACACCTCCTCCTTGTGAACCTCAATCCCATCTATCCTAGTAGTCTGAATCTCAGTATTCTCAACAACATTTTCTTTCTCTACTGTAAATACTGACGCAAAATATTCATTTAACACTTCCCCTATCTCCTCTAATTCCACACACAACTTCCCACTACTATCCTTGATTGGCCCTAATCTAACTCTAGTCATTCTTTTATTCCTGATATACCTATAGAAAGCCTTAGGGTTTTCCCTGATCCGATCCACCAATGACTTCTCGTGTCCTCTCCTTGCTCTTCTTCGCTCTCCCTTTAGATCCTTCCTGGCTAGCTTGTAGCTCTCAAACGCCCTAACTGAGCCTTCACGTCTCATCCTAACATAAGCTGCCTTCTTCCTCTTGACAAGTGCTTCAACTTCTTTAGTAAACCACGGCTCCCTCGCACGACAACTTTCTCCCTGCCTCACAGGTACATACTTATCAAGGACACACAGTAGCTGCTCCTTGAATAAGCTCCACATTTCGATTGTTCCCATCCCCTGCAGTTTCCTTCCCCATCCTACGCATCCTAAATCTTGCCTAATCGCATCATAATTTCCTTTCCCCCAGCTATAATTCTTGCCCTGCGGTATATGCCTGTCCCTGCCCATCGCTAAGGTAAACCTAAGCGAATTGTGATCACTATCACCAAAGTGCTCACCTACATCTATATGTAACACATGGCCGGGTTCATTTCCCAGTACCAAATCCAATGTGGCATCGCCCCTGGTTGGCCTGTCCACATACTGTGTCAGAAAACCCTCCTGCACACACTGGACAAAAACTGACCCATCTAAAGTACTCGAACTATAGTATTTCCAGTCGATATTTGGAAAGTTAAAGTCCCCCATAACAACTACCCTGTTACTCTCGCCCCTGTCGAGAATCATCTTCGCTATCCTTTCCTCTACATCTCTGGAACTATTCGGAGGTCTATAAAAGACTCCCAACAGGGTAACCTCACCTCTCCTGTTTCTAACCTCGGCCCATACTACCTCAGTAGACGAGTCCTCAAACGTCCTTTCTGTCGCTGTAATACTCTCCTTGATTTACAAGGCCACACCCCCCCCCCCCCCCATTTTTACCATCTTCTCTGTTCTTACTGAAACATCTAAATCCCGGAATCTGCAACATCCATTCCTGCCCCTGCTCTACCCATGTCTCCGAAATGGCCACTACATCGAGATCCCAGGTACCAACCCATGCTGCAAGCTCACCAACCTTATTCCGGATGCTCCTGGCGTTGAAATAGACACACTTTAAACCAGGTTCTTGCTTGCCAGTGCCCTCTTGCGTCCTTGTAACCATATCCCTGACGTCACTACTCTCAACATCCTGTGCACTGGCACTACAATTTAGGTTCCCATTTCCCTGCTTAATTAGTTTAAACCCCCCCGAAGAGCACTAGCAAACCTCCCCCCCCTCCCCCCAGGCTATTGGTACCCCTCTGGTTCAGGTGAAGACCATCCTGTTTGTAGAGGTCCCACCTACCCCAGAAAGAGCCAGAATTATCCAGGAAACCAAAACCCTCCCTCCTGCACCATCCCTGCAGCCACGTGTTCAACTCCTCTCTCTCCCTATTCCTCGCTTCGCTATCACGTGGCACGGGCAACAACCCAGAGATAACAACTCTGTTTGTTCTCACTCTAAGCTTCCACCCTACCTCCCTGAATTTCTGTCTTAAATCCCCATCTCTCTTCCTACCTATGTCGTTGGTGCCTATGTGGACCACGACTTGGAGCTGCTCCCCCTCCCCATTAAGGATCCCAAAAACACGATCCGAGACATCACGAACCCTGGCACCTGGGAGGCAACATACCAACCGTGAGTCTCTCTCGTTCCCACAGAACCTCCTATCTGTTCCCCTAACTATGCAGTCCCCAATGACTAATGTTCTGCTCCTCTTCCCCCTTCCCTTCTGAGCAACAGGGACAGACTCTGTGCCAGATACCTGTACCCCATTGCTTACCCCTGGTAAGTCGTCCCCCGCAACAGTATCCAAAACGGTATACCTGTTGTTGAGGGAAACGGCCACAGGGGATCCCTGCACTGCCTGCTGGTTCCCTCTCCTTCCCCTGACGGTAACCCATCTACCTACTTCTTTTACCTGAGGTGTGACTACCTCCCCATAACTCCTCTCGATAACCTCCTCCGCCTCCCGAATGATCCGAAGTTCATCCAGCTCCAGCTCCAGTTCCCTAACTCGGTTCTCGAGGAGCTGGAGTTGGGTGCACTTCCCACAGATGCTGTCAGCAGGGACACTCTTGGCGACCCTTACCTCCCACATTCTGCAGGAGGAACATACAACTGCTTTAACCTCCATTCCCACTATTCCAAATTCCCAACAAATCTACTGAAAAACCAAAAACAAAAAGTCAAACCTTGTTAGGTTAGCAATCCAACGGACAGAACTTCTTAAATAAAAAGCTTACCTTATCAACACACCAGAGTCCTTTTTTTTTGGTTAGAGGAGGAGGGTGGGTGGGAGACACTACACGTGTAGTGTCTCGGGTACAGCCACCACACAAATATATACTTTTTCCTTACCCAGCATTCCCCTGGTCCTCCGAAAACAAAAGGGAATTCACTTTTAAACTTGCACTGAAATTGACTTCACAGCTGTAAGCCCGCACACGCACCTCCGTTACTATCAAGGCTGCAGTCACCGAAAACTGAAATTGACTTCACAGCTGTAAGCCCGCTCACGCACCTCCGTTACTATCAAGGCTGCAGTCACCGAAACTAAAAGAAAGAGATTTTAAACCACACAAATATATACTTTTTCCTTACCCAGCAGTCCCCTGGTCCTCCGAAAACAAAAGGGAATTCACTTTTAAACTTACACTGAAATTGACTTCACAGCTGTAAGCCCGCACACGCACCTCCGTTACTGTCAAGGCTGCAGTCACCGAAAACTGAAATTGACTTCACAGCTGTAAGCCCGCTCACGCACCTCCGTTACTATCAAGGCTGCAGTCACCGAAAACTGAAATTGACTTCACAGCTGTAAGCCCGCTCACGCACCTCCGTTACTGTCAAGGCTGCAGTCACCGAAAACTGAAATTGACTTCACAGCTGTAAGCCCGCTCACGCACCTCCGTTACTATCAAGGCTGCAGTCACCGAAAACTGAAATTGACTTCACAGCTGTAAGCCCGCTCACGCACCTCCGTTACTATCAAGGTAATGAGAGAGAGTAGGGATTGCCTTCTATTTGCCTGTTAATGGGTTACTTAAGGGCCTCATTTGGCTGCCGAGTGGAAGGTCGAGCGTATCCTCGGGAACATTGCTTGGTGACCATGTGGTGATTTGCCCTCGGCCCCTCACCGCCATCTGGAATGATAGCCTGTGCACTCCTGTCTCTGAACTTTCCACAGGGACCACACAAATAACCTTTGCTGAGGAAACGCCTGGAGTACTGAGCACAGTTTTGGTTTCCATATTTTGGGAAGGTTATTGTTGCATTGGAGGTACACTATATTAGTGCCTGGGATGAGACTGTTTTCCTATGATGAGAGGCTGAGAAAATTGGGCCAATGCTCTTCGCATGAGAATTAGATATTATCTAATTGACACATGCAGGATTGTGGAGGATTTTTTTGGGATAGAGACTGAGCGGCTTTCCATTGGCAGGGGAATCTAAAACATGGTGGCACAGTCTCAGCTAAAGATCTTATAGGATTGCGATTATGAGGAATTTCATCACTCAACACTTATGAATCTTTGGAATTGTCTAATTCAGGGTGTTGTGGATGCTTCATTTCCCAAGATATTTAAGGCTGAGATGTAAAGATGTTCATTTTCTCGGGTAATCAAGGAATTCTTTGACGAGAGGTGTGTTCATTTCAGATCAAGTGATCAGGCAGAGACACAGTTTCACGTTATGTGCAGCAAAGGTAATATTGAGTTCCCAATTGTAACACCAGTACATGTCCAATGCTTCTTTAACATCCCAAGATTTGTAGTTAAACGAGCCGATGCTATGAGACATCACAACAATTTTCTGCTCTTAATCGGCACATTGCTACCAATAAATGTATAACCAATTTGTCCAGTCCCATTCCTTTGCCTGTGGTGTCACCGAGACACATTTGGCATGCAGGGCATTTGACCAGTTTCTTTGACGCGAGTTGCCTATGCATAAGCAGGGTCAATATTTAGTCATTGTTCCAGTTATCATTATCATGATTGGTGGTGGGATGGCCCGTTTACATTGGTCCTTCAGCATAAAATAAACAATAATTGCAGTGCTATAGCTGTGGGTGTGAAGGCAGCCCCGGCGTGTCACAGTTAGGGATCTCATATTCGAAATCGAAGTGCATTAATTTTGTGGTAGGACCAGGCTTTAAGTGTGCACATTCCATAAGGTAAAGGTAAATTCGGACCTTGCCTGGATCACACTCTTGGACTCTGAGTAGTTAACAGAAGCCTGTGGCTCCAGGAGAAGGTAGCACTTTTGAGCTTCTTCCATTAAGAATGATGGCATAATGACAAACACTGCGTGTCTATCAAAGACTAAGAGATTTGGAGCGAAGTCATTATCTGGAGTCATTTTCTGATGAATCAATCTGCTTAAGAAAATGTGTATGTGGATTGCGTGAGCCTCTAGCCCTACTGACTCTTGCTTTAATTCAACTATCTCCAAAATATTCATAGATCCCACTCCTGACACAACATGTTACACGAGTCCAAAGATTTTGAGCCATCTTTTCTCCCATATTCGGACAATGTGAGTTTTTCCTTTAAAAAACAACACAAGCAAAAGGCAACAGGATCAATCTTGAAAGTATTTCCGATGTTCTTGAAAATCTTTTCCCATCATCCCGCTGTCTGTGATTGGACCACCACCACTCCCATTGCAAGGAACCCTTAAGTAGTAGGCTCATGAAGGATACATACATTTAATCTTATTTACAAGGCTTCTTAAATGGGTATTCAGATAATTCTTAAAAGTGACGTTCCTTAAAATGCCATGCCAGTGCCCCACCTGGATCATAGCCCTCATCAGCATGCGCTGGACAGAGCAGCTCTGAAACACCGTACGTCCGTTGGTCAGTCTGTCTTGTTTTCCCTATGGCTATCAATGCATATGCTTAAAATCGTTCAACATTTTCTGTCCAACTTTCTCTTATACGAGTTCATCGGCATATATTTTTCTGTGGGTCTCTCTACTGATGGATGGATGTCTTTAGCTTTCTGACCATCAACTTTCAGTTTCTCTCTGTCCTTCGAGGTATGCATTCCTCACGCCTGTTAATGGTTTTGTCTGTCTATATCTTCTTGCTTCAGTAATTTATCGAATTATATGTATCTCTTTTTCTCCTACTCATGTCTCTCTTCCCATTGAGTCTTGCACATTACTCAGTCTCTCTATGTGTGACTATGCTTGTGTCTGTCTTTCTGTCTGCAGATTTTCTTTTCATTTTTCTCCGTCATTCTCTCTACTTGCCGGTTCTTGCGCCTTTGTACATTGCTCTGTCTATCAAAAATAATTGTTAGGTATACCTTTTATGATTTACAGACTCATTATATATGGCAGGTATTCTACACTCAGTGCTATTGGATTTGTGTTCACCATTCGTTGTAGCTATTGATCTCTACAGGTTTCTCACCCAAATTTCTGCAGCAACAGGTCCTCGTGTCAATTCTGCCATCACCTTCTCATCCAGCTTTACTTCGGAATGCATTGACTTTGTTATGAAACTCTTTTCATCAAATTTTCATGCATCAGCGACTTCTTGGTAACTTTAAATTGATCCGAATTGTCCAGTCATGTTATTTTGCCTTCTGTGTCACTGTGACGTCTTTGGCATGCAGAGCATCTTACTGGTTTCTCTGCAGCGAATTGCCTTTCGCCGACGGGATCAACATTTAGGCTTTGGTCCAGTGCCTGTAATCTAGCAGATTCATGACCTAGGGTGAGATGATCCATTCAGTGGTCCATCATCAGAAAATCGACGATGCTTGGAGTGGGCTAATTGTCAGTTTGAAGGTAAAGCCTTACCGCATTTATAAAATAATCATTTGGTGGCAGACTGCAATGTCCTCGTTGTAGAACCGGGCTATGAACCTCAAAAAACCATAAAGTAACGGTACTTCAACCCATGAGTGGATCTCACGCTTTGACTCTGGGTAGTTAGCCGAAACTTTTGACTCCAAGACAGCATACGCCTTTTAATAATTTCTCACAAAGAAGGGTATCACAATAACCACGCTTTTGACTTGCACCCACCTCTACATCGCTGTGCTTCTCTGCGGTTATACTCTGATTAATCAATCTGGTTCATAAAGTTGTATGTTGGCTGTGTGAGCCTCGATGCCGACTGACTCCTGCCTTAACCCAATTATCCCTTTCTGATATTGTGCATTCCAGTTCATTTGGGGGCTCAAGGCCTTCCTATGAGTCTCAGTTATTTATATGTTCCTCCCTTTAAGAGAATTTTAGTATTGCTGAAAATACAGACATCTTCTCGAACCTTCTCCCCTTGCACGCATCAGGGCAATCTGAAAGAATACTAATGTCAGGGAAAGCAACTACTTTCTGCGGTATGAGAAGAGAGTGCTGATTGGTTGGCAAGTGAACTCTGATTGGCAAAGACGTTGCCATGGAGAATGCACCAGTTTATAGTGACTGACAGTTAACTGTCCAGCTTTGTTTGAAATTTAAGCCTGGGACTTTCACTCTGATTGGTCAAAACCTTGCCCTGAGGAATGAACCTGCGAATGGCTGTCACTTATTTTGTTTGACTCAAACAGGCACAATGTTCTTTCCCGTTGCAAAGAACAGGGCCCTGTCTATAAATATATGTAGCTTCGACGACATGCAAATACGCAACACAGCGAGCCCAACTGACAATCTAAAATTGGTTGACAGCATAATTATTAAAATACTGAGTATTATTTAGCAAATGTTGTCCAATCGTGGAATCACATCTAATGTTGGACACTGTGACCAACATATGCACAACAGTATGCATATTTCCCTTTGTCTACCAATGTCTGTAACTTGAAATATATCAATAATTTTGCTTATCTGTCTATGATCCGTGTGTTCTGACGTATATGTGGTTGAGAGGCTCTCTGTCGATGAACGTATGACTTTATCTTTCAGACTATCAATCTCCTTTTCCCCTCTGCCCTTCAATATTTGCTTTTCTCCTTGCCTGTTAAGTGTTTTATGCGTCTCTGTCATCCTGCTCTCTTATTGTATTGAGTTATGTGCATATGGCTGTTTCTCCTATGCACTGACACTCTCCGCATTGACTCTTGCCTATCACTCTGCCTCTCCATGTATGAATATGGTTATGTCTTTCTCCCTATCCTTTGATGCATGAATTCTCGGTCATTCTGACTATTGACCTGTTCTCATCCCTTTGTTCCTTTATCTGCCGATAAAAAATGTAACGTTAACAATAAGAGTGAGTCTTCCAACGCCCATTATTGTTGGCGGCCATTTTACACACAATGGCGTTCGCCAATATTCCTTATGTTCATTTCAGTAGCAGTTCCTCCTATCAAGCGTACCGTGACCGTATTGTCCAGTTTAACATAAGAATGCATCGACTTTGTTACTGCACTAACCATCCTGTTCCTTCTTCAGATCTGCAGGACAGAAAAATATAGTTTTTAGTTTATCTAGTTAATACCGAATATTAAACGTTCTTTCCAAAACCTTTGTGGGTGGTCAATTAAGACAGACCAATCTTACCAAGCTAAAAGTCATGGCCCAGCTTTGACACGAGTTCTGTTAATTGTATGCCAAATGGATCATTCTGAGATACCATTGAAAAGCATCCATATTACGCAAAGGAAGAGTAAGCGTTCAGAATTAAGCTTTGTAACGGGAGAAAATACAGCAAAGCAGAACAGGTGTAAACTCTCGAATCCGTGGCATTTTAGGCTGTCTGACAATAACCTGTAAGTTTAGTTTACAGCCTCCCCAGCCAGTGACCTGCCCCGCAGTGACACTGGTCTCTGTCCTGCTGACTTGCAAGCTGGTCATTTTGAATCGGTGCCTCCTGCCCTCAAAGCTGATCCAAAAACACCTGGAATCTGAAGACCAGTCTCAGGACAAACATTGCTCCTCTTTATCTTCCTATTTCTGCTCTTGCTAGCGTACCATACTGGGAGTAATACAGAGATTACTCCCTTCAAGGTTCTACTTTTTGCCAACCTCCCTGGCTCCCGAAAATCCGGTAATAAGAGTACAATACCTGCGCTCTCCGTGTCGTTGGCAATGACCTCTACCACAATGTCGAGCTCACTCCTTTCCCCTGAATAATAATTTGCACACTCCCAGCGATGTCTATTGCCCTGGATTCAACACGGCATGCGGGACTCACAATGATGGTTACAGCAATGCCAGACTATCCCTCTGCCTTCGGAATCTCCGGTATCGATTGCATTTCTACTCTCTGCTGTTCCCTCCTGTGCAATCCAGTGCACATTGGCACCATGGTCTGGAATGCACTGCTCCATGTTCTTGCCATTCCCTGCATTCTGCAATGCAGAGTGCCCCTTTGAAAGTGGCAGTAGCCACAATGACTCATGCTCTCCCTGCCTAATCCGTTTTGGCGTCTAGCCCGACCTCTTACTGTAAGTGGGGTGATAACATCTCTGGATGTGCAATGCAGGAAAATACCATCGTCCTTCATGCCCGGCAGTGACTGCACATGCTCTCAAACTCGGTGATATTGAGCTGGATCTCAAGCCGCGGGAGGTTCTTCCTGCATGCGTGCTCCCCCTACCCCACTAAACCCCCTCCCCTGCAGCCCCACCCCAAGACCCACCAGGAGGCCTGAAATTCCAAATTGTGCAGGAATTGCAAGCAACTGATCTCAGCTGCAGAATCTTAATCTAATATCTCTCTATTGCCTCTTGTAGAATCTAATGAGTACACCGTTTAAATCATAAATTTTAATCATACATCTAGACCTGCACAATGCTTATATTCTTACTATGAGTTCATTGACTGCTGTATATATTTCAAAAGCTTTCCAGGCTCCTTATTTGAACGAAAGGCTTTGTTTCAAGGTCGAACAGTGGAAATACTCAGCAAAAAATAACTTACCAGCTTTACTCTAAACTCAGACTTTTACTTTTACTTCAGTTTTGACTCTCAGCTCCTGCACTGCTTAAATATCCCCTCTCCCTCTCGATTCCCACACTATTGAAAGTTGTGCCCGAGCTTTCGGTCCACGCTCATTTAAAATCTCTATTTATGGTCTTTCCATCCACATTTCTCCATCAAACAATAGCCCTTTAACAAGCAGCGTTTCAGCTACTTTTTAGACTTCAAACAAGATCATGTGCCACATTGATCAGCGTTTTCTGTTTCTCTTGAAGTTCTACTGTTTATGCTCAACAGGCTATAGATAGCCCCCCTCACTCCATAATCTAGTTGTTATTATCCTTTCAGCAGATCATCCATAGTGTTCAATATCCTACTGTTAACTGAACTTTTTCATAAAACTCCATGCATATACTCGGGGATTAGGAAGAGTATCAATACTTCTTCAGTTATGATACTGACACTCGATCATTCTGTTAATCAATCCCTCCAACAACAAAAAAACATCGCTCCAGCGGCTAGATTGACAAACAGCACCACGAAAGACGAGTTTCTGTCCCATTGCTAGGCCCAGCCACTGAAGTTATGCATGTTCTGTCAACAGGTTAAAGCAACGCCCCATCAGACACTCCCGCTCAAAGGTAGACTATCACAGCACCCAAAGAACATCTTTTCTTTTCAAACAGAGCACGGAATTTCTATTCTTTTGAACTATTTGAGATTTTACAGTTTCCAAATACACTTCCAACCTTTCAATTTTGCACAGCGGATGCTTGGCTGAAATGTTGTCCACGAGTACCGTATTTTTGCATGGCACTTGCCCCACGTGCAAGGAAATAGCCTCCACTGCGCTGTACATGTGTTGGTGCATATACCTATCTGCGCCCAGTGGTACAGCTGACAGCCCATGTAGCAATAACAGGGATAAATGATTGGAAGTAACACACAATACGTAAAAAGGTCCCATAATTCTATTCACTCCATAGTAGTGGTCAGGCCTTTATGTTTTGCACGACGTTGACCTGAGGCTTAGCACAAGTTTTCTTATATTGCAACATAGAGATTTGTTTTCTGAAGAAAGGCCACTAATAGTCTAAGCAAAAATTAAAATATTGAAACCCATTTACAGAAAGTGAAACATTCAAAGGGAGTGGAGGATGGGATTGAAAGAGAGAGAGGTAAAACGTTTGCAAACCTCAAAATTCAGTTAAAGCCTGACAGAATGAAGCTTTACAGATGCAACATTGCATTTACAGTTCCAGATTCGATGAAGTAATTGAGGACATTCAATGCATAAAAATTAACTTACAGCAGAAGGCATTATGTCTACCATGCTCTGGTGCACGTTGTTTGTAAATACAGGTTACAAATAGCAATATTCTGCCTTTACAAAGCTTTAATTTCTGAGACACTCGATTGTGAATATGCAGAATTATCCCCAAGAGTGAATTCTGTGTATCTGCCGCTAAACCATGCAAGTGGGGACACCCGAAGATGCTCTGTGTTATATTCAACACTGACCGTAAAATTATGACAAATAATGGTGCATGCATCTGTGTCTCTAATACACATGAACGTCCGACCTCATCTTGTTTATATATTTATGTCCATATATGGTACAATTTGCAAGCAGTTGAATGGTGTGCTCAACCGCATTAGAGGCGACAAAATGTTCAGCAACGGCAGAGGAGGGATCGCTTCCTTTTCTTCATAGTCCTATAGGCTGTTTTTGTGACTTTAACAAGAGCCTTTCAGTACAGTGGTAAGGGCGTAAACCTGACTGGTGTAAGGATCCGTGAGTGACACACACTACAAAGACTCTTGCGCGACACTTCCTGCCTCTTCCCACTGTTCTGGATAGCCACCCATCCACGATCCGAACTCTCTCTGCCAGTGGTCTGACTTCTCTTGAAAATTACAATCCGGGAAACTCTCAGCTGTCCTCATGCTCCGCAGTGAAACCAGCTGTCCTTCAATCGCAGAAATATTGATCTCGTGCCCAAGCAGATGGAGACACCTCCTACACGTGGTCACCTAAGGCAAATGAAGTGGTCTGAAGTTCTAACTTGTCGGAGGATTTGCAAGCAACAGATCTCAGCTGCTAAACCTGCAGTAAAAATCTCTGTTCTGTCTTTTAGAGTCGGGTTAGTGCCAGGTGACACGAAATAATTTTATTTAATGTCCCGACACCTAACCTGTGCGAGTATTATCAAAGCCCTTATTGTCATACCAACACACCTGAAATGCTTAATTTTACATTCATTCTTTAAGTTAGCCGATGTTCAGTTACAGCATTGGAGAAGTGCTCACTCACCAATCTCTTACATGCTTTCCTATGGCGGTACACATCCAATTTAAGCGTTTTTTTTTTCTGGATGTCAGCGCCCGCTACTTTCACATCTCCAAGCTAACTCTCTGAGCCAACTATTTTCAAATTTCTAGTTAACCTCTCAGCTCCGCTCTTTTTAAATCTCCATTGCTGAATCTTTGCATCTTCATCTGTCTATTGATGTATTTTTATTTCTGCGCTCTGTCTATCAATATAAGGGTGGCTCTTCTTTTCATTTGCCATGGAATATGGGCGCCACAGACAAGGACTGCATATGTTGATCATCCGTAATTGCCTTGCGAATTCGTTCATGAACGACATCTTGAACCTTTGCAGTCCATCTGGTGATAGCATTCCCAGAGTGCTGTTGGGGAGAGAGTTCCAGGATTATAATTCATTGACAGAGAAGGAAGTACCAACATATCTTCCGATCTCCGACACAAATACCTGATTCTAAGCTAAGAACAGTGTTGGGCTTATCAACGATAATCATTCATAGCTGGCGAGAGAATGGTTCTCGCTTTTAATTTTACCTGCAGACATCCTCTGTGTATTTCAGCTGCAACGGTGCACAGCAAACATTTACCAACACTGGGTCGCTGTGGTCCACAAAATACTACAAATGTGTTAATGCCCTTACCGTCTTGGCTCTTCTTAAGTACTGTAAGGCAGAGCAGATCATCATTTTACACAAGTTAATAGCAGCAAAGTTGACATCAGGAGTTAGATTTCACAAGAAATCGGAACGTGACATGAGATGCTGATCAAACAGCAGCGAGCTTCAAGTCACATGGCGCACATTTGACCATCCACGTACGTGTATTTCCTCGAACAGTGCGAGGGTCCCTTTCTCTCTCTTTACCCTCCCCAAAACGCTGGGATGTGGTAAAGGTGGAATACAGCCCGCATTATTGCCGCTGAGGAAGCTTTAGTACCACCAGCGACATAAATTCGAGCCACGTCCTGACTCCTCCACCTTAACTTATGTGATGATATAGTAAGATGCATTTCAACGTCTGCATTTGATTCCCGTTTTTCTCAGTTCTTTTTGAACTGAAGTCTGCGCCGGACCATTGGAAATTGTCGCTACAGATCAAACATAAACTAGAAGGACAATCACCTCATTATCATTAACCGTTATTATTTATTGTAATTTTAAATCGGCTCACAACCTGCAGTTGCCGATTCGGGTAATCCTTGTTGGCACCCTCAAATACGGCAATGCTGCATAACCCAAGCTCATCCTATTAGAGGAAGTGTGCCAATCTATGGCCCGACTCCTCACAGTGATACTATCAGCACTTTTCCCGCTTTTGAGTTTACCTCAAGATTTGTAGTTACATCGGCCCACAGTTATATGTCGCTTCAAGGCTATTCTGCGTTCTTCATGGACGACTTTTTCCCTGGAATTTGTTGCACACGGTAATCTTGTTCCAGACGTCATGTTCTGGGGTGGCAGGGGCTGTAGAGAGTGGTCTATCACCAGAATCCCCATGATACTGGCATTGGGCGAACTTTCAGACTGCAGGCACCACCTGCCCATATTTAATAAGTCCACATTGGAAACCGGGGTGCAATGTCCTCGTGGTTGGAACAGGAATTGAACATCTAAATCTAAAGGGTTAAATGGTCATCAGCATTTGCCTTCACCTGCGGTTAGCTAGTCACCAAGTGTGGCTTCATTTTACCTCTTTTCTGTTGAGTATTCCATAATAATAAGTGGTAATAATGGTAGGGCTTTCGTCTTAGAGGCACTTCTGACGCCAATTATTCAAAAGACAAGAGCTATGGTTCCACATCAGATTCTGGAATAAATTTCTGCTGAATTTGATGGGTTAGGAAAGGTATCTTGAGTATTATTTTATTCTCTATCCTGCCTCAATTCAATGTTACATCAGCATTTTTTCCTGATTGACACTTTGTGGCTTTGCCAAACTGTGATTAAAGGACTCCTGCAGGTTTCAATTATTTGAGTGTTTCTGCCTTTTGCATGGCCCTCACTGTCTGGACGAACTGTTCTTTTGTTATTCCATTGGGGCTCGTAACACAAAAGTCCGAGTCTATCAGGCCTGTGTCCTCAGTACCTTGCTCTACGGCAGCGAGGCCTGGACAACGTATGTCAGCCAAAAGCGATGTCTCAATTCATTCCATTTCCGCTGCCTCCAGAGAATACTTGGCATCAGGTGGCAGGACCATATCTCCAACACAGAAGTCCTCGAGGCGGCCAACATCCCCAGCGTGTACACACTACTGAGTCAGCGGCGCTTGAGATGGCTTGGTAATGTGAGCCGCACGGAAGATGGCAGGATCCCCAAGGACACATTGTACAGCGTGCTCGCCACTGGTATCAGACCCACCAGCCGTCCATGTCTCCGCTGTAAAGACGTCTGCAAACGCGACATGAAATCCTATGACATTGATCACAAGTCGTGGGAGTCAGTTGCCAGCGTTCGCCAGAGCTGGCGGGCAGCCATAAAGACGGGGCTAAAATGTGGCGAGTCGACGAGACTCAGTAGTTGGCAGGAAAAAAGACAGAGGCACAAGGGGAGAGCCAACTGTGCAACAGCACCGACAAACAAATTTCTCTGCAGCACCTGTGGAAAAGCCTGTCACTCTAGAATTGGCCTTTATAGCCACTCCAGGCGCTGCTTCACAAACCACTGACCACCTCCAGGCGCGTATCCATTGTCTCTCGAGATAAGGAGGCCCAAAGAAGACTTCTCCATTCTCCACTGGCTGGGGAATGTCTATGACAGTTTCCAGTGGAAATGACTTTCATACTAATTCTTTAAGGATCCACATATTAACTCTTCCTTGTGACCTGTCTTAGTCAGTCCATATTTTGACATGTTTCTCAATATTTGTAACTTGCAGTTCATCAACATTTTTTGTGTATCTGTCTGTCTGTCAATGGACTCCAGCCTTACCTCAGGTCATTTGCTGCTGATACTCTCATTCATGCCTTTGTGACCTCGAGAATTGAATATTCTAATTCCGTCTTGGTCATCCTCCCGATGTAAGTAGAGATCTTCCAAAACTCATGATCCTATTCGCAACAAATCCCATTACCCCTGTACTTACTGATCTGCACTATATGCCAGTTATTCAATGTCCGAATTTTAAACTTCTTATCCAGCATTTTGAATCACTTAATATACTGGTTCCTCCCTGTCTCCTCAATCTGCTCCACTCTGATAGCCCTCCGACATATTAGTGTCCATACATTTCCAGCACTTGCCCATCACAAATTTTCATGATTTCACCATTAATGGCGAAGTCTTTAGGTATCAGTGCCTTAAGCTCTGGAATTCCCGCCCTACAGCTCACCGCTTCTTGACTTTGCTTATCTCCGTTATGTCATTCCTTAAAACATATCTGCCTGAACAAGCTTTTGCCATCTTCCATAACATCTACTGGCGTGGCGTGGTGGTGCCACATTTTCTTACACAACACATTTGAAAATTCATTGCGAAGATTCGAGGGAGCAAGTTAAATACATGCTGTCTTTTTGAGGTGTCTCTATGGCTTTATATCCAAATATATGTGTGTCAGGCTCTCTGCCCATCGTTGTTACCGTCTCTCTCTGTTTCTGGTCGTAAAAGTGCTTCCTCCTCTCTATTGAGGGTTGCACGTGTCTCTGTCTCCTTGGGTCTTAATCTATCGACATGTACGTATCACTGCATTTCTGCAACTGCCGATCTGCCTGTTCATCTAGTCTTGCCTATGCTTCAATATCTCTGTTACTTTGTTTCTCTGTTTGCCTCAGTATGCCTGTACATATTCATAAAAACATCCTTTATTCCCTAGAAATCTGTTTTTTATGATAAATTGCTCATGACAAGGACACGAGCAGACAATGCATCTTACGTTGTATATTCTGCTTTACTTGACCTTCACCCTTCAATTCTCTTTTTCATGGTGTATGTCTACTACCACGCTTTCTGCTAATAACCTTTTCAGTTGAGAACCCGAAAGAATCCATGAATTTGTACTTGAACATGTGGTTGCAGAGAGGTGGCATTAGCTTGTCCTTCAAGTTGATATTCCTATAACTAACGTTTGCATATTTATGTGCCACACAACCCTCACGGGCTTACCGCTGACATAGCAATACTGAACCACCCCCGTCCCCTTCTATCAACTTGTCTGAGTTTCCCTCTGTCTGTCTACCAATGTGTATAACTTACAATTGATCAATAATTTCTGTCTGTTTATCTATCATTGGTCTGCTCATCAATATCCATGTCTATCCATGACTCCCGATCGAAGTGTTCTCATCTCTGTCTCTCTGACAAACGATGGGACAGTCGTTTCCTTTGTCTCTCTCCAGACGGGGGTGTGCCTCACTTCCTCTTTTTTTTGGCTTGTGTCTCTGTTCTGTTTGCTCCCTGTATGTTAACGTATATATGTCTCTCTGTTCTTCCATTCATTGCCTCTCTCCCCATTGACCCTTTGCTCTGTCTCTGTGGCTTTTTCTCTCTGCCTGCCGACCTATGACTGTACATTTATCTCTCTGTCTCTGTCTTTCAGTTTGTCTGTCTCTCGCACTCTCTCGATTGATGCATGCATATTTCTTCCTCGATCTTGATTCCTGTTTAATGAGATATAAATATATTTTCTGTCTCTATCGACGTGTGTCTCTCCCTGTTCTGTCGATACATTTATATCCACGCCTCTCTTTATCATCCTATTTCTCTACCTGCCTGATTGTATATTGCTCTCTCTCTCTGTCTCTCTCTCTCTCTCTCTCTCTTTCCCTCTGTCTTTCTCTATCGCTATCTCTATCTCTATCTCTGAAAGACCGGATTCAGATTAAGCATATATTTCAGGATATCAGTACACATGTACAGTAGCCGTATGTTGCGATCACAAGGGATGATATGGTGCTTGCTATTCGTTACACTTAAAGTTTCCCAAAGCCTTCTTAAGGCTATTACATGCCAGTGGTTCCTCGCGTTACTCCTACAATGACAGTGTCACCCAGTTTCACACGGTAATAAAACAGTTTTTCATTGCCCTTACCATCTTGTTCCTTTATAAGATCTGTAGGGCACAATAGAAAAAAAAATAAACATTCTATTCGATTCCGTTGCGTATGGGCAATTTACAGATGCTGACGACAGCAAACCTAAACTCATAACTGAGCTTTGACAAGAGGGCGGGACATCTCATGCCAAGCAGATCACTCAGAAACACAGCTTAAAACATTCCGATGCTTCAGTGCAACTTATATAATGCCACAGAAGGTCAATAGTTCGGTCTCAACAGAGGGAGCAGCAGGACAAAGAAAAATGGCATTTAAAAATCCTACAATGTGTGGCATTTGAATAGAGTATCAGTTGGCTGCAGCAATATATTCTTCTTGTATGCAGAGCGTGATGAGTGTCAAACTTAGTAAGCGTTTAGCTGTGATGATTTTAGTGAAAATTATATAAGTATGCAACAGTAAACAGAAAAATAATTGATCTGACGCCCGTAATGTTGTGAAGCTTGGAAGAGGCTTGACAGGAGCATTGTCAAACACAGGTTGGCAACGAGGCACATAAGGGAATATTGCGGCAGACAACCAAAAACTTAGCGTTTTAAATGGGATCGAGAGGTGGAGAGACAAACCTGTTCAGGGAGAGAAATGCAGTTGCTGGGGTCACGGCAGCAGAAGGCACGGATTCCAATATGGGAGCTTTTAATATCGAGGATGTGCAAGAAACCGGAAATGGAGTAACGACTTGTAAGGCTCGAGCCTTAGAGAGATTTTGAACAGCGTCATGGAAACACTTGAAATGTTAAAATCGAGGCTTTCTATAACGTTTAACTTTTAATGTAGGTCAGCGAGTACAAGCACAGAAACAGGCCATTCAGCACATTACATCTGTGCCAGCATTGCCAAAGGGCGAGCAATTTAGCCCGATATCCTGCTCTTTCAACATCGCCTTGACATTTATGTCCCTCATTTTTTTAAATCAAATTACTTTTTGAAAAAAATACTGAATCTGCATCTATCACCTTCAAACTGAAAGTTTTCAAGATCATAATAACTCACTGCACTACAAATAAAAAAAACACCAATCCATCGCCTCACTTCCAGATCTTTTGCCAATTGTCTCAGATATGGTTTATTTACCAGTCGGAACATTTCTACCTTATCAAAACGCCTGCATATAGCATTTATATAGCTACTCCTGCATTTCATGGAGGCTTCATCAAACATGCCTTTACGGTGTATTCGAGATATTTGGTCTCTAATATCTCAACATGGCACTTCTCTGATTTAGGCATGAACCTAATGTCCTTAGTTCATCCACCATAGTCTTTACTTTTCACAACTGCGAAATCTGCTTTGATGTGAATCAGATGAAGTCGTATCGCCAAGTATTCTGCTGCATATCGAGCATAAAGTCTCGGTCCATGATCCATGAGTTTTTTTTGGAAGATGGTAGAGAGCTCTTGTCATCGAAGTGGCATGGAGGGAAATGGGAGACCATAACACGATGCACAATGCTGTATTCTGTATTGCCCACTATGTTAAAGGGAATTACTACTCTCATTTGCTAAGATGTAAGATAGTAACACGCGTGACGGTTCCCTCTTCTCTCAGCCAAATAACGCACGTAGTGCATCAAGTAGGCATCGAACTTGGATGTTTCATTTTTGTTTCCGAAAGACGCTCTGGAACCGTCAGTTTCTGTGGTGAAAACGCACCACCTGTCACTCGACCTAATCCCAATCAAATTGCTTATCATGCAACTCCCCTTCCTGGCTTTCGTGTCCCTGTTTCATCTCATAAGGGGGCGGCGGTTGCCTAGTGGAAATATCACTGGGCTAGTAATCCAAAGCCCAGGCCAATCCTCTGGGAATAAGGGTTTGAATACCGCCACAGCAAATGGTGAAATTGGAAATCAAATAATAAGTCTGGAATTAAATACCTAGTCTGTGATGACCATAAAGCAATTGTCGATTGTTGTAAAAAATCCATTTGGTTCATTGATGTCCTTAAGGGAATACAATCTGGTCAGGCCTACATGTGACTCCAGACCCTCTGAAATGGTCGGGCAAGCCAATTAGCTCAAGAGTAATTAGTGACAGGCATTATATTCTGGCCTAGGCAACAACGCCCACATCCCACAAAAAAAGAATACAAAAAATACTGTGATGATTGCAAGCCAAATGGACTGCAAGTATACTAATGTAGAAAATTCTGCTGAACACACTTTAGCCTCTCTATCCCATCTCTACATGTCTCAATATTGCCATCTCAAATGATAATAGGATAATTATAGCCAAGCTTTACAACGACTCTCTCTGTGATTCAATTGAAAATGTGTTTTCCTGTCTCTTTCCCGTGATTTGATGTCCTATCGAGTGCACCCAGTCCTGTAATTGAACATACTTTGTTTCTCAGCTGCAAACAAATGCATTTTGCCCTTGACCCCTTTTGGGCATCCTCTCTCGGAGCGCTGTGGTATTATCTACAATCAATACAGCCGTGCTATAACTGCCTGCCCCCTCCCCTAACTATGGCATCGCCACGAATATTGATTTTCCAGTCTTCCTCGCCCTTGTATA
Source organism: Heterodontus francisci (assembly GCF_036365525.1). Classification (NCBI taxonomy): domain Eukaryota; kingdom Metazoa; phylum Chordata; class Chondrichthyes; order Heterodontiformes; family Heterodontidae; genus Heterodontus; species Heterodontus francisci. The sequence goes on along the minus strand of NC_090409.1, from coordinate 26,150,640 downwards.
CAGCTATTCCAGCCCTGGCGCTTTTGACTTGGCTCTGGCTGCGATTCACAGAGGAATGATTACTCTGTCCAGTGGTTATACCTGGACTGGTGAGCGAGATGAACTCAGGGGAGTCCTTCACTTCCTGGCTGATCTTCTCTGAATTCCTGGCCATCATACAATCTTTGCTGCCTGAATACCCTTACGTTTTGGGGTAACCACATACTGGAACAGGCTTTCCATGTAGGTCTGCACCTCGCGGGTGCATCGTCGTGATGCGAGCTGCTGCTCAAATTCCAAAATAGGGAGCCGAGTTCCTGCAGCTGATGACATTTCTTGAACTTACAATTGTCCAAGACACTCGAATTGTCCGGGAGATCCAATCTATTGCTGCATATGCATCCCACTGGACTGATGCTTCCTGTCATGCCTCTAGTTAATAGAATAAATACATTTCAGGGAAATAAACTAAAATTTAAGAAAGAAGCTTATTAAAAGAAACTGAACATTTCGCACCCTGCCTTGTGCTGACAGCACGCTCGTGTTTTTTTTTACGTTACTGCCTGACGCTCACGCTCGCTCCTCTATGTTGCTCTGACCCAATATCCCTTCAGCAATGTTCTCCATACCTCAGGGAACTCCGAAAATCAGTCACCACATTGCTGTCTTGTGCCTTCAGAGCTGTCTGGAGTTCCCAGTTACTACCAATGGCATGCGTTTCTGTTGGTCTCCGGCAACATTTTCGTGAAGGGTCACTGACGTTAACTCTGCTTCTCTTTTCACAGATGCTGCCCGACCTGCTGAGTGGTTCCAGCATTTCTTGTTTTTATTTCACATTTTCCCTCATGTTTGCTCTACTTCACTGACACTTATTCGCCTCTTTGACCTTTAGATATCGGGCACTTTTCCTTCACGTATGCTTCCTCCTTTTGTGTCACGCTGAGTCCCTGTCGCCGCTTTTACCTTTTCATCACTCGCATTTTGAAGCCTCAGGCTCGCTCCTTCGCTTTGATTCCCGTTTGCACCCTGGCACCACTTTTGCCTGTTGTTCTCCAGCAGTTTTTTTTTACCCTCAAGTCGATCTCATTTCAAAATTTGAAATTATGCCCTGCACACTCAAGTCGACAGCATTTTAAAAATTAAATCTAGCAGTGTTCAGAATCCATATCCCTGTGAAGACCTGACTTTCAAAAAAAGTGCAAGGGTAAAGGAAACAACTACAAAACAGACAGTTCAACTTCGGTAGTGGAAAAAAACCATTTAAAAACAGAACCTTCGGCAAAATTAAGAAGTCACTTGGACAAATGTGGATGATGTAAATACGCCAGCACGGTAGATTCAGACAAATCATGTCAACGTTTATGTAATGTAGGTTTTCATGATGTAACAGAAAGGGTTGATGAGGGTAATGTATTTGATCTGGAGTGCATGGATTTTTAAAAGGCGTTTTATAAAGTGCCACATAACAGGCAAGTTATCAAAGTTGAAGCTGATGGAATAAATGGGACAGTGTCAGCATGGATATGATGCTGGTTCAATGACAGGAGACATCTAGCAGTGGTGACCGTTCGCTTTGTGGACTGGAAGAAGTTATGCACTTGTGTTCACCGTGTGTCACTAATAAGATCACCGCTTTGCTTGATCAGTATTAATGATACCGACTTGTGTGGGCAAGTCACTTTTTTCTGAATGCGGAGATGCCACAAAACATGGAATTATTGCAAATTCTGAGGATGGTAGTGATAAACATGAAGAAGAGATTAAAAGGCTGTTGGAATGGACAGTGAGGTGTGAGACTAATATAATACAAGCCATCTATGAAGTGATGCATTATGGTAATAAAATGAGAAAGGCCATTCCAAGATGAAGAATACACTTCTAAAAGGGATGAAGCAGACAAAGGACCTGGGGGATAAATGTGTACAAAACAGTGTATGTGTTAAGGCACAATAAGAAATCAGTTAACGTGTTATATGGGTGCTGGGTTTTATAAATTGACATATAGAGTACAAAAGCAAGAACTCTATAGTTAGAATTTATAATGCACATGTTCCGCCTCACTGGAATACAGTTTTGTGTCCAGCACTTTAGGAAGGATGTGGCAGCATCAGAGACAGCTCAGAAAAAAATGATTTACAAGAATGGTTACAGGGATGAGAGATAATTGGTGAAGCTAGGGCTGGTCTGTTCAGAGAAGAGGATGTTGACCACGTATTGATGGAAGCGTTCAAATGCATACAAGATGTGGACAGAACAGACAGAGAGAACCCGTTTTCATTTCTGTAATGGCTGAGTTGCTGGGGACACCAATTTAATGTGACTGGTAAAAAGAAAAAACAAAGGCGACATTAGGAAAACCATTTCTTTTTTTTTTACACAGTGAGTGGTCAGGAACTGGAATGCACTGCCTAAGAATATGATGGTGGTGGGGGTGGGGGGTGTGGTGGGGAGGATTGGGGGGTTGTTGTGGCTTTCAAAAGGCAATTGGACCATAAGCTCAGAAAACAAATTTAGGGCTATTGGATAACAGCCCAGGAGAGGGAATAGTTGAAATGCTCTTGCAGAGAGATGGCATGGATATAGTGTGTAGAATGGCTTCCATATATCATGTAACCATTCTATGATTCATGATTCTATGACGGCCTGGCCATATTTAGCAGGTCAAATGATGAAGGCGGGCTGCAGTGGTCTGGTTCTAGCAATAGGTGTTGACAACATTTAGAATAGCTTTAAGGTGAGGTACACTGCGGTGAGGATCTCTCAACTGCGTCTACCCTGCGGCTCCAGGGCAACTTGCGTCTTCTGAGTAGCGTCCACCAATACGATTACAACTGCCACAGATTGCTGATCTTGTTTCCACCTGTGGCATTATGCACATCCATCAATGGCCAAGTGCTATGCTTCCATGCGCTCCCCGGAGATGTTTTCACCTGCGTTTGGCATTATTAAACAGTAAGGCCCAGTTATTACTTTTGGACAATTGCCCAGCCAGGCGGATAAAGGCCTGGTGTTGGATAGAGTCTTACATTTCCATGGGACATTGGCACAAGCTCTGAGGCAAGAAGGAGCTGCACCAATTGGACAGTCCCCACTTGAATTGGGATGGGCCACATTCCACAGCAGAATGGGTAAATAGGAATTTGGCAATGATCAGACGATAGGGGAGGGAGCTACAAGAAACCTAGCTTTCATACCTGAAAGCAAAATAGGGAAGGACTGAATAGACAAAAAAGAAAGGTAGTGGAAGACATTGATGGCAAATGGAATAAACAGAATTATATAACGGGAGTGTAAAAATACGGCTAAACAGAACGTGAGGAGAACTCCGCTGAAATGAATTAAACTGTCTGTAGACATGCGCACAGTGTATGTAATGAAACGGAGGAGGTGGGGGTAATCCTGTATAGGGAAAAACAAGACAAAGTTTGGATTAGAGAGACATGGTTATAGAAAATATGGAACTGCGAATTCAACGTTGCAGGGTACATGTTTAGAAAAGATGGAAAGGTGAAAAGGGAAGGTGGAGTAGCTGTACCTGTTGGCCATAACACAATAGCAGAAGAAGAAAAAGGAAACATATGCCAGCAAGCCAAATATATAATTCATTTTGATGGAGATAAAAGATAATGTATGATCTGTCAAACATATGGGTGCATTTTACAGGTCACCTAATTGCGGAAGGGAGGTAGTGGAACAAATATGCAAACTATTTAAACAATTGAGGAAAATACAAAGTAACAATAGCTGAGGGGATTTCAACTAGCCAGTATTAATAGGGCAGAAGAGATAGTTAAAGGGGAAAAGGGTATAGAGCTCCGAAAATTGGTAGATGATCACTTTCAAATCCAATATATAAAGATCTCAAAAAGGGAAAATTTACTATTGGATCCAGTAATGGGGAATCTACCAGTTCAGAAACTAGAACATGGAAACATAGAAAAATAGGAGCTGGAGTAGGCTATTCATCACTTCGAGCCTGTACCGCCATTCAATACGATCATGGCTGATCATCATAACTCTGTTCCCCTTCTTAATCAATCCCTTTGTCCTCCTTTGATGAATTCTAAACTGCTCCCAATCCTCGTGTCTGCTGCTTGTTCTGGTCATTTTATTTTTCTCCTCCTTGGATCTAATACTATCCCAAATTTTGTTTGCAAGTCACGTTTGGGCCACCCTTCCTGTTTTTTTTTTTGCGCCAGACGGGAATGAACAATTGTTGTAATTCATCCATGCGCTCTTTAAATGCTAACCATTGCCTATCAACTGTCAGTCCTTTAAGTAACGTTCCACAATCTATCATAGCCAATTTGCACATCATACCTTCATAGGTTCCTTTTTTTTTAGATTCAGGTTCCTCGTCTCGGAATCAACTCAATCGCACTCCATCTTGATGAAGAATTCCATCATGTTATGGTCGCTCTTCCTCAAGGTACCCTACACAACAAGATTGTTAACTAATCCTTTCTCATTACACAATACCCAGTCTGGGATGGCCTGTCCTCTAGTTGATTCCTCAACGTATTGACCTAAAAAAAATCACATATGCACTCCAGGAATTCCTGATCTACAGTATAATTGCTCGTTTGGTTTGCCCAATATATATGTCGATGAAAATCACCCATAATTACAATTTCACCCTTATTGCATGGGTCTCTAATTTCATGTTTAATGCCATCCTGTACATCACCACTGCTGTTTGGGTGTCTATATACAGCCCCCCACCAAGGTTTTCTGCACCTTGCTGTTTCTTAGCTCCTCCCATACAGATTTCACATCAGGATTCACCGAGCTATTATCCTCCATCACTATTGTATTGAATTCCTCTTTTAGTAAAAATGCTACTCCACCTCCTTTCCTTATTTGCCAGTCCTTCCTAAACATTGAATACCCTCGGATGTTCAGTTCCCAACCCTGGTCACCCTGCAGCCATGTCTCCATAATCACAACTATATCATATCCATTTCCATCTATTTACGTGGTTAGTTTGCTTACCTTATTGTGCATACTCCGTGCATTGAGGCACAATGTCTTCAAGCTTGTCTTTTTAACATTCTTAGTCATCTTAACATTATTTCGCACTATGGCGCTATTTGTTTCTTGCCCTTGATTCCTATGACTTCCACTTTTGCGTTTTTGTTCCCGTCTTTCATTTCTCTCCTTGCTCCCTCATCTGCCGTCTCCCAGTTCACTTTCCCACCCCCTGTCATTCTATTTTAAATCCTGCCCAACAGCACTAGCGAATACCTCCACGAGGACACCGGTTCCGGACCTGCCTGGGTGTAACCCACCCGCTTGCACGGGTCCCACCTTCTCCATAACTGGTCTCGATGTTCCAGGAATCTAAGTCCCTCCCTCCTGCACCATTTTTCCAGCCAGGCGTTCACCTGGTCTATTCTTCTGTTCCTATACTCACTAACACGTGGCACAAGAAGTAATCTTTAGCTTACTACCTTTGAGGTCCTGCTTTTTATTTTTGCTCCTAACTCCTTAAATTCATCTTGCAGGACCTCATCTCTTTTTCTACCTATGTTGCTGGTACCAACATGCACCATGACCACTGGCTGTTCACCCTCCCCCTTCAGAATATCCTGCAGTGGCTCCGATACATCTTTGACCCTAGCAGCATGGAGGCAAGGTATCATCCTGGAGACTCGTTTGCGGCCTCAGAAATGTCTGGCTGTTCCCATTACAATTGAATCTCTTCTCATTATGGCTCTCCCAGTCTTTTTCCATCTCTGTTGTGCAACAGAGGCATCCGTGGTGCCACGAACTTGGCTGTTGCTGCTTTCCCCTGGGAGGCCATCCCTCCCCCTACAGTATCCAAAGTGGTATGCCTGTTTGAGATGGGGATGGCCACAGGGGACTCCTGCACTACCTGCCTGTCCCTACTACTCCACTTGATGATCAACCATCCCTTTTCTGTCAATGCAACCATTACCTGCGGTGTGACCACCTCGCTAAACATGCTACCCACGACATCCTCAGCATCGTGGATGCTCCACAGTGAATCCACCCGTAGCTGTAGCTCCTTCATGCAGTTAGCCAGTAGCTGCAGATGAATACACTTCCTGCACACGTCGTCGTCAGGGACACTGGAAGTGTTGCTGATTTCACACAAAGCGCAGGAGGAGCAATTCATGGGTCTGAGCTATCCTGTCATGACTTACCTTCAGATTAATTAGTTACTCCCTATAAAAAATGGTATTTACTCGAGGGGCCTTGTTCGATTTCACAGGCTACAGACTACAATGTAAAATGCTTAATAGATTGCACTAATTAAAAGATCACACTTTAGTAGTCCTCACCTTATCATTTAAATGGTAGGTTTTGAGTTTATTTTTCCAAAAAAACTTTACTGTTATTTTGTTAAGCTATTTAAATGCACCAACAGCTGTTACTTACCCAACCAATCACGTTGCAGTTTCCCCGTGATGTCACTGTATTTTTTCCCTTCTTCAAATTGCAGTGCGCGCTGACACAGAGAGAGAGAGCCTGCTGCCACTCTGGTCACCAGGTGAGTCAGGGCCTCGAGCCCCACTCTTTCCTTTTCAGGTCCCGCGAGGGATCAGCCTCCTCCAAGGTCCACCTGCTGCCGCTCCGGTCACCAGGTGAGGAAGGGCCTCGAGCCAGGCTCTTTCCTTTTCAGGTCCCACTCCATATCATCCTGCTCCCAGGTCCGTTTACCGCCATTCTGGTCACCAGGTCGAGCTAAAGTATGGGAAATAAAGGTAAAGTATGGGAGCATCTCGGCAATAGTGACCACAGTAAAGTACACTTTCAGTTGATAATAAAGAAGGGCAAAAGTAAGTCGAAAATCGCATTCGTAGATTACAATAAAGCTGATTTTGAGGAGCTGAGGACAGACCATGGGGCAACAAAATTGTCCAAAAAAAGATGTGGTGCATCAGTGGAAAATACATTACAACAGCGTTCAACAGAAAGCCTGGTACGAAAATTTCGCTGAAGGAAAAGAACAAACTAAATACCAGTTAATGATCCATGGATGAGTGGAAACATGCGGGAAAATTGAGGGTGAGTATAGAGGCAAACATTAAGTCCATAAAAAAGTAGATGTATGCATAATATAAGAGAGTACGAAGAGACCACAGAGAATTAAAAACAAAAGTACAACTACGAAGGCAAAGAGTAACTATTAAATGAAATTATCAAGGAACATAAATGAAATATTGTCATATTTTACAGGCACATCAATGGAAAAGGACGCTAGGTTCGGTACAGGACAATGAGTGGGAATGCATGGGAACACCACCACCTGCAAGTTCCCCTCCAAGTCACACACCATCCTGACTTGGAACTATATCGCCGTTTCTTCACTATCGCTGGGTCGAAATCGTGTAACTCCCTTCCTAACAGCACTGTGGGTATATCTATCCCAAATGGACTGCGGCGGTTCAAGAAGGCAGCTCACCACCACCTTCTCAAGGGCAATTAGGGATGGGAAATTAATGCTGGCCAGAACAGCGACGTCCACATCCCATGAATGAATTTTAAAAAAAGAAGGGGAATAGAGGACAATGCCACAGGTAATGAGAGAGAGGTGGCAGAAATACGACAGTGATTATTCAGCTTCAACTTTTACTGCAGAGTTGATACAAGTGAATTTCAAATAAAAACGACTGTGTTGAACAAACTAATCAAACCCAAAGCCGTTAATGCCCCTGGACAGAGTGGAATGCATCCACACACTTTGAAAGAACCTACAAAAGAGATAGCAGAGACATTAATACACATGCTTAATAAATTGTTAGAAAAAACGAGATTGGGTGCCAGAGTACTGATTCATAGAAAATGTAATTCGTGTATTTTCAGGGGGGACAGAACATGACCAGAGCACTATATACCAGTCAGGGTGGGAAGTTAGGGTTGGTTGTTGATATAATCAATTCTGAGGAGGACTACAACAAATTACGGGTAAGCATTAATCAAAATTAATTTCAATGCAGAAAAATGTGAGGTAGCACATTTTTGTAGGGGGAGTAGGGAATTTGTTTATTTCTTGCACGTTGCGAGTCTATGTGGAGAAGAACAAAGAGATCTCGCTGCACAAACACACCCATCACTAAAGGTTACGCCATACGTTAGGTATTTCATAACAGAGGCACCGACGACACTAGGCTTTATTCTGGAGGGATAGAAAGGAAAAAGGGGGAAAGTTAACCGAAACTGGTATTGACCCTTGATTAGATCACAGATATAGTTCTGGTCGCCATATTATAAAAGGATATGGATTCAATGGGAGGGTGAAGAAAAAAAAGTACAACGAAGTACCAGAAGTAAGTTGGTCTACATATCACGAAGGAATAAACAGGCTAGGATTTTTTGTTCACTTGAATACAAGCATTCAGGATGACATAATTGATGTCTTTAATATTATGCAAGGTATTGATAGACTGGATAGCATAGTATACTTCCCCTACCTTCCTGGCATTTCTTAAGATCTGTAGGGCACAATTGAAAATCGTTAATGCTACATATAAATAAATTTTTGTGTGGACAATTACCACAACCCAAAGACTACAGGTACAACATTAGAATTGAACTTTGATGAGCTGTCGGTCCATCTATTTTCCTGGGATCCTGCAAACATGCAGTTTCAAGGCATATGGTGCAAAATTATGTGTGGGAGCCTTCCAGCGATTCCACTGTCACTGCCTGGGCCTGTATCTCTCTCCTTCCGCAGAACGTCCGATATCAAACAGTGGAATATCACGCAACAGTTTTAGAGGCGGAGTTACTTTTGTTGCTGCCACAGCCATCTATTCCAGACACCTCCCATGCGAGATCTATATACCTCAAAAGTTGCAGTAGCAAACTCAGATAATCTTGAGCTGATGGCCGCAATAGTGCCGTGGAAACTGTGGTTATTGAACAGCCAGATTCCTTAAGGAATGTCAACTAATTTCCATGACTCCTGGTAATTTCTCGGAAGGTGCTAACAGTATCCAAACGGCTCAAAAACTGCAATGCAAAACTCGGTTAATCCCTGGTGGCATCCCGGTATTTTGCAATGTTGCATTACCCGGAATCCTCCTACTTTGAGCACTGTGACACTCCGTGGCCCCACTCAGTACTTCAGTAACACCTGTACCGTTTCCCTGCTTTCATGGTTGCATTCAGACATGTAGTTACATTGGCCCACAGCGAAAATTCCCCATCACAACAGTTGCACGGTTGCTACCAACACCACAGGAACCATCTTTATCCGACTGCCAATTTGTCTATTTATTTTTTCACACTGCTCTCTCTATCTTTCTGTTTAACGATGTACGCATATGTTCGTCTCACTGTCTATCATCTGATGTGTCTCTCGATATTTTCATCTCTTCAGAACTGCATTTTTTTCTATTTGTATCACTTTAACTCTACCTGTATGTTTATGTCCCGATATCCAAATATTAACATCACTGTCTGTCTCTCAATCAAAAGACATAACTCAATGTATGATCTCAAAATCAAGTATATTGGTGAGGCGATCAAACTAATCTTTAATGACTGGCATGTTGTGGTTTGCGGTGACGGAAGCATGTTTGTCATTAATTTACCTGCAGATGTCCAGAGAATTCTTATGGACGTTTAATTAACTATATTTCCCTTCATCGGTCCTACTGTCTCTGACTGGCTAATTTTCCATAGGGTTGCACGATTTTCTTAGTACACGTACCATCTTGCTCCTTCTGAAGGTCTGTGGGGCACAAAAGAAAATCAATTTAATCTTCTTTCCTAATTCATTTTTGTCTGGAAATTCAAGATAGCTCAACGAAATCAAAGCAAAAGTGGAACTCAGGTTTTACTTGAGGTAAGACCATGTCATGTCAACTGGGCCAATCACAAACGCCAATCCAATTCAGCTGTTCCGAAGTAGCTCTCATATAGCACCAATAGGCTTCCAAGTGGCAGAAAAAGCGACAGGAAGAAGCAACATGGCCATCGCAAGTTATACAATTGGTGACACTATCAGGCAGTATTAGTTTATGGTGGTAATATATTGCTCATATTTCGGAGGTTGATATTGCATACGGTTTAGAAGCTTTTAGCTATGGTGACATTAATACCGGTTCAGAGGCATACAACAACAGCAACGAAATATATTTCCATGGAAACTTTAATATGGTGAAATATCATAGGTGCTTAAGAGGACAGTTGCAAAATAAAATGAAGCAATGAGCCACGTAAGGGTATACGAAGTCAGATGAAAAAATACATTGGTCAATGTGCTGAGCGGTAGAGAGGCACACATGTTGAGAGAGGGAATTACAGAACGTAGAGCCTCGGCAGCTTATGAATTGGACATCAATGCGGAAACAATTAAAATTGGACATATGCAGAAGTTCAGAATTGGATTGAGAAGATATTCTGGTGCTTGTGGAGCGGTGGTATTTGGTGTAAATTCGGATTGAGGCCACGGAGGAATTTGAAAACAAGATGATAACTTAAAATTAAGTAGTTGCTGAAAAGGCAGACAGTGTAATGCAGCAAAAACCGGCACAGAATGAGATCATTCAAGACAGCAAGGGCTGGACTTTGCCCTGGAGGCAGGGCTCAATGGGCCTGGATGAAAAGGCTTGGGGAATCCGACCATTGCCGACAATGCCCCCCACCGCACCACCCCCACCCCCACCCCCCCCAAAGATGTAATCCTCATTTTCTTTAAATCAAAGTTTCATAGTCCTTGATCGCCAGCCCATTAAAGACAGAGATCCCAGCTCCAAGAGTTGCAGGCCAATCAGCGGGCCAGCATCTAGCCAGTATTGGCAGCGCCATGGGAACGGCGGTAAATTCTAGTTTTGCAGAGGCCTAAGACCAAGGCCCCGTTCTGGAACCCTGGATCAAAGTGATGTCCGGTGGGCTCGCTGCTGCCTGTCTGGAAATCCCCGGCGAGGGGGTGGTGCGCTGGGGCTAGGGGTTGATTGCGCACTTTGAGTGTGGGGGGGGGGGGTGGGGGGGGCTGGTTGGCAGGGGTAAAGTTGTTCCCAGTGCTCTCCTCCGGAGGCCACAAATTGTCCAGGAACGATGGAGCAACAAAAGTCCACCGGGGAACAACTCAAATGACGTCATCTGCGTTTTGCGGAGGCACCCCACGCTTCTTGTACGGTCCAAGCGCTACTGAGAGGAGGCCTTTAATTGCCTGCTAATAGGCGACTTAAGAGGCACATTTGGCTTCTGAGCGGGAAGGCCTATCATACCCTCGGAAACATTGTTTGGTGACCGTTTGGTGATAGTCCCTCTACCCACTCGCCACCTCACCACCATCTTTCACAATAGCCTGTGCAACAACGTCCACCCCCAGCGCCCGTCCCCCTCACCGCGCCTCTGAACGTCCATCACGGACAACACAATAGCCTTTGCTGTGACCACACCTGTAATATTGTGCACAATTTTGGTCTCCGTGTTTTGGAAATGGCATGCTTGCAGTGGAGTGTCATTAAATTAGTGCCCAGGATAAGAGGGCTTTCCTTTGATGAGCGGCTGAGAAAGTTGGGCCTAAACTCTCTGCATGAGAATGGGAGATTATCTGATTGACCATTGCAGGATTATGAAGGGGCTTTTGGGATCGACACTGAGCGGCTTTTCATTGGCTGGGAAATCTACACCATAGCGGTACAGTTTCTGCATAAGATCATATATGACTGCGATTACGAGGTTCTTCTTCACTCAGCACAATGAATCTTTGGAATTCTATATTTCAGACTAATGTGGATGCTTCGCTTCCAAAGAAATTTAAGGCTGAAATATGCAGATTTTCGTTTTCTCCAGTAATCAAGTAATGTGAGCGATTGGGCAGGCAAATGGATTTGAGGCCAACGTTCAGCCATGATTATACTGAATGGCGAAGTAGGTTAAAGGGGACGAGTGGTCTACTCCTGCTCCAATTTGTTGTGTACTTCTGTTCATTTAATCTCCTACTACCACACTTGCCTACAATGCTTTACAGATCACAATAGTCTCTCGGTCTTTTAAACTGTCTGTTTCTGTCTTTCTGTCTCCATCATTGTAAGCCAAATTTCTCCTTCTGTCCGCCCTGTGGAACAAAGTAGGATTGTTATTTGTATCTCCTTCTCGGTATCTGTCTTTCCACATACGTGTCTTTCTACTCCTGATAACGTTTGTGTCTCTCGGGCACAAAGGCCTTATTTTCAATTAACAATAATTCTGATGTTATCAATGTTCATCATTATTGAGTGGTGTTTTTGTCTCAGTGGTTCATTACATCTCGCGCACGCCACAGATATTTGGCAGACAGTTCAGCAGCAACAGTTCCTCGAAGCCCACTGTCTCAGTCAGTTAAAATAAAGAAAAGTTACCACTTCATTTACGCACTTACCTTCTTTGCACTTTTTATGATCTGTAAGGCACAATCGAAAACCAGTAAAACTTCTTTCAAACTCCTATTCTTGCGGACATGTAACACAATCCAATGATAGCAAAGCCAAACTCAGGGTTTCGCTTTGACAAGAGATCTGTCCATTTCAGATCAAGTGATCATGCAGAGACTCGGTTCACGTCATATCGTGCAAATGCAACATTGAGTTACCATCGGTAACACCAGTACCATTCCCATGATTATTTGATATCCCAAGATTTGTAGTTTCAGGAGACGATGGTATGTGACACAGCAACAATTTACTGCTCTTCATCGACACCTTGCTACCGACAAATATATAAACCATTTGCCCAGTCCCATTCCTTTGCCTGTGGTGTCACCAAGACATAGTTGGCATACGGAATATTTTACTACATTCTTTGAAGACTTTCCACCAGCATGGTCAAGATTTAGGTATTGAAGTATCTACCAACTTCACGATGTGTGGTGGGATGGCCTATTTACATTGGTCCATTGGCAGAAACTAAACAGTAATTGCAATGGTCTAGCTGACACCACCGGCCTGTCACAGTTAGAAATCTTATATTTGAAATCGAAGTGCAATATTCTTCTGATAGGACCAGTCTTTAAACCTGAAAATTCCATAAGATAAAGGTTAATTCAGCTCCAAAGAAATGCATTCTGTCCTTGACCCCTCTCGGGCATCGTCTCCAGACAGCACTGTATTATTATCGGAAACCAATTATGCGGTGCTTCATCCTCTATTTTCTTCCTCAGCATTTCTCAGCACCTTGTCGAGCCATGTCTCTGTCAGCGCGATGGCATAAAATTCGAACATTACTACTTGCACCTGCTGCTCACCAACCTGATTTTACGCAGTATGTGCATTTGAATGCATACACAGTAAATACAATGCAGGCTTTATTGCAATCCCTTTCTTTCTAAGCAGTCCCTGCCCACGCTGTTTCGTTTCCCTTCCCCCACCCCCCAGAGTAATTCACTTTTTGTTAAAGCAACCTTTTTCTCTGTTTTTGCCAATTCTTGGTCCACCAGAATTCTCCTGTCCAATGTAACTTCGTCGTTCCCTTCTCCATGCCAAATTAATTTCAACCATCCCCAATAGCTCTGGCTCTGTTCCCTTTTCTGGTGCAACCCGTCTAACCTGTACAGATTCCATTTACCCGAGAGCAACTCGGTTATCTGCAGCTTCCCCACCCCGCCAGCCTCTGCATCATCTCTCCGACAGCTAATGACACTTGCTCCACGTATATTTGTCTAAGTCACAGGAATTGTCCTGGAGATATAAAACTTTACTGCATATGGATCCCACTGGGCTGAAGATATTTAATAGAATAAATATACTTCGGCACACTAAGTTTCTTTTTCTTTGTTTTATAATATTGCTTGATGCCCACGCTCGTTGCTCGCTGCTGCTGTGACCCAACGCTCCTCAGCAATGTCCTACATACCTCAAAGAACTCCGTAACACAGTCATCAAATTGCTGTCCTGTGACTTCCGAACTCTCTCTACTTCCCAGTTGCCACAACTGCTTTACGTTTCTGTTGGCCTCTGGCAATGCTTTCTCCAGGAGGTACTCTCCGTAACAGCCACTGACTCATCACTTTTATCTTTAGATATTGGGCACATTTCCCTCACGTATGCTCCCCGTCTTTGTGTCCTGCTAACTACCGGCCGCCGCTTTAACCTGTTCATTCCTCGCACTTTGTAGCCTCAGGCTCGCTCGCTCTGATTCCCCTTTGCACCTTGGCACAACTTTCACCTGTTGTTCTCTTGTAGTTTTTACCCTCAAGCTAGCTCTTTTCGAATTCGATCTTATTTCAAAATTTGAACTTATTTTTCTCAAGTTTTGAACTCGAGATTTGGTCATTTTGATTAATCAAGCAGTGGTCAAAATTCCAATCCCTGTGAAGACCTGGCGTTCCAAAACAAAATGGAAGGGTAAACCCAGAAACTACAGGGCAGACAATTCAGCTTCGGTGGTGAAACAAAACACATTTTGAAAACAGAATCTTTCACAAATTTGAAAAAAAGCCACTTGGACAAATGTGGATGAAGTAAATAAGTCAGAAGGAATGTCTTAAGAGCGAATCGTCTTTATGTATGTGTAATTTAGATTTCTATGATGTAACAGAAAAGGTTTATGAAGATATTACATTTGATATGGTGTGCATAGATACCCAAACGGCTTTTGATAAACTGCCACATAACAGGCAAATTATCAAAGTTGAAGCCTATGGAATAAATGGGACAGCAGTAGCATGGATACGAAGTTGGTTCAGTGACAGGAGACAACAGGAGCGGGGAACGGTCCTCTTGTGGACTGGAAGAAGTTATGTACTAGGATTTACCATGTGTCGCTAATAAGATCACCACTTTTCTTGATCTATATTAATGATCTCGACTTGGCTGGACAAGTCACTATTTCTAAATGTGGAGATGCCACATTACTTGGAATTATTGCGAATTCTGAGGATGATTGTGATAAACATCAAGGGGAAATTCAGAGGCTGTTAGAATGGACAGAATGGTGGAAGATTAAGACAATGCAGACAAATGTGAATTGCTGCATTTTGGTAATAAATTGAGGGAAACCATGATAAGATAAAGGATACACTTCTAGAGGGGATGAAGGAAAAGAGGGAACCGGGGAAAAATGTACACAAAACGCTACATGCGGTTAGCAGAATGATAAATCAGTTAACGTGGTATATGGATGCTGGGTTTTATAAATTGATATATAGAGTACAAAAGCAAGAAAGCTACGGTTAAATTTTGTAATGCACTCTTTCAGCCTCACTGCAGTATTGTGTTCAGTTTTGTGACCCCACTTTAGGAATGCTGTGACAGGATTAGAGAGGGCTCAGAGAAGATTTATGAGAATGACTACACGAATGAGGGATAACTGGAAAAGCTAGGGCTGGTCTCCTTGGAGAAGAGGAGGTTGACCCGTTCTTGGTAGAAGTGTTCAAATGCTTACAAGATGTGGACAGAATAGACAGAGAGAAACTGTTTCCATTTCTGTTATGGCTGAGGACTCGAGGACATCAATTTATTGTGACTGGCAAAAGGGAAAAACAAAGGCGACATTTGGAAAACTATTTATTTTGCGCATTGAGTGGCCAGGCACTGGAATGCACTGCCGAATAATGTGGTGGGGCAGATTGAATTGTGGCTTTCAAAAGGGAATTCCACCATAACCTGGAGAGAACAAATTTAGGGCTATGGGATAAAGGTCCGGGAGAAGAATCTGTTGAATTGCTGTTGCAGAGAGTTGGCATGGACATGACGTGTAGACTGGCTTCCTTATATCCTGCAACAATTGTATATTTTATGCTTCTATTATGGCCTTGCCGTGTTTAGTATGTCAATCATTTGAAGGCAGGCTGCAGTGGCTTAGTTGTAGAAATAGGTGATGACAATCATAAGCAAAGCTTAAGAGTGAGGTGAGCTGTGGCTAGGATCTCTTCAACTGGGGCTACCCTGCGGCTCCAGCGCAGCCTCAGTCTTCTGAGAAGCATCCAGTAATAAGACTGGAACTGTCAGAGATCGCTGATCTTGTTTCTACATGTTTCTGCAGATCAATCAATGGCCAAGAGCTATGCCGCCACGCCCTCCACGGAGATGTTTTCGACTGGATTTGGCATTATTAAATAGCAGGACCCAGTAAAGCTATTGGATTATTCCCGAAACAAGTACAAATTGGTGCAGGATCAGATAGATAAGGGGAATTTACAGGCAGATAAAGGACTGGTGTGATGCAGAGTGTTTCATTTCCATGTGACACTGCGACAAGCTTTGAGGTAAGAAGGAGCTGTACCAATTGTCCAGGCCCCACTTGAATCGGCATGGGCCACATGCCGCAGCAGAATGGGTAAATTGGAATTCGCCAATGAAGCGAAAAATTGTGGAGGGAGCTTCAAGAAGCCTATGCATCATAACTGAAAACAAAATAATGAAGTAGTGCATAGCAAAACAGAAAGGTCTTGGAGGACACTGATGGAAAGGGAAGAACTAGAATTATATAACGGGAGTGTAAAAAGAAAATGGCTAAACAGTAACTGAGGGGAACTCCGGATACAGGAGTTAAAATACAGTGTCTGTAATAAAACGAAGGAGGTGGGGGCAATCAGGCATTGGGAGGAACCAGACAGATTTTGCATGACTGAAACATAATGACAGAAGATATAGAGCTACGAATTCAACATTGCAGTGTGCAACATCTTTAGAAAAGATAGAAAGGTGAAAAAGGGAAGGTAGATTAGCTGTACCTGTTGGCCATAACACAACGACAGTGGAAGAAAAGGAAATATATGTCAGCAAGACAAATATATAATTCATTTTGATGGTGATAAAAGATGAAATAGGAACCATCAAATGTATAGGTGCAATTTATAGATCGGCTAATACTGGAAGGGAGGTGCTGGGAAAAAATATTCATACATATTAGGGAATGAAGGTAAAATGCAGAACAGTTATAACTGAAATTTCTACTAGCTAATATTAATTGCACAGAAAAGCTAGGTATAGGGGAAAAGGGAATAGAGTTCCTAAAATTGATGGATGACACCTTTCTAACCAAATATATATAAAAAAAACTCAAAAAGGGAAAATTCACTATTGGATCCAGTAATGGGGAATGCACCAGTAAAGTAGGGGAACATCTCGGCAACAGTGACTACAGTAAAATACAATTTCAGTTGATAATAAGGAAGCCCATAAGTAACTGGAATACCGCATTTGTAGACTACTAAAGCTGATTTTGAATAGCTTAGGACAGACCATGGGACAGCAAATTGGCCAAAAAAAGATGCAGAACATCAGCAGAAATACAATTACAATAGTGTCCAACACAGCGCAGGGAAGGAATATTCCACTGAAATAAAAGATCCGTGGATGAATGAAAACATGTGAAAGCAATTGAAGGGGAGTATAGAGGCGTAGGTTAAGTACATAAAAAGCAGAAGTGTGGATGATAACAGAGAATACAAAGAGATAAGCAGAGACGTAAAAGCAAAAGAACAACTACGAAGGCAATGAGGAAATATCAAATGATTATTATCAAGGAAAATAAAACAACATATTAAAATATTTTACAGCACATCAATGGAAAAGAACGTTAGTTTCGGGATGGACAGTGAAGGGATATGCAGGGTAATATCACGGGTAATGAGAGAGACGTGGCAGAAATGCAATGATAATTATTTTGCTTCGACTATTACTATGGAGGTAGACCAGATAAAGATGGCATTGTTCATTCAGATAAGTAATGAAATAAGTGCATTTATAATAAACATGGACTGTGTTGAACAAACTAATTACAGTCAAAGATGTTAATGCCATGGGTCAGAGTGGAATGCATCCAGACACTTTGAAAGAATCTACAGAAGAGATAGCAGAGGCATTACTACACAAGCTCAATAAATCGTTAGAAAACAAAAGAGTGGAGTGCCAGAGAACTGGTGCATAGCTAATGTAATGCGTATATTTGCAATGGGGACAGAACATGCCCAAGAAAATTGTAGACCAGTCAACTGAACATCGCTGGAAGCAGAAAAAAAAACAACAATGTAATCTCTATTAAAGGAGAGAATGAATAACATCTAGAAAAGGAAAATAAAATAATGCAAAATCATCATTGATTTCAAAAGGGAAACTTGCTTGACCAACCTTACTGAGTTTGTTTGAGGACTAAGGACGGACAGTAGGCAGTGATAATCCAGTAGATATAGTTTATCAGGATTCCCAAAAGGCGCTTGATAAGGTGCCACGTAATAGATCAATTAATGTGGTCAGAAAATGTGAAATCAACAGACAACTGGCAGAATAGATTGCTATCTGGCTCCAAGAGATAGAAAAGTGGATGAGAATAAAGGGTAATTATTTAGAGTGACAGACAATGGCAAGTGGTGTTCCACAAGGATCATATAGGGAACACTGCTGTTCATTGTTTACATTAACGACTTCAACTTTGAATCCAAAACCTTATTTCTATATATTCGCACCAAACAATCTGGCCAGGTGCTTGGGGAGGGTGTGTGGGGTGGGGCGGGGGGGATGGCACGGTGCAGAGTGGGGGCGGGGAGGGGGGAGCTGGGTGGCGGTGGTTATTGGTCTATTCAGCTCTCAAGAGCACGACAACTAATTACCAGTGAGCATTAATAAACCTCCATAATGGGTATGTAATTGGGAGATTTATTTCAATGCAGATAAATGTGACGTAGTATAATTTGGCAGGAAGTGTAGGGAGGTTGTTTATTTCTTGCAATCTGCGATTCTATGTGGAAAAGAACAAAGAGATCTCACAGCACAAACACAACAATCACTTAAGTGTTGCGCCATATGTTAGCTGTTTCATAACAGAGGCAATCAAAGCACTAGGCTGTATTCGAGAGGGACAGAATGGAAACGGAGGAAAGTTAACCTAAACCAGTATTGACCATTTCTTTGATGACAGTTATAGAAGTGTTTACAGTTCTGTTCGCCATATTATAAAAGGATATGGAGTCACTGGACATGGTGAAGAAACAAATTCAACGATGCACTGGAAGTAAGGTAGTGTCTGTACCAGGAAGGAGCAAAGAGGCTGGGTCTCTTTTCGCTTGAATACAAGGCTTCAGGGTGACCTAATAGAGGTCTTTACAATTCTGTAATGTATTGATAGACTGGAGACAAAGAGAATGCTTGCACTTGTGGGATGACGATAAGGAGAGGCCGTCAGTATAACATAGTTAGCAAGAAATTCAGTAGGAAATTCAGAAGAAAAATATTTACCGAAAAAGAGGCAAGAATGTAAACCTTCTTGCCACAGGGATTGGGCTAAGTGAATAGAACATATATCTTCAAGGGGAAGCTTGTCAGACATATGGCGGAGGAGGAACATTAATTGTTACTATCAAAGATTTAGATGAAGATGATCATGTGAAGCAGAACTGCAGGGATAGCATCTCTAGGCCAAATTACTCGTCCCTTTGCTCTATATTCTAGGTATTTCTGTACGAATTCGGCTGATTAAACAAACTTGGAGGGCGATTTCCTGAGTCTGCATTCTGCCACATTGCTGGCTGTCAAAACACACTTGTCTCCCTGTCTCTGACTATCGATGTTCACATTTTACATTCTGTCTCTAAATCTATTAGTATATTTTCAGTATGTATTTCTCCCTTTCTCACGATTTCTGTAATTTTTTCTGTCTCCCGAGCTCTCTGTCCGTCGATGCACATACTTAACTCTGCTTCTGCTATTCCATGTCGCTCTGCCTGGCGTCTCCTATCTGTGTCTCTGTCTGTCTTGTTGCTCTGACTCTCCACATCTCCCTTATATTATTCTCTTTGCCTATAAACGTCTATTTCCTGTTGTTGCTCTTCTTATCAGCACTTGTTTCTGCTTCTCGATCGGTCAATGTGCATCACATATCTCCCATTCTCTCGCCCAAACTAATTACGTATCAGTATTTTGTCTCACTAGGTCAGCATTTTATTTACTTTTCTATCTCTTCATTCATCAAAGTCTGTGCCTTTTGTCTCCAGATGTATATCTCTCTCTGACACAAAGACCTGACTTTGCAGTCAGTACAATGATGAGGATGTCAACGTTCATCCTTTATAGCTCGTACTTTGCAGTCAGAGGCAAAAAAAGTATTCACCATTTGCCATAATTACAGCTATCATAGACTTTCTGCAGACTGTGCATTGATGATGGATCCTAGCATCACTGCAATAATTACAGTATCGGCCAGATACAAATAGAAGCGCAAGCATAGTATTACTTTCCCTGCCTTCCTGGTATTTCTTAGGATCTGTAGTATCTTTGTTGCTGTCATAGCCATCTATTCTAGACACCTCCCATTACTTCACCTCCATCCAGCTGATAGGAAGATTAAATGTAATCCAGAGTAAATACATCCTTTCCCTTTTCTCTGCAGCTGACCTAAGATGAATGTAGTCCAAAAGTGTTGGAATCTGTGGTTACTCAGTAACTAGAGATAATTGGGACTGTCACCTCTTTTCCAAAGAGTTTTAAAATTTCATGAATGGGAAATGCGAGATCCACATATCTCAAAGGTTGCAGCAGCAAGCTCATTTAGTCTCTGCCGCATCCGTGTATTCTGTGTTGTTGCATTAATCGAGCTCCACCTGCATTATGAGATATGTCACTTCAAGGCCCCATTTATCACATCGGCAACATCTGAACCTTCTCCCTCGCTCTGTGGACTTGTGGTTACATGGCCCACAGCGTTGAATCACTTTTCAGCCATTACAAGTTTGCCAGCAACATCACAGTGACCATTTCTGCCCCCCATCTCTCTGTCAATCGGTTTTCTATATTTCTTTCCCTATCTTCATGTTCACTGAGGTATGAATAGTTCTGTCACACCATGTACCATATTAAGTGTTTTGCAACCTTTCTGTCTCTTGACATCATTACATCTTTGAGACCTTGTATCATTCTGTCTATCAATATATTAGAATTCCCACCTATGTATGTTAACATATATGTGCCTCTGTTGCTCAGTCTGCTGACATATCTCAAAACACGAATTCAATGCTAAGTATATTGGTGAGGTTATCAAAGCTCATAATTCATAGCCCGTATAATGTGGTCAGCAGTGAAGGATTCATGCCCGCCATTCAATATATTTGCAGCTCACAAATAACCTCTTAAAGATGTTTCAGTGGCAATTTGTCCGACTATTGCTCCTGCTCATTTTCCCATAGGGATACAACTATGTTCATCATGCTGTTACCGTCTTGTCCTTTCTTCAGATCTGCAGGGCGAAAAATAGAATCACTAAACGTTCATTTGAAAAAAAAACACATTTGCGTACATATCTCAATGTCCGAACTCAAAATCAAGTATATGAGGCTGTCAAAACTGATGATAAATGATTGGCATTTTGTGGTCTGCAGTGAGAGAATCATGTTTGTCATTCATTTGACCTACTCTCCGTAGAATTCTTATGGACATTTTAGTGGCAATATTTCCCTTCATCGGTCCCACTATCTCTGACTTGTTCATTTTCCAATAAGGTTGCACGATTTTCTTAGTGCACGTACCATCTTGCTCCTTCTTAAGATCTGTGGGGCAGAAAAGAAAATCAAAGTAACCTAATTTCCTAAATCATTTTTGTATGGAAATTTTACATAGCCCGACGACAGCAAACCCCAATCTAGGACCCAGGCTCTACTAGAGGTCATGTTATGTCATGTCAACTGGGCAATTCACAAACACAGTTCCAATTCAGCTGTTCCAATGTGCCACGCATATATCACCAATGGGCTTTCAAGTGGCAGGGGGAAAAAAACGACAGCAAGAAGCAACATAGCCATAGTAAACAGTACAATTGGTGACACAATCAGCGCTGTATTAGTTTATGGAGGTAACATATTGCTCATATTTCTAGCCTTGATATTGGATCCGTTTTGGAAGATTTTAGCTGTGGTGACATTGATAACAGTTACAGACAGATACAACAATAATGACAAAAGAGTACATTAACATGGACTCTTTAATATGGTGAAATGTCCAAAGGCACTTAACACGAGAGTTACACGATGAAATGAAGCAACGAGCCACGTAAGGGTATGCGCAGTCAGAGAAAATAAATACATTGGTCAATGCGCTGGTTTTTATGTCTTTCATGAGGCAGGAGAGGGAGAGATCAGAAATGTTTAGGGAGGGAATTGTAGAACATAGTTCCTCGGCAGCTTATGGCATGAACATCAATATAGGAAGAAGTAAAATTAAACATATGCAAAAAGTTCAGAATTGGATTCAGCACATATTCTGGTACTTGTGGGGCGGTGATATTTGATGCAAAATGGGATTGAGACCATGCAGGCATTTGAAAACAAGAGGATAATTTAAAATTAAGTAGTTGCAGAAAAGAGAGGCTATCTATGTCAACCAAAAATGGGCACAGAGGGAGATCATTCAGCACACCAAGGGCTTGACTTTATGCTGGAGGTGGGGCTCAATGCGACTGGATGAAAATGCATGGGGGAATCCTGCCTTTTCCTGTCATTCCTCCCAATAAGTGAAACTCGTTTTTTCTTAGATCAAATTTTTGCAACACTTGCTCACTTTAAAGTCAGGGATCCCGCCTTCAAGAGCTGCCGGCCAATAAGAGGGCCATCAGCTAGGCAGTATTGGCAGCGAAACGGTAGCGGTGGACAATGCCGGCACTGCAGAGGCCTCAGACCCATGCCGAGTGCGTGAACCACGGATCAGAGGTAGGTTAGACAGTATCTCTGCTGCCTGTCTGGAAATCACTGGAGAGGGGCAGTGTTCTGGGTCCTGAGTTTCTTGCGCACGTTGAGGGGGGGGGGGGGGGTGTTGGCAGGGGTAAGCTTGTTGCTAGTGGACTGCTCCAGAGGCTGCAAATTGCCCAGGAAGAGGGACCAACAAAAGCCCACAGGGAGGGCACCACGAAAGACAAGGTGTCATCCACACATTGCGGAGGCATTTCACGTTTTTAAAGGCGACTTAAAGGCCTCATTTGGCTTCTGAGCGGGGAGGCCGATCGTATCCTCGGCATCATTGTTTGGTGACAGTGTGTGATAGTCCCTCTACCCACTCGCCCCTCACCTTCATCAGTCACCATAGTCTGTGCTTCTCCGGCCTCTGAACATTCCTCAGGGACCACACAAATAGCCTTTGGTGAGACCACGCCTGGAGCAGTGTGCCCAATTTTGGTCTCCATATTTAGGGAAGGATATACTTGCATTGGAGGTTCACTAGATTAGTACCTGGGATGAGAGGGTTTTCCTAGGCTGAAAAAATTGGGCCTATGCTCTCCATATGAGAATGAGAAATTATCTGATTGACGCTTGCAGGATTGTGAAGGGGCTTTATGAGATGAACACTGAGCGGCATTCCATGGCCTGGGGAATCTAAGACATGGTGCTGGAGTTCCAACATAACATCATATAGGACTGTGATTATGAGGTATTTCTTCAGTCAAAACTGATGAATCTTTGGTATTCTCTATTTCAGAGATTGTGCATTCTTCATTTCGCAAGATATTTAAGGCTGAGATATGCAGATTTTCGTTTTCTCTGGTAATCAAGGAATGCTAGGGATTGGGCAGGCAAGTGGATTTGAGGCCAAGGTTTAGCCGTGATTGTACTGAACAGTGAAGGAGGCGAAAGAGGTCGTGTGGTCTATTCCTTGCCCTATTCCTTTAATATCATTTTGTTCCTTTTTTTAACGTATCATTGAATATGCTACTACCACACTTGCCAACAATGACTTACAGATCACAATAGTCCCTCGGTCTTTCAAATAGTCAGTTTCTTTCCGTCTGTCCCTAAAATTGGAATTCAAAGTACTCATTCTCTTCCCCGCGTAACAAAGTAGGACTGTTTTTTTGTATCTCCATCTCCGTGTATGTCATTTGATGTACTTGTATTTCTACTCTCTGTCAATGAATGTGTCTCTCGGTCTACTGATGTTTCCCGCCTCTCAGACATAAAGACATCATTGTCCATTAATAACAAGTGATGTTATCAAAGGTCATCATCATTGACTGGTATTTTGCTGCCCGAAGTTTAGTATATCTAAAACGCTCCACAGATGTTTTGCAGACATTTCAGCCGCAGCATTTCCTTGAATCACTTTCACCATCACACTGTCTCGGTCAGTTACAAAAAAGAAACGCTATCACTTCAGTTCTGCCGTTACCGTCTTTGCACTGCTTAAGATCTGTAAGGCACAATAGAAAACCAGTAAACATTCTTCCAAACTCAATTTCTTGTGTATATGTAATGCAACCCAATGACAGCAACGCCAAACTCAGGGTTCTGCTTTGAGGAGAGGTCGCTTCATTTCCCATCAAATGAACATGCAGAGACACAGCTTCATGTAATGAGCTTCAAATGTAATACTGAGTTCACAACGGTAACACTGGTGCCTTCGCCATGCTTCTTTAACATCCGAAGATTTGTAGTTACATAAGCCAATGCAATGAGACACCGCAGCAATTTTCTGCTCTTAATTGACATCTTGTTACCTATAAACGTATATCTAATTTGCCCAGTCCCATTCCGTTGCCTGTGGTGTCACCCAGACATATTTGTCATGCAGAGCATTTGACCAGTTTCTTTGAAGCGAATTGCCTTTCCACCAGCAGGGCTAACATTTCGGCATTGATCCAGTACACATTATCTACCAAATTCATGATGGGTGGTGGGTTGGCCCATTTACATTGGTCCAAGAGCAGAAACTAAACTATAATTGAAGTGGTCTTTCTGTCAGTTTGAAGGCACAACCAGACTGTCACATTTAGAAATCTAATATTTGAAATTGAGGTGCAATGTTCTTGTGGTAGGACCAGGCTTCAAACCTGAACAATCCGTAAGGTAATGGTGAATTCAGCCCTTGCGTGGATCGCATTCTTGGATTCGGGGTAGTTAGCAGAAAACTGTGACTCCGGGACAATGTTGCACTTTTGAGCTTCTTGCACGAAGAAGGGTTGCACAGCGACAGCATATTGACCTTGCAGCCAAATGTTCTACACTGCGAGTCTATCAAAGCCCAAGCAATCTGGCCTGAAGTCATTGTCTGGGGTCATTTGCTGACGATTCAATCTGGTTAGGAAAAGCTGTACGTGGATTGCTTGAGCCTCTAGCCCGACTACTCCTATGTTAATTTAATAATCTCCAAAATATACATGGATCCAACTCGTGACACCACATGTTACACGAGTCCACAGACTCTGAGCCATCATTTCTCCTATATTCGGACAATGTGAGTTGTTTCCTTTAAAAGAAAAAAAGATACAAGCAAAAGGCAACATGATCCATCTTTAAAGCATTTCCAATGCTCCTGAAAATATTTCTGCATTGCTCCGCTGGCTGTGGTTGTACCACCACCACTCCCATTGCAAGGAAATCTTAAGTGGTTGGTTCATGAAGAATACATTTATTTTATCTTATTTGCAAGTCTTCTTAAATGGGTATTCAGATAATTTTAGATGTGACTTTCTTTACAATTCTATGCCGGGACCCCACTTGGATCAGAGCCCACATCAGCGTGTGACTGACATAACAGCTCTGAAGCAGCTTACGTCCATTGTTCAGTCTGTCTTGTTTTCCCTATGGCTATCAAAGCATATACTTAAAATCGTTCAACATTTTCTGTCCATCTGTCCATTATCCGTGTGTATCGGTATATATTTGTCTCTGCAACTCTCTGCTGATAGCTCACTGCCCAGCAACTATCAGTTTCTTACTGTCCCTCGAGGTATGCATTCCTCAAGCCTGTTAATGGTTTTGTCTGTCTCTATCTCCTTGGTTCTCTAATTTGTCGAATTATATGTATCTTTGTTTCCCCTACTCCGCCTCTCTCTTCCCATTGACTCTTGCATATTATTCAGTCCCTCTATGTGTGACTATGTTCGTGTCCGTCTTTCCGTCTGCAGATTTTCTTTTTTTTAAATTCTCCATCATTCTATTTGCCTGTTCTTGCACATTTGTACGTTTATCTGTCTATCAAAATTCAATGTTAAGTATAACTCTTAGGCTTTTCAGTCTCATTATAAAGGTTGGGTATTCCACACAGAAGCCATTGGATTGGTTGTCACCATTCTTTGTATGTACAGATCTCCACAGGTTTCTCATGTACATTTCTGTGGCAACAGGCCCTCGTGTCAATTCCACCATCATAGTCTCATCCAACTTTACATCGGAATGCATTTACGTTGTTAATACACTTACCAGCTTGTTCCTTCTTATGATCTGTAATACAAAAAAGGCTATTACTAAACATTCTTTCCAACATCCTTTACAGGGGAAAAATCAAAGCAGACAAATGTAATAAACCAAAACTCAGGAAGCAGCTGTGATGAGAATTCGAGCCATGTCAGGATAAACGGATCATTCTGAGACACCATTAAAGGTCACATGGTGCACAAGTGTACACCACTAATGCCAAGGAAGCGGAATAGGTCAGATCTAAACGTTCTAGGGGCAAAGCATAAGAAGAGACATTTCAGTTAGAAGCTCTGGAATCCACTGCAATGTAAACCGGGAACCAACAACTTGGCAGTTTAGTTTAAAGCCTCCAAAACCACAATTAGCAAATGTCCTCGTGGGACCGTGGTCGCGGTCCTGCGAATATGCAACCTGGATGTATTGCACAGGTGCCCCCTTCCTCTGAACTAGTCCAAAGCTCCAAATATCTGATGTCCTTCCTCCTTCACCTGTCCTCAAGCCAAGCATTGACCTTCCTTATCTTACTATTTCTGAAGTTGGTAGGAGAAGGCACTTGGAGTAGTGCAGATGCCAAGGCGAGAGGGGTGGAGGAGCGGGGTAAGCACTTTTTTTCTTGCCTGCGGGATGCTCGGAAGGGGTTGATGGGAAAACATTAGTAGATTGGGACAGAGAGCTTTGGTAGGAAATGAAGTAAGCTTTGTTAATATTAGGCAATGAGATGACCATTGTTTGGTTGTGAAAGGGCCTCCATATCCAAATGATTTGGTTAAAGCAACCCGGGTTTGATTCTGGGTACGGTCTGTCTGGAGTTTGCAAGTTCTCCTGTGACCGCATGGGTTTTCGCCAGGTGCTCCGGTTTCCTCCCACAGCCAAAGACTTGCAGGTTGATAGGTAAATTGGTCATTGTAAATTGCCCCTGGTGTAGGTAGGTGGTAGGGAATATGGGATCACTGTACAGTTAGTATAAATGGGAGGCTGTTGTTCGGCACAGACTCGGTGGGCCGAAGGGCCTGTTTCAGTGCTGTATCTCTAAATAAATAAATAAAAATAAATAAATAAATAAAATAATAATGCATACTGTACTTTGAAAAATTTAAATATCTGTTAAGGGCTTAAAGTCCTGTAAAAATGACGCTGCCGCCAGCGCCTGGGCGGCAGCGCCGAATGCTGTTGCCCATGACGCGGCGGCCGCCCCCTCTCTGTCATCGGGGTGGGGGTCAGCGCTTCGCCCCTCTATTTAAATAAGCCCCTGCGTGAAATATCGTTGGGGGCTGTGCGGCAGCAATTCCATGTCGGACGGCAGGATAAAGTTCAGCCCCTCTCTCTGGCCCACTCCTCCTCTCTCTCTATCACTCAATTCACAAAACTTCAGGTTATTAAACCATGAGAATTTGCTCATCAGTATTATAAGTTGAATATTTTTGTTGACATCATAGACTTTATTCCCCAGTTACAAACGTCAAGTAAACTTGCCCCAGGTGATGCCAGAATAAAAGGCACCCCAAAGTATGCGCCTGATTCCCCTTTTGTCCAGTTTATCTTGAGTTGAGCCCTCACTGGAGCCCTGGAAAAAGCGATTACAGAACAGCCCGATTGTTTAAAGACTGTCACCTCCATTCCCTTATCAGTTATTATTGCTCGGACCCAAAAGGCAGCCTCCACGCACATTCAAGCTGCAACAAAATGCTTAATCCCTGCTCGCATTGATTCATCGAGTTAGCTTTACACATGTTCCTCCTAATTTGCGCACTGTACCCGTCAATGGCCCACACACCACAACGGTAAAAGCAGTACCTTTCCCATGGTTTCCCTTCCATCCCAAGATTTGTAGTTACATTAACCGATGGTATGAGACATTTCCCAACAATTTTCCACCTTCAGCGACTTCTTGTTAAATTTAAATTGATCCAGATTGTTCAGTCCTGTTCCTTTGCCTGTTGTGTCACCATGACATCGTTGGCATGCAGTGAATCTTACCAGCTTTTGTGCAGCGAATTGCCTTTCAACCGACAAGATAAACATTTAGACTTTGGTCCAGTGCCTATGCCTTACCGATTTCATGACCTGAGGTGCGATGGTCCATTCAGTGGTCCATCATCAGAAAATCCACGAAGCTTGGTGTGGACTATGTGTCAATTTGCAGGCACTGCCTTGCTGTATTTATAAATTAAATATTTGATGGCAGACTGCAATATCCTCGTTGAAGGCCCAGGCTATGAACCTCAGAAACCCGTAAAGTACTTCAGCCCATGAGTGGATCTCACTCTTTGAATCTGTAAAGATATCCTAAACATCTGCCTCCAGGACAGCATAGGCCTTTTAAGAACCATTCACGAAGAAGGGTGTCACAATGACGACGCTTTTGTCTGGCAGCCAACCCTACATCGCTGTGCCTCGATGAAATAATCGAAACCATTCCCTGGAGTCATTTTCTGATGAATCAATCACGTTAGGAAAAGTTGTATGTGGACTTCGTGAGCCTCGAAGGCTCCTGTCTTCATTCAATAATCTCTCTCTCTCTCTAATTTGGTGCGTTCCAGTTCAATCGAAGGCTAAAAGCCTCCTCATGAGTCTCAATTATTTATATGCAAATCCCGTTCACAGAATTTGAGTGTTGCAGAAAATAGAGACATGTTGTCAAAACTTCTCGTCTTGCACGCATCAGGGCAATCTGAAAGAATAGAACAAAGAACAAAGAAAATTACAGCACAGGAACAGGCCCTTCGGCCCTGCAAGCCTGCGCCGATCCAGATCCTCCATCGAAACATGTCGCCTATTTTCTAAGGGCCTGTATCTCTTTGCTTCCTGCCCATTCATGTATCTGACAAGATAGATCTTAAAAGATGCTATTGGGCCCGCGTCTACCACCTCCGCTGGCAACGCGTTGCAGGCACCCACCACCCTCTGCGTAAAGAACTTTCCACGCATATCCCCCCTAAACTTTTACCCTCTCACTTTGAACTTTTGACCCCTAGTAATTGAATCCCCCACTCTGGGAAAAAGCTTCTTGCCATCCACCCTGTCTATACCTCTCATGATTTTGCACACCTCAATCAGGTCCCCACTCAACCTCCGTCTTTCTACTGAAAATAATCCTAATCTACTCAACCTCTCTTCATAGCTAGCGCCCTCCATACCAGGCAACATCCTGGTGAACCTCCTCTGCACCCTCTCCAAAGCATCTACATCCTTTTGGTAATGTGGCGACCAGAACTGCACGCAGTATTACAAATGTGACCGAACCAAAGTCTTATACAACTGTAGCATGACCTGCCAACTCTTGGACTCAATACCCCGTCCGATGAACGAAAGCATGCCGTATGCCTTCTTGACCACTCTATTGACCTGCGTTGCCACCTTCAGGGAACAATGGACCTGAACACCCAAATCTCTCTGTACATCAATTTTCCCCAGGACTTTTCCATTTACTGTACACTTCACTCTTGAATTGGATCTTCCAAAATGCATCACCTCGCATTTGCCCTGATTGAACTCCATCTGCCATTTCTCTGCCCAACTCTCCAATCTATCTATATTCTGCTATATTCTCTGACAGTCCCCTTCACTATCTGCTACTCCACCAATCTTAGTGTCGTCTGCAAACTTGCTACTCAGACCACCTATACTTTCCTCCAAATCATTTATGTATATCACAAACAACGGTGGTCCCAGCACGGATCCCTGTGGAACACCACTGGTCACACGTCTCCATTTTGAGAAACTCCCTTCCACTGCTACTCTCTGTCTCCTGTTGCCCAGCCAGTTCTTTATCCAGCTTCTAGTACACCCTGGACCCCATGCGACTTCACTTTCTCCATCAGCCTACCATGGGGAACCTTATCAAACGCCTTACTGAAGTCCATGTATATTACATCTACAGCCCTTCCCTCATCAATCAACTTTGTCGCTTCCTCAAAGAATTCTATTAAGTTGGTAAGACATGACCTTCCCTGCACAAAACCATGTTGCCTATCACTGATAAGCCCATTTTCTTCCAAATGGGAATAGATCCTATTCCTCAGTATCTTCTCCAGCAGCTTCCCTACCACTGACGTCAGGCTCACCGGTCTATAATTACCTGGATTATCCCTGTTACCCTTCTAAAACAAGGGGGCAACATTAGCAATTCTCCAGTCCTCCGGGACCTCACCCGTGTTTAAGGATGCTGCAAAGATATCTGTTAAGGCCCCAGCTATTTCCACTCTTGCTTCCCTCAGTAACCTGGGATTGATCCCATCCGGACCTGGGGACTTGTCCACCTTAATGCCTTTTAGAATACCCAACACTTCCTCCCTCCTTATGCCTTCTTGACCTAGAGTAATCAAACATCTGTCCCTAACCTCAACATCCATCATGTCCCTCTCCTTGGTGAATACCGATGCAAAGTACTCGTTCAGAATCTCACCCATTTTCTCTGACTCCACGCTTAACTTTCCTCCTTTGTCCTTGAGTGGGCCAATCCTTTCTCGAGTTACCCTCTTGCTCCTTATATATGAATGAAAGGCTTTGGGATTTTCCTTAACCCTGTTTGCTGAAGATATTTCATGACCCCTTTTAGCCCTCTTAATTCCTCGTTTCAGATTGGTCCTACATTTGCAATATTCTTTCAAAGCTTCGTCTTTCTTCAGTCTCCTTGACCTTATGTATGCTTCCTTTTTCCTCTTAGCTAGTCTCACAATTTCACCTGTTATCCATGGTTCTCTAATCTTGCCATTTCTATCCCTCATTTTCACAGGAACATGTCTCTCCTGCACGCTAATCAACCTCTCTTTAAAAGCCTCCCGCATATTAAATGTGCATTTACCTTCAAACAGCTGCTCCCAATCTACATTCCCCAGCTCCTGCCGAATTTTGGTATAGTTGGCCTTCCCCCAATTTAGCACTCTTCCTTTAGGACCACTCTCGTCTTTGTCCATGAGTGCTCAAAAACTTACGGAATTGTTATCACTATTCCTAAATTAGTCCCCTACTAAAACTTCAACCACTTGGCCCGGCTCATTCCCCAACACCAGGTCCAGTATGGCCCCTTCCCGAGTTGGACTATTTACATACTGCTCTAGAAAACCCTCCTGGATGCTCCTTACAAATTCTGCTCCATCTAGACCTCTAACACTAAGTGAATCCCAGTCAATGTTGGGAAAATTAAAATCTCCTATCACCACCACCCTGTTGCTCCTACATCTTTCCATAATCTGTTTACATATTTGTACCTCTATCTCACGCTCGCTGTTGGGAGGCCTGTAGTACAGCCCCAACATTGATACCGCACCCTTCCTATTTCTGAGTTCTGCCCATATTGCTTCACTACTCGAGTCCTCCATAGTGCCCTCCTTCAGCACAGCTGTGATATCCTCTTTGACCAGTATTGCAACTCCTCCACCCCTTTTACCTCCCTCTCTATCCCGCCTGAAGCATCGATATCCTGGGATATTCAGTTGCCAATCATGCCCTTCCCTCAACCAACTCTCAGTAATAGCAATAACATCATACTCCAGTTACTAATACAAGCCCTACGTTCAGCTGCCTTACCTGCTACACTTCTTGCATTAAAACAAATGCTCCTCAGACCACCAGTCCCTTTGCGTTCATCATCTGCTCCCTGCCTACTCTTCCCCTTAGTCATGCTGACTTCATTATCGCTTTCCTTACAGGCTTTAGTTACTACCTCCTTACTGTCCACTGACCTCCTCATTTGGTTCCCATCCCCCTGCCACATTAGTTTAAACCCTCCTCAACAGCGTTAGCAAACGCACCCCCAAGGACATTGGGTCCAGTCCGGCCCAGGTGTAGACCGTCCAATTTGTAATAGTCCCACCTCCCCCAGAACCGGTTCCAATGTCCCAAAAATCTGAACCCCTCCCTCCTGCACCATCTCTCAAGCCACGCATTCATCCTGACTATTCTTTCATTTCTACTCTGAATATCAAGTGGCACTGGTAGCAATCCTGAGATTACTACGTCTGAGGTCCTACTTTTGAACTTGGCTCCTAACTCCCTAAATTTTGCTTGTCGGACCTCATCCCGTTTTTTACCTATATCATTTGTGCCTATGTGCACACCGACAACTGGCTGTTCACCCTCCCCTTTCAGAATGTTCTGCAGCCGATCTGAGACATCCCAGACCCGTGCACCTGGGAGGCAACATACCATTCGGGAGTATAGTTTTCGACCACAGAGCCGCCTATCTATTCCCCTTACCAATGTAAGGGAAATCAACTATTTTATACTGTATGAGAATTGAGTGTTGATTTGTTGGCAAGTTGACTCTGAATGGTAGAGGCGTTGCCATGGAGAATGCGCCAGTTTATGGTGACTAACAGTTAACTGTCCAGCTGTGTTTGAAATTTAAGTCAGGGAGTTTCACCTTGAGTAATCAACCTGCGAATGGCTGCCACTTATTCTGTTGAGCTGAAGCAGATGCAATGTGTAGAGATGTGCTTTCTGTCTACAAAAAACAGGGACCTGTGTTTAAATATACATAGCTCTGAGGACATGCAGGTACGCCACACTGCGAGCCCTACTGACAATCTTAAATTGGTCGTCAGCTTAATTATTCACACACTGAGGATTATTCAGCAAACGTTGTCCAATGTGGAATCACATCTAATATTGCACTCTGTGACCAACATATGCATAACTGTGCACATATTTGCATCTGTATACCAATTTCTATAACTTAAAGTAGATGAATAATTTATTTGTATCTGTCTATGATCCGTGTTTTCCGACGTATATGTGTCTGAGTGTTTCCCTATCTTTGTCTTTCAGGCCACCAATTTCCTTTTTCCCACTGCCGCACAATATATGCTTTACTCCATGCCTGCCAATGTGTTTATGTGTCTCTTTCATCCTACTCTCTAATTTTATTGGGTTATGTGTATATGGCTGTTTCTCTTATGCACTGACTCAGCACATTGACGCTTGCCAATCACTCTGTTTATCCATGTATGAAAATGGTTATATCTGTCTCGCTGTCCACTGATGCATGTTTTTCTCGGACATTCTGACTATTGACCTGTTCTTGGACCTTTATACCGTTATCTGTCTATCAGAATGTAACGTTAAGAATAAGAACGAGGCTTCCAATGCCCATTATAGCGAGCAGCTAGTTTACACTCAATGGTGCTCGCCAATAATCCTTGTGTTCATTTCAGCAGCAGCGGTTCCTCATCACAATCGAACCATTGAACAGCTTTATGTAGGAATTCATTGACTTTGTCACTGCACTAACCATCCTGTTCCTTCTTCAGATCTGCAGGGCAAAGAATATAGTTACTATTAAGCATTCTTTCCAAAACCTTGGTTGATGGTCAATTAAGAACAATGTTACCAAGCTAAAACACATGGCACAGCTTTGACACAATTATGTTGTTGCCACGCCTGATGAATCATTCTGAGACACCATTCAAGGGCACTTGGTGCACACGTGCACCCATATTATTCTAAGGAACGATAAACTTTCAGAATTAAGCTTTGTAATAGCAGAAAGTACGAAGAAGAATAACAGGTGTAAGGTTTGCAATCTGTGGCATTTTACGCAGGTTCACAACAACATGCCAGTTTAGTTTAAAGCCGCTCCAACCGGTTAACTGACTCACAAGGACACTGGTCCCAGTCCTGCTGCTGTGCAAGCTGGTTCTTTTGAATAGGCGCCTCATACCCCGAAGGCTGGTCCAAATGCTTCAGGAATCTGAAGACCTTGCTCAGGACAATCAGTGATCCTCTTTATCTTCCTATTTCTGCGCTTGCTCGTGCACTCCCTTCCCCTGCAGAATAATTTGCACCCTTCCCGCGATGTCTATTCACCTGGATCCAGTGGGAAACATAGCATGCGTGAATCACGATTTTGGTTACAACAATACCTGTCTTTCCCTCTGACTTCAGAATATCTGATTTCGATTGCATTTCTACTATCTGCTGCTCCCTCCTCTGCAGTGCAGTGCACATTGGCGCCAGGGTATGTTATGCACTGACCCAAGGTCTCGTCATTCTTAGCAGTCTCCAATGCAGAGTACCTGTTTGAGAGCTGTAGAACCCACAATGACTCCTGCTCTCCCTGCCTCTTCCTAATCATCTCGATAGTTGTCCATCTTCCAACCCGACCTCTTACTGGATGTGGGGTTATCATATCTTGGGATGTACAATACAGGAAAACACCATCGTCCTTCATGCTCGGCAGTTACCACAGATGCCTCTCAAACGCAGTGATACTGAGCTGCATCTCAAGCAGCTGGAGGCGCTTCCTGCACGCGTTCCCCACACCCACCGCCCCCACTCCCATAATGCACGAAGACGCTTGAAGTTCCACTTTGTGCAGGAATTGCATGCAACAGGTCTCCGCTACCGAATCATGATCAAATATCTCTCTAATGGCTCTCTTAGAATCGAATTAGTACCTAGTTTAAAGCGTAAGTTTTATTCATACATCTAGAGCTGCACAATGCTTATATTCTTACATAAATAAAAGCAAAATACTGCGGAAGCTGGAAATCTGAAATAAAAACAAGAAATGCTGGAACCACTCAGCAGTCCTGGCAGCATCTGTGGAAAGAGAAGCAGAGTTAACGTTTCGGGTCAGTGACCCTTCTTCGGAACTGACAAATATTAAAAATGTCACAGGTTATAAGCAAGTGAGTTGGGGGTGGGGCAAGAGATAACAAAGGAGAAGGTCTAGATTGGACCAGGCCACATAGCTGACCAAAAGGTCATGGAGCAAAGGGAAATAATATGTTAATGGTGTGTTGAAAGACAAAGCATTAGTACAGAAAAGGTGTTAACGGACTGAATATTGAACAGCAGCAAGTGCAAACCTGAAAAAAAAAACAGTGGGTAAGCAAACTGAACAAAGTAAGATGAAATGAAATAAATGCAAAAAAAAGATTGTAATAAATGTAAAAAAGAAATAAAGAAAAAATAACTAAAAATGAAAGTAAAATGGGGGGGCTGTCATGCTCTGAAATTATTGAACTCAATGTTCAGTCCGGCAGGCTGTAGTGTGCCTAATCAGTAAATGAGATGCTGTTCCTCGAGCTTGCGTTGATGTTCACTGGAACACTGCAGCAATCCCAGGACAGAGATGTGAGCATGAGAGCAGGGGGGAGTGTTGAAATGGCAAGCAACCGGAAGCTCAGGATCCTGCTTGTAGACTGAGCAAAGGTGTTCTTCAAAGCGGTCACCCAGTGTGCACTTGGTCTACCCAATATAGAGGAGACCACATTGTGAGCAGCGAATACAGTATACTACATTGAAAGAAGTACAAGTAAATCGCTGCTTCACCTGAAAGGAGTGTTTGGGGCCTGGGATAGTGAGGAGAGAGGAGGTAAATGGGCAGGTATTACACCTCCTGCGATTGCAGGGGAAGGTGCCATGGGATGGGGACGAGGTGGTGGGGGTAATGAAGGAGTGGACCAGGGTGTCGTGGAGGGAACGATCCCTTCGGAATGCTTACAGGGGAAGGGAGGGGAAGATGCATTTGGTAGTGGCATCATGCTGGAGGTGGCAGAAATGGTGGACGATGATCCTTTGGGTATGGAGGCTGATGGGGTGGAAAGTGAGGACAAGGTGTACCCTGTCACGGTTCTGGGACGGAGGGGAAGGGTTGAGGGCATAGGTATGGGAAATGGACCAGACGCAGTTGAGGGCGCTGTCAACAACAGTGGGGGGGGGGGCGAATCCTTGGTTGAGGAAAAAGGAGGTCATACCAGAAGCACCGTCATGGAAGGTAGCATCATTAGAGCAGATGCATCGAAGGCGGATAAACTGGGAGAATGGAATGGAGTCTTTACAGGAGGTAGGGTGAGAGAGAGACAGAAAAGTCGAGGAAGGGAAGGGAAGTGTCAGAGATGGACCATGTAAAGGTGAGAGAAGGGGGGAAATTGGAAGCAAAGTTTTCCATTTCGGGGCAGGAGCAGGAAACGGCACCGATACAGTCAGCAATGTACCGGAAAAAGAGTTGGGGGAGGGGGCCTGAGTAGGAGTTGAACTAAGAATGCACGACATATCCCACAAAAAGACAGGCATAACGAGGACCCATGCGGGTACCCATAGCGACACCTTTTACTTGAAGCTTATATTCTTACTATGCGTTCAGTGACTGTTATACATATATATTTCAAAATCTTTCCAGACTTCTGGTTTGAACGAAAAGCCCTGTTTCAAGATAGAACAGGGGAAATACTCAGCAAAAAAACAAATCACTTATCTGCTTTCCTTTGAACTCAGACTTTTATTTTTTGTTTCAGTTTTCACTCTCAGCTCCGGCAGTTCTTAAACATCCGCTCTCCCTCTCGACCCCGACTCTACGTAAACTTCGGGTACCCGCTCTTTGAAAATCTCGATTTCTCGTCTGTTTCTCCATATTTCTCCATCAAATAGTGGCCCTATAACAATCTGCATTTCAGCCACTTTTTAGTCCTCAAATAAGACCATGTTCCCCCTTTTTCTTTAGCGTTTTCTGCGTCTCTTGAGGCTCTATTTATACCTATTTCCAGGGCTACTTCCTATAGTACTCTGGGATATAGTTTATCAGGCCCTGAAGATTTGTCAGTCTTTAACCCCATTAATTTCCCAAGTACTATTTTATTTTGCTAATTCCGATTTCCTCAGTTCCGCCCTATCTTTAGACTCTTCATTCCCTAGAATTTTTGTGAGGTTATTTGGGTCCTCCTTAGTGAAGTCAGAAGCAAAGTATGTGTTTAATTGTTCTGCCATTCCTTTGTTCCCTTTATAATTACCCCCGTTTCAGACTGTAAGGGACCTACACTGGTCTTCACTAATCTTTTTCTCTTCACATATTTATAGAAACTTATACAGTCAGTTGTTATGTTGCCTGCAAATTTACTCTCATACTCTATTCCCCGTCCCCCCCGCTTAAATTACCTTTTTGTCCTGCTTTGATGAGTTCTAAACTGTTCCCAATCCTCAGACTTGCTGCTTTTTCTGGCCATTTTTTATGCCTCCTTTTTCGATCTAATACTATCCCTAATTTATTTTGGAAGCCACGGTTGAACCACATTTCCGGTTTTATTTTTCGACAGACAGGAAGGAATAATTGTTGTAATTCATGCACACAACCTTTAAATGCTATCCATTGCATATCCTTCCATAAACCCTTTTAATAAAGTTTTCCAATGTACCATATCCAGGTCGCGCCTCATACCTTCGATATTTCCTTCATTTAGATTCAGGACAATAGTTTTGGATTCAACTACTTCACTCTCCATCTTATTGAACAATTCTATCATGTTATGGCCGCTCTTCGCCAAGGGACCCCGCACAACAAGACTGTTAATAAATTATTTCTCATTGCATAATACTCTGTCCAGGATAACTTGTTCTCTAGTTGGTTCCTCAACAAAGTGGTCTAAAAAACCGTCACGTACACACTCCAGGAAATCCTCCTCTACAGTATTATTGCTAATTTGGTTTGACCAATCCAATATGTAGGTTTAGAAACCAATGATTACAGTTGTATCCTTATTGCATGGGCCTTTAATTTCCTGTTCAATGTAATCCCTTACATCTAAACTACAGTTTGGGGCGTATAGACAACCCCAACAACGTCTTCTGCGCCTTGGTTTTTCACTAGCTCCACCCATACAGATTCCACATCATGATTTTCCGAGACAAAAACCTTCCTCACTATTGCATTGATTTCCTCCTTTACTAACAATGCTATCCCACCTCCTTTTCCTTTTTGCCTGTCCTTCCTAAATATTGAATACCCCTGGATGTTCAGACCCATCCTTACTCACCCTGCAGGCATGCCTCAGTCTTTGCATCTATATCATAACCATTTATATCTATTTGCACTGTAAATTCATCTACCTTATTGTGAATGTTCCGCGCCTTAAGATGCAATGCCTTCAAACTTGCCTGTTTAACATTGTTAGTCATCTTAGCTATATTTTTCACGATGGCCCCATTTGTTTCTCACCCTTGTTTTCTCTGCCTTTCACTTTTGCTTCTTACCATTCTGTCTTTCATTTCTGACATTGTTTCCCTCTCCTCTGTCTCCCTGCTCAGATTCCCATCCCCTGACATTCTGGTGTAAATGCTCCCCGACAGCACTAGCAGACAACCACCCCCCCCAACCACGCCCCCCCCACCACCACCAACTCCCTCCCGCCCCCCCCCCAACCCCGCCGGGGAAATTGGTTCCAGTCCTGTCCAGATGCAATCCGTACAGCTTGTTCTGGTCCCACCTTCTCCAGAAATTGCCCCAATTCCCCAGGAATCTGAATCCATCCTCCCTACACAATTTATCCAACCAGGTATTAATTTAAGCTGGCTCGCACGTGGCACTGGTAGTAATTCTGAGATCAGTACCTTTAAGGTCTACTTTTTAAAATTAGTCAGAACTTCCTATATTCAGCTTTCAGGACCTCATCCATTTTTTACCTGTGTCGTTCTTAGTGATATGTACCACAACAATGGCTGCTCTCCTTCCCCCTTCAGAATGCCCCGCAGCCGCTCAGGAAAAGCAGCTACCGCATTTGCCCAAAGTGAATCATTCACACCAACCTCACCCTTCGGACCAAGCTGTCAGTCATAAGACCTGTATGCTCATCACTTTCCTGTATGGATGTGAAACACCGGAGACTCACAGCTACCCTGAAAAGTAGGTCGATATTTTCCATCTTTGCTGTCTTTTGTGTGTAATGGATATATCCTGGTAGGACAAAATCACAGGTGTGGCAGTCCTCTCAAAGGGTGAGCTCCCACCTATTTTGGTGCTCATCAGACAGAGGCGGCATCATTGGATCGGACACCTCCACAGAATGGAAAACAGTTGCAAGGACATTCCTTATGATAAGGTAGTAGGGGTCAGGTGACCAGTGTAACGCCTAAAGTTTCACTTCAAAAATGCTTGCCTGTGGGCTCCAAATGTTTGTATCGATTCGAGAGTAACACAACCCAAAGGCTCCTGCACGACACTTCCTGCCTTTTCCCACTATTCTGTATAGCCACCCATCTACGATCCAAACTCTGTCTGCCTGTGGGGTGACCACTCTTGAAATTTACAATCCGGGAAACTCACATCTGTCCTCATGCTCCGCAGTGACACCGACTGTCTTTCAAACTCAGAAATGCTGAACTCGTGCCCATCAGCTGAAAACACCTCCTACACTTGTGCTCACCTAAGGCAAATGAGGTGTTCTGAAATGCCCACTTGGTGGGGGAATTGAAAGCAACCGATCTCAGCTGCCACGTTGGCCATGTCATGGTCTAAATATCTCTATTCTTTCTTTTAGAGTCCAGCTAGTGCCACGTTAAATGTTTTAATTTTAATTATGTCCCGATACCTCGCCTATGTGAATATTATCAAAGCACTCATTGACATACCGACAAACTAGAAATATTAAATTTTCCGTTCATTGTTTAAATCAGCCCATATTTAGTTACAACAATGGGGCAATTCTCACTCACCAGTCCCTTACATGCTTTCCAATGGCGGAATACATCTATTTTATTTTTTTTTTGTCTGGACCTCAGCTCCCGCTCCTTTGACATGTCCGAGATGACTCTCTGATACCAGTCTTTTAAATGTATGATTAAACTGTCAGCTGTGACTCTTTTTAAATCTCAATTTCTTAATGTTTGCATCTGCATCTGTCTATTGATGCATTTTTAGCTGTTACCTGTCTGTCAATGTAATTGTGACTGTTTTCTTTAATTTTTCATGCACTATGGGCGCCAGTAACAAGGCCAACATTTGTTGTTCATCCTTAATTGGCTGGCGAATTCGTTGGTGAGACCCCTTTTTCAACTGCTGCAGTCCATCTGGTGAGAACATTCCCAGAGTGTTGTTATGAAGGGAGTTCCATGATTTTAATTCAGCGACAGAGAAGGAATGACCAACGTATTTTTTCTATCTCCGACATAAATACCTGATTCTACGTTAAGAACAGTGCGGGGTTGTCAACGATCCTCATTTACAGCTGGCGAAAGAATAGTTCTCGCCTTTCATTGTACCTGCGGGCATCTTCTGTATATTTCAGCGGCAATCGTTCACAGCAAAAAAATACCAACACTGGCTTGCTGTGATTCACAAAGTACAACAACGGTATAACTGCCCTTACCATCTTGGCTCTTCTTAAAGTCTGTAAGGCACAGTAGATCATCATTTTACACAAGTTAATGGTAACTACGTCAACCTCAAGTCTTAGCTTGCACAAGAGATTGGGACATGACATGAGATGAGGATCAAGCAGAAGCACAACTTCAAGTGATATGGCGCACAATTGACCGTGAAAAGTACGTATCTTTCCTCTAACAGGCGAGGGTCTCTTTCTCTCTCTCTTTACCCTCCCAAAATGTTACGATATTGTAACGAGGGAATAAAGTCCGCAGTTCAGATTTCCAGCATCCGCAGTATTTTGCTTTTATATTAATAAAGTCCGCATTATTGCCGGCTAAGGAAATTTGATACCACCATAGGCATAACTTTCGAGCCACGTCCTGTCACCTCCACAGTTACTTAGGTGATGATGCAATAAGATACATTTCAAGGAATGCATTTGTTTCCTGTTTTGCTCAGCACTTTTTGAACTGAAGCCAATGCTGGACCCTTGGAAATGTGTCACTACTAATCAACTACAATCTGTAATGACCATCATCGAATTTCCACTAACAGTTATTATTTATTGTACATTTAAAACGGCTCACAACCTGCAGTCACCAATTCGGGTAATCCTTGCTGGCAATGCAAATTCGGAAATGCCGCATAATCCAATTTCATCCTATTTTGGGAAGTGTTCCAGTCTATGGTCCGACTCATCACAGTGATAACATCAGCACTTTTCACTTTTTTTGCATTTACCTCAAGTTTTATAATTGCATGACCCACAGTAACAGGTCCCTTCAAGGCCATTCTATGTTCTTCAGAGACACCTTGTCCCCTGGAATTTGAAGCACAGTTCCAGACATTTTGTTCCAGGGTGGCAGGGCTTGTCGAGAGTGCTCCATTACCAGGATCCCGACGATACTTGTATTGGACTGACTTTCAGACTGGAGGAACAACCTGCCCATGTTTACTGACTCCACATTGGAAACCGGGGTGGAGTCTTCATGGTAGGAGCAGGAATTTAATATTGCAGTCTGAGGACTTAAAGGGACATCAGCATTTGCCTTCAACGGCGGATAGCGAGTCATCACCTGCGGCTCCATTTTAACTTCATCATGTTGAATATCCCACATTAATAAGGGGTCATAATGGCAGGGCATTCGTCTTAGAGTGACATCTGATGCTCTGCACATTTTTCAACGGACAAGAGCTATTGTTCCATATTAATTTCTGGAATAATTTTCTATTGCATTTGACATGATAGGAAAATTATCTATGTGCTACCTTATCCTCTATCCTGCCTCAGTTCAGCCTTCCATCAGCTTTTGTTCTGACTGACACACTACGACTTTGCTGAATTGTGATTAAAGGTCTCCTGCAGTTCTCAATTATCTGAGTGGTTCTCCCTTTTCCATAGCCCTCAGTGCCTGAACGTCTGGTTCTTTTGTTTGTCCTTTGGGCCTGGGCAAATTGTCCCTCTTTCGATCTCCAGTAGAGATATGAATCCCATTCATGACACCACAAGATACATGGTCCTAATGTTTCTGAGCCTCATTTCCTCAGAGAAGCACTAGCTCTATAGCAAGCCGACTTATTTGATCCAACGTAATACAAAGCAAGCAAAACAAACAGACAAAAAAACTCACAAGACATCTTTCAATATTTTCTACTTTTCATGAAGGTACGTCTCCATGCTCCAATGGCTAGGGCATGTCTATGAAAGCTTTTGGTGGAAATGACGGTTATGATAGGTTCTTTAAGGATCCACAGATTTTATATCCCTTGTGAGCTTTCTTAGTCTGTCCATATTTTAACAATTTTATCAATATCGGTAACTTGCAGGTGATCAGAAAGTTTGGCTTCTCTGCCTCACTGTCATCCATCTGTCCATGGATTCCAGTGTTGCCTCAGGTCTTTTGCTGCTGAAACTCTCGTTCATGCCTTTGTGACCTAAAGGCTTGAATATTCTAGTGCTTTCTTAGCCAGCCTCCTAATGCAAGTTGAACTCTTGCAAAACTCGTGATCCTATTCGCAGCAAATTCCATTACCCCTGTGCTAACTGATCTGAAAGAGCTGCCGGTTATGCAATGCCTCAGTTATAAAATTCCTATACTTCATTTTGAATCACTTTGTGTCCTGGTTCCTCCCTGTCTCCCTCATCTGTTCCAGCCCGTTAGCAATCCGACATATCAGGGCCCCTCCAATTTCAACACTTGTAGGGAATAAGATGAAGCAGAAAAAAGAGGTGTGTATTACAGAGGTCAAGTGAAAAAAAAAGTGCTAACCAGGCTGAATATAGAAGGTTCCAGAGAGAAGTGAAAAAATAAAATAAAGGAGATGCAGAGAGACAGCAAAATAGGAGACTGGCAGCCAACAGAAAAGGGAATACAATTGTCTGCTATGGGCAAATGACCAGAAAACTGTTGCTTGAAGGAGGAGGGCCAATTGGAGACCAAAACTGAATTTATGCATGGAGGCAGTGGAACATAGATCATAGAACAGTACAGCACAGTACAGGCCCTTCGACCCACGATGTTGTGCCGAACCTTTAACCTACTCTAAGATCAAACTAACTACCTACCCTTCATTCTACTATCATCCATGGACCTATCCAAGAGTCGCTTAAATGCCCCGAATGTATCTGCTTCTACTACCACCGCTGGCAGCGAATTCCACGCACCCACCACTCTCTGTGTAAAGAACCTACCGCTGACTTCTCCCCGAAACCTTCCTCCAATCACCTTAAAATTATGCCCCCTGGTGATAGCCCTTTCCACCCTGGGAAAAATAGTCACCTTTGACTATCCACTCTATCTATGCCTCTCATCGTCTTGTACCCCTCTATCAAGTCACCTCTCATCCTTCTTCGCTCCAATGAGAATAGCTCTAGCTCCCTCAATCTTTCATCGTAGGACATGTCCTCCAGTCCAGGAAGCATCCTGGTAAATCTCCTCTGCACCCTCTCTAAAGCTTCCACATCCTTCCTCTAATGATGCGACCAGAACTGAACACAATATTCCAAGTGTGGTCGAACCAGGGCCTTATAGAGCTGCAGCATAACCTCGTGGCTCTTAAACTCAATCCCCCTGTTAACGAAAGCCAACACACCAAACGCCTTCTTAACAACCCTATCAACTTGGGTGGCAGCTTTGAGCGATCTATGAACATAGACCCCAAGATCCCTCTGTTCCTCCACACTACCACGAATCCTGTCTTTAAGCTTGTATTCCGCATTCAAATTCGACCCTCCAACATGAATCACTTCACACTT
Source organism: Heterodontus francisci (assembly GCF_036365525.1). Classification (NCBI taxonomy): domain Eukaryota; kingdom Metazoa; phylum Chordata; class Chondrichthyes; order Heterodontiformes; family Heterodontidae; genus Heterodontus; species Heterodontus francisci. The sequence continues at coordinate 26,107,251 of NC_090409.1, read as the reverse complement.
TTCCAGGTAGAACTCCATCTGCCCAGCTCTGCATCCTGTCAATATCCCGTTGCAACCTACAACAGCCTTCAACATTATCCACAACTCCAGCAACATTTGTGTCATCGGCAAACTTGCTAACACAGCCTTCCACTATCTCATCCAAGTCATTTATAAAAATCACAAAGAGCAGAGGTCCCAGAACAGATCCTTGTGGAACACCTTTTGTCACCGAGCTCCATGCTGAATACTTTCCATATACTACCACCGTCTGACTTCTATGGGCCAGCAAATTTAGTATCCTGACAGCCAACTTCCCCAGAATCCCATGCCTCCTTACTTTCTGAATGAGCCTACCATGTGGAACCTTATCAACGCCTTGCTAAAATCCATATACACCACATCCACTGCTCTTCCTTCATCAATGTGTTTTGTCACATCTTCAAAGAATTCAATAAGGCTTGTGAGGCATGACCTGCCATGCTGACTGTCTCTAATCAAACTATGCTTTTCCAAATAATTATAAATCCTGTCTCTCAGAATCCTCTCCAATAATTTGCCCACTACCGATGTAAGACTGACTGGTGTATAATTCCCAGGGTTAGCTCTATTCCCTTTCTTGAACAAGGGAGCAACATTTGCCACCCTCCAATCATCCGGTACTACTCCAGTGGACATTGAATACGCAAAGATCATCGCCAAAGGCGCAGCAATCTCTTCCCTCGCTTCCGTTAATATCCTTCGGTATATCCCGTCTGGCCCTGGGGACTTATCTGTCCTCATATCATTCAAAATTTCCAGCACATCCTCCCTTTTAACCTTAACCTGTTCGAGCATATCAGCCTGCTCCACGCTGTCCTCACAAACGACCAGGTCCCTCTCACAAGTGAATACTGAAGCAAAGTATTTATTAAGGACCTCCTCTGACTCCAGGCACAAGTTCCCCCCACTATCCCTAATCGGCCCTACCCTCACTCTGTCCATCCTCTTGTTCCTCACATAAGTGTAGAACGCCTTGGGATTTTCCTTAATCCTACCCGCCAGGACATTTTCATGTCCCCTTCTAGCTCTCCAAAGTCCATTCTTCTGTTCCTTCCTGGCTACCTTGTAACCCTGTAGAGCCCTGTCTGATCCTTGCTTCCTCAACCTTAAGTAAGCTTCCTTCTTCCTCTTGACTAGCTGTTCCACATCTCTTGTCATCCAAGGTTCCTTCACCCTACCATCCCTTCCTTGCCTCATTGGGACAAACCTATCCAGCAGTCGCAGCATGTACTCCCTAAACAACCACCACATTGCTGTCGTGCATTTCCCTGAGAACATCTGTTCCCAATTTATAATGCCCAGTTCCTGCCTAATAGCATTGTAATTCCCCTCCCCCAATTAAATATTTTCCCATCCCGTCTGCTCCTGTCTCTCTCCATGACTATAGTAAAGGTCAGGGAGTTGTGATCACTATCAACGAAATGCTCTCCCACCGAAATGCTCTCCCACCGAGAGATCTGCCACCTGGCCTGGTTCGTTGCCAAGCACCAAGTCCAACATAGTCTCCCCTCTAGTCGGCCTATCTGCATATTGAGTCAGGAAAGCTTCCTGGACACACCTGACAAAAAACTGCTCCATCCAAACTACTTGCACGAAGGAGGTTCCAATCAATATTAGGGAAGTTGAAGTCACCCATGACAACAACCCTGTTACTTCTGCACATTTCCGAAATCTGCCTCCCAATCTGTTCCTCCATGTCTCTGGTGCTATTGGGGGAGTCTATAGAAAACTCCCAACAAAGTGACTGCTCCTTTCCTGTTTCTGACTTCCACCCATAATGACTCAGTAGACAAACCATGCTCGACGACCTCCATTTCTGCAGCTGTGATACTATCTCTGATTAACAATGCCTCTCCTCCACCTCTTTTACCTCCCTGCCTATTCCTTTTGAAACATCTAAACCCTGGAACATCCAACATCCATTCCTGCCCCTGTGATATCCACATCTCCGTAATGGCCACAACATCGTAGCTCCAAGTACTGATCCATGCTCTAAGTTCATCACCCTTATTCCTGACACTTCTTGCGTTAAAATAGACACATATCAACCCATCATACTGGCTGCAACTTTGCCCTGTCAACTGTCTAACCTTCCTCACAGACTCTCTGCACTCGGTATCTGCCTGTTCAACAGCTACCCCATCCATTGATCCGTGGCTCCGGTTCCCATCCCCCTGGACATGGCTGAATTTCTCAAAATATGTTTTCTTAGGATTTGCCAAGGAATATGACTGTTCCATGTTATAGTGAATGAACAGGTTGTTGAGACATTGCATTTTCTGAAAATATCACAGAGACTTACTTTAATTAAATTTGATTAATCCTATGTCCGGGTCGGATATATTCAAGTAGACAAATGTATGTAACCATGTGAGTCGCAGTGGCACTTATAATAATACGAAAATGCGAAAGTATGAATTAGGAGCTCGACCCTTTCAAGCCTGCTCCACCATTCCACAAATTTATGGCCGATCTGATTACTCCCCTTTTCCACATACCCCGCCTAAATTTCCAACCACTTGCTTATCAAGAATCTATTTACCTCTGCCATAACAATATTCAAAGAGTCTGCTTCCACTGCCTTTTGAGGAAGCAAGTTCCAAAGACTCACGACCATCTGAGAGAAAGAAAAAATCTCCTCAGCTCTGTCTTAAATGGGCGAGCCAGTATTTTTAAACACTGGCTCCTAATTCGAGAGTCTCCCAAGGGAAACATCCTTTCCACATCCACCCTATCAAGACCCCTCTGTGTTCCAATTAAATCGCCTCTTACTCTTCTAAATTCCGGCGGATGCAAGCCCAGCCTGTCTAATCATTCCTCGTATGGCAGCCCATCCATTCCAGGTATTAGTCGACTAAACCTTCTCTGTACTGCCTGCAACAAATCTACATACTCCCTTATAAAAGGAGACCAGTACTGAACACAGTACTCCAGATGTGGTCTCGCCAATGCCCTGTATAGTTGAAGCATAACCTCCCTACGTTTTTATTCAAGTACCTTTGCGCTCAATGATAACATTCTATTAGCTTTCCTAATTACGTGGCGTACCTGTATACTAACCGTTTTGTGATCTGTGCACTGGAACATCCAGATCCTTCAGCATCACAGAGCTCTGCAATCTCTCACGATTTTGCTAATATGCTTCTTTAATCAATTTTTCCTGTCAAAGTGGACAGTTTCACACTTTCTCACATTATTCGCCATTTGCCAGGTCTTAACCCACTCACTGAACCTATCTATATCCCATTGTAGCCTCCTTATGTCCTCTTCACAGGTTACTTTCCTACCTATCTTTGTATCATCAGTCAATTTAGCAAAAATACCTCCGGTGCCTTCATCTAAGCTATTTATATAAGTTGTAAAATGTTGAGGCCCCAGCACAGATTCCTGCCACACACCACTCGTTACATCCTGCCAGCCAGAAAATGAGCCATTTATTCTTACTCTTTGTTTCCTGTTAGCTAACCAATCTTCTATGCATGCAAATATGTTACCCCCTACATCATGCTCTTTTACTTTCTGCAATAATCTTTGATGTGGCACCTTATCAAATGTCTTCTGGAAATCTAAGTACAATACATCTACCGGTGCCCCTCTACCCACAACAAATGTAACACCCTCAAAAAACTTCAGTAAATTGGTTAAACATGATTTCCATTTCACAGAACCATGTTTACTCCACCTGATTACCTTGAATTTTTCTAAATGCCCTGCTATAACATCTTTAATAATAGTTTGCAACATTTTCCCCATAACAGATGTTAACCAAACTAGCCTGTAGTTTTCTTATTTCTGTCTCCCTGCCCCCCCCCCTGTTGAATAAAGTTAATTTGCTATTTCACAATCAAAAGGAACCTTCCCCAAATCGAGGAAACTTTGGAAAATAAAAACTAGTGCATCAACTATCTCACTAGCCACTTCTTTTAACTCCCGAGGATGAAGTCCATCAGGATAAAGGGACTTGTCAGCCCACAGCTCCAACAATTTGTTCTGTACCACTTCCCTGGTGATTGTAATTTTATTGGGTTCCTCCCTCCCTTCCATTTCTTGACTTATAGCTCATACTGGGATGTTACTTGTATCCTCATTAGTGTAGACCGATGCGAAATATCTGTCCAATTCATCTGCCATATCCTTATTATCCATTATCGATTCCCCACAATCACTTTTTATGGGACTAAAACACAGTTAATTAATGCTTTTCTTTCTAAAATATCTATAGAAACGCTTCATATCTGTCTTTATATTTCGAGCTACCTTTCTCTCGTACTCTAATGTTACATTCCTTAATGAACTTTTCGTCTTTCTTTGCAGTTATTTTATATTGTGTCCAATCCTCTGACCTGCATCCCATCTTTGTGCAATTATAGGCCTTTTTTCTTTAAGTTCGATACTATCTTTAACTGTTTTAGTTAATCACGGATGGCGGGTCCCACCCTTGCAAGTTTTCTTTCTCGTTGAAATGTAACTATTCTGTGTATTATGAATTATCCCCTTAAATGTCTGCCACTGCATCTGTATTGACCAATCCCTTAACCTGATTTTCCAGTTCACTTTAGCTAGCACTGCTTTCATGCCGTCACAATTTCCCTTACTTAAGTTTAAAAATACTAATCTTGGACCCACTCTTCTCTCCCTCAAACTGAATGTAAAATTCAAACATATTATGATCGCTGCTACCTAAGGGTACCTTAACTAAGAGGTCATTAATTATTCCTACCTCGTTGCACAATACCAGGTGTGGTATAGCCTGATCTCTGGTTGGCTCCAGAACATATTGTTCCAAGCCACTATCCCGAAAACTTTCTGTGATTCTCACCTTGGCTACCTGTGCCCATCTGTTTGTTCCAGCCTATATGTAGGTTCAAACCCCCATAAATATCGCTGCACCTTTCTGACAAGCTGCCATTAATTCTTCCTTCATACCGTCCGACAGTGTGGTTAACGTTAGGTGGCCTGTACACCACTCCCAGAAGAGACTTCTTGCTTTTGTTGCAATCCACCTGATCAAGACGAGAGTGCCAGAGTTCCAGAGAATTCCAAATATTACACCCATTCAGACAAAATGTGTCAGCATAAACCCAGCACAATTACAGGACGGTCAGTTAAAACTCGATGGTGGGATAGCTTTTTAGAAACGTTAATCTGGTGCCAAATCAACAGTCACTTGACAAATGTGGATTAGTTATCTGAAGCTAATTTTTCAATTAGATCAAATAAAGTGTTGATGAGATTAACCTCGTTGATGCTGTGTACATGGACTTCAAATTCGGTTAAATAAAGTGTCATATAGTAGGCGTTTAGGCAAAGGTGAAGCACCTTGAATAAAAGAGACAGTGCAAACATGGATGCAATGTAGGCAGAGTATTAGTGAATAGTGATAAGCGTTTGATTTTCGGATTGGTGGCATGTATATAAAGGTACCACAGTGTTCCTGATCTTTATAAATGGTCTCAATCATTAATAACACAATGGTGTTATTGATTGCACAAATCATCGAAGCATTGAGACGTGTGAGGGGATAATAATGGACTTTAAGAGGACAGAAACAGACTCGTGGAATGAGCGGATATGTGGCAGATCAAACTTCATGCAGGGAAGTGTGATGTAATACATGTTGATTGGAAGGACAAAAGAAGACAATATAAAATAAAGAATAATATTATAAAAGGCGTGCAGGTGCGGAGGGACCAGGTAGTATGTGTGCCCAGATCGTAGAAGATGTCAGAACAGACTGAGAAAACAGTTAATGAGGTATAAAGGATACTGGGCTTCATAAAGAACAGAAATACGCAATAGGTCTGGAAGCATCTGTGGCCAGAGAAACTGAGTTTCTGATTCAGGTCTGCGTTCCTAAAAGGTAATTGACCTGAAATATTCCCTCTCTTTTTTCCTCCACAAATGCTTCTGAAGCTGCTCACTATTTGCTGCACTTTCTGTATTTATTTCAGATGTCCAGCATCTGCAGTACTTAGCATTTTCTCTTCATAAATAGGGGCATAAATCAGAGAAGGAAGGAATTTATCATGAATATTTATAAGACATTGGCTGGGCCCCAACTGGAGTGGTGTGCACAATTTTGGACAGCACACTTCCAGGAGAATGTGAAGGTATTTGTGAGGGTGCAGAAAAGGTTGACCTGAATGGTTACGGAGACGAAACGCTTCAGATCCGAGGGGAGATGGGCTAGCTATATCTGATTTCCAAAAGAACCAACTGCAACACGACAAAATGCTTTATTTATTGCAGGGTGTACGAAAGAGCACCATGCTCTTAGTGAGAGTGTGGTGGCGGTAGAGTCAATCTTGGCTTTCAAAATGCAATTTGGCAATTATATGAAAAGGGTATAAAGGATACAGGATTACGGGGAAAAGGGCAGCAGATAGGAACCATCTAATTGGAGCTTACGACGAGTTGCCATGGACACGATGGGCCGAATGGCCTCCTTCATTAATTATTCTATGATTTCATTATTTTAATGGATATTTCAGTAGGGACCGTTCCTAGCATGATTCCTAACATCACAGTCTCTCCGAGTTTCATAGAGGAACACAGTGTTTTTGTGAAAACCCTTACCATCTTGAATCGTCTTAAGTTCTGTGAGGAACAATAAGCCATCATTAGATATTCATACCAAGATCTTGACGTAGGGACAATTAAGGCAGCCAAAAGATAGCGAACCTAAACACAGGACTCAGCTTTGACAGGAAGTCGGGTCATCTCATTTAGAGACATAGTTTCAAGGCAATGCGCACAAGGACTGCTCACATAACAACAAAGAAGGTTTTAAATCAAATTTGGTCTCGCAACATTCAAGTTGGTATTTGTACAGATGACAACAAGCTTGTTAAAAACATAGATTTTTAGTGGTAGAACTGGGGAATGGGTGGTAGAGAAGTTGGAAATGATTTAGTCTGGAATTACCGAGTTGTGAGACTCAGCAGTTAAATGTGCAGTAACTAATTTTAGAGAATTAAAAATCAAACATGCCCAGTAGGGCAGCTTTCATGCGGTCTGTTATCTAGGAAGATTGTAGGGCAGGCGTTTACAGAAATTGGGATCAACACCAGGGAGTAATTTGAATTCAAGTATGGTAATTGTGAAAATCGAGTTGTTGCATATCTGAAAAATAATATTGGTTCACGAGTAGTGGCACAGAATCAGGCCATTTCCAAGATGCATCTGCTAGGTTCTTGAAGGAGACTCAGGCAATATTCCATCATCCTAACCATGCAAATTTCACCCGTTTAATAACTTAACTAATATATTTTATGAACAGTATGATTGGCTTTAGAAGTAGTGTGTTCCAGATCGTAACTCATTACTTTAAAAAAATCCTGACCTCAATTCATGGACAGTTTGCCAATTGCCTGAAATCTGTGTATCCTTGTTAGCAAACGTTTGCCATTGTGTACGGTTTCATCCAATCGAAATCCATCTTACTGGACCCTTTGCATCTTTCATGACTTTTTCTGATGCTTGATCAAGCAAAGCGCCTTCTGAGTACCTAGCTCTTTGCTGCGTGATAACGCAGTGTGTTTTATGTTTCCTTCTGCTTTCGTAAACTGAACTATCCTGAGGCATTCAATACAGGCTCTGCACTGCCCAATTCTGTTACGTGCTAAATGTTCTTATACATACAAATCTTGGTTCACGAGTGCTGTGACGATGGCTGAGGTCACATACAATCGGGGGCGGCACAGTGGCGCAGTGGTAGCGATGACACGTTGGGCTGAATGGCCTTTTTTCTGTGCCATAACGTTTCTCTGGCTCTATTCTGTGCAATACCGTTTTTGCATTGACAATTAGCATCCCACAATGACAGTAAACTCAATCTCAGGAGAGAGTATTGGCGTGAAGTCACGGCATAGAATGTCAAGTGAGTCGATCGGGCACCCAGCTTCAAGCCACATGGTGCACAATACAGATAATATAACGCCAGAGATTGCCCATTGCTCTGTTTAAACCGTAATAAGGCAGAAAACGGCAATATTGTGAAACATGGCAGTAAGCTGTTCTAGAACTTGTGACATTAAATGTGCCGTGTTATTGGATGGTAACACTTTCTTGTTTACCAAGAGGTTCATATTTGCCAATCTTCGGAGTAATTTAGCTATTGTGCCTTTTTCTGCTTTATTGTGGTTTAGACAGAGCTATGGGCATTCGCTGACGTTATCGTAGATGCATTGTGCGACGTGTGGCTTGAAGCTCGGTCTCCGAATGACTCAGTTGACATTCTAAGCCCTGACTTCACGCCAATACTCTCTCCTGAGATTGAGTTTGCTGTCATTATATGCCAACAGTAATATTCATTCACCTGGCGTTTTTAGAGATTTGTAACGTCACATGGTGCGTCCCAGAAGCATATCGAACCAAATTAAAGATGAATATTCATAAGCAGATAATAGGTCAGATGAAGAACAGCTTGTACAAAGATAGATTTCAGCGGCTTACAGGTGAATCAGATGTAGAGAGGCTAAAACGGATGTGGAGAGCATTCCAGATCAAGGTAATCAGCGGCTACATTTGCAGATGGAAGTATCAAAATGATTAATATTGAGGATGCACAGGATGCCATATTTGGCGTAGCAAGAGACCTTGATGGGTTGTTGGTTTGGTGAATTTACCAGAGACTGTGAGCAAAGCCATGAAGGAATTTGAAAATGCACTTGAGGCGCACCTTTGGATAATGCACTATGTTAGAAGTGCTATGTGACTACACTCTGTTGTCGCCTTTGCTGCTTCAGAATGGCCATATACAAGCTAATCTATCCACACCTACGTTTCCATCTTTTAATCACCTGGCTTATCTCCCTCCTTTTGGCCTCTGACATATTGGAAATTCCTAACCTTAGGGGAACGTTGAGGAACGTCACCACATATGGCAGCTCGCCACGATTCTCCCAGGTCGTGATGTTAATATTTCGCTGTGCTGAACTATTATCGACTGCGCATGTCAATACTTATAATCGGATTATTTACAGCGAGATGAATGGTTCTTTGTAGCGAAGGGTCATCACCCCCTATCGCTTCGTTTGCCACTTCAAGGCCCTTTTTCCCTCTTGGAAGGACATTCCAATTTCGTTATCCGGGATGGATCATCTCATAGTGCGACGATTAAGTGACTAAAAACAAAATTTAATGGCCCTGAAAGTCTCCCGGCTTCTGATATTCCAGTTCAGGAATGCAATCTCATATACCTGAAAATGCAGACATTTGTCTACACCAGCCGAGCTCCACGGTTCTTACAAGAACTCAGTTTGAAGGACTTGCTTGGCCATGTTTCATAACTGAATCGTTTGATGGCAAGAAGTAATCTCCCCATGTAGGACCAGGCGCTGCAATACTAAATCAAAGAAACTTAAAGTGACATCAGGACTGGTGAGAATTTGCACCTTCAATTGCCAAGGCAAGGTACTCCTTTTGAACATCATCCACTGTAAGTGCGCCACAATGACAGCGTGTTTCTCTTGTGGACACCCTTGGCGCTCTATGCATTTATCAACGGCAAAGAGGTATGCTGCCACTCCATCCAATGGAATTTTTTTCTGCTTTTATTAACGGTTGGATGGGCCTTTCCTGAGTGCCTTCTATCAACGTATGAATATTTCTGACTCTCTGATTATCGAGATTCCTGCAAATCCTTCCACTCAACTATGTATAGCGTTCTTTCTCTCTCTCCTAACGGCACGCTTCCCTGTCTCTCGACGTCTTTATTTTTCTTTGTCTCTCTTGAGTCTCTATCAATAAAAATGCGTCACTCATCTTCTCCTACACCCTGTCCCTCTGGCTATCGACTATTGTTTCGGCCCTCTGTTGCTCTTCCTCACTGTCTGTAGATAGATGTCAGCCTATGCATTTGCCTCTCTGCCTTTCTGTGGACCAACTGCGGTCTTTGAAAAGACCCACTGTCTATCACCACGTTGGTCTCTGTCTTTCTCTCTCTCTCTCAATCAACGTCACTTTTCTCTCTATTTAACGAAGCATGGAAATACTTTCTCTTTGTGTCCGTGTTTGTTTACCGATATATATTTTATTTTTATCCCATCTGTCTATCTATTGATGTATGTTGATCCCTGACTACAGACTTATCTCGCTCTGACTCAAAGCCGGACTATGAATTAAGTATAGTTTTGAGTCTATCAATAGTAATTAATAACTGGTATTTTCTGGTAAGGGGTGAAGGAATGTTACTCAGAATGTATTCCAGTTACACTGGTGTGCAGAATTATTTTGAGTATTTCAGTAGCAACGGTTCCTTGCATTACTCCTACAGCCATGTCGTCTCACACTATTTCACATAGAAACGTAAGCATTTTAATGCAGTGCCTACCTTCTTTGCACTTCTGGAGTTCTGCAGGGCACAATTGAATTCCATTACACTCCTGCCAAATTGCTATTCAGATGGTCAATTAACGGAAGCAATGGCACGAAATCTAAACTCAAGCACTCAGCATTAATTGATATTGTATAATCTCATAGACAGTTAGGATAAACTGCCACTTAGAAACACATCGCCTTATAGCACAATATGCCGAATTAAGGGACGGTACCCAAGCAGAGCCTTTATCACATGCAGTGCTCTCTCTTTTTATCTCTCTGGAACTTCAGAACATTGTAGCGTGGCCAATCGCTGCAGATTACTGGCCGAGCCTGAGCCATAGCCTCAATTTCTGGTCTCTTTCCTTCACCTGTCACTTAACCTCGGCATGGGATAATGAAATACAATCAATATATGGACTAGATTTCTGACTTGTGCACGTTGATTATTTGAATGACACATTCGAGCCATTGGAACATGGATAACTGAACAGCCCGAGTTATTACGGGCCATCACTTCCTTTCCATTTCCCAGTTCATTCCGAGGGCAGAGAAATTTCCATCCACACTGGTCACAAGATATATAACTAATTCGGTTTCTCCCTTCTGGCATTCGCAGAATTAATTAATGCTGCAGTACCGACCTCCTCCTCGTGTGGGCAATGTGCCACTCCATGGCATGAGTCATTATACCACTATCCTTTCTTTGGTTTGCTATTTACCCAGGATTTGCAGCTACATGGTCTGCAGCACTAAGCACTTGCATGCTTTTTTCCACCTCTTCTGAGACCCTTTGCTCCCTCGAGTTTAATATCCCTGGTGCCGAGCCTTGTTCTGTGTACCAGAGACATGTCAGGCAGAATATCCGATCTGTCACATTCCGATGCAGCGAATTTACTTGTATTACATTCCAATCAACTTGGAGACATTGACTCAGCCCCCATGGCCTACCGAATTCATGATCTCGGAGAAAGGGGGTGCAGACCGTGGTCCACAGCAGAAACCGCTTTATGCTTGAATTAAACTGACTATGAAAATTTAAACACTTTCTGGCGCTTTATTAAGAGGGCATACATTTGAAAACAGGATGCACTGTCCACGTGGTAGGGACAGGCGTTGAACATTAAAACCTATAAAATAAAGGTGTTGTCAGCTGTTGCATGGATCGTTGCATCAAACGGTGGGAACTTGGCTGGCAACGGTGTTCCAAAACAATATCGATTTTTTGACTAGCACTCACTTAGTAGCGTTTCACAATGACAGCACGTTGTTCTTGTATCCAGCCTTGTTGCTCTTCATATCTATCAAAGCCCAAGAGCTGTCGCGACATGACATCCTTTTTAGTCAATTCCAGATTTGAGTAAATTTGATTGGGATTCCCTGAGCCCCCAAGCTGCCCCACGTCTGTCTTAATTCAACAATCTCCATAGGTCTCAAGGCGAGATAGTTCTTCTGTGGTGAAACAGACTCCTGCTTGGTCACAGTTATCTGACAATTATTGTTCCTCTTTGGCAGGGCCCTGATTGTGGGAACAATTGCTCTAAACATTTCGTCAATTGGGATTAGTCTCATTCCAGATAACGTATACATTTTTATCTCACTCCTGCTGCCACCTTTTACACGGTCCTAATGACATCAAGCTTCCTTTGCTATCAAAATAAGTAGTTCCCTAAAAATCTTTTTTTTGTTATAAATGACTCAACACAATGACAAAAGCAGACAATAGATATTTCATTGTATCCTCTGCTTTGCTTGATCTTCACCCTTCAATTCTCCTCCTGGTGCTGCATGTCTACTACCACACATTCTCCTAATAAGTTTTGAAGTTGAGCACCCTAAACGATCTGTACATTTGTACTTGAAAGTGTAGTTGTTCTTGAAGTCGGTTTTCCTTTAACTAACGTTTGCGTATTTAGGTGTCATGCAACCCTGCTGTATATACTGCTGATGTAGCAATACTGAAGCTCCCTCCGTCCTTTTATCAGCTTGTCCGAATTTCACCCTGACTGCCTACGATTGTGGAGAACTTACAATTGATCACTAATTTATGTCTGTCTATCTATCATCCATCTGCTCATCAATATACATGTCGTTAGATGTCTCCCGATCGAGGTGTTTTCGTCTCTGGCTCTCTGGCAAACGATGTCGCCGTAGTTTTCTTTTCTATTTCTAGTCATCAGTGTGCCTCACTTTCTCTTTGTTGCATGTGTCTCTGTTTCCTTGGCACTCTGTCGACGTGTATCGGTCTCGCTGTTCCTCGACTCATTGCCACTCTGCCCACTGACCCTTTGCTCTGTCTCTGTGGCTTTATCTCTCTGCCTGCCGACCAAAGCCTGCACATTTCTCTCTCTGTCACTCTGTCTTTCGGTTTGCCTGTCTCTATCACTCTCTCTCTTGATGTGCGCATATTTGTCCCCCGAAATATTTCCTGTTTAATGAGGCATAAATATATTTTCATGTCTCTATCGACGTGCATCTCTCCCTGTTCAGTTGATATATGTATATTCGCGCCTCTGTTTATCAACCTATTTCTCTACCTGCCTGTCTGCATATTGATCTCGCTCTCTCTCTCTCTCTGCGTCTTTCTCTATCACTATCTCTAACTGTCAAAGACCTGATTCAAATTAAGCGTATATTTCAGGTTATCAGCACACATGTATAATAGCCATATGTTGCGATCACAACCGAAGAAATGGTGCTTGCCATTTGTTAAACTTTCAGTTGTCCAAAGACTTTTTAACGCTATTACAGTGCCAATGTTTCTTAGCGTTGCTTCTCGCATGACAATCTCGCCCAGTTTCACATGGTAATACAGCAATGTTTCATTTCCCTTACCATCTTGCTCTTTCTTACGATCTGTAGGGCACAATAGGGAAAATAAATTACACATTCTGTTCCTTTCCTTTTAATATGGGTAATTTACAGATGCTAATGCCAGCAAACCGAAACTGATAATTGAACTTTGACAAGAGGTTGGGACATCTCACGTCAAGCGGATCACTCAGAAAAACAGTTTAACGCCGTGCGAGGCACGTGTGCAACATATATATCATGCCAGGGAAGGTCAATAGTTCGGTCTCAACCTTCCGAACAGCAGGGAACAGCAAGGCAAAGAAAAAATAGATTTTAAATGCCTACAATGTGGGGCATTTAAATAGAGTATTAATTGGCTGCAGCCATATTCTTCTTGTATGCAGAGCTTGATATTTGTCAAGCTTTGTAAGCGTTTAGCTATGATGATTTTAGGCAGATTTATATAAGCATTCAACAAAAACAGAAAATTCATTGATATGACGCCATAACATTGTGAAGCTTGGAAGAGGCTTGACAGGAGCATTGTCAAACAAAGCTTGGCAACGAGGCACATAAGAGAACATTGCGGCAGATAACCAAAAAGCTTCATCAAATCAGTGTTTCTTTTTAACCTTTTAAGTAGGAACGGAGGGTGGAGAGCCGGAAATGTTCAGGGAGGGAAATGCAGTTTCTGTGCTCACGGCAGCAGAAGGCACGGACTCCAATATCGGACGTTTTAATATGGAGGATGTGTAAGAAACCAGACATGGATTAACGACTTGTAGGGCTCGAGCATTTTACAGAGATTTCGAACAACGTCATGGAAACACTTAAAATTTTGAAATCGAGGCTTTCGTTAAAGTATAAGTTTTAATGCAGGTCAGAGTGTACAATCACAAAAATAGGCCAATAAGCACACCACGTCGGTGCCAGTAGTGTCAAATGACTAGCGACAAATCCTATGCTGCTGCTCTATCGACATGGCCTTGACATTTACGTCCCTCATTTTTTTGATCAAAGTCCTTTTGGAAAGAAAATACTGAGTCTGCACCTATCACCTTCAAAGTCAATGCTTTCCAGCTCATAATCATTCACTGCACTACAACAAAAAAGAAACATCAAACCATCATCTAACTTCTGGATCTTTTTCCAATTGTCTCAAATATGTTTTATTTTCCAGTAGGAACATTTCTACCTGATCAAGACGCTTGCAAACAGCATTTATACAACTAACACTGCATTTCATGGAGGCTTCATCAGACATGCTCTTACAGTTTATTCGAGGTATTTGGTTCCCAAATATTTCAATATGGCACTTCGTTGAGTTTGGCATGAACCTAATATCCTTAGTTGGTGCGCTAGGACATACGTTTCACACCTGTGGAATGTGATATGATGTGAATCCGATGAAGCCGCATCACACTGCTCTGTATCGAGCATGCTCTTTCCATGCTCCATGAGTTTTTTATTTGGAAGATCGGAGTCGCATGGAGTGCTAATGGGAGACAATCACACGATGCACAATTCTGTATTATGCAACGCCCACTATGTTAAAGGGAATTTCTGCTCTAATTTGCTAAGATCTCAGATGCTAACTGGCCTGACATTCCCTACTTTCTCAACCAAATTAAGCGTATATGTCCGTAGTGCATCAGGTAAAACCGAACTTGGATGTATCATTTTGTTTCCGAAACTCACCCTGCAACCGACAGTGTCACGAACACCTGTCATTCTACCCTATCCCAATGGAATTGCTTATCATGCAACTTCCCTTCCTGGCTTTCGTGTCCAGGTTTCATCTCATAAAGGGTAGTGGTGGGGGGGGGGGGGGTGGGGGGAGGTGGTGGAGGCGGATGTGTAGTGGTAATGTCACTGGGCTAGTAAATCAGAGCCCAGGGTAATCCTCTGGGGATAGGGGTTCGAATACCACCACAGCAGATGGTGAAATTGGAATAAGTCTGGAATTAAAAATCTTGTCGTATGATTGCCGTAAAACCATTGCTGATTCCACAAAATGTTGAATTATTGCGAATTCTGTGGATGATAGTGGTAAGCATTAAGAGCAGATTAAAAGGCTTTTGGAATGGACAGAGAAGTGGGAGATTAATATAATGGAGACAAGTGTAAGTGATGCATTTTGGAAGTAAAATGAGGGAAGCCGTTATAAGGTAAAGGATACACTTCTGAAGGGGATGGAGGAGAAAAGGGATTTGGGGGATTAAAGTGCAAATGATATTGCATGTGGGAAGACATAAAGAGAAATCAGTTAACGTGGTATACGGATGTTGGTTTTTTATAAATTGATGTATAGAGTGCAAAATACGGTTACAATTTCAGATACACATGTTCGGCCTCACTGGAGTATTGTGTCCCGTTTTGTGCTCCGCATTTTACGAAGGATGTGACAGCATTAGAGAGAGTTCAGAAAAGATTTACGAGAATGGTTACAGGGATGAGGGATAATTGCATCAGCTTCCTTGGAGAAGAGGAGGTTGACCCTTTATTGGTAGAAGTGTTCAAATGCATACAAGATGTGGACACAAAAGACAGAGAGAAACAGTTTTCATTTATCTAATGGCTGAGAACCCTAGGACACCAATTTAATGTTACTGGCAAAAGGAAATGCAAAAGCGATATTATGAAATGCACATTTTTAAACGCAGTGAGTGGTCAGGAACAGGAATTCTCTGCCTAAGAATATGGAGGAGGCATGTTGAACTGTGGATTTAAAACGGGAGTGGACCATTATCTGGAGAGAATAAATTTAGGGCTACGGGATAAAGGTATGGGAGATGGATCAGCTGAATTGCTCTTACAGTGAGATAGCATGGGCATGAAGTGTAGAATGGCTTCCTTATATCCGGGAACCATTCTAAAATTTATGGCCGTATTTAGTATGTGAAACATTTGGAGGTGCACTGCTGTGGCCTGGTTCTAGCTATAGGTTTTGACAATATTAAGCATAGTTTGAAGGTGCGGTGAGCAGTGGCGAGGATCTCTCCAACTGCGGCTACCCTGCGGCTCCAGAGCAACTTGCGTCATCTGAACAACATCTACCAAAATGATTGCAGCTGTCTCAGATCATTGATCCTGTTTCCACCTGTGGCATTCTGCACATCTATCAAGGCCAAGAACAACGCCGCCTCGCACTCCCCGGAGATGTTTTCGTCTGCATTTGGCATCACTAAACAGCACAGCCCAGTCATAACTACCGGAGTATTGCCAAGCCAAGTGCCAATTTGTGTAGGAGCAGACAGCTCAGGAGAATTAACAGGTGGGGCAGAGGTTTACAATTCCATACGACACTGGCACAAGCTCTGAGGCACTGAAGAGTTGCACCAATTGGACAGGCCCCACTTGAATTGGGATGGGACACATGCTATAGCAGAATGAGTAAATAGGAATTTGGCAATGAAACGAAAAGTGGGGGAGGGAGCTATAAGAAACCTAAGCCTCGTTACTGAAAACAAAATAGTGAAGCAATGCATAGCAAAACAGCAAGTTATTCGAGGACATTGATGGCAAAGGAATAAACAGAATTATATAACGTGAGTGTAAAAATATTGCTAAACAATACGTGAGGGGTAATCCGGTTAAATGAATTAAAATATCGGTAGACATGCACACAGTATATGTAATTAAACGGAGAAGATGCCGGCAATCCTGCATTGGGAGGAACCAGAAAGATTTTCGATTGTTGAAACATGGTTACAGAAAATATGGAACTGCGATTTCAACATTGCAGGGTTCAACATGTTTAGAAAAGATGGAATATGAAATGGGGAGATGGAGTAGCTGTATCTGTTGTCCATAACACAATAGCAGTGGAATTAAAAGGAAACATATGTCAGCAAGCCAAAATATATTTCATTTGATGGAGATAAAATATAATACAGGATCAATCAAACGAATAGGTGCATTTTGAAGATTATCAAATAGCAGAAGGGAGGGAGGTGGTGGAAAAATATGCAGACACATTAGGGAATTGAGTACAAATGTGGATTAAGCAATCTTAAATTGCTTGTCAGCTTAATGCTTCAGACACTGAGGATTATTGATCAAATGTTGTCCAATCGTGGAGTTACATCTAATGTTGGACACTGTGAGCAACGTATGCCAAAATGTGTGCAGATTTCCCGATGTCTATCAATGTCTATAACTTAAAGTCGTTCAATAATTTATGTTTATCTGTCTATGATCCGTGTTATTCGAAGTATATGTGTCTGAGTGTCACTCTCTTGATGTACGTATTTCTTTTTTTTTAGACCTTAATTTTCTTTTTTCCCCCCTGCCTCTAAATATATGCTTTTGTTCCTACCGGTTACTGTTTTTATGTGTCTCTCTTATCCTGGACTCTAATTTTATTGAATTATGTGTATATGGTTGTTTCTCCTATGCACTTACACTCAGCGCATTGACTGTGGCCAACGCTCCATCTCTCCGTATATGAATATGATTATGTCGGTCTCGCTCTCCGCTGATGGATATTTTTCTCTGTCATTCTGACTATTGACCTGTTCTTGTCCCTTTGTACCATTATCTGTCTATCAAAATACAACGGTAAGAAAAACAACCAGTCATCCAATGTGCCTTATCGTTGGCGGCTACTTTTCACTCGATGTTGCTCGCCAATATTCCTTCTGTTCATTTCAGCAGCAGTTCCACACAGCAATCGTACCATCATAAAATTGTCCAGCTTTAGATAGGAATGCATCGACTTTGTTACTGCACTCACCATCCTGTTCCTTCTTGAGATCTGCAGGACAAAAAATATAGTTATAATTAAACATTCTTTCCAAAAACTTTGTTGGTGGTCAATCAAATCAGACCAATGTTATCAAGCTAAATGTCATGACACAGCTTTGACACGAATTCTGTTAATTACATGTCAAACGGATCATTCTGAGGCACCATTCAAGGTCACATGATGCACACCTGCACCGATATTATGCCAAGGAAGGATAAAAGTTCATAATAAAGCTTTGTAACGGTAGAAAGTAGGAAGAAGCATCACAGGTGGAACGTTTGGAATCCGTTGCATTTTGTGATGTTTCACAACAAGCTGCCATTTGAGTTTCAAGTCGCCCGAACCAGTGAACTGGCTCGCAGGGACACTGGTTCCAGCCCTGCTGAAGTGAAAGCTGGTCCTTATGTATAAGTGCCTCCTGCCCCCAAAGCTGGTCTGAAAGCTCCAGGAATCTGAAGATTATCCTCAGGACAAACATTGATCCTCCTTATCTTCCTATTTCTGTTCTTGCTAGTGCACCATACTGGGAGTTACCCAGAGATTACTCCCTTCGAGGTCCTACTGTGTTACCAACCTCCCTGTGTCGCGAAAAACCGGAAACAGGTACACAATACCTAGGCTCTCTATGTCTTTGGCGCTGACATCTACCACAATGTCAAGCTAACTCCCTTCCCCTGCAGAATAATTTGCCCCCTCCCCACGATGACTTTTCCCCTGGTTCCAGTGGGCAACTTAGCATGTGGGACGCACAATGCTGGGTATTACAATGCCGGTCTAGCCCTCTGACGTCGTGATCTCCATCATCGAATGCATTTCTACTCTCTGCTGCTCCCTCCGGTGCAGGCCAGTGCACCTTGGCACCCTCGTCTGGAATGCACTCCTCCAAGTTCTCGCCATTCCCCACAGTCTCCATGCAGTATATGTAGTTGAGCGTGGTAAAAACCACAATAACTCCTACTCTCCCCGAGTCTTCCTCATCATCGAGATTGTGAGAAATCTTCTATCCCGACCTCTTTCTGTAGGTGGGGTGATCACATCTTGGGTTGTACAATACAGGAAAATACCATCATCCTTCATATTCGGCAGTGTCTACAGTTACCCCTCAAACTCGGAGATAATGAGCTGGAACTCAAGCCAGCTGGAGGGGTTTCCCACACGCGTGATTCCCAGCCCCCCAACTCCGCCCCCGCTGCCCCAGCCTCAGATACCTGAAGACGCCTGAATTTCCAACTTGTGCAGGAAGTAAAGGCAACATCTCAGCTGCCGAACTATGACTTAATATCTCTCGATTGCCTCTATTAGAATCTAATTAGTACCTAATTTAAACCATGAATGTTAATCATGCATCACGAACTTCTCAATGCTTATCTTTTTCATTTGAGTTCACTGTCTGTTGTATTTATACTTCATAAGATTTCAATGCTCCTGGTGTAAACGAAAGGCGTTGTTTCAGGGTACAAAAGGGGAGATAATCAGCAAAAAATAAGTAGCTGCTTAGCTCAAAACTAAGACTCGTATTTTTAGTTAAGTTTTGACTGTCAGCTCCAGAACCTCTTAAGGACCCAGTCTCGCTCTCGCCTTCCACTCCATTAAAATGTTTTCCTCTGGCTTTCTGTCCTCACTGTTTTAAAAAGCACTATTCATGGTCTCTCGATCCATACTTCTCCATCAAACAGTGGCCCTTTAGCAATCTGCGTTTCAGCCACTTTTTAGACTTTAAACATGACATGTGTCACATTGCTTAGCGTTTACTGTGCCTCCTGTAGCTCTATTGCTTATGCTCAACTGGCCACGGATAGCCCCCTTCACTCCGCACTCTATTTGCAGTTATCTTTTCAGTAGACCTTCCTTTCTGTTCCATATGGTACAGTTAAATGGGAATTTTCTTAAAAGTCCATACACGTACTTGAGGATTAGGTAGTGTATCAATGCTCCCTAAAGTTGTCATACGGACAGTCAGTCACGCTGCTAATCATCCCCTCCAGCAAAGAAAAAAAAATGATCGCTTCGAGCAGTTAGATTGACAAACACCGGCACGAAAGACGGGTTTTTGTCCAATTGCTAGACCCATCCACTGAAGGTAAGCACGATTTGTCAGTAGGTTGAAGTAACGCTCGACAAGACTCTCCTTCGTTAAGGTATACTATGACTTCTCCCAAGAAAAATCATTTCTTTGCTAACATACCACGGAATGTCCTTTCTTTTCAACTATTTGAGAACTTACACTGCAAATACACTTCCTACGTTTTAATTTTGCACAGCGGATGCTTGGCTGTAGTTTTGTCCACGAGTACCTCACAATTACATGGCACTAGCCCCAGGTGCAAGAAAATAGCCTCCACTGCGCTATACAGGGATTCACCTGTCTGAGCTCGCTGGTAGAGGTGACAGGTCATGTAGCAATATCTGCGATAAATTTTTGCAAGTAACCAACAATACCTAAACAATTCCCATAATTCTGTTCAGTCCATAGCAGAGGTCAGGCCTTTATGGTTTGCATGGTGTTGACCTGAGGCTTCAACATGCGGCTTCCTGTAGTACAGCACTGGGCGACACTGTGGCGCAGTGGTTAGCTCCAGCGACCAAGGTTCGTTTCTGGGTACTGCCTGTACGGCGTTTGCACGTTCTCTGTGTTACTGTGTGGGTTTCTGCTGGGTGCTCCGGTTTCCTCCCACAGCCAGAAACTTGCAGGTTTATAGGCAAATTGGCCATTGTAAATTGCCCTTAGTGTAGGTAGGTGGTAGAAGAATTGAGAGAAGATGGAGATATGGTAGGGAATATGGGGTTAAGGCAGGATTAGTATAAATAGGTGATTGATGGTTGGCACAGACTCGGTGGGCCGAAGGGCCTGTTTCAGTGCTGTAACTCTCTATAGGGATCTTCGTTCTGAAGAAAGCCCACGAAGATGTGCAGAGTCAAAATCAGGAAACAAAAGATTAGAATAACGCAACCCTATGGTTCACTCATTCACAGAAAGTAAGTGGGAGTGGAGGATTCATTCAGAAAGGAATAGATAAAAAAAGTTTGCAAACCTCAAAATCCAATTAAGTTCCGAAAAAAAATGAGGCTCTACAGATGTAATACTGCATTTATAGTCCCGGATACGATGCTATTAAATAATTAAGAGCGTGAGGCCTGTTATTTTCTTGCACACTTTGCTTGCAAATGCAGGTTACAAACAGCAACATTACGTCTATACAAGGCTTTCATTTCTGAGGCTTTTGTTTGTGAATCAGCAGACATTATCCCCAATAATAAATTATGTGCTTCTGCGACTAAACTATACAAGTGCGGCCACCAGACGATGCTGTGTGATATATTCCATAATGGCCCTGAAATCATGACAAACAACGGTCTCAGCCCATGTGTCTCTATTTCACAAGAGCTGCCGATCTCATCATGTTTGTATGTTTATGCCCATATTTGGAACAGGTTGGCGAGCCATTGGAGATAAATGGTAGGATCGTCTGCATCAGAGGCTACAAAAATTCAAAAAGGCAGAGTAGGGATCGTTTGTCTTTCTCCATATTCCAATAGGCTGTGTTTGTGATTTTAACAAGAGCCTTTAAGTACAGTGGTAAGGGCAGAAGCCTGACTGATGGGATTGAAATATGGACTTCAGGAAGAGCTGGCCACGAACCTGGGAGACGACAGCACGTTCAAATGCTTTGGATAGGAATTCAGATTGGAGATGCGGTGGTACTTCGGAAGGGGGAGGGGTCAATTGCTTTGAGGAGAGTGGAGATGAAGTCTTCTTTTATGGACAGTGCAACAGAATAAGAGCATCTATAACCATTAAGAATGTCAACTAAAGTGCGACCCAGAAAGGCGAGTTGGATGATCGGCAGTTTAGTAGCAACAGTATCGAACAAGAGCGGGGTGGTTCAAAAGAAGAGAATGAACTTGGAGAGGGCATGAAGGGAGATAGGACTGAGACAAGAGAAAGGTATAAGTTCAGGTCTAAGCAGTGGAAGTGCTACAGGGGGTATGGACTCATGGGCTAGGAAGGCAGTGACCCCAGTGGTGAGAAAGAGAGTATGGTGAACACATTAAATAACGCCCCCTGGAAGTGGTTAGCAAATTCTGCTATCTAAGGTCCACAGTTACAGTCACGATGTCCTCTTCTGCAGAATTAGATATATGAATAGGGAAAACAGATACCACCTTGCCTAAAATGAAGAATGTGCATGGTATAGCACCAACCTGACCCTTGGGATCAAGCTGATGGTCAAAAGACCGGTATACTCAGCACCTTCCTGTATGGATGTGAAACATTGCCGACTCAAAGCTGCCAGGAACAGAAGCTCAATATTTTCAACATTTTCCTTCTTTTGGGCATTATGGGTACATCCTGGTAGGACACATTCACAGATGTAGCAGCCCTCTCAAAGGGTGAACTCCCACGTGTGTTGGCACTGATCAGACAGAGGCAGCATCATTGGATCAGGCACCTCCACTGGATGAAATACAGTCACAGGGACCTTCCTTATGATGAGGTAGCTGGGGCCAGGTCACCAGCGAGGCGCCCAAAGCTCCACATCAAAAATGCTTGCAAGTGGGCTCCCAATGCTGCGTGACGATTCGAGAGTGACACACCCCAAAGGCTCCTGCACTACACTTCCTGCCTCTTCCCACTGTTCTGGATAGCCACCCATCTACAATCCGAGCTCTCTCTGCCACTGGTCTGACCACTCTTGAAAGTTACAATCCCGGAAGCTCCCATCTATCTTAATGCTCCGCCATGACACCAGCTATCTTTCAGGTTCAGAAATACTGAACTCGTGCTCAAGCAGCTGGAGGCACCTCCTATACCTTTGGTGTCCTAGCCAAATGAAGTGCTCTGAAATTCTCACTTATTGGTAGAATTGCAAGCAACAGATAACAGCTGCCAATCCATGATCTAAAATCTCTATTCTCTCTTTCAGATTCGAGTTCATGCCATGATAAACGTGTTAATTTTAAATGATGTTCCGACACCTAACCTTTGTAAATATTTTCAAAGCACTTATTGTCGTTCCATCACACTTGAAATATTTGATTTTACGATTCATTGTTTAAATCAACCCATGTTCAGTTACTGCAATGGAGAAATTCTCACTCACCAATCACTTACATGCTTTCCTATGGCGGCACACATCTACTTTATTTTCTGAATCTCAGCTCCTGCTCTTTTTACATCCCGCAGCTGACTCTCTGACTGCAGTCTTTATAAATTTATGGTTAAGCTCTTAGCTCCGGCTCTTTTTAAAATCTCCATTTCTGAATCTTTGTATCTGCATCTGTCTATTGATGCATTTTTTATTAACTGCTATCTGTCTGTCAATGTAATTGTGACTTCTTGATTTTTTCATGGGATATGGACGCCACTGAAAAGACTAACATTTTTTGTTTGGCTTGCGAATTCATCGGTGATACGCCTTTTTGAACTTCTGTAGTCCATCTGGTGAGAGAATTCCAAGAGTTCTGTTTGAGAGGGAGTTTCAGGATTTTAATTCAGCGACAGAGAAGGAACTACCAACGTATTTTTTCTATCTCCAATGCAAAGAACTGATTCTACGTTGAGAACAGTGTTGAGCTCATCAATGATCATCATTAATAGATGGCGAAAGGATGGTTCTCGCCTTTCATTGTACTTGCAGACATCTTCAGTATATTTCAGCGGCGACAGTGCACAGCGAACATTTACCATCACGGGCTCGCTGTGGTTCACAAAATACTACAAAAGTGTCAGTGTCCTTACCATCCTGGTTCTTCTTAAGTTCTGTAATGGCACAGTAGATCATCATTTTACCCAAGTTAATGGCAGAACGTCGACATCAGGTGTTAGCTTTCACAAGACATTGGGACATGACATGAGATGTGGATCGAACAGAAACACAGGTTTAAGTCACATGGCGCACAATTGACCGTAAACCGTACCTAACTGCCGTCTAACAGTGAGAGGTCTCCTCGCTCTCTCTCTCTCTCTCTCTTTACCCTCCCCAGAACGTTAAGATATTGTAACAGGGGAATAAAGTTCGCATTATTGCGGACTACAGTAGCTTTGGTGCTACCATAGACATAACATTTGAGCCACGTCACCTCCACATTAACATAGGTGTTGATATAATGAGATGCCTTTCAATGTATGCATTTGACTCCCGTTTTGCTCAGTTCTTTTTGCACTGAAGTCCGCGCTGGACCCTTGGAAATTGTCGCTACTGATCAACCATAATCTATAAGGACCATCACCTATTTTCCATTAACCGTTATTATTTATTGCACTTTTCAAACGGCTTCCAACCTGCAGTCAGCAATTCGGGTAATCCTTGCTGACACCCCCTGTTCGGCAATGCTGCATAACCCAAGCTCATCCTATTTTAGGAAGTGTGCCAGTCTATGACTCTACTCCTCACAGTGATAACATCCGCACTTTTCCCCTTTCTGTGCTTACTTTAGGTTGTGTATTTACATGGCCCACAGTTAGAAGTCAAATCAAGGCCATTCTACGTACTTCAGAGACACTTTGTTCCCTGGGATTTCACGCACATAATATTCAGTTCCAGACATCGTATTCCGGGGTGACAGGGTCTGTAAAGAGTAGTCTATCACCAGAATCCCCACCATACCTGTATCGGATTGGAGGCAGCACCTGGCCATTTTTAATGAGTGCACATTGGAAACCGGGGTGCAATGTCCTCGTGGTAGGAGCAGGAATTTAATGTCTGGATCTAAAGACTTAAAGGGAAATCAGCATTTGTATGCAACTTCGGGTTTCTAGTCACCATCTGTGGCTCAATTTCACCTCTATCATGTTGAGTATTCCACATTAATAAGGGGTCATAATGGCAAGGCTTTCGTCTTTGAAGCACATCTGGCGTTCTGAACATTTTTCAAAGGACAAGACCTATGGTTCCACAGCCCATTCTGGAATCAATTCCTGCTGCATTTGACAGGTTAGAAAAGGTATCTTGTGTCTTAACTTGCCCTACATCCTGCCTCAAACCAGTCTTACATCAGCATTTTATTGCTCTGACTGCACACTGCAATTTTGCTGAATTGTGATTAAAGGTTTCCTGCAGGTCTCAATTATTTCAGTGTTTCTCCATTTTCCATAGGCATCAGTGTCTGGACAGATTGTCCTTTTGTTTGTCCATTTGGTCTGGTCACATTGTCCCTCTTTCGATCTCCAATGGAGATATGAATCCCATTCCTGGCACCACAAGATACATGGCCTTATTGCGTCTGAGCCTCATTTCCTGTAGGAATCACAAGTGCCCTAGCAATCTGACTTATATTATCTAACAATAATACAATGCAAACAAAGCAAGAAACACTCACAATGCATCTTGCAACATTTTCTACTTTTCATGACGATACTTCTCCATGACCCATAGGCTGGGTAATGTCTATGACAGCTTCCAGTGGAAATGAATTTACTGTTAGGTTCTTTAAGGATCCACACATTTCCTCTTTCTTGTGAGGTTTCTTAGACTGTCCTTATTTTAACCAGTTTCTCGATATCTGTAATTTGCAATTGATCAAAAAATTATGATTATATGTCTATCTGTCATCCGTCTGCAATGGACTCCAGCCTTGCCTCAGGTATTTTTTCTGCTGAAGCTCTAATTCATGCCTTTGTGACCTCTGGACTTGAATACTCTAATTAATTTTTAGCCATCCTCCCGACGTAAGTGTAGGTCTTCCAAAACCCGTGCTTCAATTAGTAACAAATCCCATTACCCCTATGCTTATTGATCCACACTAGCTGCCGGCTATGCAACGCCTCAATTTTAAAGTTACCATCCTGAATTTTGAATCACTTCATGTCCTGGTTCCTGCTTGTCTCCATGATCTGCTCCCGCCCGATAGCCGTCCCTCCATTTCCAGCAGTTGTACTTCCCACATTTTCATGATTCCACCACTACTGGTGCATTCTTCAGGTACCATTGCTTTAAGCTCTGCAATTCCCTCCCTACACCTCACCGCCTCTTAAATTTTCTTATCTCCGTTACGACAGTCCTTAAAACATTTCTGCTTGAACAAGCTTTTGCCATCTTCCTTAATATCTCATTACGTGGCGTGGTGATGCCACATTTTCTGACACAACACATCTGCAAAGTCCCTTGTGAAGATTGATAAGATCAAAGGAGCAATTGGAATATATGTGTTTGCTATGTGTCTCCATGGCTCTATATCGAATTTCTCTGTGTCAGTCTCTCTGCCCATATTTGTTACGGTGTCTCTCTGTTTCTGGATGTATTAGTGCTTCCTCTTTGCATACGATAACACGTGTCTCTGTCTCCTTGGGTCTCCATCTATCGACATATATATATATATATATATATCACTCCATTTCTGCAACAGCCTATCTGTCTGTTAATCGGCTCCTGACAGAGCTTCTATATCTCTGTTATTTTGTTTCTCTGTTTGCCGAAATATGCCTGTATATTTCTCTCTCTGTCACTCTTTATACTGTTGTATGTATGTTTCTACATCTCCTCTCTCTTACTGTGTAAATAGTTATTAATATTTATGTATTTCTGTCACTGTATGTGTCTGTCTATCGTTTTTTCGAACCACAAGTGTATAATTTCTTTGCGCCTGCATCTGTCAATCGATGCAATTATATTGTCGTCCAGGAGGCGACTGACCTAGTCCCGTGACGATTTATTATGTTCCTATGCTCTATGTACTTGTCTCTAAATCTCTGTGACTGTCTGTTTGTTCATGCATCTCTCACTTCCTCTGATTCAAAGCCTTGCTTCACTGCCAGCAATAATGATTTGAGAATTAATGCTCATCATTAAAATGCTTTATTTTGTGATCAACGGCAGAGATTTAACGTAATCCGTTCATTATCCTTCGAACTATCCACAGATCATAGTGTTATAGGGTGCAGTTTAGCTATGGAAAAAGGCAAATAGCAATCCAGTGCAGAAATAATCAATTCACAAGAGTAAATTACAATGGGATCAGAACAGATACGGCCCAATAGGAAAGGTAAGACACAAAAAAAGCTGGAGCTGTTTGGATGACGTAAGATGGACAGGTGTGGTATAAGTAACTGAAGCAAGTTTTCCAATTAGGTGACATAAAGTGATGATGTGGTTAACTTTGTTGATGCTGTGCACATTGAATTCAAAATACGTTAACTAAAGGGCATGTAACAGGCTTTTAAGCAAAGGTGAAGCAGACGGAATAGAAGAGACAGTGGAAAATGGATACGAGATAGGCAGCGTGACAGGGAATAGTAATGAAGGTTTGATTTTTGGGCTGGTTGAATATATATAAAGGCACCACAGTGTTCCAGATCTATATTAGTGGCGTGGACCTGGGTGGCCAGGGACACAATTCCAAAATTTACACATGACACAAGTCATCGAAACATTGAGCCATGTGAGCTGGATAGTGCTGGACTTCAAGAGGGCAGAAACAGACTGGTGGAATGGGCGAACATATGGCAGATCAAACTTCACGCAGGGAACTGTGATGTGATAAATGTTGGTCAGAAGAACAAGACAAGACCAAACAAAATAAAGGATACTGTTATAAAAGGCGTGCAGGTGCGCAGGGACCAGACATTATCTGCGCTCAGAGCGTAGAGGATGGCAGAACACACTGAGAAAGCAGTTACTAAGTTATACGGGATCCTGGGATTCATGATAAAAGGAAATATGCAACAGGTCTGTCAGCATCTGAGGAGCGAGAAACAAAGTTTCAGCTTCAGGTCTGCGTAACTAAAAGTTCACTGAGCTGAAATCCTCTTTCATGTTTCCTCCGCAAGTCGTTCTGAAGTTGCTGAGTGTTTACTTTACGTTGTGTTTTAGTTCAGATGTCCAGCATTTGCAGTGTTTTGCTTTTTCTTTTTGTAAATAGCGACATAGAGTACAGAAGCAAATAACGTAAAATGAATATTTATAAGACTCTGGCTGGTCCCCAACTGGAGTAGTGCGTGTAATTTTGGATACCACACTTTCTGGAGAATGTGAAGGCATTGATGAGGGTGCAGGAAAGATTTACAGAATGCTTTTGGGGAAGAGAGACATCACTTAGGATGGCAGATTGTCTAGCTAAGTCTGATATTTTGAGAGAAGAGATGGTTCACAGGGGTTTAAATATTATTCTACAAAATATTCTGATGGCTATGGTCAGAGTAGGTAGGCTGAAACGGAGAAACTGTTACCATTGGTGGAAGGGTAGAAAACCAGAGGCCTCGAATTGAAGCTGATTGTCAAAAGAACGAACTGCAACGTGACAGAAATGTTCTTTTTTTTTGCAGGGTGTGGGAAAGAGCACTGTACACTTCGTGAAACTGAAGTGGCGACCGAGTCAATCTTGGCTTTCAAATGGCAATTGTGCAAGTATATGAAGGTAGGAAAAGAATACCAGGTTACGGGGAAAAGGGTAGGGGACAGGAAGCATCTGAGCAGAGCTTACAGCGAGTTGTCACTGGCAGGATGGGCCGAATGACCTCTTCATTAATTATTTTATGGTTCCATGATTTTAATAGATATTTCAGCATCTATTGGGCTTCTATTGCCGGAGTAGAAAGTGTTGCATTATAGGAGTTTCTCCTGGTTTGGGCCGTGCACCACTCCATGGCCCCCCATACCATAAGGGTAGCTAACACCTGTATCTCCCCCCCACCTTTTTAACTCCTACAATGTGCTGCGACATGACGTACGGCTAGAAACGTCTGTGCAAACCTCCCCTGACTTCAACAGACACCTGCTCCTTAAAATGTTATCAGCTGTTACTTTTCAACTGTGGGTGCTGGCTATCTCCTGTAGCTCCAGGATAATGATTTTTTTATGTGTCCACGACGAAGCGTATCACAATGACAATGCATTGCTCTTGTATCCAAATTTTGCGCTCTGCATATCTGGAAAATTCAAGAGCTATGACTGAATGTCATGGTTTGGAGTTATTTTCTGTTGAAATTTACTATATTGAAAAGCTTGTGTGCGTATTTTCTGAACCTCCATTCTGCCTCAATGCAGTCTTAATTTAAAAATTTGTAACGACGGTCTGAGGCCCAGTGAAATTATGATTAGAAGGTATGCTGATGGTCTTCAATTTTCTCAGTGTTCACATCCTCCACATAATGTTAGCTTTCTGGGCAAGTTATTTATCGATTTCCTCCACTGGGCATGGCCTAATACTGTCTCTCTCCCTCTATTTATCGAGACATGGACCCCACGCAAGAAACAAAGTATTTGAAAGTCGCAGCGTCTCTCAACATCGTTTTTACCAACAAGAAGTAATACATGCGGCTTTATAAATTATACAGGAGGAGGAAAAAGAAACACAATGCAAGTTTCAAACGTTTCTTCTTTCCTGAACTGCATCATGCAATGCTCCACTGGCTGGATTATGGAACTTCCCGTAGCAGATAACATTTACCCATGAGGTTCCTAACTTATCCATATATTTTCTCTTTACTGTCAGGCTTCTTAAAGGGACTATCAGCCTGCTCTTGATTGTTCGCTCCCTTAAAATGTGATGTTTAGACACTTGCATCAGTGTCATCAAGTACATCTGGCTGACATAATAGCCCTGAACTACCGAGCATCCATCTGTTAATCTGACCTCTTTTTCCTCCCTCTATCACCGTCTCATACTGAAAGATGGTCGATAAGTTCTGCCCGACTATCTGTCACAATTATGTCGAAATTTGTAAAAGTTTTTGTGTATGTGTGGAAATGGGTCCGTCTCTGTCTCTCGTGCTAACGATGTTCCTCAGCTATTCAAAGACTTCCAGCATTCCTTCTGGACCAGCCAACCATGCGGGACCTTGTCCACGTAGACAACATCCATCGCCCTGCCCTCGTCAATCCTCTTGGTCACGTCCTCGAAAAACTCCATCAAATTCGTGAGGCATGATTTCCCACGCACAAAGTCATGCTGACTATCCTTAATCAGTCCTTGCCTTTCCAAATGCATATAAATCCTGTCTGTCAGAATCCTTGCCAATAACTTTCCCACCACTGATGTATGGCTCACTGGCCTGTAGTTCCGTGGCTTAACCCTGCTGCACTTATGAAATAAAGGCACAACATTAGCTATCCTCCAGTCTTCTGGTACCTCACCCCTGGCTAACGATGATACAGAAATCTCTGCAGGGCCCCAGCAATCTCCTCCTTTGCTTCCCAGAGCATCCTAGGATACAGCTGGTCAGGCCTTGGGAATTTATCCACATTAATGCGCTTCAAAACCTCCTACACCTCCTCCTTTGTAATGTTTATATGCTCCAGGATATCGGTGTTCCCTCCCTTGAAATCAGTAGCTTCCATGACCTTCTCCACGGTAAATACAGACGAGAAATATTCATTTAAGACCTCGCCCATTTCCCGTGGCTCCACACATCGATTGCTACACTGATCCTTAAGGAGACCTACTCTTTCCCTCGCTACCCTTTTACTCTTAATATACTTATAGAATATTTTAGGATTCTCATTTGTCTTATCTGCCAGGGAAATCTCATGGCCCCTTTTCGCCCTCCTATTTTCCTTCTTAATTGTAGTCCTACATAACCTATACTCCTCGAGGGACTCGCTCGATCCCAGCTGCCTATACCTGACCTATGTCTCCTTCTTTGCCCTGACCAGGCCCTCAATATCCCTCGTCAACCAAGGTTCCCTAAACTTTCCAACCTTGCCCTTCCATCTAACAGGAACATGCCAGCCCTGAACTCTGTGTATCTGACTTTTAAAAACCTCCCATTTGCCAGATGTCCCTTTTCCTGTAAACAGCCTCTCCCATTCAACTTTTGAGAGTTCCTGTTTGATGCCATCGAAATTGACCTTCCCCCAATTTAGGATTTCAACCTGAGGAAAGTCCTATCCTTTTCCATAACTATCTTGAAGCTAATAGAGTTATGGTCACTGGTCCCAAAGTGCTCCCCCACTGACACATCAACCACCGGCCCATCCTCATTTCCTAAGAGGAGGTCGAGTGTAGCCCCTGCTCTGGTAGGACCATCCACATACTGCTTCAGAAAACTATCCTGGACGTACTTCGTAAATTCTTCCCCATCTGATTGCTTAGCACGAAATCAGTCCCAGTCAATATCAGGGAAGCTAAAATCACCTACTATTACAACCCTATAATTCCTACACCTATCTGTGATTTCCCCTACGTATATGCTCCTCCACTTCCCTCTGACTATTGGGAGGCCTATAGTATAATCCCATCAAAGTGATTACCCCTTTTTTATTTCTACGTTCTACCCAAATGGCTACGCTGGACATTCCCCCCAGGATATCCTCTCTAAGTACTGCCGTGATGTCCTCCCTAATCAATAGTGCAACTCCCCCTCCTCTCTTACCTCCACCTCTGTTACGCCGGAAGGATTGGTACACTGGAACACTGAGCTGCCAGTCCTGCCCATCCCTCAACCACGTTTCCATAATAGCTAAAATATCATAATCCCATGTATCGATCCATGCTCTGAGTTCATCTGCTTTACCTGTAAGGCTTCATGCATTAAAGTAAATGCAGTTTAGCCTACCATACCTTCCACGCTCCCTGTCCTGCCCCTGCCCGCCCTGCATATTGGACTTGCTTGCTTTAACCTCTACATTTACCACAACTATCTCATCGGAGAGACTACTGCCTTAGGTCCCGGCCGCCTGCAAGACTGGTTTAAACCCTCCCGAGTAGTACTAGCAAACCTCCCCTCAAGGACATTGGCCCTCCTCCAGTTTAGATACAACCCGTCCTCCTTGCACAGATCACCTCTGCACCAGTAGAGATCACAATGATCAAAGGAGCTGAAGCTCTCCCGACTACACCAGCTCTTCAGCCACGCAGTCAGTTGCCTAATCCTCCTATACCTACCCTCAACTAGCACGGGGCACAGGGAGTAATCCTAAGATTACAACCCTCGAGGTCCTGCTTTTTAACCTTCTGCCTAACTCCCTATATTCACTTTGCAGGACCTCATATCTCTTCCTGCCTATGTCGTTAGTACCAATATGGACTACAACCTCTGGCTGCTCACCCTCCCCTTTCAGAATGTCCTGCAGCTGCTCCGAGACATCCTTGACCCTAGCACGAGGGAGGCAACGTAGCATCATGGAGTCTCGTTTGTGGCCACAGAAACGACTATCTGCACCCCTGACGATAGAATCCCATATCACTAGAGTTCTTCTAAACCTTTTACTCCCCTGCTGTGCAGCAGAGCCCTCCGTGGTGCCACAAACTGGCTGTTGCTGCTTTCTCCTGGGAGGTCATATCCCCCCAACAGTATCCAAAGCGGTATATCTGTTTGATGGCCACAGGTGACTTCTGCACTTCCTGCCTGTCCCTACTCCTCCATCTGGTGGTCACCCATCTCTTTTCTGCATAGGCAGCCATTACCTGCGGTGTGACCATCTCACTGAACGTGCTATCAACGGCGGCCTCAGCATCACGGATGCCCCTAGGTGAATCAACCCGCAGCTCCAGCTCCATAATGCGGGTAGCAGGTATCTGCAGTTGGATACACTTCCTGCCCACATGGCCGTCAGGGACACTGGAATTGTCCCTGATTTCCCACATATCGCAGTAGGAGCATATCACGGGGCTGAGATCTCCTGCCATGACTTACCCTTAGGTTAATTAATTAAGTAAAAAAATACTAATTATACTAGGGGCCTTGTTCTACCCACTTCAATCTAAAGTCCTTAACAAAAGCACTTTACTGGTACTCACCATATCACCAGAGGATTTTTTCCAACAAAAATAACTTTCCCCCTTCTTTAAGGTATTCTAACAGCTGCTACTCAACAACCAATTATCTTGCAGCTCTCCTCTCACGCCACTTTTTGCCTTGCAAATCTCCAACGCGCTGCAAGAGTGCTGCTCTGTTTCTGGAAGCTACGAGACTGGGCTTCGATCCTCGGCGCCGATTTATCGGCTCAGCACTCGGCGTTCTCTCCACAGGTCCGTTCGGCACCGCTTCCGGAAGTCAACGGAAGGTTTTGCTAGCAGACATTCTGATGGGTCTCAATTATCTGAGTTTTCCTCTCTTTCACAGAGCACCTCTTTTCCGGGCGGAGTCTTGGAACATTTCCTCCATTTGGTCTGCTGTCTTGCTGTCTCTTATCATCTCCGGTAGACACATGGATCACACTCTTGACACCACCAGTTGTACGATCCTGCAGTCACGAAACTTTATTTTCCCATACAAGCAGTCGTCCTCAAACAAAACGTGTTGGTTGTCATCAATCAAGCAGGACAAGAAAAAGGGGGCAGAGTGCACCTTTCAAGCTTTCTCCTTTTCTTGTAAATCATCCTTCATTGCACTGCTGACCACAGTGTGTCTATGACAATTCCCGTTGGAAATAGCCTTTCAATGTGGTGATCCTAAAGGATGCACAAACCTCCCCTCACTGGTGCAGCTTCGCAAAGTGGACATCCGAAGGCTGTTAAAGGTGATGATTCTTCGGCTAAAATACGGCTCTGCACTTGGATCAGAGCCTATGTATGCCTGTGACAGACATAACAGCCGTAGACCACCTTTCCTCCTTCTGTCATTCTGTCTTCCCCTCCCAATCTTTATCAATGTCTATAGCTTACAGTCAGTCAGAAATTTATGGTTATATATCCAGAAACCTTTTTGCTGTGGCGACAGGGAGAGCGAGGTGGCAGCTGGGTAAGTGAGTTTACAACTTATATAAACTTACCTTTTTGTTTTGGCAGTTTCTTTTTGCAGCGGCGACTGGGAGAGAGAGGTGGCAGCTGGGTAAGTGAGTTTACTACTTATATAAACTTACCTTTTTGTTTTGGCAATTTCTTTTTGCAGCGGCGACAGGGAGAGAGAGGTGGCAGCTGGGTAAGTGAGTTTACAACTTATATAAACTTACCTTTTTGTTTTGGCAGTTTCATTTTGCAGCGGCGACAGGGAGAGCGAGGTGGCAGCTGGGTGGGTAAGTCCTATATATTTGGGCAGTGGCTGAACCCGAGACACTGCATCTGCAGTGTCTGTCACCCGCCCTCCTCCTCTAACCAAAAAAAAAGGACTCGCTGGTGTGGAGATAAATTAAGGCTTTTTCTATTTTTTTTTCATGTGATTGGTAAAAACTTTTCGTTCCGTTTTCATTTATCTGAGTTAAGGCTAAGTTAAGCTTAAGATTAAAAATGGCAGGAGATCTCAGACCCGTGTTATGCTTCTCTTGCTCAATGTGGGAGCTCAGGGACACGCCTGATGTCCCTGACTTCTTCACGTGCTGGAAGTGTGTCCAGCTGCAGCTCTTGTTGGACCGCATGACGTCTCTGGAGCTGCGGATGGACTCACTTTGGAGCATCCGCGATGCTGAGGAGGTCTTGGATAGCACGTTTAGCGAATTGGTCACACCGCAGATTAGGATTGCTGAGGGAGAAAGGGAATGGGTGACCAAAAGGCAGAGAAAGAGCAGGAAGGCAGTGCAGGTGTCCCCTGCGGACATCTCCCTCCAAAACAGGTATGCCGTTTTGGATACTGTTGAGGGAGATGGCTCACCAGGGGAAGGCAGCAGTAACCAGGTTCATGGCACCCTGGCTGGCTCTGCTCTACGGAAGGGCGGGAAAAAGAGTGGAAGGGCTATAATCATAGGGGATTCGATTGTAAGGGGAGTAGATAGGCGGTACTGTGGTGGAAAACGGGGCTCCCGAATGGTATGTTGCCTCCCAGATGCACGGGTCAGGGATGTCTCAGATAGGCTGCAGAACATTCTGAAAGGGGGAGGGTGAACAGCCAGTTGTCGTTGTGCACATAGGCACAAATGATATAGGTAAAAAACGGGCTGAGGTCCTACAAGAAGAATTTAGGGAGTTAGGAGCCAAGTTAACAAGTAGGACATCACAGGTAGTAATCTCAGGATTGCTACCAGTGCCACGTGATAGTCAGAGTAGAAATGAAAGAAAAGTCAGGATGAATGCGTGGCTTGAGAGATGGTGCAGGAGGGAGGGGTTCAGATTTTTGGGACATTGGGACCGGTTCTGGGGGAGGTGGGACTATTACAAATTGGACGGTCTACACCTGGGCCGGACTGGAACCAATGTCCTTGGGGGTGCGTTTGGTAACGCTGTTGGGGAGGATTTAAACTAATGTGGCAGGGGGATGGGGACCAAATGAGGATGTCAGTGGACAGTAAGGAGGTCGCAACTAAAGCTTGTAAGGAACTAGATAATGAAGGTAGCATGACTAAGGGAAAGAGTAGACAGGGAGCAGATGATGAACACAAAGGGACTGGTGGTCTGAGGTGCATTTGTTTTAATGCAAGAAGTGTAGTAGGTAAGGCAGATGAACGTACGGCTTGGATTAGTACCTGGGAGTATGATGTCATTGCTATTACTGAGACTTGGTTGAGGGAAGGGCATGATTGGCAACTAAATATCCCAGGATACCGATGCTTCAGGCGGGTTAGAGAGGGAGGTAAAAGGGGTGTATTTTTTGCATTACTGGTCAAAGAGGATATCACAGCTGTGCTGAAGGAGGGCACAATGGAGGACTCGAGCAGTGAGGCAATATGGGCAGAACTCAGAAATAGGAAGGGTGCGCTAACAATGTTGGGGCTGTACGACAGGCCTCCCAACAGCAAGCGGGAGCTAGAGGTACAAATATGTAAACAGATTATGGAAAGATGTAGGAGCAACAGGGTGGTGGTGATAAGAGATTTTAATTTTCCCAACATTGAGTGGGATTCACTTAGTGTTAGAGGTCTAGGTGGAGCAGAATTTGTAAGGAGCATCCAGGAGGGTTTTCTAGAGCAGTATGTAAATTGTTCAACTCGGCAAGGGGCCATACTGGACCTGGTGTTGGGCAATGAGCCCGGCCAGCTGGTTGAAGTGTCAGTAGGGGACTACTTTGGGAATAGTGATCACAATTCCGTAAGTTTTAGAATACTCATGGACAAAGATGAGAGTGGTCCTAAAGGAAGAGTGTTAAATTGGGGGAAGGCCAACTATCCCAAAATTCGTCAGGAGCTGGGGAATGTCGATTGGGAGCAGCTGTTAGAAGGTAAATCCACATTTGATATGTGGGAGTCTTTTAAAGAGAGGTTGATTAGCGTGCAGGAGAGACATGTTCCTGTAAAAATGAGGGATAGAAATGGCAAGATTAGGGAACCATGGATGACAGGTGAAATTGTGAGACCAGCTAAGAGGAAAAAGGAAGCATACATAAGGTCAAGGAGGCTGAAGAAATACGATGCTTTGAAAGAATATCGGGAATGTGGGACCAATCTGAAACAAGGAATTAAGAGGGCTAAAAGGGGTCATGAAATATCTTCAGCAAACAGGGTTAAGGAAAATCCCAAAGCCTTTTATTCATATATAAGGAGCAAGAGGGTAACGAGAGAAAGGATTGGCCCACTCAAGGATAAAGGAGGAAAGTTATGCGTGGAGTCATAGAAAATGGGTGAGATTCCAAACGAGTACTTTGCATCGGTATTCACCGAGCAGAGGGACATGACGGATGTTGAGGTTAGGGACAGATGCTTGATTAATCTAGGTCAAGAAGGCATAAGGAGGGAGGAAGTGTTGGGTATTCTAAAAGGCATTAAGGTGGACAAGCCCACAGGTCCGGATGGGATCAATCCCAGGTTACTGAGGGAAGCGAGAGAGGAAATAGCTGGGGCCTTAACATATATCTTTGCAGCATCCTTAAACACGGGTGAGGTCCCGGAGGACTGGAGAATTGCTAATGTTGTCCCCTTGTTTAAGAAGGGTAGCAGGGATAATCCAGGTAATTATAGACCGGTGAGACTGACTTCAGTGGTAGGGAAGCTGCTGGAGAAGATACTAAGGAATAGGATCTATTCCCATTTGGAAGAAAATGGGCTTATCAGTGATAGGCAACATGGTTTTGTGCAGGGAAGGTCATGTCTTACCAACTTAATAGAATTCTTTGAGGAAGCGACAAAGTTGATTGATGAGGGAAGGGCTGTAGATGGCATATACATGGACTTCAGTAAGGCGTTTGATAAGGTTCCCCATGGTAGGCTGATGGAGAAAGTGAAGTCGCATGGGGTCCAGGGTGTACTAGCTAGATGGATAAAGAACTGGCTGGGCAACAGGAGACAGAGAGTAGCAGTGGAAGGGAGTTTCTCAAAATGGAGACGTATGACCAGTGGTGTTCCACAGGGATCCGTGCAGGGACCACTGTTGTTTGTGATATACATAAATGATTTGGAGGAAAGTATAGGTGGTGTGATTAGCAAGTTTGCAGACGACACTAAGATTAGTGGAGTAGCAGATACTGAAGGGGACTGTCAGAGAATACAGCAGAAAATAGATAGACTGGAGAGTTGGGCAGAGAAATGGCAGATGGAGTTCAGTCAGGGCAAATGCGAGGTGATGCATTTTGGAAGATCCAATTCAAGAGTGAATTATACAGTAAATGGAAAGGTCCTGGGGAAAATTGATGTACAGAGAGATTTGGGTGTTCAGGTCCATTGTTCCCTGAAAGTGGCAACGCAGGTCAATAGAGTGGTCAATAAGGCATACGGCATGCTTTCCATCATCGGACGGGGTATTGAGTACAAGGTTGGCAGGTCATGTTACAGTAGTACAAGACTTTGGTTCGGCCACATTTGGAATACTGCGTGCAGTTCTGGTCGCCACATTACCAAAAGGATGGAGATGCTTTGGAGAGGGTGCAGAGGAGGTTCACCAGGATGTTGCCTGGTATGGAGGGCGCTAGCTATGAAGAGAGGTTGA
Organism: Heterodontus francisci; assembly: GCF_036365525.1. Lineage (NCBI taxonomy): Eukaryota > Metazoa > Chordata > Chondrichthyes > Heterodontiformes > Heterodontidae > Heterodontus > Heterodontus francisci. Next base: position 26,069,705 of record NC_090409.1, on the reverse strand, counting down.
GTATGTTAGGATTATTTTCATTAGAAAGACGGAGGTTGAGGGGGGACCTGATTGAGGTGTACAAATGCATGAGAGGTATGGACAGGTTGGATAGCAAGAAGCTTTTTCCCAGTGTGGGGGATTCAATTACTGGGGGTCACGAGTTCAAAGTGAGAGGGGAAAAGTTTAGGGGGGATATGCGTGGAAAGTTCTTTACTCAGAGGGTGGTGGGTGCCTGGAATGCGTTGCCAGCGGAGGTGGTAGACGCGGGCACGATAGCGTCTTTTAAGATGTATCTAGACAGATACATGAAAGGGCAGGAAGCAAAGAGATACAAACCCTCAAAAAATAGGTGACATGTTTAGATAGAGGATCTGGATCGGAGCAGGCTTGGTGGGTCGAAGGGCCTGTTCCTGTGCTGTAATTCTCTTTGTTGTTTGTTCTTTGTAAACTGTCTGTCTGTCTTTGTGTTTTTCTCTTTATATATTTCTGTCGATGTATGTTTGTCTTTGTGTTTCTGACTAACTAGCATCCATCAGTCTATGGACTCCAGTCTCGGCTGTTCATCTGCTGAAATCCTCATCCACGACTTTGTGACCTCGAGACTTGGCCACTCCAATGCACTTTTCGCCAGCCTCCGTCATTTTGCCTGGTGTATATTGAGCGTTCCTGCTCACAATCAATCCCGCTGCCTCATTACCCCTGTATTGACTGATCTACACTAGCTGCCAGTTTTGCTCGCCTGTTGTTTGAAATTCTCATTCTAGATTTCAAAATGATTCATGCCCTGACCAATCTCTGTCTCTCTCATCTTCTCCAGCACTCCAACCGTCTGACATGTCATTGTTGTTGTGATGCATCCCAAATTTCATAGACTGCACCATTGATGGCGAAATCTTCAACTGTCAATGCCTTAAGCTCTGGAGATGTACGTGTATATGTACATCTCCACTTACACCAACTGCTGATCTGCTGGAAATGACTCGTATCTGTATCTCTGCTGTATTTTCTCTCTGTCTGACGCAGTATGATTGCACAATTGCCTCTCTGGAAAATTGTCTAGCGATTCATGGATATTTCTCCATTTCTTTCAACCGACCGTTTTTTTGAAAAACAGTATGAATATTTATTTATGCCTGTCTTCGTATGTGACTGTCTATAGTTCTGCCTATCTACGTGTATATTTTTCTCTTTGTACCTGTATCAGTCAATGATGCAGTTATTTTGCCGGCAATGGCATTTTCCTGCTTCTTTTGCTAATGCTTTATGCGCTTATGTCCCTGTCTGTCAATGTCTGTGGCTGTCTGATTGCGGCCAGATCTGTCACTCCTTCAGATTCAAAGCCCAGCTTCCACGGTAATAACAATGATTGGTGCATGAACTCAAATCATTATATCTAGACTGATTTCTGATCAGCAGCAACGGATTTGCGTGTGCAGTTCATTATCCTTTCATCTATCCACATTTCATAGCATCATAAGTTATAGGTTAGCTATGCAAAAAGATAAAAGTAATCGAGGTTAAAAAGTAATTAATTGATGAAGGGCAATTTTCAGTGGGATGAGAACAGATCCGGCCGAAAAGCAAAGGTAAGGCAAACGAAGCTGCAACTGCCGTCATGACGGAAGAGGTACAAGGGAAGTTGACGTAGAAAAAGGTGCATATGACAAACAAAAGGCTCAAAATGGATGTGAGAACTAGGAGAATGTAGAAATCTCAGAAGTGAAGAGAACAAAATATTGAGAAGCAAAGAGACAATAATAGAAGAGACTGGCAGGCAACATAAAAGGGAAAACAAGTGTTTTCTATGGTCATATAAATAGGAAACTGATGGCAGAAGTCGTTTACACATGGAGGCAGGTGGAAGCTCTCAATAAAAATTGTGCATCTAACTTTAGCAAGGACGAAGACGTTGCCAAGTCATAGCGAAGGAGGAGCTAGTTGAGACACTGACTGGAATGAAAATTGATAGATACAGGGTTTTTAGTGTTTGGCTGTACTTAAATCTGATAAATCCCAAGAACTCGATCTGAGGTGTCCGAGGATACTGAGGGAAGTAAACGTGTAAGTTGCAGATGCACTGGCAATATTTTTCCAATCCTCCTCATATAGACGGGAAATGTCACAGGTTTCGATAATTACAAATGTTGCACCTTATTTTTCTGAAAGTGTGTTGGGATAAACGCAGCACAACTACAGACCCATCAGTTGAATGGTCGTTGTTGGAAAACGTTTAGATACGTTAAGCCAGGACCAAACTCACAGTCACTTGGACAATTGCGGATAAATTCATAAAAGCCAATTTTCCAATGAGGCAATTGAAAATGTTATGAGCATAACATAATTGATGTTGTGTACATGGATTAAATATAGTTAAACACAATGTCATGTACAGGCTCGTAAGCAAAGTTGAAGCTGATGGAATAAGGGAGACAGTAGAAGTGTTGATACGAGGTTGGCAGAGTAACAGGGAGCTAAGTGTAGTGATGAACGTTTGGTTCTTGGACTGGTGAAAGTATATAGAAGGACCACTGTTTTCCCTGATGTATATAAATACCTAGAATTGAGTGTGCAGGGCATAATTTCAAAGTATGCAGGTGGCATAAAACTTGAGAGCGTTGAGACATGTGAGGAGGATCATGATGGACGCCAGTAGCCTACAAACAGGCTGGTAGTATGGCCAGCACGTGGCAGATCAAACTTAATACAGGGAAGTGTGAAGTGATACACGTTGGGAGGAAGAACAGGGGAATGCAATATAAAATAAAGGACACTACTCTAAAGGGCGTGCAGGAGCAAAGGGACCGCAGTATATGTGACCAGATCGTTGAAGTTGTCAGGACATGTCGCAAGTGTGGTCAATAAGGTATTTGGGATCATGGGATTTATAAAGAAAGGAAATTCCCAAAAAGTTCAGGAAGCGTCTGTGCAGAGAGAGTTTCCACTTCATGACTACATTCCAAAATATCTGCAAGTTCCCGTCCAAGTCACACACCATCCTGACTTGGAACTGTATCGCCGTTCTTTCACTGTCGCTGGGTCAAAATCCTGGAACTCACTTCCTCACAGCACTGTGGGTGTACCTACCTCCCATGGACTGCAGCGGTTCAAGAAGGCAGCTCACCACCACCTTCTCAAGGGCAAATAGGGATGGGCAATAAATGCTGGCATAGGCAGTGACGCGCACATCCCATGAATGAATTGAAAAAAGGATCAAGGATATAAAACGTTATCTCCATTTATTCTTCCACAGATGCTGCCAGACCTGCCGAGTCTCCCAGAATTTTCTATTCTTATTTCAGATTTCCAACTACCACAATATTCCGCTTTTGTTTGTTTTATATACACAGACGCATCGAGAACGGAAGCAAGGACGTTATAGTGAATAATTATAAGATAGTGGCTGGGCTTCAAATGAATATCGTGTAAATATCTGGACACCACACTTCAGGCAGGATTGAAGGCATTGCAGAGGGTGCAGAAAATATTCACGGGATGAGAGACATTGGTATGAGCTAAATCTGTTCTTCTCGGAAAATAGAAGTTTTATAAGGGAATAATAAGAGTTCTTCAAAATCCTGATAGGTATTGACAAAGTATGTAGGAAGAAATAGTTTTCTTTGTGAAATGGTAGGGAACTTGGGACCTCGAATTTAAGCAGTTTGGCAAAAGAAACAACAGCGACACGCGGAAAAACTGCGTTTTATACAGGAAGTGGGATTGATCTGTGATGCATTGCCTGAGAGTACGGTGGCAACAGAGTCAACCTTGCTTTTCAAAAGGTAATTTGTATAATTAGGTGTAGAGCAAGAAACACATGTCTATGGGGAAAATTCAGGGGATTGGGATCAAATGAGTAGGTCTGACAGAGAAACGGGATGGATACGATATACCAAATGGACTCCTACAGCGATGTAAATATTGTGTTATTCTACGATTCCATGAGTCAAACGAACATTTCAGCAGGGACAGTTCCCAAAACCACTCATCGCATCACACTGTCCCAAAATTTCACAGACAGGAACAAAATGATTTTAATAGTTTTCTTACCGTCTTGTTGCGTCTTAAGATCTGCAGGGCACAGTAAGCCATCATTAGACGTTCTCTCCAAGATCTTTATGTAGGGACAATTAAGACAGCGAAGGGATGGCAAACACAACTATTGACTTAGCTTTGTCAGGACGTCGGCCTTCTCATTTCAAATGGATCAATCAGAGACAGAGGGGAGAATTTAACCGGCCGCTTCACGTCAGGGGCAATGGCGCACGTCCCACAAAATGCATCCGGGAGAGGCCCGCCATGGGACACGATGTTGGGAAAGCCAGGCCCCATATTGCGGGCGGTGGCGAGGCCCAGCCAATCGGCGACCGAGCGAAGATTTCAATGTTTTATTTAATTAAAACGAAGGACTAATTACTTAACCTTTTGGGCCGACCCTCACCCTTCTATTTTCTGGTCGGTTGCCGGGATTGCGCGCCTTCGGATCTCCACGGGGAGTGAGCAGGGAGGAGGTAGGTTTTCAAACGGGGGCGGGGGAGGGGGTTGAGGATTGTGATGCGAAGCTTTTAATTGGTCTAGATTTGGAGTGAAGTAGTAAATGTCACGGTTTATGCACTTTGTGGGTGGAGGGGGGCGGGGTGAGGTTGGGATTGCAAGGTAAGTTTTTATTTGGCAGAAGAGCGAAAATAATAAAATGTTTCGTTGTTGGCGGGGTGCGAGAGTGTCTCGACACTTTTATAATCTTGTTCGCTTTAAAATTGCAGCGCCTATAACTTTACAACATACTTGAAGTGGAGGACTTGAAGCCATTTAATAATGGCGCCAGCACCTTTCCAGGGGTTGTTGCGTCCATCCCCTGCACATCATCAGTGAGGTTGGCCTTTTAAATGAGCCAGTACCATGAATTTCGCAGTGACGGCGCGACATGTTACCTGCCTATTTTTGAAGCACACAGCCAAGATCGGCGACGAGCATTTAAAATCCAGCCCACAGTTTAACAGCACAAGGCGCACATGCAGTACTCATATACCACAAATGAAGGGCACCATTTCTGCACTAAGTATTCAGCCTGAAGGAAACAACAACTAAGCAGCATGGCCACATAATGGTCCAACGTATGTGGCCTTCATGTTACAGCATTAATTTACGAAAGCAACAGATTGTTCGTGCATTTCGAGCTTGATATTTGCCAACTTTTGGAAGAGTTTATGCATAGTGTCACCAATGACTGCTCAGACAAGAGCTAATACAGCAACGTGCTTCTATAATTCACCTTCAACGTGGTGAAATGTCCCATAGGGATTCAAAGGATTTTTTTTTCAAACTAAATTCTAACTGGAGATATACAAGTAGCTGCTTGAGCAGATGGTAAAAAAAGCTTGTTCAAATAGGTAGTTATTTTTGTGCCCAAACTGGCGAAAGCGAGGTAGAGAGGCAAAAATGTTTAGGAAGGCAATTCCAGAGTGAACGACCTCAGCAGTTGAAGGTGCGATCACCAATATTGGAGCCAAACAGATCGAGCATGTTTAGTCGGGTAGAATTGGAGTAGTCAGGTATCTGTGATGTTTGCAGCGCAGGCGTTTACAGCTATTCAGAGCGACACCATAGAACAATTTGAATGCAAGGAAGCCGATTGCTGAAATAGAGCCATTGGTTAACTGAGAAACAATGTAGGTTACCGAGTCCTGGCACAGAATGAGGCCTTTCACTGATTTCGCTGCAGAGTTTAGAAGGAACAGTTCATTTAGTCCTACACAACAATCTAACATCTTACCCCTCCAACTTTCACACATTCAATTACTTATCAAATTCCTGCTTTGGCCCAGATCTAAGAAGGGAAAATGACTGGTATTCCCTACTCCATCGATCAGCTCACTTGCGTGCGGTGTCAGATAAGCATCGAAGTCGAACATATCTTTGTGTTTCTGTACTCATTATAAGATCGACAGTTCTGGTCCACAAGTCCCAGTAACTGCTCCCTACACCGTAACCCCACACATTTGCTGGTTTCCATATTCGCTGATTTGTTCATATCTCTCTGTCATTAGATACTGCTCCCTCTCCTGTTGATTGACCAATTTCTGACGACAATATAGTTAAATCGTGCTTAGATCGTCGTCTGATGGGCCTCAATTTTCTGCGTGCTCTCATCTTCCACAGAAGTCTAGCTCTCTGGGCAATTTCTTTATACATATCCTCAATTGGGCATGGTCTCTTACTGTCTCTTTGTGTCTCCAGTAGAGACATCGACCCCACGCCTGACACGAAGTATTTGAATGCCCCAGCTTCTCTGAAGCTCGCTTTCTCCTATAGGCAGTATTCCTCTAACAATACATACGGTTTTGTAAATTGTATGACATGATACAAATACCGCACAATGCAACCTTCACGTTTTTCTTTGTTGCCTGAACTTCATCATGCAATTTTCCAATTGCTGGGCAGCATCTATGGCACATCCCGTTACATATGACTGTTAACTGAGAGGCTCCGAAACGTTCCTTATATTTTCGCTTAACTCTTATGCTTCGGACAGAGAGGTAGGCCAGCTCTTGACGGATAGTTCCTTTAATGTGTTGTATGTTTAGGCATCTGTTATTCACGGCATTTTTCCTGTAGCTGACGAAGGGAGAACAGCATGTCAATGGTCGATCTCTCTGCTCGAAAGCCACACTGTGCCTCAGGGTAGACACACTCGGCGAGTTTCTGGGGCCTGTTTAAAGCGACTCGAGCGAAGACTTTCCCCACTATGCTGAGAAGGGAGATTCCACGGTGGTTGTTGCAGTCACTGCGGCCACCTTTGTTTTTATAGAGGGTGATGATATTGGCATCGCGCTATTATCACTAAATCCAACCTATGGCATCTTCCCCTTACATCTGTGGCATATTTCTGACCTTTGTTAAGCCCCTTTGCTCCCTCCAACTGTCCTCACCCATCCTTAACCTCCTCTTTGGATCCTCAAACACATCATAACCTTCACGGAACACGCCCAACTTTCTCAAAACCCCCTGTTCCAAAACTAAATTGTGTGTTCCAGTCTATGATGGGGTTTGAACCTACAAAATTCTGACTCTGCTGACAGTGCTACTGAACTGACATACTAATGAGATATGAAAAGGTGCTAAGGATGCTATATCTCTTCTCATTATAAATTATGAAAATTATTGTTTTTTTAAATAATGAAAGGAATTAATAAGATTGTGTTTAAGAGCTGTTCTCAACATCCTTAATTGGTAAAACTCCAGAATATGATTATAAATAGAAGACACAAAATCAACTCAGTTTAAGTTGAATGATGACTTGCTTTCATTGATCTCACCAAAGCCTTTGACCTTGTCAGCAGACGTGGTCTCTTCAGACTACTAGAAAAGATCGGATGCCCACCAACGCTACTCAGTATCATCACCTCATTCCATGACAATATGAAAGGCTCAATTCAGCATACTGACCACCTCCAGGCGCGTATCCATTGTCTCTCGAGATAAGGAGGCCCAAAAGAATTCAGCATAGCAGCATCTCGTCAGACCCCTTTCCTATCCTTAGTGGTGTGAAACAGGGCTGTGTTCTCGTACCTACACTGTTTGGGATTTTCTTCTCCCTGCTGCTCTCACACGCGTTCAAGTCCTCTGAAGAAGGAATTTTCCTCCACACAAGATCAGGTGGCAGGTTGTTCAACCTTGCCCCCCTAAGAGCGAAGACCAAAGTACGGAAAGTGCTCATCAGGGATCTCCTCTTTGCTGACGATGCTGCATTAACATCTCACACTGAAGAGTGTCCACAGAGTCTCAGCGACAGTTTTACGGCGGCCTGCAACGAATTTGGCCTAACCATCAGCCTCAAGAAAACGAACATCATGGGACAGGACGTCAGAAATGGTCCATCCATCAATATCTGCGACCACGCTCTGGAAGTGGTTCAAGAGTTCACCTACCCGGGCTCAACTATCACCAAGTAACCTGTCTCTCGATGCAGAAATCAACAAGCTCATGGGAAAGGCTTCCACTTCTATGTCCAGACTGACCAAGTGAGTGTGGGAAAATGGCGCACTGACACGGAACACAAAAGTCCGATGGTATCAAGTCTCTGTCCTCAGTACCTTGCTCGACGGCAACGAGGCCTGGACAACGTATGTCAGCCAAGAGCGACGTCTCAATTCACACCTTCTTCGCTGCCTCCAGAGAATACTTGGCATCAAGTGGCAGGACCGCATCTCCAACACAAAAGTGTTCGAGGCGGCCAACATCCCCAGCTTATACACACTACTGAGTCAGTGGCGCTTGAGATGGCTTGGCCATGTGAGCCGCATGGAAGATGGCAGGATCCCCAAGGACACATTGTTCAGCGAGCTCGCCACTGGTATCAGACCTACCGGCCGGCCATGTCTCTGCTTTAATGACGTCTGCAAAAGCGACATGAAGTCCTGTAACATTGATCACAAGTCGTGGGAGTCAGTTGACAGCAATCGCCAAAGCTGGCAGGCAGCCATAAAGGCGGCGCTAAAGTGTGGCGAGTCGAAGAGACTTAGCAGTTGGCAGGAAAAAAGACAGAAGTGCAAAGGGAGAGCCAACTGTGTAACAGCCCGGACAACCAATTTTATTTGCAGCACCTGTGGAAGTGTCTGTCACTCTAGTATTGGCATTTATAGCCACTCCAGGTGCTGCTCTCCAAACCACTGACCACCTCCAGGCGCTTACCCATTGTCTCCTGAGACAAGGAGGCCAAAGAATATGCTTAAGCAGTTGGATCACAGCTGTCATGAATATATAGCTGAGATAACGGCACTGAATTACCCTGACCTGCTTATCCCCCTCTCTATCAGTGTCTCATGCTGTCAGATGATCAACATTTTCCGTCTATTTATCATCCTTTTGTCAACATTTCTATATGTGGGTATGTGTGTGTCGAAATGTATTTGTCTCTGTGTCTCTTACCATCGATATTCCTGTGTATTTCTGTCTCTACACATGTTTGTGCCTCCCAGCTCTCGATGCTTGTTTTTGGCTCTTTTCCTTTGGATACTCGACTATTCATCTACGGAGTCTCTTTGTAAATCCTACTCTCTGTTTCTCGCTGCCATTGTCCCTTGTTAATCGAAACATAGAAAATAAGAGTGGGAATAGGCCCTTTGGAACTTCGGGCCTGCTCCGCCATTCAACAAGGATCATGGCTGATCGGCTAATTCAGTACCCTGTTCCCACGTTCTCCTCATATCCCTTGATCCCTTTGGAATTAAGAAATATATCTGTCTCATTCTTGCATATATTAAATGACTTATCCTCCACTGCCTTCTGCGGTACAGAATCGCACAGGTTCACCTCCCTCTCTGTAAGAAATGTCTCCTCATCACAGTTCTAAGTGGCATACCCCGTATCCTGAGACTGTGACCCCTATTTCTGGATTCCCCAGCCATCAGGAACATCTTCCTGGCATCTAGCCTGTCTAGCCCAGTTAGAATTCTATCGGTTTCTACGAGATCCCCTTTCATTCTTCTAAACTCCAGTGAATATAGAACTAGTCGATCCAATCTCTCCTCATACATCAATCTTGCTGTCCCAGGAATCAGCCTCGCAAATCTTCTTTGCACTCCTTCCATGGCAGGAACATCCTTTCTCAGATAAGGGGACAAAAACTGCATACAATAGCCCAGATGTTGTCTCACCAAGGCCTGTATACATGCAGTAAGACATCCTTTCTCCTGTAGTCAATCATCTTGCAATGAAGGCCAACATACCATTCGTTTTTCTAATTGCTTGCTGAACCTGAATGCTTGTTTGAGCGACTGGTGTACAAGAACACCCAGGTCTCGTTGCACCTACCCGTTTCCCAATCTATCACCATTCAGATAATAATCTTCCTTTCTGTTTTTACAACCAAACTGGATAACTTCATATTTATCCACGTTACACTGCATCTGTCATGCTTTTGCCCACTCACACAACTTGTCAAAATCACATTAGAACTTCTTTGCATATTCCTCACAGCTCACATGCCCCCTTAGCTCTGTGTCGTCCACAAACTTGGAAATGTTACATTTAGTTCCCTCACCTCAGTCATTGATACATATTGTGAACAACTGGGAGCCGAGCTCTGATTCCTGCGTTACCTCACTAGCAGCTCTTTGCAACATGGAAAAAAAATGCCCGTTTAGTCCTGCTCTCTGTTTCCTGTCTGTCAACCTATGTTCAATCCATATCAGTATATTACTCCCATTCCCATGTGCTTTAATTTTGCACACTCACTTCCTATGTAGGAGCTCAGCAAAAGCCTTCTGAAAATCCAAATGCACCCCACCCACTGGTTGTCCCTTTTCTATTCTACTAGTTACATCATCAAAAAACTCCAGTAGATTTGTTATGCATGAATTCCCTTTCGTAAACCCATGTAGGCTTTGCCCAATCCCATTTAAGTGTTCTAAGTGTTTTGCTATCACATCCTTTATAATAGACATTAGCATTTTCCAGGCTAACTAGTCTGTAGTTCCCTGTTTTTTCTTTCCCTCCTTTTCTTTTTGAACAGTGGGGTTACATTTGCCACGCTCCAATATGTAGGAACTGTTCCAGAGTCTATAACATTTTGGAAGATGACCGCCAATGCATCCATTATTTCCAGCACCACTGTCTTTTGTGCTCTGCGATGTAGGTTATCAAGCCCTGGGGATTTGTCAGCTTTTAACTCCATTAATTTCCCTCGCACTTTTTTTTACTAATACTGATTTTCTTCCGTTCCTCCCTCTCATTAGGCCTTTGGTTCCCTAATATTTCTGGAAGGTTATTTGTGTCCTCCTTTGTGAAGACAGAACAAAAGTATGTGTTTAATTGTTCTACCGTTTCTTTGTTCCCCATTATAATTTCCCTCGTTTCTGACTGAACCATTTTTCTCTTCACACATTTGTAGAAGTTTTAACAATCAGTTTTTATGGTCCCCGCAAGTTTATTCTCAAACTATATTTCCCCCTGCTTAATCAACCTCTTTGTCCTCCTTTGCTGAATTCTAAACTGCTCGCAATCCTCAGTCTTGCTGCTTTTTCTGGCATTTTATATGCCTCCTCTTTGGATCTAATACTATGCCTGATTTCCTTTGTAAACCATGGTGCAGCCAACTTTCTGATTATATTTTTGCGCCAGAGAGGAGTGAATAATTGCTGTAATTCCTGCACACTTTATTTAAATATTATCAATTGCTTATCCCCCATCAACACTTTTACTAATCTTCCCCAATCTACGAGAGCCAACTCACGCCTCATACCTTCGTCGTTTCCTTGATTCCACCCCCACCCCCCGCCCGAGGAAATTTGTCCCGATCCTGCCCAGCTGCAACTCCTACTGTTTGTACTGGTCGCCCCTTCCCCAGAACCGGTCCCAATGTCCCAGGAATCTGAGAACCAGAAATTATGCCACTGTCACCCTGTCGCTTCATCTCTATGTTTGTCGACCTAAGCCTGTGCATGTGTCTTCTTTCTACCAATCCAACGATATGTCAGTCTCTCTGTCTGGCACTGCCTGCATATTTCACTAACTATCGCTTTCTCCTTAATGAGGTATAAATATGTTTGACCACATGAGGATCAGAATCTGTATTTTTTTTGTATCTGTACCTGTGTATATATCTTCCAGTTTCTCTGTCTACCAAATGATGAGTCTTTATGGCTCTCGGTTTCCTGATGCATTCCTGCATTTACCTGAATGGAAGCACAGACTGAACATTCAGCGTGATGGCGAGGCTATCAATAGTCTTCATTAATGTCCGATATTTTGCAGCCGACAACGAAAGATTGATGCACTTCATTCAATATATTTACAGATATCTACAGACTGGTTATGGACATTTCAGTGGCAAAGGTTCCTCACATCATATCGACCATCAGTTTCTTGCAGGTTTTCATCGGAATACAACGATGTTGTCACTGCCCTAACACTCGTTTTCATTCTTAAAGTATTCCATGTAAAATGCATCACGATTAATGGTTACGTTCAAAGCCTTTATCGTATGGACAGCTAAGAGATCCTAATGAAAACACAGCCAAACCAAACACTTAAACCTGACGACAGTTCAGGCCATCTCATGCCGCATCATAGCTAATTTAATGTCCATGAAGGGCAATCGCTCAGCCACAGTCCTTCAACCCGCAGAAATCACAAATAGAAGAAAACTGCAGGATGATGCTTTGATATTTGTGCCAGTATAATCACGGTATTACTTTAGCATCAAAGTATATTTTTCAAGTTTCGGGGCCGTGTCGTTATGCTGACCTCAATGACAGCTAACAGAAAAGCTTAAAACACACTAGCGATCTTTTACATGGCAAATTTAACGTGGTGAAATGTCCCATGTCACTTCGCAGGAGTGCTGACATCAACCATTTACAACGACCTCCATAAAAAAAGAGAAGAAATAGGGCATGCGACCAAAAGCCTTCAAAGAACGCTGCAAAGCAGTAGTTTTCAATGTCCTAGAGCAGGAGCGCGATGTGGAGAACAGGAAATGTTAAGGCAGGGATCAGCAGAGCTCAGCACTTTGGCAACTCAAAGCAGTGAAAGGAATGCCAGGTGATTAATTTTGAGGATGCACAAGAGGCCACAATTGTAGTGGTCAGTTATATTGGAGATTTGTACAGCTGAAGAAGTTTGCAGATATTGGTAGTGAGATGCTGGAGGCATTTGAAAGCAAACTGATTCTTTTAAATTTGAGACATTGCTTTGGCGAGACCCAATGTATCTCAGTCGTTGCATGTGCAGAAGGAAGCAGCAAGAGCCCTTTCAATGCTGGATCTTTGAATGAGATGCTATATTTGCCCTACACGTCTGTCCTACAACAGTAGCCCTGTAATTTTTGCTCCTCAGTTATTTATCAAATTCCTGTTTTTGTAAAATCCTATTAAATCTGTTCTAAATTCTACTAACTCACTGTGCGATAAACATAACGTTTAAATTAACTACTGTTACTTTTGCTGACTCAAATACATGAGCAACAGTTTGCCATTGGCAACAGGTTCATTTGATCAAGGGCACTCAAAACTACCTCTCTTGTATCCAAATCGTTTATTTGAGGCTTAAGTAACTGCACCTCTTCGTTACGTGGCTCGCAAACATAAAAACTTGACAGTTCTCCTTGTTTATTGTTTGACGAACCTGCTCGAGTTTTTGAGGGTGTGGCTAATCGAATTCATAAAGGGGAGTCGGTGGACGTGACATAATTGTATTGTCAGAAGGCACTTGATAAAGTCCCCCACAGGAGGTTGTTTCACAGAATTAAGTCACATGGGATAGGAGGTAGCAGACTGGAATGGCTTAAGGATTGGTTAACAGGCAGAAAGCATAGAGTATGAATAAACGGGTCACTCTCAAGTTGGCAGGTACCACAGGAATCAGTGATTGGGTTGCAGCTGTTCACAATACATGATTTGGATGTGGGGACCAAATGTTGTATTTCTCAGTTCGCAGATGACATAAAACTAGGTGGCAATGTGTGTTGTGAGGAGGATGCAACACCTCTTCAAGGGGATTTGGAAAGACTTAGTGAGTGACCAACATTTGGCAGGCCCCAAACACTCCTTTCAGGTGAAGCAGCGATTTACTTGTACTTCTTTCAATGTAGTATACTGTATTCGCTGCTCACAGTGTGGTCTCCTCTACATTGGGGAGACCAAGCGCAGACTGGGTGACCGCTTTGCGGAACATCTCCGCTCAGTCCACAAGTAGGACCCTGAGCTTCCGGTTGCTTGCCATTTCAACACTCCCCCCTGCTCTCATGCACACATCTCTGTCCTGGGATGGCTGCAGTGTTCCAGTGAACATCAACGCAAGCTCGAGGAACAGCATCTCATCTACGGATTAGGCACACTACAGCCTGCCGGACTGAACATTGAGTTCAATAATTTCAGAGCATGACAGCCCCCCACTTTACTTTCATTTTTAGTCATTTTTAGTTATTTTTTCTTCCTTTTTTTACATTCCTTTTTACATTTTTTACAATTTTTTTTGCATTTATTTCATTTCATCTTAGTTTGTTCAGTTTGCTTACCCATTGCTTTTTTCAGGTTGTTTTTCTTCAGGTTTGCACTTGCTGCTGTTCAATATTCAGTATATTCACACCTAATCTGTACTAATGCTTTGTCTTTCAACACACCATTAATATATTGTTTGCCTTTGCTCCGTGACCTTTTGGTCAGCTATGTGGCCTAGTCCAATCTGCACCTTCTCCTTTGTTATCTCTTGCCCAACCCCCACATCACTTGTTTATAATCTGTGACTTTTCTAATCTTTGTCAGTTCCGAAGAAGGGTCGCTGACCCGAAACGTTAACTCTGCTTCTCTTTCCACAGATGCTGCCAGACCTGCTGAGTGATTCCAGCATTTCTTGTTTTTGTTTCAGATTTCCAGCATCCGCAGTATTTTGCTTTTATATTGGTCCATGGGTGTTTTGTAGATGGCCGCTGTCTAATATGATTGAAACTGCATGCATCTGTGCTATTATAGAGCCTCAAAAACCATAACACCCTGCCATGCATCGGGCATGCTGCTAAAGGGATATGCTAGCATTATTTGTTCAGAGCTAAGAGGCTAAACTGACTGGTGTTTCTTACTGTCTCAGCCCGCTCATTCACAATGCATAATTGAATTTCCAAAAGTTGTTAGCGAACTGCCTTTTGCAGTCCATAATCCCAAAAACTTGCTCACTCAATCTGAATCCAAAGGAATTGCTGCCCATCCAACTTGCCTTCCTGACTCGCATTTTTGCTGAATAGTTAATAATTCTCTCCTTAAAATATGCCATCATCATCCACCCGCAGAATAGTCATCCATGATGGTTCCTTCTTCTTAACTGCCACCCCATTTCCAATGTTCATTTTATCTCCAACGTTCCTGAACGTGTTATTTCCTCCAAAATCCATGACCATCTTCCTGGGGACCCAATTTTGAATCTGACCACTGCCACAGTCTGAAAATACATGAGCACAAGAAATAGGTGCAGGACAAGATCATATGACCCATCGAGCCTGCTTCAGCATTCAATAGGATTTGACTGATCTTCGGCATTACTTCCACTTTCCTGCCCACTCAGCATATCCCTTGATGTTCGCTCAAAGACCAAAAATCTGTCTATCCTAATCTTAAATGTATTCACTGATGGAGCATCCACAGCTCTCTGGGGTACAGAATTTCAAAGATTTAGAAACCTTTGTGGGAAATAATTTCTCCTCATCACAGTCCTAAATTATCAGCCCATTGTCCTGAGACTGTGTTCCATAACCAGAGGAATTCTTAGCGTCCACACTACCCAGTTGTTTCAGAATCTGTATGTTTCAATTAAACCGGCTCTTATTCTTCTAAACGTCAGAGAATACAATCCCAATGTACGCAGCATCTCGTTTTGGGACAATCCCCTCATCACAGGGGCCAATTTAGTGAACTATTGCTGCACTGCCTACAATGCAAGTATATATTTTCTTCAGTGTGGAGAGAAAAACTGCACACAATTTTCCAGATGTGGCCTTACCAAAAGTCTGTACAATAGGAACAAGGCTTCTTTATGCCTGTACTTCATCCTCTTGCTCTAAAGGCTGACATGACATTTGACTTCCAGATTTCTTTGCTCTACCTGCGTGCTAAATGTTTGCCTTCCTTATAGGAGCACACCCAAGGGTATTTGAACAGCAACACTTACAAATTTTACACCTTTTTCAAAAAAAGTGCTTTTCTAATCTTAGGGCCAAAGTGAAAAACATCACACTTCCCTACATTATGCTCCATCAGCTAACTTGTTGCCTGCTCACTTAACTTGTCCATGTCTCTTTGCAAACTTTCTATCTCCTCCCCACAGTTTACTTTTCAACCTATGTTGGTATCATCAGCAACCTTAGATACATTAACCGCTGCCTTTTCATCTAAATCATTGATAAAGATTGAAAATAGCTATCGATCCAGCACAGCTGCATGTGGCAGTCCACTATTTACGGCCTGAAAACTTGAAGATACCCCGTTATGCCTGCTCATTGCTTCCTGCCCGTTGACCAATCATCTATCCATGCGAATGCATTATCCCCAAATCTACGAAACATTATCTTGCATGTTAACCTATTGCCTAGTACCTTATCAACTGCCTTCTCGAATTCCAGGTATGCTGCATCTACTGGTTCCTCTATACTTACCCGACTAGGTACATGGTAAAAAACTCTAATAAATTTGTCAATCAGGATGCCCCTTTAGTAAAACCGCGTTGACTATTTCCAATTATACTATGTTTATCTAAGTGCATTATTAAGACTTTGAAATAATTGTTTCTAGCATTTCCCAAAGGTTTATGTTTCTCCAGCTGCTCTGTGTTCCCTGTTTCCACGCTCATTCCTTTCTGGAACGGCGCTGTAACATTTGCCAACTTCCAAGATGATGGCATCATTCCCAAATATAGCAAAACTTTGGAAAACCATAGACAGTGCATCCGTATCTCTGCAGTTATCACTTTTAGAACCCAAGGGTGTAGGCCTTCAGGTCCCGGGGATTTGTTGGGTTTTAGTCCCTTAATTTATTTCCAATACTTTGTTCTCTGTTGATAATCATTTCCTTAATTTCTTCATTCGGTTTAGTCCCCAGGTCACTGTCCATTACTGGTATTAAACGTATGTCCTCTACTGTGAAGATAGACACATAATATTTCTTCAAGCCTCTGCCACATCCCCATTCCCCGTGATAATATTTCCTATCTCTTTTTTCTCAGGGATCAACGTTCAATATAGATACACTATTCAGTTTTATATACTTAAAAAGTCTTACGACACATATTTATATTTCTGGCTAGTTTACAATCGCCTCTTTACAATGCCACAAATCAGAAGTTAACTCAATTTGACATAACAAAACTGTCATTCCACATCTGGATGTGGCCTTTGATCACACAATCCACCTCCAAAATCTTTCCATTACATTTCAGCTATCTGGGGCATCACATGTCTAATTCCATACTCACCTATTCTGTCTTTGTCAAAAAAAAACATATTCAATTGCTTAACCTCTTGCAACGTTGCCCTAACGCTTGGAGCCATTAGGATGCAATCTGGTCTCCATACTATTTCTGGTTATACATTGCCCCGTCAGCCAGCATCCAACGTCATCTTTGAGAAACACTTTATCTGTATATACATCGGCGTTGACAATACCCACCTCTATCAAATCCTCCACAGCATGCCCTTGTAGGATAGCTTGGTAGGTTTCATAATTTTTATGAGCAGAAATATCCACCAACTATATATTATGAAGTAAAAAAAAATCCTTCTCACACTGCCACAAACTCCATTCCCCAGTCACTGTGTTCATCTCTCTACTGGCAGAAATCTGAATCTGAGCTCTGCTGTGAACAGGTTTGGTGTCATATACGTCTCCCAGAAGAAAGTCTGGTGAAACTGTCCACGCCATGATTAGTCTGCCTATTTTGACCTCCTTCGTATCACCTGATTCACACCCTTCCTTCGGTCGCCTGCTGCTGAAAACCTCGCCATGCTCTTGTTACCTCTAGGCTTGATAATTAGAGAACACACCCGTCCACCCCCACTTGCACCCTCCAGTAGACTTGCCTTGTCGTGTGCTAAAGTACTCCAATTCGAAAAACACGTTTCCCTTGTTTACACTGGGCTTCCAGTTAAGCAACATCTCGATTTTAGCATTCTCATTTGTGTTTTTAAATTCCTCCACACCCTCATGCCTCCCTATCTCTGTCACCTCCGTCAGACTTATAATCGTTCGAGATATCAAAATGTCTCTTTTTTGACCTCTTGAGCAGCCTCGATTATAATAATTCCAGGATTAGCGGCCGTGGTTGCAGCTATTAAAAGTTCTGAAATTTCCTCACTATTCCTCTCGGCTTTTCTACTTATTTGTTTATTATTGGACATACACCTCAAAACATGCATACTTGGCAAAACATTTGATCATGTTCTCCAAGATTTAAGTGCAGCTGGAGGGCTCAGAGTGTGAACAAGGGAGTTTGGTAAGTGAGGGAGTTCGGTAATGAGTGTACAATAAATTGAGAGAAAAATAAATCTGTCCTGAGATCTGCTTTGAGTGCACAGAGTGTAAAGTGTAAGTTTGGTGTGGGAAGGAGCTCAGTTAGGTAGGTGATCCGTCATTTTTTCCCCACCTTTTTCAGCCTCTCACTTTCTTTCAGGTGAAGAAGCTGAATGGTGAGTAACCCCGAGGTTATTCTCCTTCTATCGAAATAAAAAGCTTGTAAACATATGATATGGCAGGTCAGCTTGGTCAAGTGGAATGTTCATCCTGCAGTATGTGGGAAGTGTTGGATGCACCACGTGTCCAAGATGGACGTATCTGCAGGAAGTGTCAGCATCTGAAGAAGCTCCGGGTTTTTGACCTCTAGCGGCCGCTGCAGTTACTGTTGTGCATCCGGAAGTTGTAGTCATTTAGAGACGTGGTCAACCTGCAGGATAGGAGCAGGGAAGCAGAGATGAAATGGGTGACCATTAGGCTGTCGAAGAGAACCCAGGCAGTGCAGAAGCCCATTGATTCTAGCTTCTATGCTAATCGGCTTTCCATTTGGGCTACTAGTGAGGACGATAGTTCCTCAAGAGACTGCAGCCAGAGCAAAATCCATGGCATCACTGGTGGCTCAGCTGCACAGGACGGGAGTACGAACAGTGGAAGTCCAATAATGATAGGGGATTCGATAGTCAGGGGATCAGATAGACGTCAGCATGCCAGTAAACACAACTCCAGGCTGGTATGTTGCATCCTTGGTGCCAGCGTCAAGGATGTCACGGTGTGGCGGCCAGACAACCATCTGAGGGAGGGTGAACGGCCAGAGGCTGTGGTCCATATTGGTAGCAATGACATAGGTAGGAAGCAGGATTTCAAAGGAGTTAGGAAGGAAATTACATATCAGGACCTCAAGAGTAGTAATTTCAGGATTACACACAGCACCACGTGCAAATGAGCATTGGAATAGGAGGAATGAAGGATTAAATATGTGGCTGGAGAATTAGTGTAGGAGGGAGGGCATCTAATTTCTGAGGCATATGGACCAGTTCTGGAGCAGGTGACTCTACATGATGGACGGGCTACATCTTAACACACCAGAACTAATATCCTCATAGGGAGATTTGCTCGTGCTATTGAGGAGGGTTTAAATTAGCTTGCCAGCGGGATAGTAACCAGTGAGGCAGTTCACATTGGAAGGGAGTAAAGCTGGTAACAGGAAGTAGAAAAGTAGCAAGCAACAATAGCATGCAGGTGAAACGAAGTCGAGCATCAACTACGCTTAGAATGCAGAATAATGTCATAAAGACAAGGTTAAGGACACTCTACCTGAATGCAGGCAGCACTCTCCACAAGGTAGATGATTTAAAGGCACAAATAAAGGTAAATAGGTATGATCTAATTGTCATTACCGGAATGTGGCTACAGTGTGGCCAAGAATAGGAACTGAATATTCAAGGATATTCGACATTTAGGAAGGACAGGCAAAAAGGAAAAGAAGGCGGTGTTGCACTGATAATAAGAGATGGGATCAGTATATTAATAAGGGAGAATCTCAGATTGTAAGAACAAAATGTGAAATCTGTTTTGGGTGTAGCTAAGAAACTGCAACGGGCAGCAAGCATTGGTAGGAGTTGTTTATAGGCCATCAAAACAGTAGTAGTAGTGTAGGGCATGGTATTAAGCAGGAGATGCGAGAAGGATGTGATAAATGGATACTTTTGTTTATAGATACAGCACTGAAACAGGCCCTTCGGCCCACCGAGTCTGTACCGACCATCAACCACCCATTTATACTAATCCCATATTCCTATCATATCCCCACCTGTCCCGATATATCTCCCTACCACCTACCTATACGAGGGGCAATTTATACTGGCTAATTAACTTATCAACCTGCAAGTCTTTGGCATGTGGGAGAAAACCGGAGCACCCAGAGGAAACCCACGCAGACACAGGGAGAACTTGCAAACTCCGCACAGGCAGTACCCAGAATCGAACTCGGTTCCCTGCAGCTGTGAGGCTGCGGTGCTAACCACTGCGCCACTGTGCCGCCCCTTTGATAACAGTGATCTGATTGGGCATAGTCAAATAGATTTATGAATGGAAAATCATGTTTGACGAACTGTTTGGCGTTTTATAAGGATGTTACTGACAGAATGTATAAAGTCAGTGGACGTAGTCTACTTGGATTTTAAGAAAGCTGTTGATAAAGTCTCCCACATGAGGTTGGTTAGCACATTTAAAGCAAATACCCGTTTGACAGCACAGAACCTGAGTATTGCTGAAAATAGAGGAATGTTGTTGAAGCTTTTCGTCATCAGGGCAATCCGAAAGAATAATCAATGTAAGCGAAAACAGCAATTTGTACAGTATGGGAAGAGAGTGCTGATTGGTTGGCAAGTGATTTCTAATTGGAAGAGGCGTTACCATGGAGAAAACACGAGTTTACGGTGTCAGTAGGGCTCACAGTGTGGCGCATTTGCGCGGACAGGAAGCTACATATATTAATACACAGGGCCGTGATCTTTGCAGATAGAATGAATATGTACAGGCATTGCGCCTGTTACACCTAAAGAAATTAAGTGACAGCCAATTGCTGGTTATTCTTCGCGGCAATGTCGTGACCAATCATTTTCAAGCTGACTGGTTTAAATTTGAAACAAAGCTTGACAGTTAACTGTCCGTCACTGTAAACTGGTGCATTCTCCATGGCAACGCCTTTACCAATCAGCTCTTTTGTTTGATCTCAGCCTTCGACAGGTGTAGTTGGACTCCTCCTGCGGCTCCAGGGGAACGCACACCCTATGGCCATTGGCAGGTAATAATGAAACCTCAATAATCAGGGCGTTAATCTTGTAGCCATCTTTCCTCCTCTACAGACCCATAAACCAGGACGTCATACCCTGAAATCATTTTCTGCTGAATTTCCCGGGTGATTGAAGTTTGCTTGCGAGTCCGCTGAGTCTCCAAACTGCCTAACCGCTGTCTGCAGATGCATGTGTGCCTCAGTTTTTATGATGAGATATATGTCTTTTTTGCTGTCTCACAACTTAGGTAGAAACATTGTATTGACATTCCATTTTGGGCGCAGTAATGATAGGATGATGAGGTTTAGGTATATATGGAAAAGAACAAGGAGTAATCCAGTATGAAAAAAAAATGGTGGATGTTAAATTTGAATAAGTTGAGAAGGAATCTGCCCGTTTGTAATTTGGAATCAAAGACTGGTTTCCAAAAATGTAATAAAACTTTCAGCTGGCCTTAAAGAAAAAATAATTTAGGTAGAGATATGTTCTCGTGAGAGGGAAACATAGCATAAACAAGGGCAGAGCTCCCTGGATGACAATAGAGATAGAGAGTGATATGAAGCACTTTACAATACAGAACCACAGAATCACTTAATTGTTACAGCGCAGAAGGAGACCAGTCGGCCCATCATGTTCCTACTGGTTCTCTGAAAGAGCAATTTGCTCCTTCTATTTCACCTGCCTTCTCCCCATAAGCCTTCACATTCTTCCTTTTCATATAACTGTCTAATTCCTTTTTGAATGCTTCAATCGAAGTTGCCTCCACCACTTTCTCAGACGTACATTACGATCTCAGCCTACTTTAGGATAATTAAAGCATGCCATAACAACGACTTATGCTTTCTCCACTCTGTAATTTCCTTACACGTCTGCTGGCTGTTCAGCCATCATGCATCCGCACCCATCCCCCTCTCCCCCCACATCGGCACTGGATTGTTCTGCTACTGCTCATTGACGTCCTTAACCTTGACACCGGTAGGGCACATACCATCATGGATGCACCTCTGTAGACCTATAAATGCTGTTTCCACCCTGAAATTTTACATTCACTATGCATACGAACACACAAACATACGAATTAAGAGCAGGTGTAGGCCACTTGGGCCTTCGAGCCTGCTCCGCCATTGAATAAGTTCATGGCGGAACTGATTACTCTGATAACCTTCCACCCCCTTGATTATTAGGAATCTATCTACCTCTACCTGAAAAATATTCAAAGACTCTACTTCCACCGCCATTTCAGGGACAGAATTCCAAAGACTCACTACTCTCCGAGAGAAAAAGAAAAATCTCCTCAACTCCGTCTTAAATGGGTGACCCCTTATTTTTAAACAGTGCCACCAAGCTCTAGATTTCCCCACAAGGAGAAGCATCTTTTTCACATCCACCCTGTCAGGACCCCTCAAGTCTTATATGTTTCAATCAAGTCACGTCTTATTCTTCTAGGTTCCAGCGGACACACGCCTAACCTGTCCAATCTTTCCTCGTAAGACCACCCACCCATTTCAGGCATTAGACATTAAACCTTTTCTGTGCTGCCTGCAAAGTATTTACACCCCCCTTAAATAAGGATGCCAGTATTGTACACAGAACTCCAGACGTGCTCTCACCAATGCACTGTGCAGTTGAAGCATAAAATCCCTATTTTGTATTCAATTCTACTCACAATAAACGATAGCATTTTATTAGCTTTCCAAACTGCGTGCTGCAGCTGCATATTAACCTTTTGCGATTCATGCAGTAGGACACCCAGATGCCTCTGCATCTCAGAGCTCTGAATTCTCTCACCATTTTGATATTATGCTTCTTTTCTATTCTTCCGCCAAAGTACACAATTTCACACTTTTCCACATTATATTCCATTTACCAGGTCTTTTCCCACTCACTTAACCGCTCTCTATCCCTTTGTAGCACCTTATATCATCTTTGAAAGCTACTTTCCTAACCATCGCTGTATCATTGGCAAATTTAGCAACAATGCCTTCGGTCCCTTCATTTACGTCATTTATATTAATTGTAAAATGTTGAGGCCCCAGCCCAGATCCCTGAGGCACACCACTCGTTACATCTTGCCAACCAGAAAATGATCCATTTATGCCAACTCTCTTTACCACTCCTCCTCGCCCTTGTGTACAGCTGTTCCAGCCCTGGTCCTTTGGACTTGTTTCTGGCTGAACTCCCCATCTCTATCACCAGTAGTCATAATTTGATATTGTCTAGCGGGGAGATGCACTCGCAGAGTCCTGCACTATATGCCTCATTGCCCTTGACTGCCTTTATATTTCCCATTAGTTGATATCCTATAGAATGCACCCAGTTGTGAAGTAGTACCCCGATTGTTTCCTCGCCCCAGGCTAATACATTACCACTTGACCCCTCCTGGACATCATCTGCCTACTGCATGGTCGTATTATATGCATTGAATGCAGCCATTCTTCCCCCTTTCTTTCTTCCCTTAGCTTTCCTGAACACCTTGCATCCAGGAACCTTTTGCACCTAGTTCTGGGTTTTTAAGCCAGGCTTCTGTTATCACCTGAACAGTAAATTCCCACGTGGCTGCTTGTACCTACACCTCACTAATCTGACTTACTTCACTACTTGGGTTCACATACATACACACAAGCTCAATTTAGGCCTTATTATATTCCCTCTCGTTCTAAACCCATCTTCATTGTTCTGGAACATTCTGTTTTTTCCAGTGCTATCTAACTCTCTGTTATGTTCACAGCTTGATTTTCCTCTCAGAAACAACTTCCTGGTTCAGTTCTCCCTGTTAAGTTAATTTAAATCCTCTGCAATCGCACTGAAAAATCGTACCGTAAGGACGTTGTTCTTGACTCTGGTCAGGTGAAACCCTTATGGCCTGCACAGGTACCATCTCCCCCAAAACAAGTCTCAAAATCTCACCAATGTAAAACCTTATCAGCCCACCATCTTGTGACCCTCTGCACAATCTCTCCAGCCGTGCAGTAATATCACCTTTCCTCCTGTTTTTTATACTCACGAGTAAGTGGCAAAGGGATTGCGACATCGAGGTCCTACATGCTCCATTCTTTCATAGCTTCCGAAAACCTGACGGCCGGACCTATCCCCTCCTACTACATTTGTCGTTGGTACGGAAATGGAGCATGTCTGCTGTCTTTTCAGCCACCACGCACCCCGCACCCGCCCGTCGGAGTTCTCTACTGCTGCTAATTGACGTTCTTAACCCTGACATCCGATACGTCACATACCATTGTGGATGCACCTCTATAGATGTATAACTGCTGTATCCTCACCTCACTTCTGCATTCACTATGAATATTGCTATATCACTCTCCCTTGCCCTTGCTTACAGCTTTTCCAGACCCGGTCCTTGGCACTTGGCACTGCCTGCACTCCCCATCTCTATCACCAGTAGTCATAATTGAATATTGACTGGAGAGGGAGATGCACTCTGGGAATCCTGCACTACATGCCCGAGTGTCCTTTACTGCCTAGTCGTTACCCATTCCCTTTCTGTCTGCATACCCTGAAGCTGTGTAGTAACAACATACAGGAGCTCGCTATCAACATCGCTCTCCACCTTGCTGATGCACCGATGTGAAGCCAGCTGATGCTCAAACTCCAAGTCACGGAACCCGAGCTTTCCAGCTAAAGACAACTACTCCACCTATGGTTTTCCATGACACCAGGGTTCCGACATGTTCCAGTATATGTATTCCACGGCAGTGAGGATCCCTGCCGTGCCTCTCAGTATTAGAATATATAAACATAACAGAAACAAACTAATGACTTAAGAAAGGATCATCAGTAAAATAAACTCAACAATTAGCGCCCTGATTTGTGCTGACGATGCAATTAGTCTTTTTTTTACTTTGATGCACCGCATGGTCATGTTCTCGGCCATGTTATCTTTCAGTTTTGATCTCCTTGACAGCCACTGACAGGCCACTTTTAACTGTGGACAATGAACTTCTTTTCCTCAAGTGCGCTCACTCTCTGTTTGATTCCGACTGTCTCTTCGCCGCCATGTTTTCCTGTTAGTCTCTGCCACTATTTAATCTCTGGTTTACCGTTCCCCATTCCTGTTTGGGCTGCGATACCGCTTTTCCCTGCTGTTCGCCGGCAGTGTTTATCCTCAGGCTCGCTCTCTGTGATGTTTAACGCAATTTGCGATGCATACAATTTTGTGCATTCTTAAAAATGCAAAATTATGCGCTGCACAGACAAGACTAGGTCATTAATTTGTTTCAAGTAAAACAGTGGTCCAAATACGAATCCCTGTGAAGCCCTAGTTTGAAGAAAAAGTGGACGGGTAACCGCAAAATCTACAGGCTAGTCAGTTTAAACTTGCTGTTGAAGAAAGAAGAAAAAACTGTTTGAAAAGACAATCGTCGAAAGCATAACAGTCACCTGGACAAATTTGGATTAAATAAGTAAAGTAAGCACGGATATTTTTGAGAGGAAATAGTGTTTGATCATGTTTGATGGATGTTTTAATGAGATGCCAAAAAGGTTTTTTTGAGGAAAATGCGTTTGATGTGGTATGTTTGGATATCTTAAAGGCATTTGATAAAGGGCCACATAACAGGCATGTTATCAAAGTTGAAATCTCTGGAATAAAGGCGACAGTGGCAAGTGGCTTGGGTTCAGCAGGTCGCTAATAGCACCACCCATTTTCTCGTACTATATTAATGATTTCGTCTTGTCTGTGCAAGGCATGATTTCAAAATTTGGTGATAACACAAAACCTAGAGTTACTGCGAACTCTGAGGATTATCGTGATAAACATCTAGAGGGCGGTAAGAGGCTGCTGGAATGGACAAACAGTTAGGTGATTAAAATTAACTTCAGAGAAGTTGGAAGAGATACTTTTACTTACGAGACTGAGGCACGTTATTGTAAGATTAAGGTTACACTTCCAAATGGGGTGCAGGAGCAAAGGGACTTGGGGGTATACGTGCATAAACAATTGAAGTTGTTAAGGCGGGTTATGAAAATGGTTATCGAGGCACCCAGGAAGCTTGGACTTATAAACAGATACATACAGTACAAAAGAAAGAGCGTTTTGGTGAAACGTTGCTAACCACATGTTCGGCTTCACTGGAATACGTTGTCCAGTTTTGTGCCACACACTTTAATATGGAAGTGACGGCATTAGAGAGGTTGCAGAAAATTTTGGGGGGAATGCTTTCCGGGATGAGGGTCTTTAGTTGCGTGGATAATTTGGAGACACTGGGGCTGGTCACCTTAGAGTAGAGAAGGTTGAGGTAACAATTGATTGAAGTGTGCAAAACACATGCTGTGCGGACAGAGCAGACAGAGAGAAACTGCTTTCACTGCCATAATGGTCGCACCCCAGATGATACCGAATTAAGGTGACTGGCAAAAAACAAAAGGCCACATTGAGAAAACCATTTTACTTAGTATGTGGTCAGCATCTTGAACGCAGTACCTGAGAGTACGCTGGAGAGGGATCCAATACTGCTTTCAATAGGTAATTGGATAAAACACGAAGAGACAAATTTAGTGCTGCAGGGAAAAGGCCAGGGAGGGGGATTAGCTGATTTGCTCTCGCAGAGAGCTGACACAGGCATCTTGGGAACAATGGACTTTTACAGACATGGAACCATTCGATGTTTAATGGTTCTATTGTGGCTTGGCCATATCCTGTGCATCAAACATTAGAATGTGGGTGTTAATACACTCGGTTTAGGAATACGTGTTTAACCTGGACTTCAACTGCTATTAGTTGGCCACCGCCTGCGGCTCCAGGACATTTTGTGTGTTTTGAGAATCATCCACTAAGAAGGGTGCCACAATAAAAGCTCACTGTTATTTTCACCACCTTTCCAATACTGCACATCTATCAATGACCAGGGGCGATGCCTCTGCACACTCTCCAGAATAATTTTCATCTGAATGTGGTTCTAATATAAAACGCAGGACCTCGAAGGTACTTTCTCCTGGATTATTGCCCAAGTAAATTGGAGCAGTCAAATCAGGAGAATTGACAAGTAACTAAAAGCCTGATGTGGGGCAGGAAGGAGCTGCACCAAAAGACAGGTTCCACATGTGTTCCTCTCTGTCTACAGTTGCACAGCTCTCTCACTCTCTACATCTCCCTCTCTCTCTCTCCCTCCATACCTCAAAGCCCTAATGTTGTTTGAAGAACAGTGGTGAGGCCGTCAAAGTTCACGATTAATGGCTAGTGTTTTGCTGACAGTGGTGACGTAGTAGTATGCCTGTTCAATATAATTACAACTGTCACTGACTTCTTGAGAAATTTCAATGGCATTGGGTTCTAGCATCACTGCTGCTACCACACAGACACGGTGGATTTCATATACAAAAACAACCATTGAATTACTGCCCTTACCTTCCTTGCATTTCGTAAGGTCTGTAGGGCACAATAGAAAATCATTAAAAGTTATGTTTATTTTATGTTTTTGTTGTATGGACAATTAGCACAACCCAAGGACTGCAAACTCAAGCTTAATATTCAGCTTCGTTCAGTGGTCGGTCCATTTCATGCCAAGTGGATCGTGCAGAGACGCAGTTCTAAGCCACATGGTGCACAACTAAGGGTGAGAGTCACCTAATTGTTCCTTCATCACCGCGAAAGCCTCTCTTTCCCTCCCAGTGCCGAACTTCAGGATATTATATTGTGTGATATCATGCCTGCATTTTTAAAGGTGGAGTAAGCTGTTTTGTTGCTATAGCCTCCACTTCCAAGACACCTCACATTACTTCCAACTTGATCCAGCTGATCGGGATATTAAATGTAATCCAGAGTAACCACTTAATTCCCTTTTTACCTGCAGTTAATCTTGAGCTGAATGCCGCATTAGAGTAATTGAAACTGTTACTGAGATCCACAGGCAATAAGGACCGTCACCTCCTTTCCATTAATTGTTTTAATTTCTCGTAAGCTTAATGTGGTATCCACAGGGCTTATAGGCTGCAGTACCATTTATTCCTTGGTCTAACAACGTCTGTGTGACACACGTCAGTATTTGTGTCAGCATAAATGTATATGCCTCTCGTCTATTGATATATGACTTAACTTTCTGGCTCCCTCCCTGATTAAATATACATCAATATGTTTTGTCCGTCTTTATACCTGATTTATATTTCTGGTCCTCCGTCCATCAACCTGTGTGCCTCTCTATGTACAGCTCTCTCTCTCGCTCTCTCTCTCTGACTGAAAGCCCTGATTTGGCTTTCAGAAAACTGATTAGACTGTCAACTCTCATAATTCATGGCTCTTATGTTATAGTCATTGGCGAAGAAATTGTATTTACCAGTCATTATACTTACACTGTCACAGACTGCAGACATGTGCATGGCAATATATCCTAGCATCGCTCCATTAATCACACAGTATTGGCAAGTTTCAAATAGTGATACAATAATTGTGTTACTGCCATTTCCTACATTGTCCAATCGCATAATCCAATCATAAACACGTATCATAAACTAAAGAAAGCCAATAATATAAACGAGGAGTGAACTGGCTGAGGTTGATCGGATAATTAGCCTAACATTGTATGGCAATCAATGCACAGTGGGGAACGATTAAAGAAACTCATGACAACGTTGAACGAAAATATATCCTATTGAACATAAATACTTTGCAATAAAGACCGATTCCTGGCTTACTCAGTACGTTAAAGTAGTATTACAGTAAAAGAAAAAGTGTTTAAAGTTTCAAAGAATAGTTGCGAGTTTGAGGATTAGGAATGTTTTAGAATTTAGCAATGGACAACCAAAAGTTGATACACAGGGGAAAATAGAACACGTGTGTAAACTATTCACCAATAATAAAGCATGGTGTTAAGTGTTTTCACATGTATATATATAAAGAAGAGAGTAGCTAAAGTAAGCATTGGTCCCTTAGTCACAGAGACAGGAGAATTATTATGTGGAATAATGAAGTGGCAAATACAATGTACAAATATGTTATCTCTGTCTTTACAGTAGAAGATACAAGTTGCATAACAGAAACAGAAAGCAAGTCAGGGACTAAAAAGAGTGAGAAAATTATGGTAATTAACATCAGTAGCAGAAAAGGTACTGGGGAAACATAAGGGGTTAAAATCCGACATATCCTATGACCTGATTGTTCACATCCTTGGGAGGTAAAATAGATAGCTGCATAGATAAAGGATATGTTGGTTATGATTTTCCTGTTTTATCTCTCCTTCCTGCCTTGAATAGAAACGGAAAACAATCGGCCAGTTAGCCTGATATCGATTGTCTAGAAAGTGCTGGAATCGATTAGTAAGGAATTATTAACAATGTAGTTAGAAAATCCTAGCATGACCAAGCAAAGTCAACATGCGCTTACGAAAGGACGATCGTGTTAAACACATATATTAGAGTATTCGCCGAAGGTAACCAATAGGGCAGATAAAGGTACTTGTAATATACCTGGATTTCCAAAAGGCATTTGGTAAGGTTAACAGGTTAAGAGGTGGATTACGGGCTTATGGAGCTGGTGGTAATATATTCTCTTGCACAGAGGTTTGGTTTACGCACCAGCAACAAAGAATAGAAATAAATGGGACATTTTCAAGTTGGCAGGCTGTAACTAGTGGAGTGCAATAAGGATTAGTGCTCGGACTTCAGCTATTTGCAAACTATATGCAAGACTTAGACAAGCAGACAGTGAGTAATGTATCTAAATTTCTAATGATGCAAATGTAAGCAGAAATGCAAGGTGTCAGGGGGCTGCATACAGATAAAGGGAAAATAAGTGACTGGTCAACAAGATGAGAGCTGGAGTAAATGTGGGGAACTGTAAGGTCCTGGCAGCATCTGTGGAGGGAGAAGCAGAATTAACGTTACAGGTCAACGACCCTTCATCAGAATTGACTTGAAAAGTTAATTCTGCTTCTCTCTTCACAGATGCTGTCAGACCTGCTGAGTCTTTCCAGCATTTCTTGTTTGTTTTTCAGATGTTTGCTTTTATATATCCGAGGTTATATACTTTGGTCATAAGATTGAAAGAGCCAACTATGTTTTAAGTCTGAAACAGTGAGAGGTTGGTTCTGCTGGCTGGCGAAAATAAAAAACACCAGTCTCAGTCTCAGGAGAAGGGAACGATTATTTAGGCTGAGACGTGGAGTAATTTCCTTCATCAAAAGTTGTGATTCTTTAGAATTCGTTACCCAAAATGGTTGTGGATGTTCCATTTTTTAATATATTTTAGGTTGGATCTGACAGATTTTTGGTCTCTCAGTGAATCCAGAGATATGAAGAATGGGCGAGAAAGTACACAAGATTTGCCATGATCATAGTGAATGGCAGTGCAGTCTCAATGAGGTATAATGTCTACTCCTGCTCCACGTTCCTATAGTCTTATGTTCTTATCTTGTGAGCATTTCTTATGACCTAATCTAAAATCATTAAACGTTATGACTAAATATCTTTTTGTATGGACAATTAACATCACAGAATGACCGCAACTTGGGATGTAGCTTTGGCGAGCGACTGATCTATCTAATGTCAATTAATTCCTAAGAGATGCAGTTGCAAGCAGCATGGTGCACCCATTGTGGTTAGAGCCATCTAGTCGTTCTGCGATCACTGCTAGGGTCTTTATCTTTCCACCTCTGCTGAATTTTAGGGTATTAAACCGTGCAACATCACACCACAATTTTACAGGCTCAGTAAACTTTGTTGCCACTAGAGCTTCTTCGACTCTTCTCATAACTTGCAAGTTAATCCAGGTAATATAAACATTAAAGACAATCCAGAGTAAACAACTGAGCAAATTGCCACACACCATTCTTGCAACCTGTGGTTACTGATTAATTTGACTCAATAAGAACTATCACCTCCTTTCCATTAACCAGTATAATTTCTAGAAAAGAGAAAGTGGTATACACACAGCTCACAAGAACACTACCAAGCTAGTTTAGTCCCTTCTGGCGTCTCTGTATTCTGTGATGTGGCATTACCCGAACTCCTCCTACGTTGAGCAGTATGCCAAGCCATGGCCGCACGCACCATATCACTGACACTGGTGCAATTTCCCCGGTTTCTTATTAACCTTTGATAATATTTACGTGGCTCGCAGCTATGAGCTCCCTTCGGAGCCCTCTCACGCTTTCCAGCAAAATACAGTTGGCGTCTCTGTCCTCAGTCATTCTGTCTAATTCTCTTCCTGTGTTCATGCTTAACTTGCTATGAAGTTTTCGTCTCAGATAAACATATAAGCATAGCACATCGGAGCAGGAGTAGGCCATTCCACCCTTCCAGCCTATTCCACCATTCATTATGATCATGGCTGATCAACCAACTCAGTGGCCTGTTCCCGCTTTCGCCCCATATCCTTTGATCCATTTAAACCCAAGAGCTATATCTAACTCCTTCTATACTCTTATGAATCCCTTTTCATTCCACCTGTTGACAAGTGTATATTTTGAATCGTTATATCTGTCTCTGTCTACCCATATATTTATAACCCCATCTATGTATATTATCATATATGTGCCTCTGTGTCTGACATCAGTCAAGTCTCAATTTCAACGCAAAGTATATTGGCGAGTCTATAAAGCTCATCGTTAATGGCTGGTATCTGCAGTCTCCATTGAGCGAATCATGCTCATCATACATTATAGCTGCAGCTCCCCACAGATTTCTTCTGGGCGTTTCAGTGGTAACGTTTTCTAGCATCACTCCGACTATCGCAGAATCACTCATTTCCACCCTGAAATATAACTATATTAATTCTGCTCTTACCATCTTGTTCCTTCTTTAGATCTATAAAGGGGGAGAAAAAAATCAATAAACATTCATTCCAAAACAAAACAAAACAAAACAATTTCAAGGGAAATTAACGCAAACCAATGGCAGGAAACCCAACCTGAGGACGCAGGCTTGACTAGATATCAGACCATACCATGACAAGCTGGCCATTCACAAATACAGTTTTAATTCACATGATACAAAGTGCCAGTCATATATCGGCGAAACAGACAATAGGTCAGTCTAAAGATTTCAAACCGCAGAAAATCACCATAAGAAGAAACATACAGTTGTCGAGTTATTTATAGGATATAAGGAGATGATGTTCCCATCGAGTTCATGCCAGCTCTCCACAGAGCAACAAAGTCAGTCCCATTTACCCCCCTCGCTCCCTGTAGACCTTGATGTGTTTATATTTCAAGTGCACATAAAAAAATTCTTATGAAATTGTTGATTTTCTCCGCTTCTAACACCTCCTCTGCAGCGAGTCCAATATCATTACCACTCGCTGTGTCAAAAAGGTCTATCTTTTATTCCCCCTGCATCGCATGCCTAATGCCTCTCAATCTGTGTCCCCTCGTCCTTGTACCATCACGTAATTGGACTAGTATTTTTTCACCTTGTTTAAATTATCTCGTACAACTCTATCAAATGCCACCTCAATCTCTTCCCCCCCCCCCCCCCCAGGTACTACAACCTCAGCTTTTCCAATATAACCATGTAACTACAATCCCCAATTGCTGGAACCAGTCTTGTAAATATCTTCTGCACCCACTCAAGAACCGTCACATCTTTCCTAAAACGTGGTGACCAAACCAGATGCAATTACTCTAGTTAGAACCTAACTAGGGCTTCATAAATGTTCCACATATGTTCCCTGCTTTTTTTCTATGTTACTCTATTTCTTAAGCCCAAGATCTTTTGTGCTTTGTGGGCCACTCTCTCAATACGTCCTGCTCAATGTAACGATCGATGTATTTGAACCCTAGTTCTCTCTGTTCCTTCACACTCTTTAGAATTGCACCATTAGGTGTTTGTTCGCTCACCCTATCCCTTCTTCCAAAATGTATCACATCACAATTGCCTGTATGAAATTCCATCTGCCTCTTGTGTACCCATTCTGCTAAACTATCTATGTTGTATTTCAGGCGGTTTGTCACATCCTCGGGGTTTGCAGCGCCTTCAACTTTGTTATCAGCAGCAAATGTTTGATTATACTCTGCATTGTAAAGTCCTAAAAAATATGTATAGCAAATAAAAATCAAAAGAATGTTATCAGCAGTGCCTTCCATCCTCTAGTCCGAAAGAAATAGATCCTTTAGCACTACTTCTGTCCTTCAGCCTACTTTTTAAAAAATCCAGTTGACCACTGACCCTTCTATTTCATGAGCCTCAATTTTGTTCACCAGTCTTCTATATGGTAAATTGTCGAATATGTTTTTTTTAGCATCCATCGCAGGTCGGTTAAATGCTGGAGGATTTGTAGCATTATAGGTGCAGTATTAATTTATGGTTGCAATACATAGCTCGTATGTGCAGAGATTAATATTTGCAAACCTTTAGGTATTTTATTTAGAGATGCAGCACTGAAACAGGCCCTTCGGCCCAACAAGTCTGTGCCGACTAACAACCACCCATTTATACTAACCATGCAGCATTCCCATATTCCCTACCACCTACCTACACTAGGGGCAATTTACAAGAGCCAATTTACCTTTTACCTGCGAGTCTTTGGCGGTGGGAGGAACGCGGCAAAAACCCACCCGGTCACAGGGAGAACTTGCAAACTCCACACAAGTAGTACCCAGAATCGAACCTGGGTCGTTGAAACTGGGAGGCTGCGGTGCTAACCACTGCGCCACTGTGCCACCCAAATAAGGTGACATTAATAACTGTTATAGAATCATAGAACAATAACACCAATAATTTGCATTTGGATGGAAACATTAACGTGGTGAAATGACCAAAGGTGCTTCTCATGAGGGATACAAAACCATATATAGCAACAGGGCAAGTAAAGAGAGATGAGGTCACATGAACGAAACCTTGGGAAAATATATGGTTTCAGCGTCTTACATGGGGAACGAGACGAACAGAGGCAGGAATATTCTGGGAGGGAATTATATATTTTACAGGCTCGGAAGCATGGACCTCAATATCAGAGTGATAAAAATCTAATGAATGCCAACGGCCAGATTGGAGCGACAAAATATCTGGGAGGTTGAAGAATAGGAGTAGTTTAGGCAAATTGGCAGTGGGGCGATGGAGAAATTTTTAAACAAGCATAATAATTTTAATATTAATACGTTGTTTAACTGAGTGCTAATGTAGTTCAACGAGTACAGGCAGAGAGGTAGGCCAATTGGCACGCCATGCCTGTGCCAGGTCCTTGAAAGAAATGGTCAATTAGCTGCTGTATCACATAACCCTACAATATTAGCACCTTCGTTATTTTCGTCAAACAGTAGCCTGGCGGATTGCATAACAAATGCTGTGGTTAGCACTTTCATCTAAAGGGTAGTTTGAGTGTTCAGGTGAATGGAGATTTAGAAATCTAAAGAGAAAGATAGAGAAAATAGAATATTGTACCGATTTTGTGAAAACAAAGAGGAACAGTGTGGGGCAAGCAGGGATAGGAATATTAATGGTTATTACGCAACAGTGCATAAGTTCCATGCAAATAACAGCAGTAAAATAAATCTTAAGGTCTCTTTAACTATAGGTGCAAAGCATTGAATCGGGTAAATGACAAATTTACACCAAAAGAGATAATTATTTCAGAATTAACCGCCATTAGAGACATGGTGACAAGTGACCAAGATTGGGAAATACATATTCCAGGGAATGTAGCATTCCAAAGTTTAGACAGGAAGGAAAAGGAATAGGAGTAGATTTTATCCTGAAGTAGGACACAAGGACAGTAGTGAAGCAATAACTTGGCTTAGAATATCAGATGTAGAATCGGTATTGGTGGAGATGAGCAATTAAATGGTCCAAAAGGCTCGTGGGAAAATGTAGAAGATCCCAAATGAATCCCGTCTGAAGGGCCGGGCTCCAACATCATATTTTATAAAACCGAAGATGTGCAAGAGGACGGAATTATATTAACTAGATATGTCAGAATGTAACAGGGCTAGATCATTTTACATAGAGCTGGTTCAAAATCAAGATTAAACATTTTAAGATCGAGGCTTTATTTAACGTTTAATGTTTAATGTAGGTCAGCGAGAACAAAGCGTAAGAAGGCCATTCTGCATATTCTGTCTCTCTGCAGTGGGAAAGAGCTCCGGCATTAGCACTACACTCATGATCTAACAACACAGCTTTGCCATTTACGTCGCTGAATTACTGAACAAACTCATTTTGTAAAAGTATTACTGAGACTGCATGTTCATCCCTCAAATACAGTGTGTTCCAGACCAGTAGAACTCACTGCATTGGGGAAAAATGGAAACATAGTCTCACTTTTGGATCTTTTGCAATTGTTTCAAAGGTGATACGTTGACGAAGAGAAACATTTCCAACGGAACAAAACGCCTCTGAATAGCATTTCTATAGCGTCCACTTTAGTTTGCTGAGGCTTCAATAAGCACAGTGGCGCAGTGGTTAGCACCGCTGCCTCACAGTTCCAGGGACCCGGGTTCAATTCGGGATACTGTCTGTGTGGCGTTTGCAAGTTTTCCCTGTGTCTGCGTGGGTTTCCTCCGGGTGGTCCGGTTTTCTCCCACTGGCAAAGACTTGCAGGTGATCGGTAAATTGGCTGTTATAAATTGCCCCTCTTGTAGGTTGGTGGTAGGGCATGTGGGAAAACTGTAGGGTTAGTATAAATGGGTGGTTGGTGGCCGGCACAGACTCGGTGGGCCGAAGGGCCTGTTTCAGTGCTGTATCTCTATATAAATAAATAAGATAAAAATAAATAAAAATGTAGTCCGACTACAGTGTACCTCTGGTATTTGGTCCCTCGTATGTTAACATGGCACTTCCCAGAGTTTGGCATGAGTCTAAATATCCGTACGTGGCATACAACAGCCTCTACTTTGCACAACTGTGAAATGTGCTATGATGCGAAACAGATGAATTCGTCCATCTGCTGCGAATCAGATATGAGGTCTCGATCATTAGTCTATGAGATTTTCAAAGATGATCGATACTCCATGTCATCGAAATATCATGGAAATGTCCAGTAGCCCGCCTCAGGATGTGCAAAAGCGCATTCTATGCTGCTGATCATGTTGAAGG
Source organism: Heterodontus francisci (assembly GCF_036365525.1). NCBI lineage: Eukaryota > Metazoa > Chordata > Chondrichthyes > Heterodontiformes > Heterodontidae > Heterodontus > Heterodontus francisci. The sequence continues at coordinate 26,033,962 of NC_090409.1, read as the reverse complement.
AAATTGCCACTCTCATTTGCCAAGATCTAAGATGCCAAAATGCCTTACATTCCATATTTTATCAGTCAAATTACGCACGGAGCGCAGGAAACCATCGAACCTGGATGTATCATTGTGCTTCCAAACATCTTTTGGAAAACAATCACGTTCTATTCTCCTACAGTTGTCAAACTGTCTTTTCCCCTATAAGCAGCAGTCGTCGACAAAAGGAATTTGTTTTAATCCATCGCACAAGACCACAAAAAGAGTACAGAATGCACATTTCAAGTTTCCTTCTTGAACATCATCTGCCATTGCTCCACTGTGGGTGATGGGTCTACAATGACTTCCGTTGTAAATAGCTTTTGAAAGTGCTGATCCTACAGGATGCATAAAGTTCCTCTAAACAGTAACGATTCTTAAAGTGGCCATCAGGTTTATTTAAAGATTATGTTCCCTAAAATACTGCAACACCTGCACAAACGTGGATCGGGGCCCACATGTGCCTGTCATTGATAGAACTATGACAATTGGTAACACATGGATCAGCAGTTGGACCCAGCTATTCACAATCTGTATTAATGATTTGGAAGTGGGGAATATTTGTTACGTTTCCATGTTTGTAGATGACACAAAATTAGGTGATAGTGTGAGATGTGAGAAGAATGCAAAAAGGCTTCACCGGCATTTGAAGAGGCTCAGCGAGTGGCCAAAACAATTGCAGATGGCATGCAATGTGGAGAGATGTGAGCTTTTCATTAAGTAGGATAATCAAAAGTAAAGAGCATTTCTTAAATGTTAAGAGGCTGGGAAATGTTGAAATTCAAAGGTACTTGGGTGTCCTAGCTCATGAGTCACTGACAGTTAACATGCAGGTATTCGAATCAATTAAAATGCAAGTGTAATGCTCGCCTTTATTGCAAGATAATTTGAGTACAGGAATAAAGATGTCCTACTGCAATTAAATAGGACATTGGTGGGACCGGACATGGAATATAATGCGCTGCTTTTGCTTTAAGCACAGTGTTGAAGCTATCAATATCCGGGAATGCCTGATATTTTTCAGTGAGTGGTGAATTTATTTTGCTGGTTGTTCATTCTACGTGCACCTGTCCACAGATTTGTTTTGCAAAAACGTCATTGGCAACGATTTCTTGCATCACTCTTCCCATCATGTAGTCTTGCTTTGTTTTACATCTGAATATATCGCTTTTGTTACAAGGCCTACCTGCTTTGCACTTCGTAAGATCTGTAGGACAAAATACCAAACCATTAAACACTCTGACCAAATTACTGTTTATATCATCAATTAACGAAATCAAATGACAGAAAAGCCAACGTCAAGGATTAATGTTTCGCAAGGTATCAAAGCATCCCATGTCAAGTGGATCAAAGAAGACATATAGTTACAAAGCATAAGCTGCACATGTAGGGCATAATAACACAACCCCCTTCTCTATCACTGCTGATGCGTCTCTCTAACGATCTCTCTAGAGCTTCAGAGAATTATAGCATGGGAAATCAGTGGTCAGTATTGCTCACTGAGGCCGAGGCACAGCCTAGAAGGTCTGGACACTTCCCTTCACTTCTGACGTAAGACAGATATTGACGAAATAACATTCTGCCCAATGTACAAACTTGATTAAGTTTTCAGAATCGTGCTGAAGGGCACAATTGTACTCGGTTAAATATGGATGACTGAGCAGCCGGAGTCAATATGGGCTATCAGCTCCTTTCCATTTTCCACAGTTATTATTAATGAGGAGAAAGCACCATTTACAATGCACACAAGCTGCTGTTCCAAGTTGGATTGATGGCTTCAATCAATGCCATTTTCATCAATGCAACATTACAGACCACATCCGAATGTGGGCAGTTGCCACTCCATGAACCGACTCATCATACCACTAGTACTGATATACCTTCCCTAGTTTATTGTTTATCCCAAGATTTGCAACTACATGTTCCACAGTAATAAGCATTTTCACAGCACATTCCAATTCTTCAGCGATGCCTTGCGACCCAGAAATTAATTGGTGTTGGACCCAATCCTAATAGTTGTACAAGATCTATGGTGTTCCTGTGCGCAAAATTTTTAAATCCCAATCAATTGTTAGATATTGGTCCGTTTCACATGGGCTAGCGAATTCATAATCTGCAATGGAAGGACGCATAGATCTGGGGCTTTAGCAGAAAATGCACGATGCTAGCATTCAGCTGACTGTTATATTGAAACCACGCACTCGCACTAGACACCTTTCCAATAAGTCAAACATGTGAAGATAGCATGTAATATCGACGTAGTAGGACCAGACATTGAATCAATAAACCCAGAAAATGAAGATGGTGTCAGCCTTTCGTGGATCGCTGCATGCAACTCTGGGTACTTGGAAAGAAATATGGTTACAACGCAAAGTGGGACTTCGGAGTATCCATTACTAAGTAGGGTAGCAGAATGGCAGCACATTGGATTTGTAGACAGTTTTGGTGCTATACATAACGAAGCCCAGGGTTATCATTCCACAGTGTCCTTTGACAGCATTTGCAAATGTGCGCAGATGGGATGGGATGGGTTTGCCTGAACCTCCATCCTGCTCCACTTCTGTCGCAACACTACAATCCCTAAAACACTCTGGGCGAGCTCGTTCATTTGTGCTTAGATAAATATATGACGGTTTTCCACTTTTGAAGAGCTCTTATGATAGGAGTAATAAAAACAGTTCCGAAGAAGGGTCACTGACCCGAAACGTGAACTCTGCTTCTTTTTCCACAGATGCTGCCAGACCTGCTGAGTGGTTCCAGCATTGCTTGTATTTATTTCAGATTTCCAGCATCCGCAGTATTTTGCTTTTATCTTATTATAGGAGACCTTGCTCTAAAGATTTCTCCCATTAATCCTGGTCTCTTTCTAACTCGAAAGTAGATATGGATCCCACTCCTGCAGCCAAGTTTTACAGGTTCCCAAGGAAGCTACTCTGCTTTATTTCTACAAACATTAGTTCTCAAACAATCCGAGTTTTATTTAAGTAATATGGCACAAGGAAAGGAGAATTCAATGCATGCTTCTTTTTATTTGTTTTCACTGAATTTCACCTTCCAGTTCTCCTCTTGCTGTTGTATGCCTACGATCACACTTGTGGCCGAACAATCTTTGACGTTCAAGTTCCTGAAGGAACCATGCATTTAGTTTCAATGTGTGATTTTAAAAACTGACAGCAGTCTATTATTGAAGTTGAGGTTCCTTAAAGTACCGCAGGTTTATACATTTGGATCTTAACCCTCATTAATATATAGCTGACATAGCAATAATAAAACACCCTGTGTCCACCTATCAGACTGTGAGATCTTCCCTCCGCTTGTCTACCAATGTGCATAAGCTGAAATTGACCAATAATTTATTCCTATATAGCTATCATCCTTCTGTTCATCAATATAAATGCTTGTGCATGTATCTTTACTGGGGAATCTTCACTCTTGGTTGTCTGGTTATCGACGGCTAATTTTTGGCTGTCTCTAGTCGTGGGTGTGTCTCACTCTCTCTTTATGCACGCGCCATTTTCTCTGTTATCTCCGTCTCTCGATGTATGTTTGTCTCAATGTTTCTCGAATCCTTGTCTCTGTGCCCGTCATCCTTTCTTGTGTCTCTGTTTTTTTCAAGATTTGAACCTCTCTGTCGACCTATATTGTGTATTTATCTATTTGCCTCCCTCACTTTCAATGTGTCAGTTACTCTTCCCATCTATGTGTGCATATTTCCCTCTCGCGCTCTTTTCCTTTTTTAACAACGTACGAATAAATTTTATTTGTCTTTTTCGACGTGTGTCACCCACTTTTGTTCACCTATTGATATATTTTATTTGCAGTTCTCTGTTTGCAAATGCATCTGTATTCTATCTCTCAATATATTCACATGTCTCTCTCCATTTCTGACTCAAACACAGAATTCAGATTAAGAATGTGTAAGAGGCTGTCAGCACATGTCTTCAATAGCTGGCATTTTGTGATCACAAGGGAAAGAATGGTGCTTGCCATTAAACTTACAGCTGTCCAAAGACTACCTAAGCATATTTCAGCATCAATAGTTTCAAGCGTTACTCCTACCTTGACGTCTCACTCAGTTTCACACGTTGGTACAACGTTGCTTTTCCAAAAATGCCCTTACCATCTTGTTCCTTTTGCAGATCTATAGCGCACAATAGAAAAATATGATACACATTAAGCCCATTATTTTCATGTGGACAACTTGCAGAAGCTATTGACAGTAAGCGTAAGTTCAGAATTGAGCTCTGCTGAGAGCTTTGATATCCCAGGTCCAACATAGTGCTCAGTGACACAGCTTCAAGCCACCAGAGCTATTAAGATAATGCATATATTCAGTAGTTCGGTTTCAAGGTTCCGAACAGGAGGAAGCGGCAATAAAAAAAAAATAAGCAAAATAAACAATAAACATAACATTTGAAAGGTCTACAGTTGTGGCATTTTATGCACAGTTTTCAATTGCTGCAGCAATACACATAGTTGTATATTAGTCCATCTGTGCACGAGTTTAGCTATGATAATATTGTGGAGAGTGACAGAAGGATGCAACCACAACAGCAAGTATATACATTGCAAAGACCCTCGAACGTTGCGAAACATTTCGGAGACATCACTGGACGGTTTTAAACAAAGGTTGCCAATGAACCACATAATGCAATATTACGATAAGTGGCTGATTACTTTGTCAAATTGGTGATTTTTAGCATGTTTAATGGGAAAGAGAGGTATAAAGACAGAACTGTTCAGGGAGGGATTTCAAGACCCTGGAGCCTTGGTATCTGATGTCCTGGGCTCCAATATCAGATATTTCGAATCGAGGATGTGCAAGAGGCCAGAATTGGATTAGCCAGATACCTCAGAATGTTGTAGGGTTAGACAATTTTTCATAGGTTGTTACAAAGTCGTTAGGTATTTGAAATCAAGAGTAATAATCTGAAGATCAAGGCTTGATTTAACGTTAAATGTTTAATGTAGGTTAGCGAGTACAAACGCAGAAGAAGACTATTCAGGACTTTTTGCCTTCGTCTGTTGTTTGAAACAGCTGCCACATTATCACTGCACTCCGAATCGAACAGCAAAGCCTTGCCTTTTACGTTCCTCATTTATTCATCAAATTCATTTTGTGAAATGAATACTGAGTCTGCATCTTCCAGCCTCAAATAGAATGCGTTCCAGGCCAGTGCAACTCACCGCATTGAACGGAATTATTTTTTTTCTCTTTTGGATCTTGTGGTAATTGTCTCAAATGTGTTTAATTTGCTAGGAAAACATTTCCAAATGGTGAAAACGCCTCGTTAATGTACAAATATCGCTCCCAATTAATTTCGCTGAGGCTTCAACAAGCAGCCCCACTACACTGAGTCTGAGGTATTTGGTTCCCAGTATCTCAACATGGCACTTCCCTGAATTTTGGCATGAGTCTAAATATCCGTCCGTGCACGACAACAGCCTCTACTTTGCACAACTGCGAAATGTGCTATGATGTGAAACATGAATGCAACATTCAAATATGCTGCGGCAAATCAGTTAAGAGGTCTCAAGCATTAGTCTAAGAGCTTTTGTCAGGTGGTCGACACTCCATGTCATCGAAATATCATGGACATGTACAGTAGAACGCCTCAGGATGTGCAATACCGCATTTTATATTGCCCATTATGTTAAAGGAAATTACCACTCTTATTTGCCAAGATCCAAGACGCTAAAATGTGTTATGTTCCGTATTTTCTCAGTCAAATAACGCATGAAGCGCAACAGGAAAGCATCGAACTTGAATGTGTCATTGTGCTTCCAAACATCTTTTGGAAAAAAGTGCGATGTACTCTCCTACAGTCTAAAAACTTTCCTTTCTCGTATAAATGGTAGTTATCGATAAAAAGGAATTTGATTTAATCAATCGCGCAAGACCGCAAAAAGAGTACAGAATTCACATTTCAAGTTATCTTCTTTTCTTGAACATCATCTGCCATTGTTCCACTGTAGGTAATGGGTCTGCAATGACTTCCGTTGTAAATAGCTTTTGAAAGCTATTTACTGTTCTGCTCAACTGTAAGGATTGTTAAAGTGGCCATCAGTTTTCCATGAAAGATTATGTTTGCTAAACTACTACAAATTGGCACGAACTTGGATTGGGACCCACATGAGCCTGTCACTGACATAACTATGACTTTTGGGTAGCAAATGGATCAGTGCTTGGCCCCAGCTATTCACATTCTATATCAATGATTTGGAAGTGGCGAATTACTGTTCCATTTATATTTTGTAGATGACACACAATTAGGTGATAGTGTGAGATGTGGGAAGAATGCAAAAAGCCTTCACCGGCATTTGGAGAGGCTACGCTAGTGGCCAAAAAGATTGCAGATGGCATGCAATGTTGAGAGATGTGAGCTTTTCATTCAGTATGATAATCAAAAGTAAACAGCATTTCTTAAATGGTAAGAGGCCGGGAAATGTTGAACTTCAAAGGTACTTGGGCATCCTTGCTCATGAGTCACTGAAAGCTAACATGCAGGTATTCCAAGTAATTAAAATGCAAGTGTTATGCTGTCCTTTATTGCAAGGTAATTTGAGTAAGGGAGCAAAGATGTACTCCTGCAATATATAGAACGTTGGTGGGACCGGACATGGAACATGGTGAGCTGTTTTGCTTCAAGAACAGTGTTGAAGCGATCAATACTCGTTCATGCCTCAAATTATTCAGTCAGTGGTGAATTCATTTTGCTGGTTGTCCATTCTACTTGCACCTGTCCACAGAATATTTTTGCATAAATGTCATTGGCAACGATTTCTTGCATCACTCTTCCTGTCGTGTAACCTTGCTTTGTTTTACATCGGTATATATCGCTATTGTGACAGGGCCTACCTGCTTTGCACTTCGTAAGATCTATAAGACAAAATACCAAACCATTAAACACTCTGTCCAAATTATTGGTTGTATCATCAATTAACGAAATCCAATGACAGAAAAGCCAACGTCAAGGATTAATGTTTCACAAGATATCGAAGCATCGCATGTCAAGTGGATCATACAGACATACAGGTTCAATGCACAAGATGCACATATAGTGCGTAATACCACCAGACGCTTCTCTATCACTGCGGATGCCTCTCCCTATCTATCTCTCCAGAGCTTCAGAGCATTATTGCATGGGAAATCAATCGACAGTGTTGCTCGCTGATGCCGAGGCAGAGCCAAGGCTGTCTGGACACTTGCCTTCACTTCTGACTTCAGACAGATATTGATGTAATAATATACTGCCCAATCTACGCACTTGATTAAGGTTTCGCAATCGTGCTGAAGGGCACAATTGTACTCGGTTAAATATGGATGACTGAGCAGCCAGAGTCAATATGGGCTGTCACCTCCTTTCCATTTTCCGCAGTTATTACTAATGAGGAGAAAGAACCATCCACAATGCTCACAAGCAGATATACCAAGTTGGATTGATATCTGCCATCAATGCCATTTTCATCAATGCAACATTACAGAACACATCCACGTGTGGGCAGTTATCATTCCATGAACCGACTCATGCCACTAGTACTAATATACCCTTCCTGGTGTATTGATTTGCAACTACATGTCACACAATAATAAGCATTTTCACAGGACATTCCAATTCTTCAGCAATGCCTTGTGCCCTAGAATTTAATTCCTACCGGAACCAATCCTAATCCTTGTACTCGATCCATGGTGTTCCTGTGCACTGAATTTTCAAATCCCAATCAACTGTTAGATATTGGTCCATCTCACATGGGCTAGCGAATTCATAATCTGCAATGGAAGGACGCACAGAGTCGTGGGCTTCAGCAGAAAATGCACGATGCCAGCATTGAGCTGACTGATATATTGAAACCATGCACTCGCAATTGACACCTTTTTAATAATTCAAACATTTGAAGCTGGCGTGCAGTATCGACGTCATAGGACCAGGCTTTGAATCAATAAACCCAGAAAAAGAAGATGGTGCCATCCAATTTGTGGATCGCTGCATGCAACTCTGGGTACTTGGAAAGAAATGTGGTTCCAAGGCAACGTAGGACGAAGTCGGGCGGCACAATTGCAGCACACTGGATTTTTAGCCAGTTTTGGTGCTATGCATATTGTAGCCCAAGGACACACCTCCACGGTGTCCTTTGACGGCATTTGCAACTGTGGGAAGATGGGATGGGATTGGTTTGCCTGAGCCTCCATCCTGCTCCACATCTGTTTCAACACTACAATCCCAGAAATACTTTGGGCGAGCTAGTTAATTTGTGATTAGATACTGGTCTGACGGATTTCCACTTTTGCAGAGCTCTTATTATAGGAGACCTTGCTCTAAAGATTTCTTCCATTCGGCCGAGTCCCTTTCTAACTCGTAAGTTGAGATGAAACCCACTCCTGCAGCCACGTCTTACAGGTTCCCAACGAAGCTACTCTGCTTTATTTCCAGAAACATTAGATCTCCAACAATCCTAGTTTTATTAAAATAGCGCAGCACTAGGAAAGCATGCCTCTTTTTTTGTTTTCCTTGCAGTTCACCTTCCAATTCTCTTCTTGCTGTTGTATGCCTGAGATCACACCTGTGGCCGAACAATCTTTGACGTTCAAGTTCCTAAATGAACCATGCATTTAGTTTAAATGTCTGGTTTTAGAAAATGACAGCAGTCTATTTTTGAAGTTGAGGATCCTTAAAGTACCGCAGGTTTATACATTTGGATCTTAACCCTCATTAATATATAGCTGACATAGCAATAATAAAACACCCTGTGTCCACCTATCAGACTGTGAGATCTTCCCTCCGCTTGTCTACCAATGTGCATAAGCTGAAATTGACCAATAATTTATTTCTATATAGCTATCATCCTTCTGTTCATCAATATAAATGCTTGTGCATGTATCTTTACTGGGGAATCTTCACTCTTGGTTGTCTGGTAATCGGCGGCTAATTTTTGGCTGTCTCTAGTCGTGGGTGTGTCTCACTCTCTCTTTATGCACGCGCCATTTTCTCTGTTATCTCCGTCTCTCGATGTATGTTTGTCTCAATGTTTCTCGAATCCTTGTCTCTGTGCCCGTCATCCTTTCTTGTGTCTCTGTTTTTTTCAAGATTTGAACCTCTCTGTCGACCTATATTGTGTATTTATCTATTTGCCTCCCTCACTTTCAATGTGTCAGTTACTCTTCCCATCTATGTGTGCATATTTCCCTCTCGCTCTCTTTTCCTTTTTTAACAACGTACGAATAAATTTTATTTGTCTTTTTCGACGTGTGTCACCCACTTTTGTTCACCTATTGATATATTTTATTTGCAGTTCTCTGTTTGCAAATGCATCTGTATTCTATCTCTCAATATATTCACATGTCTCTCTCCATTTCTGACTCAAACACAGAATTCAGATTAAGAATGTGTAAGAGGCTGTCAGCACATGTCTTCAATAGCTGGCATTTTGTGATCACAAGGGAAAGAATGGTGCTTGCCATTCTACAAACTTACAGCTGTCCAAAGATTACCTAAGCATATTTCAGCATCAATAGTTTCAAGCGTTATTCCTACCTTGACGTCTCACTCAGTTTCACAAGTTGGTACAACGTTGCTTTTCCAAAAATGCCCTTACCATCTTGTTCCTTTTGCAGATCTATAGCGCACAATAGAAAAATATGATACACATTAAGCCCATTATTTTCATGTGGACAACTTGCAGAAGCTATTGACAGTAAGCGTAAGTTCAGAATTGAGCTCTGCTGAGAGCTTTGATATCCCAGGTCCAACATAGTGCTCAGTGACACAGCTTCAAGCCACCAAAGCTATTAAGATAATGCATATATTCAGTAGTTCGGTTTCAAGGTTCCGAACAGGAGGAAGCGGCAATAAAGAAAATAAGCAAAATAAACATTAAAAAAACACATTTGAAAGGTCTACAGTTGTGGCATTTTATGCGCAGTTTTCAATTGCTGCAGCAATACGCATAGTTGTATATTAGTCCATCTGTGCACGAGTTTAGCTATGATGATATTGTGGAGAGTTACGGAAGGATGCAACCGCAACAGCAAGTATATACATTGCAAAGACCCTCGAACGTTGCGAAACATTTCGGAGACATCACTGGACGGTTTTAAACAAAGGTTGCCAATGAACCACATAATGTAATATTACGATAGGTGGCTGATTACTTTGTCAAATTGGTGATTTTTAGCATGTTTAATGGGAAAGAGAGGTATAAAGACAGAACTGTTCAGGGAGGGATTTCAAGACCCTGGAGCCTTGGTATCTGATGTCCTGGGCTCCAATATCAGATATTTCGAATCGAGGATGTGCAAGAGGCCAGAATTGGATTAGCCAGATACCTCAGAATGTTGTAGGGTTAGACAATTTTTCATAGGTTGTTACAAAGTCGTTAGGTATTTGAAATCAAGAGTAATAATCTGAAGATCAAGGCTTGATTTAACGTTAAATGTTTAATGTAGGTTAGCGAGTACAAACGCAGAAGAAGACTATTCAGGACTTTTTGCCTTCGTCTGTTGTTTGAAACAGCTGCCACATTATCACTGCACTCCGACTCGAACAGCAAAGCCTTGCCATTTACGTTACTCATTTATTCATCAAATTCATTTTGGGAAATGAATACTGAGTCTGCATCTTCCAGCCTCAAATAGAATGCGTTCCAGGCCAGTGCAACTCACCGCATTGAACGGAATTTTTTTTTCTCTTTTGGATCTTGTGGTAATTGTCTCAAATGTGTTTAATTTGCGAGGAAAACATTTCCAAATGGTCAAAACGCCTCGTTAATGTACAAATATCGCTCCCAATTAATTTCGCTGAGGCTTCAACAAGCAGCCCCACTACACTGAGTCTGAGGTATTTGGTTCCCAGTATCTCAACATGGCACTTCCCTGAATTTTGGCATGAGTCTAAATATCCGTCCGTGCACGACAACAGCCTCTACTTTGCACAACTGCGAAATGTGCTATGATGTGAAACATGAATGCAACATTCAAATATGCTGCGGCAAATCAGTTAAGAGGTCTCAAGCATTAGTCTAAGAGCTTTTGTCAGGTGGTCGCCACTCCATGTCATCGAAATATCATGGACATGTACAGTAGAACGCCTCAGGATGTGCAAAACCGCATTTTATAGTGCCCATTATGTTAAAGGAAATTACCACTCTTATTTGCCAAGATCCAAGACGCTAAAATGTGTTATGTTCCGTATTTTCTCAGTCAAATAACGCATGAAGCGCAACAGGAAAGCATCGAACTTGAATGTATCATTGTGCTCCCAAACATCTTTTGGAAAAAAGTGCGATGTACTCTCCTACAGTCTCAAAACTTTCCTTTCTCGTATAAATGGTAGTTGTCGATAAAAAGGAATTTGATTTAATCAATTGCGCAAGACCGCAAAAAGAGTACAGAATTCACATTTCAAGTTTTCTTCTTTTCTTGAACATCATCTGCCATTGTTCCACTGTAGGTAATGAGTCTGCAATGACTTCTGTTGTAAATAGCTTTTGAAAGCTATTTACTGTTCTGCTCAACTGTAAGGATTGTTAAAGTGGCCATCAGTTTTCCATGAAAGATTATGTTGGCTAAACTACTACAAATTGGCACGAACTTGGATTGGGACCCACATGAGCCTGTCACTGACATAACTATGACTTTTGGGTAGCAAATGGATCACTGCTTGGCCCCAGCTATTCACATTCTATATCAATGATTTGGAAGTGGCGAATAACAGTTCCATTTCTATTTTGTAGATGACACACAATTAGGTGATAGTGTGAGATGTGGGAAGAATGCAAAAAGCCTTCACCGGCATTTGGAGAGGCTACGCTAGTGGCCAAAAAGATTGCAGATGGCATGCAATGTGGAGAGATGTGAGCTTTTCATTCAGTATGATAATCAAAAGTAAACAGCATTTCTTAAATGGTAAGAGGCCGGGAAATGTTGAACTTCAAAGGTACTTGGGCATCCTTGCTCATGAGTCACTGAAAGCTAACATGCAGGTATTCCAAGTAATTAAAATGCAAGTGTTATGCTGTCCTTTATTGCAAGGTAATTTGAGTAAGGGAGCAAAGATGTACTCCTGCAATATATAGAACGTTGGTGGGACCGGACATGGAACATGGTGAGCTGTTTTGCTTCAAGAACAGTGTTGAAGCGATCAATACTCGTTCATGCCTCAAATTATTCAGTCAGTGGTGAATTCATTTTGCTGGTTGTCCATTCTACTTGCACCTGTCCACAGAATATTTTTGCATAAATGTCATTGGCAACGATTTCTTGCATCACTCTTCCTGTCGTGTAACCTTGCTTTGTTTTACATCGGTATATATCGCTATTGTGACAGGGCCTACCTGCTTTGCACTTCGTAAGATCTATAAGACAAAATACCAAACCATTAAACACTCTGTCCAAATTATTGGTTGTATCGTCAATTAACGAAATCCAATGACAGAAAAGCCAACGTCAAGGATTAATGTTTCACAAGATATCGAAGCATCGCATGTCAAGTGGATCATACAGACATACAGTTTCAATGCACAAGATGCACATATAGTGCGTAATACCACCAGACGCTTCTCTATCACTGCGGATGCCTCTCCCTATCTATCTCTCCAGAGCTTCAGAGCATTATTGCATGGGAAATCAATCGACAGTGTTGCTCGCTGATGCCGAGGCAAAGCCAAGGCTGTCTGGACACTTGCCTTCACTTCTGACTTCAGACAGATATTGATGTAACAATATACTGCCCAATCTACGCACTTGATTAAGGTTTCGCAATCGTGCTGAAGGGCACAATTGTACTCGGTTAAATATGGATGACTGAGCAGCCAGAGTCAAAATGGGCTGTCACCTCCTTTCCATTTTCCGCAGTTATTACTAATGAGGAGAAAGAACCATCCACAATGCTCACAAGCAGATATACCAAGTTGGATTGATATCTGCCATCAATGCCATTTTCATCAATGCAACATTACAGACCACATCCGCGTGAGGGCAGTTATCATTCCATGAACCGACTCATGCCACTAGTACTAATATACCCTTCCTGGTGTATTGATTTGCAACTACATGTCACACAATAATAAGCATTTTCACAGGAAATTCCAATTCTTCAGCAATGCCTTGTGCCCTAGAATTTAATTCCTACCGGAACCAATCCTAATCCTTGTACAAGATCCATGGTGTTCCTGTGCACTGAATTTTTAAATCCCAATCATCTGTTAGATATTGGTCCATCTCACATGGGCTAGCGAATTCATAACCTGCAATGGAAGGACGCACAGAGTCGTGGGCTTCAGCAGAAAATGCACGATGCCAGCATTGAGCTGACTGATATATTGAAACCATGCACTCGCAATTGACACCTTTTTGATAATTCAAACATTTGAAGATGGCGTGCAGTATCGACGTCATAGGACCAGGCTTTGAATCAATAAACCCAGAAAAAAAAGATGGTGCCATCCAATTTGTGGATCGCTGCATGCTACTCTGGGGACTTGGAAAGAAATGTGGTTCCAAGGCAACGTAGGACTTTGGAGTATCCATCACGAAGTCGGGCGGCACATTTGCAGCACATTGGATTTTTAGCCAATTTTGGTGCTATGCATATTGTAGCCCAAGGACACACCTCCACGGTGTCCTTTGACGGCATTTGCAACTGTGGGAAGATGGGATGGGATTGGTTTGCCTGAGCCTCCATCCTGCTCCACATCTGTTTCAACACTACAATCCCAGAAATACTTTGGGCGAGCTAGTTAATTTGTGATTAGATACTTGTCTGACGGATTTCCTCTTTTGCAGAGCTCTTATTATAGGAGACCTTGCTCTAAAGATTTCTTCCATTCGGCCTAGTCCCTTTCGAACTCGTAAGTTGAGATGAAACCCACTCCTGCAGCCACGTCTTATAGGTTCCCAACGAAGCTACTCTGCTTTATTTCCAGAAACATTAGATCTCCAACAATCCTAGTTTTATTAAAATAGCGCAGCACTAGGAAAGCATGCCTCTTTTTTTGTTTTTCTTGAAGTTCACCTTCCAATTCTCTTCTTGCTGTTGTATGCCTGAGATCACACCTGTGGCCGAACAATCTTTGACGTTCAAGTTCCTAAATGAACCATGCATTTAGTTTAAATGTGCGGTTTTAGAAAATGACAGCAGTCTATTTTTGAAGTTGAGGATCCTTAAAGTACTGCAGGTTTATAAATTTGGCTCTTAACCCTCATTAATATATATATAGCTGACGAAGCAATACTGAAACACCCTGTGTCCACCTATCAGACTGTGCAACCTATCCTCTGTTTGTCTACCGATGTGCATAATCTGCAATTGATCAATAATTTCTTTATTAAGAGCTATCAACTATCTGTTCATCAATATAACTGCTTGTGCATGTCTCTTTATTGGGGAATATTCACTCTTGGTTGTCTGGTTATTGACACCTCATTTTTGGCTGTCTCTAGTCGTGGGTTTGCCTCACTCTCTTTTTACGCAAGTTGCTCTTTCTCTGTTATCTCCGTCTCTCAATGTATATTTGTCTCAATATTTCTCGACTCCTTGTCTCTGTGCCCATCACCCTTCCTTGTGTCTCTGTTTTTTTCAATGATTGTATATCGATGTCGACCTATACTGTGCATTTATCTCTATTTCTCTTTACCTTCCAATTTGTCAGTTGCACTTTCCTTCGGTGTGTGCATATTTCCCTCTCACTCTCTTTTCCTGTTTAACACAGTCCGAATAAATGTTTTTGTCTTTTTCGACGTGTCCCCCACTATTGTTCACCTATTGATATGTGTTCTTTGCAGTTCTTTGTTGTTAATGCATCTGTATAATGTCTCTCAATATATTCACATCTCTCTCTCCATCTCTTATTCAAGCACAAAATTCAGATTATGAATGTGTATGAGGTTCTCTGCACATGTCTACAATAGCTGCCATTATGTGATCACAAGGGAAGGAATGGTGCTTGCTATTCTACAAAAGTAAACCTGTCCAAAGACTACCTAAGCACATTTCAGCATCAATAGTTTCAAGCGTTACTCCTAGCTTGACGTCTCACTCAGTTTCACATGTTGGTACAACGTTGCTTTTCCAAAAAGGCACTTACCATCTTGTTCCTTTTGCAGATCTGTGGCGCACAATAGAAAAATAAGTTGCACATTCAGCCCATTTTATTTTCATGTGGACAACTTACAGAAGCTATTGACAGTAAGCGTAAGTTCAGAACGCAGCTCTGCTGAGAGCTTTGATATCCCATGTCCAACATAGTGCTCAGTGACACAGCTTCAAGCCACCAGAGCCATTAAGATAATGCATATATTCAGTAGTTCGGTTTCAAGGTTCCGAATAGGAGGAGGCAGCAATAAATAAAATAAGCAAAATAAACAGTAAAACATGACATTTGAAAGGTCTACAGTTGTGGCATTTTATGCACCGTTTTCAATTGATGCAGCAATACGCATAGTTGTATATTAGTCCATCTGTGCACGAGTTTAGCGATGATGATATTGTGGAGAGTTACGGAAGGATGCAACCGCAACAGCAACTTTATACATTGCAAAGACCCTCGAACGTTGTGAATCATTTTGGAGACATCACTGGACGGTTTTAAACAAAGGTTGCCAATGAACCACATGATGTAATATTACGATTGGTGGCTGATTACTTTGTCAAATTGGTGATTTTTAGCATGTTTAATGGGAAAGAGAGGTATAAAGACAGAACAGTTCAGGGAGTGATTTCAAGACCCTGGAGCCTTGGTATCTGATGTCCTGGGCTCCAATATCAGATATTTCGAATCGAGGAAGTGCAAGAGGCCAGAATTGGATTAGCCAGATACCTCAAAATGTTGCAGGGTTAGACAACTTTTCATAGGTTGTTACAAAGTCGTCAGGTATTTAAAATCAGCAGTAATAATCTGAAGATCAAGGCTTGATTTAACGTTAAATGTTTAATGCAGGTTAGCGAGTACAAACGCAGAAGAAGACTATTCTGGACTTTTTGCCTCTGTCTGTAGTTTGAAACAGCTGCCACATTATCACTGCACTTCGACTCGAACAGCAATGCCTTGCCATTTACGTTACTCATTTATTCATCAAATTCATTTTGGGAAAAGAATACTGAGTCTGCATCTTCCAGCCTCAAATAGAATGCGTTCCTGGCCAGTGCAACTCACCGCATTGAACGGAATTATTTTTTTCTCTTTTGGATCTTGTGGGAATTGTCTCAAATGTGTTTAATTTGCTAGGAAAACATTTCCAAATGGTCAAAACGCCTCGTTATAGTACAAATATCGCTCCGAATTAATTTCGCTGAGGCTTCAACAAGCAGCCCCACTGCACTGAGTCTGAGGTATTTGGCTCCCAGTATCTCAACATGGCACTT
This sequence comes from Heterodontus francisci, assembly GCF_036365525.1. Classification (NCBI taxonomy): domain Eukaryota; kingdom Metazoa; phylum Chordata; class Chondrichthyes; order Heterodontiformes; family Heterodontidae; genus Heterodontus; species Heterodontus francisci. The sequence continues at coordinate 26,017,583 of NC_090409.1, read as the reverse complement.
CCCTGAATTTTGGCATGAGTCTAAATATCCGTACGTGTACGACAACAGCCTCTACTTTGCACAACTGCGAAATGTGCTATGATGTGAAACAGATGAATGCAACATCCAAATATGCTGCTGCAAATCAGTTAAGAGGTCCCAAGCATTAGTCTAAGAGCTTTTATAAGGTGGTCGCCACTCCATGTCATCGAAATATCATGGACATGTACAGTAGAACGCCTCAGGATGTGCAAAGCCGCATTCTATATTGCCCACTATGTTAAAGGAAAATACCACTCTTATTTGCCAAGATCCAAGACTCTAAAATGCCTTATATTCCGTATTTTCTCTGTCAAATAACGCATGAAGCGCAACAGGAAAGCATCGAACTTGAATGTATCATTGTGCTTCCAAACATCTTTTGGAAAAAGTGCGATGTTCTCTCCTACAGTCTAAAAACTTTCTTTTCTCGTATAAATGGTAGTTGTCGATAAAAAGGAATTTGATTTAATCAATCGCGCAAGACCGCCAAAAGAGTACAGAATTCACATTTCAAGTTTTCTTCTTTACTTGAACATCATCTGCCATTGTTCCACTGTAGGTAGTGGGTCTGCAATGACTTCCGTTGTAAATAGCTTTTGAAGCTATTTACTGTTCCGCTTAACAGTAAGGATTGTTAAAGTGGCCATCAGATTTCCATGAAAGATTATGTTTGCTAAACTACTACAAATTGGCACGAACTTGGATTGAGACCCACATGAGCCTGTCACAAACATAACTATGACTAGTGGGTAGCAAATGGATCAGTTCTTGGCCCCACCTATTCACATTCTATATCAATGATTTGGAAGTGGCAAATAACTGTTCCATTTCTATTTTGTAGATGACACACAATTAGGTGATCGTGTGAGATGTGGGAAGAATGCAAAAAGACTTCACCGGCATTTGGAGAGGCGAAGCTAGTGGCCAAAAAGATTGCAGATGGCATGCAATGTGGAGAGATGTGAGCTTTTCATTCAGTATGATAATCAAAAGTAAACAGCATTTCTTAAATGGTAAGAGACCGGGAAATGTTGAACTTCAAAGGTACTTGGGCGTCCTTGCTCATGAGTCACTGAAAACTAACATGCAGGTATTCCTAGCAATTAAAGTGCAAGTGTTATGCTGTCCTTTATTGCATGGTAATTTGAGTACGGGAGCAAAGATGTCCTCCTGCAATAGATAGAACGTTGGTTGGACCGGACATGGAACATAGTGAGCTGTTTTGCTTCAAGAATACTGTTGAAGCGATCAATACTCGTTCATGCCTCAAATTATTCAGTCAGTGGTGAATTCATTTTGCTGGTTGTTCATTCTACTTGCACCTGTCCACAGAATATTTTTGCATAAATGTCATTGGCAACGATTTCTTGCATCACCCTTCCTGTCGTGTAACCTTGCTTTGTTTTACATCGGTATATATCGCTATTGTGACAGGGCCTACCTGCTTTGCACTTCGTAAGATCTATAAGACAAAATAACAAGCCATTAAACACTCTGTCCAAATTATTGGTTGTATCATCAATTAACGAAATCCAATGACAGAAAAGCCAACGTCAAGGATTAATGTTTCACAAGATATCGAAGCATCGCATGTCAAGTGGATCATACATACATACAGTTTCAACGCACAAGATGCACATGTAGTGCGTAATACCACCAGACGCTTCTCTATCACTGCGGATGCCTCTCCCTATCTATCTCTCCAGTGCTTCAGAGTATTATTGCATGAGAAATCAGTCGACAGTGTTGCTCGCTGAGGCAGAGGCAGAGCCAAGGCTCTCTGGACACTTGCCTTCACTTCTGACTTCAGACAGATATTGATGTAATAATATACTGCCCAATGTATGTACTTGATTAAGGTTTCGGAATCGTGCTGAAGGGCACAATTGTACTCGGTTAAATATGGATGACTGAGCAGCCAGAGTCAATATGGGCTGTCACCTCCTTTCCATTTTCCGCAGTTATTACTAATGAGGAGAAAGAACAATCCGCAATGCTCACAAGCTGATATACCAAGTTGGATTGAAAGCTGCCATCAATGCCATTTTCATCAATGCAACATTACAGACCACATCCACGTGTGGGCAGTTATCATTCCATGAACCGACTCATGCCACTAGTACTAATATACCCTTCCTGGTGTATTGATTTGCAACTACATGTCACACAATGATAAGCATTTTCACAGGACATTCCAATTCTTCAGCAATGTCTTGTGCCCTAGAATTTATTTCCTACCGGAACCAATCCTAATCCTTGTACAAGATCTGTGGTGTTCCTGTGCACTGTATTTTTAAATCCCAATCAACTGTTAGATATTGGTCCATCTCACATGGGCTAGCGAATTCATAATCTGCAATGGAAGGACGCATAGATCGTGGGCTTCAGCAGAAAATGCACGATGCCAGCATTGAGCTGACTGAGATATTGAAACCATGCACTCGCAATTGACACCTTTTTAATAATTCAAACATTTGAAGATGGCGTGCAACATCGACGTTATAGGACCAGGCTTTGAATCAATAAACCCAGAAAATGAAGATATTGTCAGCAATTTTGTGGATCGCTGCATGCAACTCGGGGTACTTGGAAAGAAATGTGGTTCAAAGGCAAAGTAGGCCTTTGGCGTATCCATCACTAATAAGGGTGGCACAATGGCAGCACATTGGATTTGTAGCCAGATTTGGTGCTCTACATAACGAAGCCCAGGGTTATCGTTCCACATTATCCTTTGACAGCATTTGCAAATGTGCGCAGATGGGATGGGATTGGTTTGCCTGAGCCTCCATCCTGCTCCACTTCTGTCGCAACACTGCAATCCCTAAAATACTCTGGGCGAGCTCGTTCATTTGTGCGTAGATAAATATCTGACGGTTTTCCTCTTTTGCAGATCTCTTATGATAGGAGTAATAAAAACAGTTCCGAAGAAGGGTCACTGACCCGAAACGTAAACTCTGCTTCTTTTTCCACAGATGCTGCCAGACCTGCTGAGTGGTTCCAGCATTGCTTGTATTTATTTCAGATTTCCAGCATCCGCAGTATTTTGCTTTTATCTTATTATAGGAGACCTTGCTCTAAAGATTTCTCCCATTAATCCTGGTCTCTTTCTAACTCGAAAGTAGATATGGATCCCACTTCTGCAGCCAAGTTTTACAGGTTCCGAACGAAGCTACTCTGCTTTATTTCCACAAACATTAGTTCTCAAACAATCCGAGTTTTATTTAAGTAATACAGCACAAGGAAAGTAGTGTTCAATGAATGCTTCTTTTTATTTGTTTTCACTGAATTTCACCTTCCAGTTCTCCTCTTGCTGTTGTATGCCTATGATCACACTTGTGGCCGAACAATCTTTGACGTTCAAGTTCCTGAAGGAACCATGCATTTAGTTTCAATGTGTGTTTATAAAAATCGACTGTAGTCTATTATTGAAGTTGAGGTTCCTTAAAGTACCGCATGTTTATACATTTGGATCTTAACCCTCACTAATATTTAGCTGACATAGCAATAATAAAACACCCTGTGTCCACCTATCAGACTGTGAGACCTTCCCTCTGCTTGTCTACCAATGTGCATAAGCTGAAATTGATCAATAATTTATTTCTATATAGCTATCATCCATCTGTTCATCAATATAAATGCTTGTGCATGTATCTTTACTGGGGAATCTTCACTCTTGGTTGTCTGGTTATCGACGGCTAATTTTTGGCTGTCTCTCGTCGTGGGTGTGTCTCTCTGTCTCTTTATGCACGCGCCATTTTCTCTGTTATCTCCGTCTTTCGATGTATGTTTGTCTCAATTTTTCTCGACTCCTTGTCTCTGTGCCCGTCATCCTTCCTTGTGTCCCTGTTATTTTCAAGATTTGAACCTCTCTGTCGACCTAAATTGTGTATTTATCTATTTGCCTCCCTAACTTCCAATATGTCAGTTACTCTTCCCATCTATGAGTGCATATTTCCCTCTCGCTCTCTTTTCCTTTTTTTAACAAAGTACGAATACATTTTATTTGTCTTTTTCGACGTGTGTCACCCACTTTTGTTCACCTATTGATATATTTTATTTGCAGTTCTCTGTTTGCAAATGCATCTGTATTCTATCTCTCAATATATTCACATGTCTCTCTCCATTTCTTACTCAAACACCGAATTCAGATTAAGAATGTGTAAGAGGCTGTCAGCACATGTCTTCAATAGCTGGCATTTTGTGATCACAAGGGAAAGAATGATGCTTTCCATTCTACAAACTTACAGCTGTCCAAAGACTACCTCAGCACATTTCAGCATCAATAGTTTCAAGCGTTACTCCGAGCTTGACGTCTCACTCAGTTTCACATGTTGGTACAACGTTGCTTTTCCTAAAATGCCCTTACCATCTTGTTCCTTTTGCAGATCTGTAGCGCACAATAGAAAAATGAGTTGCACATTCAGCCCATTTTACTTTTATGTGGACAACTTACAGAAGCTATTGACAGTAAGCGTAAGTTCAGAACGCAGCTCTGCTGAGAGCTTTGATATCACAGGACCAACATAGTGCTCAGTGACACAGCTTCAAGCCACCAGAGCCATTAAGATAATGCATATATTCAGTAGTTCGGTTTCATGGTTCTGAACAGGAGGAAGCGGCAATAAGTAAAATAAGCAAAATAAACAATAAAACATGACATTTGAAAGGTCTACAGTTGTGGCATTTTATGCACAGTTTTCAATTGCTGCAGCAATACGCATAGTTGTATATTAGTCCATCTGTGCACGAGTTTAGATATGATGATATTGTGGAGAGTTACGGAAGGATGCAGCCGCAACAGCAAGTATATACATTGCAAAGACCCTCGAACGTTGTGAAACATTTCGGAGACATCACTGGACGGTTTTAAACAAAGGTAGCCAATGAACCACATAATGTAATATTACGATAGGTGGCTGATTACTTTGTCAAATTGGTGATTTTTAGCATGTTTAATGGGAAAGAGAGGTATAAAGACAGAACTGGTCAGGAAGGGATTTCAAGACCCTGGAGCTTTGGTATCTGATGTCCTGGGCTCCAATATCAGATATTTCGAATCGAGGATGTGCAAGAGGCCAGAAGTGGATTAGCCAGATACCTCAGAATGTTGTAGGATTAGACAATTTTTCATAGTTTGTTGCAAAGTCGTCAGGTATTTGAAATCAAGAGTAATAATCTGAAGATCAAGGCTTCATCTAACGTTAAATGTTTAATGTAGGTTAGCGAGTATAAACGCAGAAGAAGACTATTCCGGACCTTTTGCCTTAGTCTGGTGTTTGAAACAGCTGCCACATTATCACTGCACTCCGACTCGAACAGCAAAGCCTTGCCATTTACGTTACTCATTTATTCATCAAATTCATTTTGGGAAAAGAATACTGAGTCTGCATCCTCCAGCCTCAAATAGAATGCATTCCTGGCCAGTGCAACTCACCGCATTGAACGGCATTATTTTTTTCTCTTTTGGATCTTGTGGGAATTGTCTCAAATGTGTTTAATTTGCTAGGAAAACATTTCGAAACGGTCAAAACGCCTCGTTATAGTACAAATATCGCTCCCAATTAATTTCGCTGAGGCTTCAACAAGCAACCCCACTACACTGAGTCTGAGGTATTTGGCTCCCAGTATCTCAACATGGCACTTCCCTGAATTTTGGCATGTGTCTAAATATCCGTACGTGCACGACAACAGCCTCTACTTTGCACAACTGCGAAATGTGCTATGATGTGAAACATGAATGCAACATCCAAATATGCTGCTGCAAATCAGTTAAGAGGTCTCAAGCATTAGTCGAAGAGCTTTTGTAAGGTGGTCGACACTCCATGTCATCGAAATATCATGGACATGTACAGTAGAACGCCTCAGGATGTGCAAAACCGCATTTTATATTGCCCATTATGTTAAAGGATATTACCACTCTTATTTGCCAAGATCCAAGACGCTAAAATGCCTTACGTTCCGTATTTTCTCAGTCAAATAATGCATGACGCGCAACAGGAAAGCATCGAACTTGAATGTATCATTGTGCTTCCAAACATCTTTTGGAAAAAAGTGCGATGTACTCTCCGACAGTCTCAAAACTTTCTTTTCTCGTACAAATGGTAGTTGTCGATAAAAAGGAATTTTATTTAATCAATCGCGCAAGACCGCAAAAAGAGTACAGAATTCACATTTCAAGTTTTCTTCTTTTCTTGAACATCATCTGCCATTGTTCCACTGTAGGTAATGGGTCTGCAATGACTTCCGTTGTAAAAAGCTTTTGAAAGCTATTTACTGTTCTGCTCAACTGTAAGGATTGTTAAAGTGGCCATCAGTTTTCCATTAAAGATTATGTTTGCTAAACTATTACAAATTGGCACGAACTTGGATTGGGACCCACATGAGCCTGTCACTGACATAACTATGAGTGGTGGGTGGCAAATGGATCACTGCTTGGCCCCAGCTATTCACATTCTATATCAATGATTTGGAAGTGGCGAATAACTGTTCCATTTCTATTTTGTAGATGACACACAATTAGGTGATAGTGTGAGATGTGGGAAGAATGCAAAAAGCCTTCACCGGCATTTGGAGAGGCTAAGCTAATGGCCAAATGGATTGCAGATGGCATGCAATGTTGAGAGATGTGAGCGTTTCATTCAGTATGATAATCAAAAGGAAACAGCATTTCTGAAATGGTAAGAGGCCGGGAAATGTTGAACTTCAAAGGTACTTGGGCATCCTTGCTCATGAGTCACTGAAAGCGAACATGCAGGTATTCCAAGTAATTAAAATGCAAGTGTTATGCTGTCCTTTATTGCAAGGTAATTTGAGTAAGGGAGCAAAGATGTACTCCTGCAATATATAGAACGTTGGTGGGACCGGACATGGAACATAGTGAGCTGTTTTGCTTCAAGAATAGTGTTGAAGCGATAAATACTCGTTCATGCCTCAAATTATTCAGTCAGAGGTGAATTCATTTTGCTGGTTGTCCATTTTACTTGCACCTGTCCACAGAATATTTTTGCATAAATGTCATTGGCAACGATTTCTTGCATCACTCTTCCTGTCGTGTAACCTTGCTTTGTTTTACATCGGTATATATCGCTATTGTGACAGGGCCTACCTGCTTTGCACTTCGTAAGATCTGTGAGACAAAATACCAAACCATTAAACACGCTATCCAAATTATTGGTTGTATCGTCAATTAACGAAATCCAATGACAGAAAAGCCAACGTCAAGGATTAATGTTTCACAAGATATCGAAGCATCGCATGTCAGGTGGATCATACAGACATACAGTTTCAATGCACAAGATGCACATATAGTGCGTAATACCACCAGACGCTTCTCTATCACTGCGGATGCCTCTCCCTATCTATCTCCACAGAGCTTCAGAGCATTATTGCATGGGAAATCAGTCGACAGTGTTGTTCGCTGATGCCGAGGCAGAGCCAAGGCTGTCTGGACACTTGCCTTCACTTCTGACTTCAGACAGATATTGATGTAATAATATACTGCCCAATGTATGCACTTGATTAAGGTTTCGCAATCGTGCTGAAGGGCACAATTGTACTCGGTTAAATATGGATGACTGAGCAGCCAGAGTCAATATGGGCTGTCACCTCCTTTCCATTTTCCGCAGTTATTACTAATGAGGAGAAAGAACCATCCACAATGCTCACAAGCAGATATACCAAGTTGGATTGATATCTGCCATCAATGCCATTTTCATCAATGCAACATTACAGACCACATCCGCGTGTGGGCAGTTATCATTCCATGAACCGACTCATGCCACGAGTACGAATATACCCTTCCTGGTGTATTGATTTGCAACTACATGTCACACAATAATAAGCATTTTCACAGGACATTCCAATTCCTCAGCAATGCCTTGTGCCCTAGAATTTAATTCCTACCGGAACCAATCCTAATCCTTGTACAAGATCTATGGTGTTCCTGTGCACTGAATTTTTAAATCCCAATCAACTGTTAGATATTGGTCTATCTCACATGGGCTAGCGAATTCATAATCTGCAATGGAAGGACGCATAGAGTCGTGGGCTTCAGCAGAAAATGCACGATGCCAGCATTGAGCTGACTGACATATTGAAACCATGCACTCGCAATTGACACCTTTTTAATAATTCAAACATTTGAAGATTGTGTGCAGTATCGACGTCATAGGACCAGGCTTTGAATCAATAAACCCAGAAAAAGAAGATGGTGCCATCCAATTTGTGGATCGCTGCATGCCACTCTGGGTACTTGGAAAGAAATGTGGTTCCAAGGCAACGTAGGACTTTGGAGTATCCATCACGAAGTCGGGCGGCACAATTGCAGCACATTGGATTTTTAGCCAATTTTGGTGCTATGCATATTGAAGCCCAAGGACACCCCTGCACGGTGTCCTTTGACGGCATTTGCAACTGTGGGAAGATGGGATGGGATTGGTTTGCCTGAGCCTCCATCCTGCTCCACATCTGTTTCAACACTACAATCCCAGAAATACTTTGGGCGAGCTAGTTAATTTGTGATTAGATACGTATCTGACGGATTTCCTCTTTTGCAGAGCTCTTATTATAGGAGACCTTGCTCTAAAGATTTCTTCCATTCGGCCTAGTCGCTTTCTAACTCGTAAGTTGAGATGAAACCCACTCCTGCAGCCACGTCTTATAGTTTCCCAACGAAGCTACTCTGCTTTATTTGCACAAACATTAGATCTCCAACAATCCTAGTTTTATTAAAATAGCGCAGCACTAGGAAAGCATGCCTCTTTTTTGTTTTCCTTGAAGTTCACCTTCCAATTCTCTTCTTGCTGTTGTATGCCTGAGATCACACCTGTGGCCGAACAATCTTTGACGTTCAAGTTCCTAAATGAACCATGCATTTAGTTTAAATGTGCGGTTTTAGAAAATGACAGCAGTCTATTTTTGAAGTTGAGGATCCTTAAAGTACCGCAGGTTTATACAAATGGCTCTTAACCCTCATTAATATATATATAGCTGACGAAGCAATACTGAAACACCATGTGTCCACCTATCAGACTGTGCAACCTATCCTCTGTTTGTCTACCGATGTGCATAACCTGCAATTGATCAATAATTTCTTTATTAAGAGCTATCAACCATCTGTTCATCAATATAACTGCTTGTGCATGTCTCTTTATTGGGGAATATTCACTCTTGGTTGTCTGGTTATTGACGCCTCATTTTTGGCTGTCTCTAGTCGTGGGTATGCCTCATTCTATTTTTACGCAAGTGGCTCTTTCTCTGTTATCTCCGTTTCTCAATGTATATTTGTCTCAATATTTCTCGACTCATTGTCTCTGTGCCCATCACCCTTCCTTGTGTCTCTGTTTTTTCAATGATTGTATATCTATGTCGACCTATACTGTGCATTTATCTCTATTTCTCTTTACCTTCCAATTTGTCAGTTACACTTTCCATCGGTGTGTGCATATTTCCCTCTCGCTCTCTTTTCCTGTTTAACACAGTCCGAATAAATGTTTTTGTCTTTTTCGACGTGTCCCCCACTATTGTTCACCTATTGATATATGTTCTTTGCAGTTCTTTGTTGTTAATGCATCTGTATACTGTCTCTCAATATATTCACATCTCTTTCTCCATCTCTTATTCAAGCACAAAATTCAGATTATGAATGTGTATGAGGTTCTCTGCACATGTCTACAATAGCTGCCATTATGTGATCACAAGGGAAGGAATGGTGCTTGCTATTCTACAAAAGTAAACCTGTCCAAAGACTACCTAAGCACATTTCAGCATCAATAGTTTCAAGCGTTACTCCTAGCTTGACGTCTCACTCAGTTTCACATGTTGGTACAACGTTGCTTTTCCAAAAATGCCCTTACCAGCTTGTTCCTTTTGCAGATCTGTAGCGCACAATAGAAAAATAAGTTGCACATTCAGCCCATTTTATTTTCATGTGGACAACTTACAGAAGCTATTGACAGTAAGCGTAAGTTCAGTACGCAGCTCTGCTGAGAGCTTTGATATCCCATGTCCAACATCGTGCTCAGTGACACAGCTTCAAGCCACCAGAGCCATTAAGATAATGCATATATTCAGTAGTTCGGTTTCAAGGTTCCGAACAGGAGGAGGCAGCAATAAATAAAATAAGCAAAATCAACAATAAAACATGACATTTGAAAGGTCTACAGTTGTGGCATTTTATGCACAGTTTTCAATTGCTGCAGCAATACACATAGTTGTACATTAGTCCATCTGTGCACGAGTTTAACTATGATGATATTGTGGAGAGTTACGGAAGGATGCAACCGTAACAGCAAGTATATACATTGCAAAGACCCTCGAACGTTGTGAACCATTTCGGAGACAGCACTGCACTGTTTTAAACAAAGGTTGCCAATGAACCACATAATGTAATATTACGATAAGTGGCTGATTACTTTGTCAAATTGGTGATTTTTAGCATGTTTAATGGGAAAGAGAGGTATAAAGACAGAACTGTTCAGGGAGTGATTTCAAGACCCTGGAGCCTTGGTATCTGATGTCCTGGGCTCCAATATCAGATATTTCGAATCGAGGATGTGCAAGAGGCCAGAATTGGATTAGCCAGATACCTCAGAATGTTGTAGGGTTAGACAATTTTTCATAGGTTGTTACAAAGTCGTCAGGTATTTGAAATCAAGAGTAATAATCTGAAGATCAAGGCTTGATTTAACGTTAAATGTTTGATGTCGGTTAGCGAGTACAAAAGCAGAAGAAGGCTGTTCTGGACTTTTTGCCTCTGTCTGTAGTTTGAAACAGCTGCCACATTATCACTGCACTCCGACTCGAACAGCAAAGCCTTGCCATTTACGTTAGTCATTTATTCATCAAATTCATTTTGGGAAAAGAATACTGACTCTGCATCTTCCAGCCTCAAATAGAATGCGTTCCAGGCCAGTGCAACTCATCGCATTGAAGGGAATGTTTTTTTTCTCTTTTGGATCTTGTGGGAATTGTCTCAAATGTGTTTAATTTGCTAGGAAAACATTTTCAAACGGTCAAAACGCCTCGTTATAGTACAAATATCGCTCCCAATTAATTTCGCTGAGGCTTCAACAAGCAGCCCCACTACACTGAGTCTGAGGTATTTGGCTCCCAGTATCTCAACATGGCACTTCCCTGAATTTTGTCATGAGTCTAAATATCCGTACGAGCACGACAACAGCCTCTACTTTGCACAACTGCGAAATGTGCTATGATGTGAAACATGAATGCAACATCCAAATATGCTGCTGCAAATCAGTTGAGAGGTCTCAAGCATTAGTCTAAGAGCTTTTGTCAGGTGGTCGACACTCCATGTCATCGAAATATCATGGACATGTACAGTAGAACGCCTCAGGATGTGCAAAACCGCATTTTATATTGCCCATTATGTTAAAGGAAATTACCACTCTTATTTGCCAAGATCCAAGACTCTAAAATGCCTTATGTTCCGTATTTTCTCATTCAAATAACGCATGAAGCGCAACAGGAAAGCATCGAACTTGAATGTATCATTGTGCTTCCAAACATCTTTTGGAAAAAAGTGCGATGTACTCTCCTACAGTCTAAAAACTTTCTTTTCTCGTGTAAATGGTAGTTGTCGATAAAAAGGAATTTGATTTAATCAATCGCGCAAGACCGCAAAAAGAGTGCAGAATTCACATTTCAAGTTTTCTTCTTTTCTTGAACATCATCTGCCATTGTTCCACTGTAGGTAATGGGTCTGCAATGACTTCCGTTGTAAATATCTTCTGCTTAACTGTAAGGATTGTTAAAGTGGCCATCAGTTTTCCATGAAAGATTATGTTTGCTAAACTACTACAAATTGGCACGAGCTTGGATTGGGACCCACATGAGCCTGTCACTGACATATCTATGACTGGTGGGTAGCAAATGGATCAGTGCTTGGCCCCAGCTATTCACATTCTATATCAATGATTTGGAAGTGGCGAATAACTGTTCCATTTCTATTTTGTAGATGACACACAATTAGGTGATAGTGTGAGATGTGGGAAGAATGCAAAAAGCCTTCACCGGCATTTGGAGAGGCTACGCTAGTGGCCAAAAAGATTGCAGATGGCATGCAATGTGGAGAGATGTGAGCTTTTCATTCAGTATGATAATCTAAAGTAAACAGCATTTCTTAAATGGTAAGAGGCCGGGAAATGTTGAACTTCAAAGGTACTTGGGCATCCTTGCTCATGAGTGACTGAAAGATAACATGCAGGTATTCCAAGTAATTAAAATGCAAGTGTTATGCTGTCCTTTATTGCAAGGTAATTTGAGTAAGGGAGCAAAGATGTACTCCTGCAATATATAGAACGTTGGTGGGACCGGACATGGAACATAGTGAGCTGTTTTGCTTCAAGAATAGTGTTGAAGCGATCAATACTCGTTCATGCCTCAAATTATTCAGTCAGTGGTGAATTCATTTTGCTGGTTGTTCATTCTACTTGCACTTGTCCACAGAATATTTTTGCATAAATGTCATTGGCAACGATTTCTTGCATCACTCTTCCTGTCGTGTAACCTTGCTTTGTTTTACATCGGTATATATCGCTATTGTGACAGGGCCTACCTGCTTTGCACTTCGTAAGATCTAAAAGACAAAATACCAAACCATTAAACACTCTGTCCAAATTATTGGTTGTATCGTCAATTAACGAAATCCAATGACAGAAAAGCCAACGTCAAGGATTAATGTTTCACAAGATATCGAAGCATCGCATGTCAGGTGGATCATACAGACATACAGTTTCAATGCACAAGATGCACATATAGTGCGTAATACCACCAGACGCTTCTCTATCAATGCGGATGCATCTCCCTATCTATCTCCACAGAGCATCAGAGCATTATTGCATGGGAAATCAGTCGACAGTGTTGCTCGCAGATGCCGAGGCAGAGCCAAGTCTGTCTGGACACTTGCCTTCACTTCTGACTTCAGACAGATATTGATGTAATAATATACTGCCCAATCTACGCACTTGATTAAGGTTTCGCAATCGTGCTGAAGGGCACAATTGTACTCGGTTAAATATGGATGACTGAGCAGCCAGAGTCAATATGGGCTGTCACCTCCTTTCCATTTTCCGCAGTTATTACTAATCAGGAGAAAGCACCATCCACAATGCTCACAAGCAGATATACCAAGTTGGATTGATATCTGCCTTCAATGCCATTTTCATCAATGCAACATTACAGACCACATCCGCGTGTGGGCAGTTATCATTCCATGAACCGACTCATGCCACGAGTACGAATATACCCTTCCTGGTGTATTGATTTGCAACTACATGTCACACAATAATAAGCATTTTCACAGGACATTCCAATTCTTCAGCAATGCCCTGTGCCCTAGAATTTAATTCCTACCGGAACCAATCCTAATCCTTGTACAAGATCTATGGTGTTCCTGTGCACTGAATTTTTAAATCCCAATCAACTGTTAGATATTGGTCCATCTCACATGGGCTAGCGAATTCATAATCTGCAATGGAAGGACGCATAGAGTCGTGGGCTTCAGCAGAAAATGCACGATGCCAGCATTGAGCTGACTGATATATTGAAACCATGCATTCGCAATTGACACCTTTTTAATAATTCAAACATTTGAAGATGGCGTGCAGTATCGACGTCATAGGTCCAGGCTTTGAATCAATAAACCCAGAAAAAGAAGATGGTGCCATCCAATTTGTGGATCGCTGCATGCAACTCTGGGTACTTGGAAAGAAATGTGGTTCCAAGGCAACGTAGGACTTTGGAGTATCCATCACGAAGTCGGGCGGCACAATTGCAGCACATTGGATTTTTAGCCAATTTTGATGCTATGCATATTGGAGCCCAAGGACACCCCTGCACGGTGTCCTTTGACGGCATTTGCAACTGTGGGAAGATGGGATGGGATTGGTTTGCCTGAGCCTCCATCCTGCTCCACATCTGTTTCAACACTACAATCCCAGAAATACTTTGGGTGAGCTAGTTAATTTGTGATTAGCTACGTATCTGACGGATTTCCTCTTTTGCAGAGCTCTTATTATAGGAGACCTTGCTCTAAAGATTTCTTCCATTCGGCCTAGTCCCTTTCTAACTCGTAAGTTGAGATGAAACCCACTCTGCAGCCACGTCTTATAGGTTCCCAACGAAGCTACTCTGCTTTATTTCCACAAACATTAGATCTCCAACAATCCTAGTTTTATTAAAATAGCGCAAAACTAGGAAAGCATGCCTCTTTTTTTGTTTTCCTTGAAGTTCACCTTCCAATTCTCTTCTTGCTGTTGTATGCCTGAGATCACACCTGTGGCCGAACAATCTTTGACGTTCAAGTTCCTAAATGAACCATGCATTTAGTTTAAATGTGCGGTTTCAGAAAATGACAGCAGTCTATTTTTGAAGTTGAAGATCCTTAAAGTACCGTAGGTTTATACATTTGGCTCTTAACCCTCATTAATATATATATAGCTGACGAAGCAATACTGAAACACCCTGTGTCCACCTATCAGACTGTGCAACCTATCCTCTGTTTGTCTACCGATGTGCATAACCTGCAATTGATCAATAATTTCTTTATTAAGAGCTATCAACCATCTGTTCATCAATATAACTGCTTGTGCATGTCTCTTTATTGGGGAATATTCACTCTTGGTTGTCTGGTTATTGACGCCTCATTTTTGGCTGTCTCTAGTCGTGGGTATGCCTCACTCTCTTTTTACGCAAGTGGCTCTTTCTCTGTAATCTCCGTCTCTCAATGTATATTTGTCTCAATATTTCTCGACTCCTTGTCTCTGTGCCCATCACCCTTCCTTGTGTCTCTGTTTTGTTCAATGATTGTATATCTATGTCGACCTATACTGTGCATTTATCTCTATTTCTCTTTACCTTCCAATTTGTCAGTTACACTTTCCATCGGTGTGTGCATATTTCCCTCTCGCACTCTTTTCCTGCTTAACACAGTCCGAATAATTTTTTTTGTCTTTTTCGACGTGTCCCCCACGATTGTTCACCTATTGATATATGTTCTTTGCAGTTCTTTGTTGTTAATGCATCTGTATCCTGTCGCTCAATATATTCACATCACTCTCTCCATCTCTTATTCAAGCACAAAATTCAGATTATGAATGTGTTTGAGGTTCTCTGCACATGTCGACAATAGCTGCCATTATGTGATCACAAGGGAAGGAATGGTGCTTGCTATTCTACAAACCTAAACCTGTCCAAAGACTACCTAAGCACATTTCAGCATCAATAGTTTCAAGCGTTACTCCTACCTTGACGTCTCACTCAGTTTCACATGTTGGTACAACGTTGCTTTTCCAAAAATGCCCTTACCAGCTTGTTCCTTTTGCAGATCTGTAGCGCACAATAGAAAAATAAGTTGCACATTCAGCCCATTTTATTGTCATGTGGACAACTTACAGAAGCTATTGACAGTAAGCGTAAGTTCAGAACGCAGCTCTGCTGAGAGCTTTGATATCCCAGGTCCAACATAGTGCTCAGTGACACAGCTTCAAGCCACCAGAGCCATTAAGATAATGCATATATTCAGTAGTTCGGTTTCAAGGTTGCGAACAGGAGGAGGCAGCAATAAATAAATTAAGCAAAATAAACAACAGAACATGACATTTGAAAGGTCTACAGTTGTGGCATTTTATGCACAGTTTTCAATTGCTGCAGCAATACGCATAGTTGTATATTAGTCCATCTGTGCACGAGTTTAGCTATGATGATATTGTGGAGAGTTACGGAAGGATGCAACCGCAACAGCAAGTATATACATTGCAAAGACCCTCGAACGTTGTGAAACATTTCGGAGACATCACTGGACGGTCTTAAACAAAGGTTGCCAATGAACCACATAATGTAATATTACGATAGGTGGCTGATTACTTTGTCAAATTGCTGATTTTTAGCATGTTTAATGGGAAAGAGAGGTATAAAGACAGAACTGTTCAGGGAGTGATTTCAAGACCCTGGAGCCTTGGTATCTGATGTCCTGGGCTCCAATATCAGATATTTCGAATCGAGGATGTGCAAGAGGCCAGAATTGGATTAGCCAGATACCTCAGAATGTTGTAGGGTTAGACAATGTTTCATAGGTTGTTACAAAGTCGTCAGGTATTTGAAATCAAGAGTAATAATCTGAAGATCAAGGCTTGATTTAACGTTAAATGATTAATGTAGGTTAGCGAGTACAAACGCAGAAGAAGACTATTCTGGACTTTTTGCCTCTGTCTGTGGTTTGAAACAGCTGCCACATTATCACTGCACTCCGACTCGAACAGTTAAGCCTTGCCATTTACGTTACTCATTTATTCATCAAATTCATTTTGGGAAAAGAATACTGAGTCTTCATCTTCCAGCCTCAAATAGAATGCGTTCCAGGCCAGTGCAACTCACCGCATTGAACGGAATTTTTTTTTTCTCTTTTGGATCTTGTGGGAATTGTCTCAAATGTGTTTAATTTGCTAGGAAAACATTTCCAAATGGTCAAAACGCCTCGTTATAGTACAAATATCGCTCCCAATTAATTTCGCTGAGGCTTCAACAAGCAGCCCCACTGCACTGAGTCTGAGGTATTTGGCTCCCAGTATCTCAACATGGCACTTCCCTGAATTTTGGCATTAGTCTAAATATCAGTACGTGCACGACAACAGCCTCTACTTTGCACAACTGCGAAATGTGCTATGATGTGAAACAGATGAATGCAACATCCAAATATGCTGCTGCAAATCAGTTAAGAGGTCTCAAGCATTAGTCTAAGAGCTTTTGTAAGGTGGTCGACACTCCATGTCATCGAAATATCATGGACATGTACAGTAGAACGCTTCAGGATGTGCAAAACCGCATTTTATATTGCCCATTATGTTAAAGGAAATTACCACCCTTATTTGCCAAGATCCAAGACGCTAAAATGCCTTATGTTCCGTATTTTCTCAGTCAAATAACGCATGAAGCGCAATAGGAAAGCATCGAACTTGAATGTATCATTGTGCTTCCAAACATCTTTTGGAAAAAAGTGCGATGTACTCTCCTACAGTCTCAAAACTTTCTTTTCTCGTATAAATGGTAGTTGTCGATAGAAAGGAATTTGATTTAATCAATCGCGCAAGACCGCAAAAAGAGTACAGAATTCACATTTCAAGTTTTCTTCTTTTCTTGAACATCATCTGCCATTGTTCCACTGTAGGTAATGGGTCTGCAATGACTTCCATTGTAAAAAGCTTTTGAAAGCTATTTACTGTTCTGCTTAACTGTAAGGATTGTTAAAGTGGCCATCAGTTTTCCATTAAAGATTATGTTTGCTAAACTACTACAAATTGGCACGAACTTGGATTGGGACCCATATGATCCTGTCACTGAAATAACTATAAGTGGTGGTTAGCAAATGGATCAGTGCTTGGCCCCAGCTATTCACATTCTATATCAATGATTTGGAAGTGGCGAATAACTGTTCCATTTCTATTTTGTAGATGATACACAATTAGGTGATAGTGTGAGATGTGGGAAGAATGCAAAAAGCCTTCACCGGCATTTGGAGAGGCTACGCTCGTGGCCAAAAAGATTGCAGATGGCATGCAATTTGGAGAGATGAGCTTTTCATTCAGTATGATAATCAAAAGTAGACAGCATTTCTTAAATGGTAAGAGGCCAGGAAATGTTGAACTTCAAAGGTACTTGGGCATCCTTGCTCATGAGTCACTGAAAGCTAACATGCAGGTATTCCAAGTAATTAAAATGCAAGTGTTATGCTGTCCTTTATTGCATGGTAATTTGAGTACGGGAGCAAAGATGTACTCCTGCAATATATAGAACGTTGGTGGGACCGGACATGGAACATAGTGAGCTGTTTTGCTTCAAGAATAGTGTTGAAGCGATCAATACTCGTTCATGCCTCAAATTATTCAGTCAGTGGTGAATTCATTTTGCTGGTTGTCCATTGTACTTACACTTGTCCACAGAATATTTTTGCATAAATGTCATTGGCAACAATTTCTTGCATCACTCTTCCTGTCGTGTAACCTTGCTTTGTTTTACATCGGTATATATCGCTATTGTGACAGGGCCTACCTGCTTTGCACTTCGTAAGATCTGTGAGACAAAATACCAAACCATTAAACACGCTATCCAAATTATTGGTTGTATAGTCAATTGACGAAATCCAATCACAGAAAAGCCAACGTCAAGGATTAATGTTTCACAAGATATCGAAGCATCGCATGTCAGGTGGATCATACAGACATACAGTTTCAATGCATAAGATGCACATATAGTGCGTAATACCACCATACGCTTCTCTATCACTGCGGATGCCTCTCCCTATCTATCTCTCCAGAGCTTCAGAGCATTATTGCACGGGAAATCAGTCGACAGTGTTGCTCGCTGATGCCGAGGCAGAGCCAAGGCTGTCTGGACACTTGCCTTCACTTCTGACTTCAGACAGATATTGATGTAATAATATACTGCCCAATCTACGCACTTGATTAAGGTTTCGCAATCGTGCTGAAGGGCACAATTGTACTCGGTTAAATATGGATGACTGAGCAGCCAGAGTCAATATGGGCTGTCACTTCCTTTCCATTTTCCGCAGTTATTACTAATGAGGAGAAAGAACCATCCGCAATGCTCACAAGCAGATATACCAAGTTGGATTTATATCTGCCATCAATGCCATTTTCATCAATGCAACATTACAGACCACATCCGCGTGTGGGCAATTATCATTCCATGAACCGATTCATGCCACTAGTACGAATATACCCTTCCTGGTGTATTGATTTGCAACTACATGTCACACAATAATATGCATTTTCACAGGAAGTTCCAATTCTTCAGCAATGCCTTGTGCCCTAGAATTTAATTCCTACCGGAACCAATCCTAATCCTTGTACAAGATCTATGGTGTTCCTGTGCACTGAATTTTTAAATCCCAATCAACTGTTAGATATTGGTCCATCTCACATGGGCTAGCGAATTCAGAATCTGCAATGGAAGGACGCATAGAGTCGTGGGCTTCAGCAGAAAATGCACGATGCCAGCATTGAGCTGACTGATATATTGAAACCATGCACTCGCAATTGACACCTATTTAATAATTCAAACATTTGAAGATGGCGTGCAGTATCGACGTCATCGGACCAGGCTTTGAATCAATAAACCCAGAAAAAGAAGATAGTGCCATCCAATTTGTGGATCGCTGCATGCAACTCTGGGTACTTGGAAAGAAATGTGGTTCCAAGGCAACGTAGGACTTTGGAGTATCCATCACGAAGTCGGGCGGCACAATTGCAGCACATTGGATTTTTAGCCAATTTTGGTGCTATGCATATTGGAGCACAAGGACACCCCTCCACGGTGTCCTTTGACGGCATTTGCAACTGTGGGAAGATGGGATGGGATTGGTTTGCCTGAGCCTCCATCCTGCTCCACATCTGTTTCAACACACAATCCCAGAAATACTTTGGGCGAGCTAGTTAATTTGTGATTAGATAAGTATCTGACGGACTTCCTCTTTTGCAGAGCTCTTATTATAGGAGACCTTGCTCTAAAGATTTCTTCCATTCGGCCTAGTCCCTTTCTAACTCGTAAGTTGAGATGAAACCCACTCCTGCAGCCGCTTCTTATAGGTTCCCAACGAAGCTACTCTGCTTTATTTCCACAAACATTAGATCTCCAACAATCCTAGCTTTATTAAAATAGCGCAGCACTCGGAAAGCATGCCTCTTTTTTTGTTTCCCTTGAAGTTCACCTTCCAATTCTCTTCTTGCTGTTGTATGCCTGAGATCACACCTGTGGCCGAACAATCTTTGACGTTCAAGTTCCTAAATGAACCATGCATTTAGTTTAAATGTGCGGTTTTAGAAAATGACAGCAGTCTATTTTTGAAGTTGAGGATCCTTAAAGTACCGCAGGTTTATACATTTGGCTCTTAACCCTCATTAATATATATATAGCTGACGAAGCAATACTGAAACACCCTGTGTCCACCTATCAGACTGTGCAACCTATCCTCTGTTTGTCTACCGATGTGAATAACCTGCAATTGATCAATAATTTCTTTATTAAGAGCTATCAACCATCTGTTCATCAATATAACTGCTTGTGCATGTCTCTTTATTGGGGAATATTCACTCTTGGTTGTCTGGTTATTGACGCCTCATTTTTGGCTGTCTCTAGTCGTGGGTATGCCTCACTCTCTTTTTACGCAAGTGGCTCTTTCTCTGTTATCTCCGTCTCTCAATGTATATTTGTCTCAATATTCCTCGACTCCTTGTCTCTGTGCCCATCACCCTTCCTTGTGTCTCTGTTTTTTTCAATGATTGTATATCTATGTCGACCTAAACTGTGCATTTATCTCTATTTCTCTTTACCTTCCAATTTGTCAGTTACACTTTCCATCGGTGTGTGCATATTTCCCTCTCGCTCGCTTTTCCTGTTTCACACAGTCCGAATAATTTTTTTTGTCTTTTTCGACGTGTCCCCCACTATTGTTCACCTATTGATATATGTTCTTTGCAGTTCTTTGTTGTTTATGCATCTGTATACTGTCTCTCAATATATTCACATCTCTCTCTCCATCCCGTATTCAAGCACAAAATTCAGATTATGAATGTGTATGAGGTTTTCTGCACGTGTCTACAATAGCTGCCATTTTGTGATCACAAGGGAAGGAATGGTGCTTGCTATTCGACAAACCTAAACCTGTCCAATAACTACCTAAGCACAGTTCAGCATCAATACTTTCAAGCGTTACTCCTACCTTGACGTCTCACTCAGTTTCACATGTTGGTACAGCGTTGCTTTTCCAAAAATGCCCTTACCATCTTGTTCCTTTTGCAGATCTGTAGCGCACAATAGAAAAATAAGTTACACATTCAGCCCATTTTATTTTCATGTGGACAACTTGCAGAAGCTCTTGACAGTAAGCGTAAGTTCAGAACTCAGCTCTGCTGAGAGCTTTGATATCCCAGGTCCAACATAGTGCTCAGTGACACAGCGTCAAGCCACCAGAGCCATTAAGATAATGCATATATTCAGTAGTTCGGTTTCAAGGTTCCGAACAGGAGGAAGCGGCAATAAAAAAAATAAGCAAAATAAACAATAAAACATGACATTTGAAAGGTCTACAGTTGTGGCATTTTATGCACAGTTTTCAATTGCTGCAGCAATATGCATAGTTGTATATTAGTCCATCTGTGCACGAGTTTAGCTATGATGATATTGTGGAGAGTTACGGAAGGATGCAACCGCAACAGCAAGTATATACATTGCAAAGACCCTCGAACGTTGTGAAACATTTCGGAGACATCACTGGACGGTTTTAAACAAAGGTTGCCAATGAACCACATAATGTAATATTACGATAGGTGGCTGATTACTTTGTCAAATTGGTGATTTTTAGCATGTTTAATGGGAAAGAGAGGTATAAAGACAGAACTGTTCAGGGAGTGATTTCAAGACCCTGGAGCCTTGGTATCTGATGTCCTGGGCTCCAATATCAGATATTTCGTATCGAGGATGTGCAAGAGGCCAGAATTGGATTAGCCAGATACCTCAGAATGTTGTAGGGTTAGACAATTTTTCGTACGTTGTTAAAAAGTCGTCAGGTATTTGAAATCAGGAGTAATAATCTGAAGATTAAGGCTTGATTTAACGTTAAATGTTTAATGTAGGTTACCGAGTATAAGCGCAGAAGAAGGCTATTCTGAACATTTTGCCTTCGTCTGTAGTTTGAAACAGCTGCCGCATTATCACAGCAGTCCTACTCGAACAGCATAGCCTTGCCATCTACGTTGCTCATTTATTCATCAAATTCATTTTGGAAAAAGAATACTGAGTCTGCATCTTCCAGCCTCAAACACAAAGTGTTCCATGTCAATACAACTCACCGCATTGAGAAAAAAAAATCACTTTTGGATCTTTTCGGAATTGCCTCAAATGTGTTTAACTTGCTCGGAGAAAAATTTCCAACGGATCAAAACGCCTCGTTATAGTACACTTATGGCTTCCAATTAATTTCGCTGAGGTTTCAACAATCAGCACACTGCAGTGTGTCTGATGTATTTGGCTTCTTGTATCTCAACATGGCACTTCCCAGTGCTTGACTTGGCAGACAGCAGCCTCGACGTTGCACAAGTGCAAAATATGATATGATGTGACACAGATGAATCTGTCATCCAAATATGCTGCTGGAAATCAGATATGAGGTCTCAAGCCCATATGCTATAAGAGCTTTTAAAAGATGGTCGAGACTCCATGTCATCGCAATATCATGGACAGGTACAGTAGACTGTCTCAGGACGTGAAACCGTATTCTATATTGCTCATTATGTCAAAGGAAATTACCACTCTTATTTGCCAAGATCCAAGACGCTAAAATGCCTTACGTTCCGTATTTTGTCAGTCAAAAAACGTACGAAGCGCAACAGGAAAGCATCTACGTTGGATGTATCATTGTGCTTCCAAACACCTTTTGGAAAAAAGCACGTTGTATTCTCCTGCAGTCTCCAAACATTCTTTTCTCCTATCAGCAGTCGTCATCGACAAAAGGAATTTGTTTTAATCAATCGCACAAGACCGCAAAAAGAGTACAGAGTGCACATTTCTAGTTTTTTTTTCTTTTCTTGAACATCATCTGCCATTGTTCCACTGCAGGTGGTGGGTCGTCAATGACTTCCGTAGTAAATAGCTTTTGAAAGTGCTGATCCTACAGGATGCATAAAGTTCCGCTTAACAGTCAGGATTCTTAAAGTGGCAATCAGATTTCCATTAAAGATTATTTTCGCTCAGCTACTACAATACAAGCACGAATTTGGATCGTGGCCCACATCAGCCTGTTACTGACATAACTTTGACTAGTTGGTAAGGAACGGATCAGTGTTTGCCCCAGGTATTCACAATGTATATCACTGATTTGGAAGTGGGAATAACTGTGACATTTCTATTTTGTAGATGGCACAAGATTAGGTGACAGTGTGAGATGTGGGAAGAATGCAAAACGGCTTCACTGGCATTTGGAGAGGCTAAGCGAGTGACCAAAACAATTGTAGATGGCATGCCATGTGGAGAGATTTGAGGTTTTCTTTAAGTAGGATAATCAGAACTAAAGAACATTTCTTAAATGGTCACAGGCTGGGAAATGTAGAACGTCAAAGGTACTTGGGTGTCCTTACTTATGAGTCACTGAAAGCTAACATGCAGCTATTCCAAGCAATTAAAATGCAAGTGCTATGCTGGTCATTATTGCAAGATAATTTGAGTACAGGATTAAAGATGTCCGACTGCATTTCTTAAGAACGTTCGTTGGACCAGACATGGAATATATTAGCTGTTTTGCTTTAAGAATATTGTTGAAGCGAACAATTCTCGTTAATGCCTCAGATTACTCAGTCAGTGGTTAATTTATTTTGCTGGTTGTTCATTCTACTTGCACCTGTCCACTGAATATTTTTGCAGAAATGTCATTGGCAACGATTTCTTGCATCAGTCTTCCTGTCGTGTAGTCTTGCTTTCTTTTAAGTCGGAACATATCGCGTTTCTGCAAAAATATTCATTGGACAGGTGCAAGTAGAATGAACAACCAGCAAAATAAATTAACCACTGACTGAGTAATCTGAAGCATTAACTAGAATTGTTCGCTTCAACACTATAATTAAAGCAAAACTGTTCCGAAGAAGGGTCTCTGACCCGAAACGTTAACTCTGCTTCTCTTTTCACAGATGCTGACAGACCTGCTGAGTGGTTCCAGCATTTCTTGCTTTTGTTACAGGGCCTACCTGCTTTACACTTTGTAAGTTCTGTAAGACAAAATACCAAACCATTAAACACTCTGTCATATTACTGGTTATATCATCAATTAACGAAATCCAATGACAGAAAAGGCAACGTCAAGGATTCATGCATGGCAAGATATTGAAGCATCGCATGTCAAGTGGAACATACAGGCACGTAGTTTCAATGCAGAAGGTGCAAGTGTAGTGCGTAATGCAACCAGACGCTTGTCTATCACTGCGGATGCGTCTCTCAATCTATCTCACTAGAGCTTTAGAGAATTATGGCATGGGAAATCAGTCAAACGTATTGCTCACTGAGGTCTAGGCATAGCCTAGACTGTCTGGACACCTTCCTTCACTTCTGACATAATACAGATATTGACGTAAGAATATGCTGCCCAGTGATGCACTTGATTACGTTCTCAGAGTCGTGCTGAAGGGCACAAATGTGATCGGTTAATTATGGATGACTGAGCAGCTGGAGTCAATATGGGCTGTCACCTCCTTTCCATTTTCCACAGTTATTACAAATGAGCACAAGCAGCACAAGCTGCGATGCCAAGTTGGATTGATTGCTGCCGTCAATGCCATTTTCATCAATGCAACATTGCAGAACACATCCAAGTGTGGGCAGTTGCCACCACATGAACTGACTCATCATACCACTAGTATTGATGTACATTCCCTGGTTTATTGTTTATCCCAATGTTTGCAACTACATGTCCCACAGTAACAAGCATTTTCACAGCACCTTCCAATTCTTCAGCGTTTCCTTGTGCTCCAGAATTTAACTGGTACCGGACCCAATCCTAATCCTTGTACAAGATCTATGGTGATCCTGTGCACTGAATTTTTAAATCCCAATCAACTGTTAGGTATTGGTCCATTTATAGATGGGCTAGCAAATTCATAATCTGCAATGGAAGGACGCATAGATCGTGGGCTTCAGCAGAAAATACACGATGCTAGCATTGAGCTGACTGCTATACTTTAACCAAGCAATCGCACTGGATACCTTTTTGATAATTCAAGCATGTGAAGATGGCGTGCAACATCGACGAGATAGGACCGGGCATTGAAACATGAAACCCATAAAATGAAGTTGGTTTCAGCCATTTTGTGGATTGCTTCATGCAACTCTGGGTACTTGGAAAGAAATGACTTTCCAAGTCAACGTAAGACTTTGGAGTATCCATCACTAAGTAGGGTGGCACAATGGCAGCACATTGTATTCATTGCCAGTTTTGGTGCTGTGCATATCGAAGCCTACGACTAACACTCCACAGTGTCCTTTGATGGCATTTGCAACTGCGGGCAGATGGGATTGGTTTGCCTGAGCCTCCATCCTGCTCCACATCTGTCTCAACACTACAATCCCTAAAATACTCTGGGTGAGCTACTTCATTTGTGCTGAGATAACTGTCTAACGGTTTTCCTCTTTTGCAGAGCTCGTATTGTAGCTGACCTTGCACTAAAGATTTCTTCCATTGGGCCTGGTCTCTTTCCAAATCTTAAGTAGAGACGGATCGCACTCCTGCAGCCAGGATTTACAGGTTCCCAACGAAACTACTCTGCCTTATTTCCACAAACAGTTGATCTCCAACACTCCGAGTTTTATTTCAATAACACAGCACAAGGAAAGGAGTGGACATCGCATGCCTCTTTCATTGTTTTCCTTGAGGTACACATTCCAATTTCCCTTTTGCAGTTGTATGCCTACGATCACACTTGTGGCCTAACAATCTTTGAAGTTCAAGTTCCTAAAGGAACCATGCATTTAGTTTAAATGAGCGGCTTTAGAAAATGACAGCAGTCTATTTTTGAAGTTGAAGTTCCTTAAAGCACCGCAGGTTTATACATTTTGATCTTAACCCTCATTAATATGCAGCTAACGCAGCAATGCTGAAACACCCTGTGTCCACCTATCAGACTGTGCGACCTCCCTCCGTTTGTCTAACGATGTGCATAACCTGCAAATGATCAATAATTCCTTTCCAAAGAGCTATCATCCATCTGTTTATCAATATAACGGCTTGTGTGTGTCTTTTTATTGCGGAATATTCACTCATGGTTGTCTGGTTATCGACGCCCCGTGTTTGGCTGACTCCATTCGTGGGTGTGCCTCACTTTCTCTTTCCGCAAGTGGCTCTTTCTCTGTTATCTCCGTCTCGCGATGTATGTTTGTCTCAATATTTCTCGACTCATTGTCTCTGTGCCCGTCACCCTTCCTTGTATCTCTGCGTTTTCATGGTTTGCATCTTTCATGTCCACCTATACTGTGCATTTATCTCTATGTCTCTCTACCTTCCAATTTGTCAGTTACTCTTTCCATCGGTGTGTGCATATTTCCACCTCGCTCTCTTTTCCTATTTAAAAAAGTACGAATACATTTTCTTTGTCTTTTTCTCCCACTATTGTTCACCTGTTGATATATTTTATTTGCAGTTTTCTATTGTCAATGCATCGGTATTGCGTCTCTCAATATATTCACATGTCTCTCTCCATCTCTTATTCAAACACAGAATTCAGATTATGAATGTGTGTGAGGTTGTCATCACATGTCTTCAATACTTGGCATGTTGTGATCACAAGGGAAGGAATAGTGCTTGCCATTCTACAAGCTTACAGCTGTCCAAAGACTACCTAGGCACATTTCAGTATCAATAGTTTCAAGCGTTACTCCTACCATGACCGTCTCGCCCAGTTTCACATGTTGGTACAACTTTTCCAAAAATGACCTTACCATCTTGTTCCGTCTTCAGATCTGTAGGACACAATAGAGAAAAAAAATTACACATTCAGTCCATTTTATTTTCATGTGGACAACTTACCGAAGCCATTGGGTGTAGGCGTAAGTTCAGAACACAGCTCTTCTCAGAGCTTTGATATCCCATGTCAAACATATTGCTGAGTGACACAGCTTCATGCCACCAGTGCCATTACGATAAGGCAAACGTTCAGTAGTTTGGTTTTAAGGTTCCGAACAGGAGAAAGCAGCAGTAAAATGTAAACAAAATAAACAAAAAAACATGACATTTAAAAGGTCTACATATTGTGGCATTTTATGCAAAGTCTTTAATTGCAGCAGCAATACACATAGTTCGATATTACTCCTTCGTTCAACAGTTTGGCTATGATGATATTGAGGAGAATTGTGGAAGGATGCAACAGCAACAGCAAGGATATACATTGCAAAGACTCACTAACCTTGTGAAACATACCATAACTTCACTGGACTGTTTCAAACAATGTTTGCCAATGAACCACAGAAGGTAATATTACGATCAGTGGCTAATTATTTTGTCAAATTCGTGATTTTCAGCATGGTTAATGGGAAAGAGAGATAGAAGACAGAACTGTTCAGGGAGGGAATTCAAGAGCCTGGGGCCACGCTACCTGAGGGCCTGAGCTCCAATACCAGATATTTCTAATCGAGGATGAGCAAGAGGCCATAATTGGATTAGCCAGATACCTCCGAATGTTGTAGGGATTGAGACATTTTCATAAATTGTTACAAAGTCATAAGGTATTTGAAATCAACAGTAATAATCTTAAGATCCAGACTTTATTCAACGCCAGTTGAATGTGGGTTAGCGAGTAGACACGCAGAAGAAGGTTATTCTGACCATTTTGCCCTGGTCTGCAGTCTGAAACAGCAGTCGCATTATCACTGCACTCCTACTCGAACAGCATAGCCTTGCGATTTACGTTGCTAATTTATTCATCAAATTCATTTTGGAAAAAGAATACTGAGTCTGCATTTTCCTGCCTCAAATACAATGTGTTCCAGGCCAGTACAACTCAACGCACTGAGAAAAAAGAACATTTTTTTCACATTTGGATTTCTGGGAATTGTTTCAAATATGTTTAATTTGTATAGTAGACCGCCTCAGTATGTGCTAAACCGTATTCTATATTGCCCATCATCTTAATGGAAATTACCACTCTTATTTGCCAAGATCCAAGACGCTAAAATGCCTTACGCTCCGTATTTTCTCAGTGAAATAACACACGAAACGCAACAGGAAAGCATCGAACTTGGGTGTATCGTTGTGCTTCCAAACATCTTCTGGAAAAATGCAAGTTGTATTCTCTACCAGTCTCCAAACTTCCTATCTTCCAGAAGCAGTAGTCGTCGACAAAGGGAATTTGTATTAATCAATCGCACGTGACCACAAAAAGAGTACAGAATGCACATTTCAAGTTTTTCTTCTTTCTTTGCACGCAATCTGCCATTGCTCCACTGTCGGTGGTGGGTTTACAATGACTTCCATTGTAAATAGCTTTTGAAAGTGCTGATCCTACAGGATGCATACATTTCCGCTTAACAGTATGGATTATTAAAATGGCCATAAGATTTCCATTAAAGATTTTCTTTCGCTAAACTACCACAATACCTGCACAAACTTGGGTCGGGGCCCACATCAGCCTGTCACTGACATAACTATGACTAGTGGGTAACAAACGGATCAGTGTTTGGACCCTGCTATTCACAATCCATATCAATGATTTGGAATGGGGGAAAAACTGTTATATTTCTATTTTGTAGCTGACACAAAATTAGGTGACAGTGTGAGATGTGGGAAGAATGCACAAAGGCTTCACCAGCATTTTGGGGAGGTTAAGCGAGTGGCCAAAACAATTGCAGATGGCATGCAATATGGAGAGATGTGACGTTTTCATTAAGCAGGATCATCACAAGTGAAGAGCATTTCTTAAATGGTATGAGGTTGGGAAATGTTGAACTTCAAAGGTACTTTGGTGTCCTTGCTCACGAGTCACTGAAAGTGAACATGCAGGCATTGCAAGCAATTAAAATGCAAGTTTTATTCTGGCCTTTATTGCAAGATAATTTGTGTACAGGAGTAAAGATGTCCTACTGCAATTATATAGAACATTGGTGGGTCCGGACATGGAATATAGTGAGCTGTTTTGCTTTAAGAATAGTGCTGAAGCGATTAATACTCATAATGCCTCAGATTATTCAGGCAGTTTCGAAATTATTTTGCTGGTTGTTCATTCTTTTTGCACCTGTGCACAGCATATTTTTGCAGAAATGTCATTGGCAACGATTTCGTGCATCAGTCTTCCTGTCCTGTAGTCTTGCTTTGTTTTATATCGGAAAATATCGCTTTTGTTACAGAGCCTACCTGCTTTGCACTTCGTAAGTTCTGTAAGACAAAATACCAAACCATTAAACACTCTGCCCAAATTACTGGTAATATCATCAATTAATGAAATCCTGTGACAGAAAAGCCAACGACTACGATTCATATTTTGCACGATATGGAAGCATCGCATGTCAAGTGGATCATACAGACATATAGTTTCAACTCACAGGATGCACAAGTTCGGCGTAATACCACCAGCCACTTTTCTATCATGGAGGATGTGTCTTTATATCTCTCTAGAGCTTCAGATAATTTGGCATGGGAAATCAGTCGACTGTATTGCTCGCTTAGGCCTAGGCATAGCCTAGACTGTCTGGACACCTCCCTTCACTTCTGACTTCAGACCAATATTGACATAATAACATACTGCCCAATGTACGCATTTGACTAAGTTTTCAGAATCGTGCTGAAGGGCACAATTGTAATCAATTAAATATGGATGACTGAGCAGTCCGAGTCAGTATGGGCTGTCACCACCTTTCCACTTTCAGCATTTAATAATAATGAGGAAAAAGCACCATCCACAATGCTCACAAGCTGCTGTGCCAAGTTGGATTGATTTCTGCCGTCAATGCCATTTTCATCAATGCAACATTACAGACCACATCCGAGAGTGGGCAGTGGTCACTCCTTGAACCGACTCATCATACAACTTGAACTGATATACCTTCCCTGATTTATTGTTTATCCCAAGATTTGCAACTACATGCACCACAGTAATAAGCATTTTCACAGCACATGCCAATTCTTCAGCGATGCCTTGTGCCCTAGAATTTAATTGGTACCGGACCCAATCCTAATCCTTGTACAAGATCGATGGTGTTCCCGTGCATTGAATTTTTAAATCCCAATCAACTGTTAGATATTGATCTGTATCACATGGTCCAGCGAATTCATAATCTGCAATGGAAGGACGCATAGATCGTGGTCTTCAGCAGAAAAGGCACGATGCTGGCATTCAGCTGACTGTTATAGTGAAACCACGCACTCGCACTGGACAGATTTTTGAGGTTTTTGAGGTGTACAAAATCATGAGAGGTATAGACAGGGTGGATAGCAAGAAGCTTTTTCCCAGAGTGGGGGTTTCAATTACTAGGGGTCACGAGTTCAAAGTGAGAGGGGAAAGGTTTAGGGGGGATATGCGTGGAAAGTTATTTACACAGAGGGTGGTGGGTGTCTGGAACGTGTTGCCAGCGGAGGTGGTAGACGCGGGCATGACAGCATCTTTTAAGATGTATCTAGACAGATAAATGAACATTTGAAGATGGCGTGCAATATCGACGTGGTGGGACCAGGCTTTGAACCAGTAAACCCACAAAATGAAGATGGTATCAGCAATTTTGTGGATCGCTGCATGCAACTCGGGGTACTTGGAAAGAAATGTGGTTCAAAGGCAAAGCAGGCCTTTGGAGTATCCATCACTAATAAGGGTGGCACAATGGCAGCACATTGGATTTGTAGCCAGTTTTGATGCTGTGCATATCGAAGCCCAATGTCATTGCTCCACAGTGTGCTTTGACGGCATTTGCAACTGTGGGAAGATGGCATGGGATTGGTTTGCCTGACCCTCCATCCTGCCTCACTTCTGTTTCAACACTACAATCCCTAAAATGCTCTGGGCGAGCAAGTTCATGCGTGCTCAGATAAGTATCTGCCGGCTTTCCTCTCTAGCAGATCTCTTAATTTCGGAGACCTTGCTCTAAAGATTTCTTGCACTGTGCCTGGTCTCTTTCTAATACGTAAGTAGAGATGGATCGCACTCCTGCAGCAACGTTTTACAGGTTCCCAACGAAGCTACTCTGCTTTATTTCCACAAACAGTAGATTTCCAACAATCTGAGTTATATTTAAATAAAGATTTGGAGGAAAGTATAGGTGGTCTGATTAGCAAGTTTGCAGACGACACTAAGATTTGTGGAGTAGCAGATAGTGAAGGGGACTGTCAGAGAATACAGCAGAATATAGATAGATTGGAGAGTTGGGCAGAGAAATGGCAGATGGAGTTCAATCAGGGCAAATGCGAGGTGATGCATTTTGGAAGATCCAATTCAAGAGTGAACTATACATTAAATGGAAAAGTCCTGGGGAAAATTGATGTACAGAGAGATTTGGGTGTTCAGGTCCATTGTTCCCTGAAGGTGGCAACGCAGGTCAATAGAGTGGTCAAGAAGGCATACAGCATGCTTTCCTTCATCGGACGGGGTATTGAGTACAAGGGTTGGCAGGTCATGTTACAGTTGTATAAGATTTTGGTTCGGCCACATTTGGAATACTGCGTGCAGTTCTGGTCGCCACATTACCAAAAGGATGGAGATGCTTTGGAGAGGGTCCAGAGGAGGTTCACCAGGATGTTGCCTGGTATGGAGGGCGCTAGCTATGAAGAGAGGTTGAGTAGATTAGGATTATTTTCATTAGAAAGACAAAGGTTGAGGGGGGACCTGATTGAGGTGTACAAAATCGTGAGAGGTATAGCCAGGGAGGATTGCAAGAAACTTTTTCCCAGAGTGGGGGATTCAATTACTAGGGGTCACGAGCTCAAAGTGAGAGGGGAAAAGTTTAGGGGGGATATGTGTGGAAAGTTCTTTACGCAGCGGGTGGTGGGTGCCTGAAATGCGTTTCCAGCGGAGGTGGTAGACGCGGGCACGATAGCATCTTTTAAGATGTATCTAGACAAATACATGAATGGGCAGGAAGCAAAGAGATACAGACCCTTAGAAAATAGGTGACATGTTTAGATATAGGATCTGGATCGGCGCAGGCTTGGAGGGCCGAAGGGCCTGTTCCTGTGCTGTAATTTTCTTTGTTTTTGTTCCATAACAAAGCACAAGGAAAGCAGTGGACATCGCATGCCTCTTTGTTTGTTTTCCTTGAAGTAAACCTTCCAATTCTCCACTTGCTCTTGTCTGCCTACGATCACATCTGTGGCTGTGCAATCTTTGACATTCAAGTTCCTAAAGGAACCATGCATTTAGTTTAAATGTGTGGTTTTAGAAAATGACAGCAGTTTTTTTGTGAAGTTGAGATTCCTTAAAGTACCGCAGGTTTATACATCTGGATCTTAACCCTCATTAATATGCAACTGACATAGCGATGCTGAAACACCCTGTGTCCACCTATCAGACTATGTGACTTCCCTCTGTTTGTCGACCGATGTGCATAACCTGCAAATGATCGATAATTTCTTTCTACGGAGCTATCATCCACCTGTTCATCAATATAACTGCTTGTGTGTGTCTTTTTATTGGGGAATATTCATTGTTGGTTGTCTGATTATCGACGCCCCGTGTTTGGCTGACTCTAGTCGTGTGTGTGCCTTAGTCTCTCTTTACGCAAGTGGCTCTTTCTCTGTTATCTCCGTCTCTCGATGTATGTTTGTCTCAACGTTTATCGACTCCTTGTCTCTGTGCCCGTCACCCTTCCTTGTGTCTCTGCGTTTCCAATGTTTGTATTTCTCTGTCCACCTATGCTGTGCATTTATCTCAATGTCTCTCTACCTTCCAATTTGTCAGTTACTCTTTCCATCGGTGTGTGCATATTTCCATCTCGCTCTCATTTCCTGTTTAACAAAGTACAAATAAATTTTCTTTGTCTTTTTCGACGTGTCTCCCACTATTGTTCACCTGTTGATATATTTTCTTTGCAGTTTTCTATTGTCAATGCATCGGTATTGCGTCTCTCAATATATTCACATGTCTCTCTCCATCTCTGATTCAAATACAGAATTCAGATTATGAATGCGTGTGAGGTTGTCAGCACATGTCTTCAATAGTTGGCATGTTGTGATCACAAGGGAAGGAATGGTGCTTGCCATTCTACAAACTTACAGCTGTCCAAAGACGACCTAGGCACATTTCAGCATCAGTAGTTTCAAGCCTTATTCCAACCATGACCGTCTCGCAGAGCTTCACATGTTGTTACAACGTTGCTTTTCCAAAAATGCCCTTACCATCTTGTTCCTTCTTCAGTTCTGTAGGGCACAAGAGAAAAAAGGTTACGCATCCAGTCCATTTTATTTTTATGTGGACAACTTACAGAAGCCATTGAGAGTAAGCGTAAGTACAGAACATAGCTCTTCTCAGAGCTTTGATGTCCCATGTCAAACACATTGCTGAGGAACCGCAGCTTCAAGCCGCCAGTGCCATTAAGATAACGCAAACGTTCAGTGGTTTGGTTTTAAGGTTCCGAACAGGAGGAAGAAGCAATAAAAAAATAAACATAATCAACGAAAATCACAAAGTGTGAGCACTTTGGTGATAGTGATCACAATGCGGTTAGGTTTACCTTAGCGATGGGCAGGGACAGGTATATACCGCAGGGCAAAACTTATAGCTGGGGGAAAGGAAATTATGATGCGATGAGGCAAGATTTCGGATGCGTAGGATGGGGAAGGAAACTGCAGTGGATGGGAACAATCGAAATGTGGAGCTTATTCAAGGAGCAGCTACTTCGTGTCCTTGATAAGTATGTACCTGTCAGGCAGGGAGGAAGTTGTCAAGCGAGGGAGCCGTGGTTTACGAAAGAAGTTGAAGCGCTTGTCAAGAGGAAGAAGAAGGCTTATGTTAGGATGAGACGTGAAGGCTCAGTTAGGGCGCTTGAGAGTTACAAGCTAGCCAGGAAGGATCTAAAGGGAGAGCTAAGACGAGCAAGGAGAGGACACGAGAGGTCATTGGCGGATAGGATCAGGGGAAACATTAAGGCTTTCGATAGGTATATCAGGAATAAAAGAATGACTAGAGTTAGATTAGGGCCAATCAAGGATAGTAGTGGGAAGTTGTGTGTGGAATCAGAGGAGGTAGGGGAAGCGTTAAATGAATATTTTGCGTCAGTATTTACAGTAGAGAAAGAAAACGTTGTCGAGGAGAATACTGAGATTCAGACTACTAGGCTACATGGGATTGAGGTTCACAAGGAGGAGGTGTTAGCAATTTTGGAAAGTGTGAAAATAGATAAGAATTATCTATTATTAAGTATTATCTATTATTATTATCTATTATACCTACACTATTCCATTTTCATCCATATGTCTATCCAATGACCACTTAAATGCCCTTAAAGTTGGCGAGTCTACTACTGTTGCAGGCAGGGCGTTCCACGCCCCTACTACTCTCTGAGTAAAGAAACTACCTCTAACATCTGTCCTATATCTATCACCCCTCAACATAAAGCTATGTCCCCTCGTGTTTGCCATCACCATCCGAGGAAAAAGACTCTCACTATCCACCCTATCTAACCTGATGATTATCTTATATGTCTCTATTAAGTCACCTCTCCTCCTGCTTCTCTCCAACGAAAACAACCTCAAGTCCCTCAGACTTTCCTCATAAGACCTTCCCTCCATACCAGGCAACATCCTAGTAAATCTCCTCTGCACCCTTTCCAAAGCTTCCACATCCTTTCAGTAATGCGGTGACCAGTACTGCACGCAATACTCCAGGTGCGGTCTCACCAGAGTTTTGTACAGCTGCAGCATAACCTCGTGGCTCCGAAACTCGATACCCCTACTAATAAAAGCTAATACACCATATGCCTTCTTAACAGCCCTATTAACCTGGGTAGCATCTTTCAGGGATTATGTGCCTGGACACCAAGAACTCTCTGTTCATCTACTCTACCAAGAATCTTCCCATTAGCCCAGTACTCTGCATTCCTGTTACTCCTTCCAAAGTGAATCACCTCACACCTTTTCTCATTAAACTCCATTTGCCATCTCTCAGCCCAGCTCTGCAGCCTATCTATGTCCCTCTGTACCCTACAACATCCTTCGGCACTATCCACAACTCCATCGACCTTCGTGTCATCCGCAAATTTACTAACCCACCCTTCTACACCCTCTTCCAGGTCATTTATAAAAATGACAAACAGCAGTGGCTCCAAAACAGATCCTTGCGGTACACCACTAGTAACTAAACTCCAGGATGAGCACTTGTCATCAACCACCACTCTCTGTCTTCTTTCAGCTGGCCAATTTCTGATCCAAAGCTCTAAATCACCTTCAACCCCATACTTCCGTATTTTCTGCAATAGCCTACCGTGGGGAACCATATCAAACGCCTTACTGAAACCCATATGCACCACATCCACTGTTTTACCCTCATCCACCTGTTTGGTCACCTTCTCGAAAAACTCAATAAGGTTTGTGAAGCACGACCTACCCTTCACAAAACCGTGCTGACTATCGCTAATGAACTTATTCTTTTCAAGATGATTATAAATCCTGTCTCTTATAACCTTTTCCAACATTTTACCCACAACCGAAGTAAGGCTCACAGGTCTATAATTACCAGGGCTGTCTCTACTCCCCTTCTTGAACACGGGGACAACATTTGCTATCCTCCAGTCTTCCGGCACTATTCCTGTCGACAATGACGACATAAAGATCAAGGACAAAGGCTCTGCAATCTCCTCCCTGGCTCCCCAGAGGATCCTAGGATAAATCCCATCTGGCCCAGGGGACTTATCTATTTTCACACTTTCCAAAATTGCTAACACCTCCTCCTTGTGAACATCAATCCCATCTAGCCTAGTCGTCTGAATCTCAGTATTCTCATCGACAACATTTTCTTTCTCTACTGTAAATACTGACGAAAAATATTCATTTAACGCTTCCCCTATCTCCTCTGATTCCACACACAACTTCCCACTACTATCCTTGATTGGCCCTAATCTAACTCTAGTCATTCTTTTATTCCTGATGTACCTAAAGAAAGCCTTAGGGTTTTCCTTGATCCTATCCGCCAATGACTTCTCGTGTCCTCTCCTTGCTCTTCTTAGCTCTCCCTTTCGATCCTTCCTGGCTAGCTTGTAACTCTCAAGCGCCCTAACTGAGCCTTCACGTCTCATCCGAACATCAGCCTTCTTCTTCCTTTTGACAAGCGCTTCAACTTCTTTAGTAAACCACGGCTCCCTCGCTCGACAACTTCCTCCCTGCCTGACAGGTACATACTTATCAAGGACACGCAGTTGCTGCATAGTTAGATATTAGTGCATCTGTGCACGGGTTTAGCTATGATGATATTGAGGAGAGTTATGGAAGGATGCAACAACAAGTATATACATTGCAAATACTCTCTAGCGTTGTGAAACATCCCAGATACTTCACTGAACGGCTTTAACCAGAGGTTGCCAATGAACGACATAAGTTAATAATACGATAGTTAGCTAATCACTTTTTCAAATTGGTGATTTTTAGCATGTTGAGTGGGAAAGAGAGGTAGAGATACAGAACTGTTGAGGGAGGGATTTCAAGAGTCTGGGGCCTCGCTGTCTGAAGGCCTGGGCTCCATTTTATGATATAGCGAATCGAGGATGTGCAAGAGGCCAGAGTTGGATTAGCCAGATACCTCCGAATGCTGTAGGGCTTGATAAATTTTCATAGATTTATCCAAAGTCATCATGTATTTGAAATCAAGAGTAATAATCTTAAGATCCAGTCTTTATTTCGCGTTCAATGTTTAATGTAGGTTTGCGAGTACAAACGCAGAAGAAGGCTATTCTGTATATTTTGACTTCATCTGTTGTTTGAAGCAGCTGCCGCATTATCACTGCACTCCTACTCGAACAGCATAGCCTTGCCATTTACGTTGATCATATATTCGTCCAAATCATTTTGGAAAAAGAATACTGAGTCTGCATCTTTAAGCTTCAAATGCAATGTGTTCCAGGCCAGTAGAGCTCACCCACCGAGAAGAAAAAGCATTTATATCAATTTGGGATCTTTTGGGAATTGTCTCAAATGAGTTTAATTTGCTAGCAGAAACATTTCCAACGGATCAAAAAGCAGAACCCTTTGGAGCATTGCAAGGCAGAGAGATCTGGGCGTACAGGTCCAAAGGTCACTGAAAGTGGAAACGCAGGTGGATAAGGTAGTCAAGACAGTATACGGCAAGCTCGTCTTCATTATTCGGGGCATAGAATATAAAAATTGGCAAGTCATGCTGCAGCTGCATGGAGCTTTCGCTTGGCCACACTTGGAATATTGCGTGCATTTCTGGTCGCCACACTACCAGAAGGACGTGGAGGCTTTGGAGAGGGTACAGAAGAGGTTTACCAGGATGTTGCCTGGTCTGGAGGGCATTAGCTATGAGGAGAGGTTGATAAACTCGAGTTGTTTTCACTGGAACGACGGAGGTGGAGAGGCGACATGATAGAGGTTTACAAAGTTATGAGTGGCATGGACAGAGTGGATAATCAGAAGCTTTTTCCCAGGGTTGAAGAGTCAGTTACTAAAGGACATACGTTTAAGGTGCGAGGGGCAATGTTTAGAGGGGATGTGCGAGGCATGTTCTTTACACAGAGGGTGGTGAGTGCCTGGAACTTGCTGCCGCGGAGGTGGTGGAAGGAGGTACGATAGCGAAGTTTAAGAGGCATCTTGACGAATAAATGAATAGGATGGGAATAGAGGGATACGGTCACCAGAAGTGCAGATGGTTTTAATTTAGACAGGCAGCAAGATCGGCGCAGGCTTGGAGGGCCAAATGGCCTGTTCCTGTGCTGTACTGTTCTTTGTTCGTTCTTTCAGAAGAGAGGATATTCACTGACTATTTCACAATGTTCAGAACCTTTCGGTACTGCTCAGATGCTAAAGCAGCTCCTGCCACAATGCACATAGACCTGGACAACATGCTGTCTTGGTCTGATAAGTGACAAGCAAGTTTAGAGCCACGGACCTGCCAGGCAATGACCACCTCAAACAAGAGAGAATCTAACCATCTCTCCTTCACGTTTTATGGCATTGCCATCGCTGAATCCCCACTAGTAATATCCTGTGGTTGACCATTGACGATAAACTGATCTGGACAAGCCACATAAGTACTGTGGTTACAAGAGCAGGTCATATTCTGGGAATTCTTTTTTTTTAGAGATACAGCTCTGAAACAGGCCCTTCGGCCCACCGTGTCTGTGCGACCAACAACCACCCATTTATACTAACCCTACAGTAATCCCATATGCCCGACCACCTATTTGCACTAGGGGAAATTTGTAACAGCCAATTTACCTATCACCTGCAAGTCTTTTGGCGCTGGGAGGAAACCGGAGCATCCGGTGGAAACCCATGCAGACACAGGGAGAACTTACAAACTCCACACAGACAGTAGGCAGAATTGAACCCAGGTCCCTGGAGCTGCGAGGCTGCGGTGCTAACCACTGCGCCACTGCAGCGAATAACTCAGCTCCTGATTTCCTAATGTCTGCACACCATATACAAGGCGAGATTCAGGTGCATTATGGTAAACTCTCCACTTGCCTGGATGGGGGCTTCTCCAAAAACACTAAATAACCTCGCCAGAATCCAGAGAAAAAAACAGTCCACCTGATTGTCAGCACCTTCGCAATCTTCAACATTCACTTCCTTCAACAACGACGCACAGTGGCACAATGTTACCATTTCCAGAATGCACTGTAGTAATTCACCATGGCTCATTCGACAGCACCTTCCAAGTTCACAACCTCTACCATATAGAAGAATAAGGACAGCAGATGCCTGGGAACACCACCATCTGCAAATTCCCCTCCAAGTCACAAATCATCTGACTTACATTACGACCAAGGCGGGAGAAGTACACAGTTATTTCAGCCCCACTTTTCCACATATTCTTTCATGTTTTCCACTTGCTGAAATAGTCAATCGAATACTACTATTTTTTTCCCCTCCGGGAATACAACATACTAAACCAGATTTCTTTACTGAACAAAAAAATTAACAGTTTATTATAAAACAAATCTTCACTATAAAAAAAAGAACAAACAATAACACCTTGATCAAAATTTAAATTATCCTATAGTATTATATATAAACTATTATATTCCTATAACTAAGTCGGTTAACTGAAAAAAAATTATATCAGAGCTTTGTGCCAGAGAAGAGACATAGACAAAAAATTCACTTGCTTACTCCTTGAAGTAAACAGCAGATAAGATATGTTGATCCAATCTGGTATTCAGTCCAAACTTCTGTGCAGAGAGGCAAGTCTTTAAAAGAAGTTATTTTACAGGGGGCGTTGAAAAGCAATTTAGCAGGCCTTCTTGAAATGCAGAAACAAGAACAAATGACACATTGAAATTCACAGAGTCTTTTCGGGATTTGCGAGAAATCCTTCCTTGAAATTATTTCATTTTCATGTCTTCTTTGGCACATTAGCAGCACTTGACCTGTTTTCTCCTTCCTGACGTGATGCACGCACACTATGGCAACAGCCAAACAGCTTGACAGTTTTGTCCACCTAGCTATTCTATGTCTGTTGCTGGGCGTGTCCAATCTAAGAGTGCTTGTCAGTTTTCTGCTCTTGTTGCCTTGGTTTCTGCCTTAAGCCTAGGCCAAACAGGATAACAAACTGTAAAACTGTTGCGAATCAGCAATAACTGTCCCCTTGATTGAAAATTCGTTTAGCTTAATAAAAATCCTTTTTAAAAAACGGCACATAATTTTTAACGGAACAGAGTCACTTTCATAACACTTGACGTTCGTTCACTGTTGTGGGTTCGAAATCATGGATATTCCTTCCTAAAAGCATTATTGGTGCACCTGCACCCCAAGGACCTCAGCAGTACAAGAATGCAGCTCACCATCAAGTACTCGCAGGCAGTTATGATGGGCGAAAATGCTGGTCTCACCAGTGAGGCCCACATCCCATTAACGGATAAAAAATAAATAAACAGATAAAGCAAAATCTGCAGTGGCTTCTCTTTCAATTTCAGTATCCTTGCCGATGATGACCCAACGGACAAGCGTTGTCTGCCCTTCTATTTCTCATCTAGATGCTGCCCCTCAGGTGCATTATTCTTGGAATGGTTACACGACAGAAGGATGCCTTTCAACTGGCAGAATTTGTGCTGGCTTTCTGCAAGAGCAACTCAGCTAACGGACGCCTCGGTCCTTCACCCCAAAGCCCTGTAAATATATTCTCTTCAGGTGTTTCTCAAATTCGCTTTTGAAAGCTACGATTGAATCCCCCTGCATAACTTCGTGCTGTGCATTCCAGATTATGACCACTCTCTGTTTAAAAATTGACTTCCCTACTTTGCCTTTACTTCTTTTGCCAGGCACCATATTTCGTTATTGTCTGGTTCTCTAACATTTTCCCCCTCTTTTTGCATTGTCCCGACATTCATGTGTTTGAGAATCAGACTCAGATCGGTCATGATCTTATCAAATGGTGCAGCAGGTTGGAGGGGCTGGTTGGCCTTCTGCTGCTCCGAATTTTCATGTTCTTCTGTTCTAAATTCCTCTCAACATTCTCTTCTCTAAGCAGGTCAATACAGCTTCTCCAATCAATTCTATCTAAAGTGTGGTGACAAGGATTTAACATAGTACTCCGGATGAGGCCGAACCAATGTATTTCATGTTCATGACATCTCACTTTCCTTTGTATTATATGCTTCTACTTAAGAACTCCAGTGACCCATGTACCTCTTTATTCAGTTTCTCAACTGCCCTGCCATCTTCAACGAATTGTACAAGCGCGTACGCATTCCTCGCTCCTCCTCAATCCCACTTACAATTGAACCCATTATATTCTACTGCCTTTCCTGGTTCTTATTAGCAGAATGTGTACCTTCAGGTTCCTCAACGTTAACATTAATCTGCGAAATATCATTCTACTACAACAGCCTGCTTGTGCACTGTTGAGGTCGATCACTATCCTCCTCAAAGTTTGCATCAGAGAAAGTATTATCTCATGTACGAAATTCGAAACTGTGCCCTGTATACCGAATAGAGATCAAGCAAAGCAGTAGTCGCATAACCAGCACTTGGGGAACAGTCGAAAATAAATCGTTCCCCAGTGCACTTAGTTCCCTCTCACTCAGCTAACTTTGTATTCATGACATTGTTGTAACTTGTATTACATTAGTTTCAACTTTGTGGGAAGCCTGTTAAATGACATGTTATCAAACGCTTTTTTGGAAGTCCATGTAAACAACATCAACAGCATTATCCTTGTCAACTGTGTCAACTGTCTCTTATATCTCATCAAAAACTCAATCAAATTAGTTAAGCAAACATTGCTCTTTAATAAATTAGTGTTTTTTTCTTAATTAATCCACACTTGCCGGGGTAACTATTATTTTTTTCTGGTTTTTGCTTTCGGAAACATTCCCCATTGCCAAGGATTAAGTGACTGGCCTGTGTTTGCTGCGGTGATCCTTACAAACCTTGTTTGAACACGGATAAATCAAATGCTGATTTGCAAAACTACTAGAGCCATGAGTGTGCCCTTAAAGATAGATTAATTGTGATCGAGTTACATTGTCACGAGGGGCACAAAACCCAGAAAACCCTGGATAAGAAAAGAAATAGATATTGGTGATATGAAACAAAAGAAGGGGCGTGTATGACACAAATTAGGTTGAAAATACAAGTAAGAAACAGACTGAATATAGAAAGGTCAGAAGAGAAGCAAAGAAAAAAGAGAAGCGAATGTAGAGGTGAACAGAAAACAGTAAAGGGAAACCAAAAATATTCTATGGACATAGAAATAGTGAAACAATGGCAAAAGGATGTCTGGGGCTCATGAGGGGCCCAAAAGGGATTCACACATGTTTACACTTGGAGGCGGAAGGCTTGTCTGAAATATGGGAACATTGCATCTCTCTTTACCAAGGATATATATGCTTCCAAATTCACAGTTAAGGAGGAGGTGTTTCTGACACGGGATGTACTAAAAATGATGAAGAGATGGCATCTGAAACGCAGGCTTCTTTAAAAAAAATGATGAGGCACATGTGCCAGAGGATCCATCTTTTGATACTGAGGGAAGTAAGGATGGGCAATGTGGACTTACGGGGCAGTGGCAACATGGATGCAAACTTGGCTGAGTGACAGGAAAAAGACAGCCCAGGTGAATCATTGTGCTGCGGACTGAGAGATGGTTTGTAATTGGGTCCATACGGGGCTGCCAATAGCAGCACTGCTTTTCTTGATCTTTTTCACAATCGCGACATGTGGGTCCATGGCACAGTTTCAAAATTTGATGTTGAAAAATAAAAAACATAGAATTATAGAGAACTCTGCGGATGATAGTGATATACATCAGGAGGGCTTTAAGAGTCTGCTGCAATAGACGAAAGCTAGGAGATTGGCACTAAAGTCAGAGAAGTTTGAACTGATGCATTACAGCAGAAAAACAAAGGAAGTTATTCGAAGGTAATAAATGCACTTCTAAATGGGGTGCATGAAGAAAAGGACCTGGGGTCTAAGTACTTAAATCATTGAAGGTGGGAAAGAAGTTTGAGCAACTGGTTTTCGAGGCATGTGTGCTTCTTGGATCTTAAATAGATACATGGAACACAACAACAAGGAATTTGGGCGAAACTTTACAAAGAAAATGTTTGGCCTCACTGGAGCACTGTGTCCAGTTTTGTGCCCGCAATTTAGGAAGAAGGTGATAGCATTAGAAACGGTACAGAAAAAAATGATTTCAGGGATGAGGGACATTGGTTACGTGGATAATTTAGAAAAAAAAGAAAACTGGGGCTGGTCTCCTTGGAGTAAAGAAGGCTGAGGCGACAGTTGATCGAAGTATTCATACGAACAAGGTGTGTGACAGAGTAGAGAGAGACAACTATTCCCAATGTTATAATACTGGAGGCTCAGAGGACACCGAATTGGCGTGACTGGCAAAGAAAACGTAGAACAAAGGCGACATTAGGAAAAGTGTTTTACGCAATGAGTTGTCCACATCTGGAAAAAACTGGTTCAGAGTTTTGTAGAGGGCGATTCCATTGTGCTTTAACAAAGGTAACTGGATCAAAACGTGAAGCGAACACATTTAGTTTTAAAGGGAAAAGATCAGGGAGGAGAATTAGCTGAGTTGCTCTTGCAGAGAACTGACAAAGGCATGAAGGGTAGAATGGCCTCCTTTTGTCTTGTAACCATTCAATCTTTTTAATTCTATGTTGGCCCAGCCATCATTGGTAAAACACACATTTGACGGTGTGCCGAAATGCTTTCGTTACAGGAGTAAGCGTTGCCAATCTAAATGCGTAGTTCGAAGGAGCAATGTGCCCTGGCGAGGATACCGACGTTACCTGCAACTAGTTAGCCGCTGCTTGCGGCTGTCGGGAAACTTGGGACTTTTCAGCATTGTCCATGAAGAACCTTGACGCAATAATAGCTCATAGATCTTGTGGTCAGGTCTGGAATTCTGCACAACCCTCAATAGTGAAGGGCTATGCCTCCACGTCCTCCCAGGGGTAGTTGTCATCTGAATTCGGCTCAACGTGAAAACGCAACACACTGAAGTTCATTTCACCTGGATTATTGCCCGAGCAAAAAGGATCCAACAAATCAGGAGAAATAATACGTAGATCAAAGAATGAGATCGTGCAAAGGTGTTCCTTATGATGGGCATACGGTCAGATTCTTGGGCAGGAAGGAACTATACGAATTGAAAAGGTTCCACGTGTGTGCCTTTCTGTCAACATATTACCCCCCTCTCTCTGTGTCTCAAAGCCCGAATTGTGTGCAAAGAACAATGGTGGGGTAGCCAACATTCATCATTAGAAGATAATATTTTGCTGACAAAGGTAAAGAAATTGTATCATTATAATTATCGCTATCACTGACTTCTCAGGACATTTCAATGGTGATGGGTCCTAGAATGACTCCAATCATCGCAGAATTTCAGGCTATTTCAAATAGAAATGCAGCCATTGGGTTACTGTTCTTACCTTCGTTGCATTTCTTAAGATCTTTAGGGCACAATAGAAAAAAAAAGCAAGGTATGTTTAAATTTATTTTCGTATGCACAATTATTGCAAACCAATGACTGAAAACTCAGTGTTACATTTCAACTTCGGTGAGTGGTCATCAATCTCACTCCACGCGGATCCTGCAGAGATGCAGGTTCAAACCACATGGTGCACAAGTAGTGGTGAGAGACCACTTAGAGGTTTACCTATCACTGGGGAGGGGGGGCTCTTTTTAAGTCCCTGTGAAGAACCTCAGAATATTAAACAATGGGATAAATTGTCAACTTTGTAAAGGCAGATTACGCTTTTGTTGCTATAAGAGCATTTCATTAAAGTACACCTACCATTACTTCCATATTGATTCAACTGATAGGGATATTAAATCCACTATCATTACTTTCTTCTTTTTTTTTGCAGCTGATCTTATGCTGAATACCGTACTAGAGAAACTTTTGTTACTGAGGGCTGAAGTCACTGTGGATCTCCATGTCCTTTCCATTGTTTGTTATAATTTCTAGGAAGCTGAAAGTGGTATCCACATGACCAACAAATGGTAGTAGCCTTTGTCCCTTTGCCGATCAACCTCTATGTGTCTCTTTTGGTCTCTATGTCAGCATATCTGCCTCTGCCTCTTGGTCTATCATACGTGTGGTAAGTATCTTTCGCTCACAGAT
The DNA here is from genome assembly GCF_036365525.1 of Heterodontus francisci. NCBI lineage: Eukaryota > Metazoa > Chordata > Chondrichthyes > Heterodontiformes > Heterodontidae > Heterodontus > Heterodontus francisci. Next base: position 25,973,265 of record NC_090409.1, on the reverse strand, counting down.
TAAATAGGCATCGATACTTTTGTCCATCTTTGCATTTTATTTCTATTTCCGTCCCTCTGTCCATCAACGTGTATGTCTCTCTGTCTACAAATGGGCATCTCTCTCTCTCTCTGTGACTCACATCCCTGATTTTGCGATCAGAAAAATTGTGAGGTTCATCGTTAACAGAACAAAGAACAAACAAAGAACAAAGAACAGTACAGCACAGGAACAGGCCTTTCGGCCCTCCAAATCAGCGCCGTTCTTGATGCCTGCCGAAACTAACACCTTCTGCACTTCCGGTGCCCATATCCCTCTATTCCCTTCCTATTCATATATTTGTCAAGATGTCTCTTAAACATCGCTATCGTATCTGCTTCCAGCACCTCCTCTGGCAGCAAGTTCCAGGCACTCACCGCCCTCTGTGCAAAAAACTTGCAACGCACATCCCCTCTAAACTTTGCCCCTCGCACCTTAAATCTATGTCTCCTAGTAACTGACTCTTCCACCCTGGGAGAAAGCTTCTGACTGTCCACTCCGTCCATGCCGCTCATAACTTTGTAAACCTCTATCATGTCGCCCCTCCACCTCCGTCGTTCCAGTGAAAACAATCCGAGTTTTTCCAACCTCTCCTCATAGCTAATGCTCTCCAGACCAGGCAACATCCTGGTAAACCTCCTCTGTACCCTCTCCAAAGCCTCCACGTCCTTCTGGTAGTGTGGCGACCAGAACTGCACGCAATATTCTAAGTGTGGCCTAACTAAATTTCTGTACAGCTGCAACATGACTTGACAATTTTTATACTCTTTGCCCCGACCGATGAAGGCAAGCATGCCGTATGCCTTCTTGACTACCTTACCCACCTGCGTTTCCACTTTCAGTGACCTGTGGACCTGTAGGCCCAGATCTCTCTGCCTGTCAATACATCGAAGTGTTCTGCCATTTATTGTATACCTTCCAATTGCATTAGTCCTTCAAAAATGAATTACCTCACATTTGTCCGGATTAAACTCCATCTGCCATTTCTCCAGCCAAGTCTCCAACTGATCTATATCCTGCTGTATCCTCTGACAATCCTCATCATTATCCGCAACTCCACCAACCTTTGTGTCATCCGCAAACTTACTAATGAGACCAGCTACATTTTCCTCCAAATCATTTATATATGCTACAAACAGCAAAGGTCCCAGCACTGATCCCTGCGGAACACCACTAGTCACATCCCTACATTCAGAGAAACACCAATCCACTGTTGCCCTCTGTCTTCTGTGACTGAGCCAGTTCTGTATCCATCTTGCCAGCTCACCTCTGATCCCGTGTGATTTCACCTTTTGCACCAGTCTGCCATGCGGGACCTTGTCAAAGGCTTTACTAAAGTCCATATAGACAACATCCACCGCCCTTCCCTCATCAATCATCTTCGTCACCTCCTCAAAAAACTCAATCAAGTTAGTAAGACACGACCTCCCATTCACAAAACCATGCTGTCTCTCGCTAACAAGTTCGTTTGTTTCCAAATGGGAGTAAATCCTGTCCCGAAGAATCCTCTCTGATAGTTTCCCTAACACTGACGTAAGGCTCACCGGCCTATAATTTCCTGGATTATCCTTACCACCCTTCTTAAACAAAGGAACAACATTGGCTAGTCTCCAGTCCTCTGGGACCTCACCTGTAGCCAATGAGGACGCAAAGATTTCTGTCAAGGCCCCAGCAATTTCCTCCCTTGCCTCCCCCAGTATTCTATGGTAGATCCCATCAGGCCCTGGGGACTTATCTACCTTAATGCTTTGCAAGACACCCAACACCTCCTCCTTTTTGATAATGAGATGACTGAGACTAACTGCACTCCCTTCCCTAGGCTCATCATCCATCAAGTCCTTCTCCTTGATGAATACTGATGCAAAGTACTCATTTAGCACCTCACCCATTTTCTCTAGCTCCACGCATAGATTCCCATCTCTGTCCTTGAGTGGGCCAACCCTTTCCCTTGTCACCCTCTTGCTCTTTATATATGTATAAAGAGCCTTGGGATTTTCCTTAATCCTGTTTGCCAATGACTTTTCATGACCCCTTTTAGCCCTCCTAACTCGTTGCTTAAGTTCCTTCCTATTGTCTTTCTATTCCTCAAGTGCTTCATCTGTTCCTCGCCTTCCAGCCCTAACAAATGCTTCCTTTTTCTTTTTGACTTGGCTCACAATATCCCGTGTTATCCAAGTTCCCGAAACTTGCCAAACTTGTCTTTCTTCCTCACAGGAACATGCTGGTCCTGGATTCTAATCAGCTGACGTTTGAACGACTCCCACATATCAGATGTTGATTTACACTCTAACAGCTGTTATTTTGCAGTAATTAGCGAAGCAATGGTATTTATCGTTCATTATACTGACATGTGTCGGGTTCGCGTCGGGTATTTTCGGACTTCTTATTCCAAAATCTGGGCTGCGTTGGGTTTTCTTTGGACACCTTTACTTTCAATGGCAATGGATCTGAGCATCACTCTAAAGGTCACACAGTGTCGACCAGTTTCAAATAGAAATACAACGATTGTATTACTGCCCTTCCCCACGTTATCCAATGACATACTATAATCATGGGCAAGAACATTAATCAAACAAAGCCAATGATATTATTATGAGGGCAGAGGTCGCTGAGGTTGTTCGGTTAAGTAGACATCAATGGCCATAAATAAAAAGGGGCAATAATCAGAAAAATCAATACAAATTGTTCTACAAAAATACATTGTCCTGAAAACAGAACTCGGCAAACCATCCCTTGCCGACTCAGAAAGTTAAGGGTAGTATTAGAGTAAAAAAAATCAGGTTTGATTTTTAAAGAATGGTACCAAGTTTGAGGATTGCAAATGTTTTAGGAGATTGCAAAGGCCACCCGAAAGCTGAGAAAAAGAGCAAATATAGGATACAATTGCACGTTAGCTACCTATATTAAAACAGGCAGAAAGCACTTTTACGTGAATATAAAATAGAAGTCAGCAGCTAAAGCAAACACTGGCCCTTTAGTCACAGAGGCAGAAGTAAATATAACGTGAATGAGGAAATGGCAGAACGAATCAATAAATATTCTGTGCCTGTCTTTGCAATAGAAACTACAATTTGCATCCCAGAAATAGAGTGGAATCCAGGTGCTGAAACGTGTGAGAAATTAAGGTACTTGATTTGAATAGGGGAAAATAATGCTGGGGAAACTTAAGGGTCCAAAATCCTACATATTCCAGGCTCTGATTGCCAATATCCGAGAGATCTAAAAGAGATAGCAGTACAGGTCGGGGATGATAGGGGTGTTGTTTTCCAAACTTCCCTCGATCCCAGACGGTTCCAGCAGACTGGAATTTAGCAAATTTAATGTTGCTTTTCCATGCAAAGAATAAGAAAGGGAACAGGGCACCACAGGTCAGTTTGCCAGACATCACGAGACTGGAAGTGCTGTAATCGATTATTGAAGATCTCTTAACAACGCAATTCAGAAATCATGGTATAATAGGCAATGTCAACATGGTATTGCCAAAATTAAATCCTGTTTGAGAACTTTATTCGATTCTTTTGAGGACGTATCAAGTAGGGTAGATAAGGGGCATCAGTAGATATACGGTAACTGCATTTCCAAAAGGCATTTGACAATATGTCACATAAAAGGTGAAAAGGTGGAATAAGGGCTAATGGAGCTGAGGGTAATATATTCGCCGAGATAGTGGTTTTAGTAACTGGTCGGGAGCAAAGGTTAGGCATACAAGGTTGTGACTAGTTGAATGACATCAGGGACAGTTCTGTGACCTCAGCTATTTACAATGCCTAAACGACTTAGACAAATGGACGGAGAGCAATGAATCCAAGTCAGCTCATGATACAACGGTCGGTGGAAATGTGAGCCGGCAAATAGATGTGGACTGGTTAATTGAGTGGGAAACGAGGGGATGAATTTTATTTGGACGTCACGCTGCGTGGCGGCGCCCTTTCAACTCGGTCGGGTGCCCACATTGAGCTGCTGTCTCAGAGCTCACGCGATATTACATGCGGGAACTCTGTAAAATCACAGTGACAAGCCGCCCTCCCCATATTACGTGGGGAACGGCGGGGAATTCCGCACAGCGAGAAAGTTTTTGACAGCTGTGCAGCAGGTGCTGGGGCCCTATTTTTAGCGCCTCATCACATGCTTCCTGACAGCTGTCAAAGAATACATACCTCAAGGCTAAAGTGTGAGGCTGCTGTCAATCTGACAGCAAAACAAAAGGTGCTGCAGAAATCCAGCAGGCCAGGCAGCATCTGTGGGGAGAGAAGCAGAGTTAATTTGTCCAAGTTCAGGGATCTGAAAGTTAACTATGCTTCTCTCTCATCAGATGCTGCCTGACCTCCTGAGTGAACCCAGCACTTTCCGTTTTGCTGCCACATACTTACCCTGCTGTGTCCGCAGTGTCCTGTGAAGTTGCGATCCTCTTCTTCCACTCAAGTGTAACACATCTTCTTGTAGGCGTGCCACACGTGGCTGTATAATTTTAAGTCTGCACATTCCAGGACATGACACTTCAATAGACCATTAAGGGTCTTACAGAGGTTTACAGAGAACACACTGACGTAATTGGAATGCACGGGTGTCACAGCAATGTAAAGACACATTTCACTGAATGTCCTTCACCAGTATGTGTGTCCTTTACTTTGTGTGAATGATGTGTGCAAGCATGCGTTGCCAATCTCACATCCCTTTGCACCTGTGGCCCTTCAGGAACGCCAACACATGCAATAGCATCATTACCATGCCACCATTACTCATGACTGTCTCCACGAATGCAGTGACACGGACATTGGCTCAGTCAGCTGCGACCTCTAATGGTTTACACAGGGATGCTGCATATATGGCTTGGTGCACAGCAGGTGAGCGACGGTGATGTGTGGCTTGCAGAGTTCATGCCAGTTCCTATGGAGCAGGCAGTCTTTGTCTGATACCCCCCTTCCACTCATGCCTAGCTCACTGCTCGTGATGTGTGCACAGCATGGCTGCCATTTGCCCACCCATGCATCTTTCATGTTATAGGTCCTCAGCGTCTTCTTTGTCCAAGGAGGAATCCTGTCGACATGTCTTCTTATCATGCCCGGCCTGGCCCCAATTGGGTGCATATTTGTGCAGAGCAACGAAGAACGGAGCTGGCCGTTGCGGCCCGAGGTGCAGGGCATCACCCTGTCCATACAGGCATTGGAGGTCCTCTTCAGCATGCCAATCTCCTGCTCAATGGAGGCTCATGTAGCTCAGTGGCTGGCGTTGTATCTCTCCTATGCAGCAGTGGTTGGGTTTCTCACTGGTTTTTGGAGGCACGTCTGCAAAAGATAGGGCTTATTGCCAAGAAGCCACCCCTCCATCTGAGCTAGTTCAATCTACAGCAGTGGCAGCTGGGACTGGCACAACACCCAGGTGTCATGGCAGCTGCCTGAGAAGCTTTCACACATTCGCAGCCACCATCTGCGGTGATCACATGCCAGTTTCACCGAGATTGAGAGGGCTCCTTTAATGGGGAAGTCTGCAGGAGGTAGCCTGGCGGTAGTGCAGTCTATGAACATTCCAACTTATGGTGCTCCAGCAATTGTGCCAGACCCAATGGCCCTCTGGCCCTGGCTGTGAATATCCGTCATGAAGTGAGCATCTTCAGTGTCCCTCCCGTGCAGGGCATTGGTGACCTCCCTGATGCAGCGGTGCACTGCTGACTGTGTGGCCCTACAAAGGTGGGCCCCTAAAAAGCTGTAAAGACGTCAGGCTTGAGAACCGCTGCCACTATGAGGAACAAAGGCATGGCATATCCACCAGAGCCCAGGGACTGCAAGTTATCCTTGAGCAGCGCGCAAAGATATGCTACCGCCCTGTCTACATTTGCAATCGTCTCTGACACTGGTGCTCTGATATCCAATGGCATGTCATGTGGGGCCTGTAGATGCATGGCAAACATAATGGCGAGCTCCCCTTGGGGGCTGCTTCTCATGACTGGGGCCTCTGCGTGAATCGCACCTGATTCTTGATATTGCCTCTGCCGCATATGTATCCTCATGAGCAAAGGATCACGCAATGTCAGATGAGCCATACCTATTTTCATGTGATAAATAAAGTTGAACCATTCAGGTATTCGAAGGTTGCTCACGGGGCAGGTGTTGGTTATGGTAGGTGCATCAGCTTCTTTCCTGAATCAACTATGTAGCGTGCCATGGCCTTGCCCATATTTGCCAACACTCAGAGTGGCATAGCATGACCACATCAAGATCCTACCAGCTGAAGCGATTTCTCCCGCCATCCATATAACCTTACTGCTTCTGCCCTTCCTGGCACCCTCGCCAAACACAGGGTGCCTTGTGTGTAATTGCTTCCTCCAAAACACGAACAAACGCAGAGCGTACACTGTTAACAGAGGGATGGCAAACAGTAACTCCCTTCATTCCAGCAGCGATTTCCCTCCAGTAATTCCAAACCCCCTTCCTTTAAGAATGAAGAGTGTTCTCCCTTCCAGTATGCAGAGTGAGACCCCTGTAATGCCCCCACCCTCATTCCTTTAACAATGCAGCGTGAGATCCCTGTGTATCCCCACTCCTCCTCCCTTCCAGTATGCAGTGAGACTTTGGGGTGGCACAGTGGTGCAGTGGTTAGCACCGCAGCCGCACAGCTTTGCTGACCTGGGTTCAGTTCTGGGTATTGCCTGCGTGGAGTTTGCAAGTTCTCCCTGTGACCGCGTGAGTTTCTGCCGGATGCTCCGGTTTCCTTCCACAGCCAAAGACCTGCAGGTTGAAAGATAAATAGGCCATTGTCAATTGCCCTTGTGTAGGTAGGTGTTAGGCGAATGGTGGGGAGCTGGTAGGGAAAATGGGATTGATGTAGGATTTGTATAAATGGCTAGTTATTGGCCGGAGTAGACTCAGTGGGCCGAACGGCCGGTTTCAGTGCTGTATTGCTCTATGACTCCTGTAATGCCCCCTCCCTCCTCCCTTTATGCACACTGAGTGAGTCCCCTGAAAAGAAGCTTACCTTCTGCCATGTAACCTTCTCCCTTGGTGCACCCACCAGCATCTCTACTCATGAATGGGACGGCCTCCCATTCTTCAGAAAATCAGGAAGTGTCAATGGAGATGCGGCGGGCTGCATATGAGTCAACGTAGTACCATTTGCCATCTGATAGTTGTGGTGCCGCTGCTAGGCGGCGGGAAGCGGGGAGGGCTTGGCGGGCGCACCGAGTTTCCCCTGCCACCAGAAACTTACGGTAGGCCCTTCAAAGCGTGCCTCTCTCCACAGCATTTTACCGGACCCCAGGTTTCTACCTGCGGGACGTCGATGTGCGGGTAGTATTCAATCCAGGGTGTCCGGTGGAGTACAATGAGGGGGGCTTTCAGGTTATTTACTTTATTCATAAGAATGCATGAACAGGCTTTTTTTTGATCCCTGTAAGTTTTAATTAGTGATGTTCAGAGAAAATTGGATGTGCTCGTAGAAGGAACACAGAAACGTATTGTGCAGGTACAACAAAGAATAAGGAAGGCAAATTGAATATTATCATTACTGCAAAGGGATTGAATATAAAAATAAAGACGTGTTGCTCGAATTGTGCAGGGATTTTGTGAGAGTACATCAAAAACACTGTGTGTAGTTTAGCTGTCCATTTTGATGGAAGGATATAATTGCATCGGAGTAGATTTTCTGGATCCCTCGGATGAGTGGTTTGTTCCATGATCAATGGCTGAGTAAATTGGGCCCATATTCCCTGGAGTTTGGAACAATGCACCTTTATCTCATTGGGAATTGAAGAATTAAAAAAAAATTCTGAAGGGTCTTGGCAGGGACTACGCTGAGAGGTTGTTTCCGCTGGCTGGTGAATCAAGATGATGGTACCACAATCTCAGAATAAGGAAGCGATCATTCAGGACTAAGATGAGGAGCAATATCTTCACTCAAAGTTTTGTGCATCTTTAGAATTCTCAACCCCAGAGGGTAGACAATGCGGCGTCGTTGAAGTCATTTAAGGCTATGGCAGACATAGTTTTGGTCTCTCAGTGGATCAAGAGATTTGGGGAGGGGGCGAGAAAGTGGAATTGAAGCACAAGATTAAGCCTGATCAGACCAATTGGCGGAGCAGGCTCGACCGGCCATAACATCGACCCCTACTGCTATTTCGTATGTTTTTATTTTCCTCGCATTTATAATAATCTCGACAGCATAAAGGAAAATCATTAAAATGCCGTCTGAGTTTCTTTTCATGTGGACAATTTGCATCACATAATAACAGCAACCGAATCATAGGATGCAGCTTTGGCACACAGATCCTGCAGAGAGGCAGCTTCAAACCAAATGGTGCAGAAGTAGATGGAAAGATCCCACTCGGTGTTGCTCCATCACTGCTCGTGTCTTTCTTTAGCTACCTTTTTAAATTTTCTGAATATTATACCATGGTATATCAAACGACAATTTTCAAGGTGGAATAAGACTTTTTGCTCCAAAGCTTCCTGGAGAACTACCATTACTTACACATTGATTCAGGTAATAGGAATATTTAATACAATCCAGAATAAATGCTTATTTCCTTTCTTTCTGAAGCTGATCTTGATATAAGTGCCGCACTGGATTGCTGGAAACTGCAGTCACTGAAAAGACCGACTCACTAAGGACCATCGCCTCCTTTCCATTGACCATTATAATTTCCAGTAAGTGGGAAGTTGCATACACACAGCTCACAAGCATAGTACCAAACTCATTCAATCTCTGCTGACACTCAGTAATTTTTGATTTTGCCCGAGCTCCTGGTACATTGAGCAGTATTCAACTCCATGGCGCCACTCACCTTATCGGTAACACTTTTTCTCGAGTTTCTTGGTAAAGCCAAGACTTATAGTTACATGCCCAACTGCTACAAAGTCTCTTCGAGTCTATCCCAAGCTTGTCAACAACAAAACAGTGGCTTTCTCTGTCCTCTTTCTCTCTGTCTAGCGATGCAGCAAATCTCTCTCCCGATCTTCATGTTTAACTGTAAATATTTTCGTCTCCCCATCTATCAACTTATGAGACTCTCATCTTTCTGTATGTTGTGCATGTTTGCATCTTTGATTCGTCCTCTATCTGTCCATGTATTTACAGCTACGATCTGTGTATTTGAACAGATGTGTACCTCGGTCTCTTTGCATACTGACATATGTCAAAGACCAAATTCAACAGCAAATATATTGGTGAATCTTTCAAAGCTGATTATTCATGGTTGGTATCTGTGGTCAGCGTTGATAGCATCATGCTTACTATGCATTATACCACAGCACCCCACAGATTTGTTTTGGAAATTTTAGTGGCAATATTTTCTGTCTTCCTTCTGACCATCACAGACTTGCTTATTCCCCCTTGAAATTTTAACTGCCTTATTAATGCACTTACCGTCTTTTTCCTTCTTAAGCGCTATAAGGCACAAAAGAGAAGCAATAAATCTTTTTTCCAAAAAAGGATTTGTGCATGGAAAATTAACAATGAAAGCAAATCCAATCACAGGACTCCACCTTGACTTGAGGTCAGTTCATACCATGTCAAACGAGCCATTCACAAAATCAACTTCTGTTCACATGTTACAAAGTACCATGTATATGTCGCCAATTATGGACAATAGGTCACTGTAACACGTTCAAACGGCAGAAAACGACAATAAGTGCAACATATTGTGATAGATTAATTTACAGCATAGAAGGAGGACATACCGTCCAGCAAGTCTATGCCACCTCTCCAAAGAGCAATCACTTCAGTGCCATTATCAGGTTCGGTCCCCGTGGACCTGGAGCCGTATTTCCTGCAACTTCCCACCAATGCCGCCCCTTAAATCTACAATTGCCTCCGTATCTTTACTTTGTTTCTTCTTATTCAGTCATGAGATCTGGGCGTCGCTGGTTAAGCCAGCATTTATTTTCCATCCCAATTATCCTTGAGAAAGCAATGGTGAGCTGCCTTCTTACACCGCTGTAGTCCTTGTGGTGTCAGTACACAGTGGTGAAAATGTAGGAACGGCGATATAGTTGCATGTCAGGATGGTGTGTGGCCTGGAGGTGGCGTTCCCATGCATGTGCTGCCCTCGTTTCTCCAGCTGGAAGAGGTCGCGGGTTTGTAAGATACTGTCAAAGAGAACTTGGTCAATTGCTGCACTCCATCTTGCAGGTGGCACACATGGCTACCAGTTACATCGGTGTTGAAGTGAATTAATGTTGAAGGTGGTGGATGAGTGATGTGCTAATCATGTGGGCTACTTTGTCCTCGATCGTTCAGAGCTTCTTGATTATTTCTGGGGCTGCAGCCAGCAAGGCAAGTGAAGATTGTTCCATCACACTCCTTACTGGTGCCTTGTAGATCGCAGAGAGACACTGGGGTGTCAGGAGATGAGTTATTCACTGCACAAGCCACAGACACTGACCTGCTCTTGAAGCTAAAGTATTCATGTGGCTGGTACAGTTCACTTCCTGATCAGTGGTAACACCCAGGAAAACGATAATGGGGGATTCCGCGATGGTAATGCCACTGAATATCAAGGGGATATGACAAGATTCTCTCTTGTTTGAGATGGTCATTGCCTGACTCTTATGTGGCGTTAATGTTATTTGACACTTATCCATTCCTTGCTGCATCTGGACACGGGCTGCTTCAGTCCTGAGGAGTTGTGAATGGTGCTGAACATTGTGCAATCATCAGTGATGATCCCCAATTTGACCTTACGATGCAGGGAAGATCATTGATGAGCAGATGAAAGTAGTTGAGTCTAGTGCGCCATACTGAGGAGCTCTTGCAGTGATACCTGGGACTGAGATGATACACCTTCAGCAACTACAACCATATTCGTTTGTGCTAGTTATGACTCCAGATGGCGGAGAGCTTCCCTCCTGATTCCCATTGACTCTAGTTTTGCTATGGTTCCTTGATGCCATATAAGGTAAATCGGTGCCTTGATGTCAAGTGCAATCACTCGCACCTCACCCATGGAGTTAAGATCTTTTGTCCATGTTTTTAACAAATACTGTAATGAGGTCAGGAGCTGAGCGGCCCCGGTGGGAACCAAACTCTGCTTCAGTGAGCAGGTTGTTGCTGAACAAGTACCTACCACATCCTTCGCAGTGAGATCAACGTAATTTACACTGTGTCAAAAAGGTATTCCTCACATCCCCCCTGCATCTTTTGGCCAAAACGTTGAATCTGCTTCCTCTACACTTTGTACAAATACACATGTGGTACAATTTTTCCCTGTATAAATTATATAAGCCTGTCATAATCTTGTACAAATTTGTGATATATCCAATCAATCTTCTTTGCTCCAAGGTAAATGAACTGCAGTACTTACAAGCTAACCTAGTAACTGAAATCCCCCATTCCTGGAACAATTGCAATAAACCCTCTCTGCAACCTTTCATGAACCTTCACATCTTTCTTAAATTGTGGTGACCAGAACTAGATGCAATGATCTATTAGAGGCCCTAGCCAGTGCTTTATGAATGTTCAGCATAAATTCCCTGCTTTGGTCCTGTATTCCTCTATTTATGAAGTTAGCAATATCTATACTTTGTTAAGCACTCTGTCAATATGTACTGCACCTTCAAAGATCCACTGTCAAGCACCCCTAGCTTTCTCTCTTCCTCCAGATTCTTTCGAATTGCTCCATTAAGCCTGAATTGGCTCACCCTATCCCTTCTGCCAAAATACTCACCTGGCAATTGTTTGTATTAAATTCCATCTGCTGCTTGTCTACCCGTTCTCCTTGCCTATACATGTCCTGTTGCAGACGGTTTGTAACATCCTCAATGTTTACAACACCTCCAAGTTTGTTATCATCGCCAAATTTTGGAATTGTACTCTGGATTGCAAGACGCAAGGCGTTTATATATAGCGAGGTGAAACAAACAAACAAAAAAAAAACAGTGGTCCGAGCACTGGTCCTTTGGAAACACCAGTGGCTACCATCCTGTTGTCTGAAAAAAAATGCATTTACCATGACTGCTGTTTTCTGCCTTTGAAAAACTTTTTTTTGTTATCCAATCGGACATTGAAATCTCTACTTAATGAAACTCAAATTTTTAAGCAGCCTTATATGTGGTACTTTGTCAAAAACTTCAAAAAACACTCCATATGGATAACGTCTACCACATGATGGCAAGATGTTGTCGAACTTGTGACATTAATTTAAAGTTGCAATATATTGCTCGTAAGTGTGGCAGTTGATATATGCAAAGCTTTGGAAGGCTTTAGCTATGGCGATGTAACAAATGTTATAGATTCATAGAAAAATAAGAAAAAGCAAATCATTGGCTTGGTAAATTGTGCAAAATCCTTCACAGTAGAGTTACAAAACGAAATATAGCAACGAACCACATAAGGGATGATGAGGTCGGATCGAAAAAAAAAACTTTAATGAAATATCATATTTCAAGTTCTTTCACGGGGAACGGTAGGAACAGACGCAGAAATCTTGCGGGCAGAAATTCTAGAGTTGACGACCTCGGCAGCTGACAGCATGGACCTCACAAATTGCACACTTTCTTCATAAAGCAAGTCAGGATAAGCTCAGCAAAACTACAGTCCAGTCAGTTAAATCTTGGTGGTGGGCAAGCTTTAAAAAATGCTAATCCATGACCAAGTTAACAGTCAATTAGACAAATGTGGATTAATAAAGTACAGCCAGATTTTTTGATGAGGTACATGCAATGGTAATGTGGATAACAGTGGTGATGTAGAGTACACAGAATTTTAAAAATAAGTTAAATGGACTGCCATTTAACAGACTTGCAAGCAAAGTTGAAACCCGTGGAGTAAAGCAAATAGTGCAAGCACACAATAGTGCATGCAAAGTTGACAGAGTGACAGGGAACTGAGAGTCGTGATTTTCGTATTGGTGGAAGGTATAGCTTGTCCACAGCTTTCCTGATCTATATGAATCAACTGGGCCTGGGTGTGCAGTGCGCATTTTCAAAATTTACAGATGACACAGAGTTTGGAAACATTGAGATGTGTGGTACCATTGTAATAGACTTCAAGAGGACATGATCAGGCTGATGGAATGGGCGGACACGCAGCCGATCAAGCTGAATGCAAGGAAGTCTGATGTGATGAATTTTGGTAGGAAGATTAGGACAACTCAATACACAATACACGATACTATTGTAAAAGAGGTGAGGGGACAGAGGGAGTTGGGAGCATATGTACTCAAATCATTGAAGCTTGATAAAGCGGTTAATACAACATACAGGATCCTGCACATTATAAAGAGAGCACATTCTTTGCAGTTCTGGAAGCATCTGTGGCCGGAAAATGGCATTTTACGTTTCATGTCTGCATTCCTCAAAGAGTACTGACCTGAATTATTATCCCTGTTTCTCCCTTCACAGATGCTTCTGGAGGTTCTGTGTATTTCCAGCATTTTCTGCTTTACTTTTGGATAACAGCGTTCTGCTTTTGTGGTATATAAATAGGTGCATAGAATACAAAAACAAGCAACGTACGGATCATTATAAGGCACTGCCTGTGCCTCAAATGGAGCATTGTGCATAACTCTGGATACCACATTTTAGGCAGGATGTGAAGCCATTGGAGAGGTTACAAAAAATATTTACTGAAATGCTTACGTGAATGGGAGACTTCCATGGCGAGGACAGATTGGCGAGGTGTGTCTTTGTTCCATGACCTTCTGGTCAGTTATTCTCTGTGACTCTGTCCCATCAACATCTTCACTTTTGTTATCGCTTGTCCCACCCCCGCTTTATTTGCTTAAACCCTGTTACATTCCTAACCTTTGCCAGTTCTGATGAAGGGTCACTGACCAGAAACGTCAACTCTGCGTCGTTCTCCACAGATACTGCCAGACCTGCTGCGCATTTCCGACATTTCTTGTTTTTATTTCAGATTTCCAGCATCTGCAGTATTTTGCTTTTATTATGGCGATGTGAGTCTGTTGTTTTTAAAGAGGAGCAGGTTCAAAGGAGATTCAATTGACTTCTTCAAAATCGTGAGGGGTATGAACAGAGTTAGCAGGGAATTTCTGTTCCCATTGGTGGAAGGTAGAGATCCAATGCTATGGAATGTAAGCTGTTTGGCAAAATAAAAAGCAACGGAGGCATGAGGAAAAGCATTTTTTTAATGCAGCAAATGGTAATAATGTGCAATGCACTGCCTGAAAATGAGGTGGTGGCAGGTTCAATGTTTGCTTTCAAAAGACAATTGGACAATTATCTGGAGAGAAAAGAATACTGGGCCACGGGGAAAGGTAAGGTACGAGGAACATCTGAATAGTTCTTAAAGAGAGCCGGCATGGACACGACGGGCCAATTGGTCTTCTTCAGAAATCCAACCATTGTATAGTTCCGGGATTTTAAAGGAAATTTCAGCAGGGATGTCTCTGAACAACATTCCTACCATCACAGTGTCTTCGGGTTTCACAGAGTAACCTAATGAATTACGACCCTTACCATCCTGTTCCTTCTTAAGATCTGTAGGATAAAATAGACCATAATCAGATAGTCAGCCCAAGATCTTTATATATGGACAATTAACACAGCCAAAGGATGCCGAATCCAAATTCAAGACTCAGGTTTGATAGGAACGCCGCCATCTCATTTTAAGTCGATCATTCAGAGACGCTTTTTCAACGTGCATGCGCACAATGACTAATTCGACAACTTCAAAGGGCCATATTGAAGCACGAAGCATTCAAACGGCAGGAAACAGCAATCAAGAGAAAGAATCGCAAAATGCTCCAGCTGATGAAGCATTTTTATTGCGGTACCTATCAATAAATTTAATGGATTTCTCGTGAATGCAGAGCTTGATACAAGCCAGATTTTGGAAGTGTTCAGCTGTGGTGTCATGAATGATTGCTCATACAGCAAGGAAAACAACAGAGCGAATCTGCAATGCGTGATCAACGTGGAAAAACGTCCCAAGGTGCCTCATACGATCTTTTTTGAAAACAAATTCGATCTTGAGACGTAGAGTGCCTATCTGTGCTGATGACAGCAAGCGTCATCAAATATGTAGATTTTGTAGCATCCGAAATGTGGAAAGAGAGGTAGAGAGGTGGGTGAGCTTGCAGCATGGGTTGGTACCTGGGATCTCGATGTAGTGGCCATTTCAGTGACATGGGTAGAGCAGGGGCAGGAATGGATGTTGCAGGTTCCGGGATTTAGATGTTTCAGTAAGAACAGAGAAGATGGTAAAAGAGGAGGGGGTGTGGCATTGATAATCAAGGAGAGTATTACAGCGGCAGAAAGGACGTTTGAGGAGTCGTCCACTGAGGTAGTATGGGCCGAGGCTAGAAACAGGAGAGGAGAGGTCACCCTGTTGGGAGTCTTCTATAGACCTCCGAATAGTTCCAGAGATGTAGGGGAAAGGATAGCGAAGATGATTCTCGACAGGGGCGAGAGTAACAGGGTAGTTGTTATGGGGGACTTTAACTTTCCAAATATTGACTGGAAATACTATAGTTCGAGCACTTTAGATGGGTCAGTTTTTGTCCAGTGTGTGCAGGAGGGTGTTTTGACACAGTATGTAGACAGGCCAACCAGGGGCGATGCCACATTGGATTTAGTAACGTAATGAACACGGCCAGGTGTTAGATTTAGATGCAGGTGAGCACTTTGGTGATAGTGATCACAATTCGGTTAGGTTTACCTTAGCGATGGGCAGGGACAGGTATATACCGCAGGGCAAGAATTATAACTGGGGAAAAGGAAATTATGATGCGATTAGGCAAGATTAAGGATGCGTAGGATGGGGAAGGAAACTGCAGGGGATGAGCACAATCGAAATGTGGAGCTTATTCAAGGAGCAGCTACTGCGTGTCCTTGATAAGTATGTACCTGTCAGGCAGGGAGGAAGTTGTCGAGCGAGGGAGCCGTGGTTTACTAAAGAAGTTGAAGCGCTTGTCAAAAGGAAGAAGAAGGCTTATGTTAGGATGAGACGTGAAGGCTCAGTTCGGGCGCTTGAGAGTTACAAGCTAGCCAGGAAGGATCTAAAGGGAGAGCTAAGAAGAGCAAGGAGAGGATACGAGAAGTCATTGGCGGATAGGATCAAGGAAAACCCTAAGGCTTTCTATAGGTATATCAGGAATAAAAGAATGACTAGAGTTAGATTAGGGCCAATCAAGGATAGTAATGGGAAGTTGTGTGTGGAATCAGAGGAGATAGGGGAAGCGTTAAATGAATATTTTTCGTCAGTATTTACAGTAGAGAAAGAAAATGTTGTCGAGGAGAATACTGAGATTCAGACTACTAGGATAGATGGGATTGAGGTTCACAAGGAGGAGGTGTTAGCAATTTTGGAAAGTGTGAAAATAGATAAGTCCCCTGGGCCAGATGGGATTTATCCTAGGATTCTCTGGGAAGCCAGGGAGGAGATTGCAGAGCCTTTGTCCTTGATCTTTATGTCGTCATTGTCGACAGGAATAGTGCCGGAAGACTGGAGGATAGCAAATGTTGTCCCCTTGTTCAAGAAGGGGAGTAGCGACAGCCCTGGTAATTATAGACCTGTGAGCCTTACTTCGGTTGTGGGTAAAATGTTGGAAAAGGTTATAAGAGATAGGATTTATAATCATCTTGAAAAGAATAAGTTCATTAGCGATAGTCAGCACGGTTTTGTGAAGGGTAGGTCGTGCCTCACAAACCTTATTGAGTTTTTCGAGAAGGTGACCAAACAGGTGGATGAGGGTAAAGAAGTGGATGTGGTGTATATGGATTTCAGTAAGGCGTTTGATAAGGTTCCCCAAGGTAGGCTATTGCAGAAAATACAGAAGTATGGGGTTGAAGGTGATTCAGAGCTTTGGATCAGAAATTGGCTAGCTGAAAGAAGACAGAGGGTGGGGGTTGATGGCAAATGTTCATCCTGGCATTTAGTTACTAGTGGTGTACTGCAAGGATCTGTTTTGGGGAACACTGCTGTTTGTCATTTTTGTAAATGACCTGGAAGAGGGTGTAGAAGGGTAGGTTAGTAAATTTGCTGATGACACGAAGGTCGGTGGAGTTGTGGATAGTGCCGAAGGATGTTGTAGGGTACAGAGGGACATAGATAGGCTGCAGAGCTGGGCTGAGAGATGGCAAATGGAGTTTAATGCGGAAACGTGTGAGGTGATTCACTTTGGAAGGAGTAACAGGAATGCAGAGTACTGGGCTAATGGGAAGATTCTTGGTAGTGTAGATGAACAGAGAGATCTTGGTTTCCAGGTACATAAATCCCTGAAAGTTGCTGCCCTGGTTTATCGGGCTGTTCAGAAGGCATATGGTGTGTTAGCTTTTATTAGTAGGGGGATCGGGTTTCGGAGCCACGAGGTCATGATGCAGCTGTACAAAACTCTGGTGAGATCGCACCTGGAGTATTGCGTGCAGTTCTGGTCATTGCATTATAGGAAGGATGTGGAAGCTTTGGAAATGGTGCAGAGCAGATTTACTAGGATGTTACCTGGTATGGAGGGAAGGTCTTACGAGGAAAGGCTGAGGGACTTGAGGTTGTTTCGTTGGAGAGAAGGAGGAGGAGGGGTAACTTAATAGAGACATATAAGATGATCCGAGGGTTAGATAGGGTGGATAGTGAGAGTCTTTTTCCTCGGATGGTGATGGCAAACACGAGGGGACATAGCTTTAAGTTGAGGGGTGATAGATATAGGACAGATGTTCGAGGTAGTTTCTTTACTCAGAGAGTAGTAGGGGCGTGGAACACCCTGCCTGCAACAGTAGTTGACTCGCCGACTTTAAGGGCATCTATGTGGTCATTGGATAGACATATGAATGAAAATGGAATAGTGTAGGTCAGATGGTTTCACAGGTCGGCGCAACATCGAGGGCCGATGGGCCTGTACTGCGCTGTAATTTTCTAATTCTAAAAGAAGAGTTGGAAGTGCTTCGGGACTGATGTCAAGAGTAGATGGTCCAGAGGTTAAAGGCGCAGTCGTCAATATTGGAGCAATAAAAATCGAGGATTTAGGGAAGAATTGAAATAGCCAGCTACCTCGGAGGATTTTAGTGCAGGAGTGTACAGAGATTCTGATCAATCTCAATACAAGGATGAACGTTATTAAAATCAAGCTGCTTACTGAATGAGAGACAATGTAGGTTAGCGTTTGTTGCCAGGTTTTAGAGGGAGCTATTCATTTAGACCTACAGAATATTTTATCATCCTATTCCTGTAACTGTCACCCATTCAGCTACTTTTCCGTTTATTTCCATTTGTAAAGTACCATTAACCTTGCAAGCAGTGCGTTTAGGAGTATTAATCATTGCTTAAGAATAAATCGCGACCTAACATATGGAGGGTTTGCAAATTACCTAAAATCTGTGTCGTCTACTTAGCAATGTTTCGTCAGTTTGTAATGTTTCACCTGATAACAATCCTCCCTGTAGCTTCACCGCTGTTTCTTGATGTTTGATGAAGCATCACCCCTCCTAGGTATCCTATCTATTTTGTCAATGACAACTCAGTGTGGCATTTCCCTGTGTTTTCTGCGAGCCCAGATATCCTTAGGCTGTCAATACAGCCTCTACTTTGCATCACTATGAAATGTGTTATAATGTGCTATCAATGATACTGTCATTAAGGTATGCTGCTACATATCAGCTACGAGGCTTCATAAATTGGTCCATGATAGTAACGATAATTGAGGTCGGCAACATTCGAAATACTACCGAGGTGTAATGGTAGAGAGCCTGCGAATGCACAATGACTTTTTGTTAATATGACTAGCATTCCCTACTCTATTAAGCAATAAACGTGCATGCAGTGTCAACTAAACATCATATCTGGATGCATCTTTGAGTTTCCATAGTAATTATGCAATCGCTATTTCTGGTCCATAAGTCCCAGCAACCGCACCCTATACGCTCACACAAGCCGTTTGCTGTCTTCCATGTTCGCTGATTACTCAATGACTTTGTATCATGAGACACTCTTCCTCTCTTCCGTAAACCTGGCATCATCACTAATTCAAAAGGAAAACAAGTGACCCCACCACCGTTTTTATTTACCACCCGTTATCAAAACATCCTTTGCTCTGCAAAGTCCTTAAATGTGCTTAGCGTCCCAACTGGATATACAATTTCGTTGAATTCCATGACACAATGCTCCCTTTCTTACCTGTCTAGTCATGTGCAAAGAATCACAGACAATGGTTTTTCATCCAGCTCCTGCAATGTTAGGTCTCGTTATCACAGCGATGTAACATTGATCCCCAACTATTTAAGTTGAAGATACCCACGTCCCCCTCTCAAAACTTTACTGCCTGTAAATTGTGGTACTGTTGCATATAATATTCAGCACTATTTCATCCAATTAAATATTATGAAAGCAAAAAAGTATTTTTCCCTTTCCTCGTTAAAAAACAGGACCTCTAGGGTTGTAATCTCTGGATTATTCCTTGTGCCACGAGCCAGTGAGGCTAGAAATAGGAAGATAGTGCAGCTAAACACATGGCTGAGCAGCTGGTGTAGCAGGGAGGGTTTCAGATATCTGGACCATTCGGCTCTCTTCAGGGACAGATGGGACCTGTACAAGAAGGGCGGGTTGCTTCTAAACTGGAAGCGCACCAATATCCTGGCTGAAAGGTTTTCTAGCGTCACTCGGGAGGGTTTAAACTAGTGTGGCGGGGGGTTGGAACCAGAGCAGTAGGACAGCTAGTGAAGTAAATGAGGAGGACATAGTAAATAAGGCCAGTAAGGCTAAGAGGAAGAGCAGGCAGGGAGATGTTGCTGAGCACAGCGGGACTGGTGGTCTGAAGTGTATTTGTTTCAATGCGAGAAGTATAACAGGTAAGGCAGATGAAGTTAGAGCTTGGATTAGTACTTGGAAATATGATGTTGTTGCTATTACAGAGACTTGGTTGAGGGAAGGGCAGGACTGGCAGCTAAATATTCCAGGCTTTAGAAGCTTCAGGCGGGATAGAGGGGGATGTAAAAGGGGTGGGGGTGTTGCATAACTGGTTCAGGAGAATATCACAGCCGTACTGCGGGAGGACACCTCTGAGGGGTCATGCAGTGAGGCAATATGGGTGGAGCTCAGGAATAGGAAAGGTGCAGTCAAGATGTTGGGGGTTTACTACAGGCCTCCCAACAGCCAGCAGGAGGTAGAGGAGCAGATATGTAGACAGATTTTGGAAAGATGTAAAGGTAACAGGGTTGTAGTGGTGGGTGATTTTATTGACTGGCACTTAAATAGTGCTGGGGGCTTGGATGGGGCAGAAATTGTGAGGAGCATCCAGGAGGGCTTCTTGAAACAGTATGTAGATAGTCCAACTAGGGATGTGGCCATTCTGGACCTGGTATTGGGAAACGAGCCCGGCCGGTGGTCGAAGTTTCAGTGGGGGAGCATTTCGGGAGCGGTGACCATAATTCCATAAATTTTAAGGTACTTGTGGATAAGGATAAGAGCAGTCCTCGGGTGAAGGTGCTAAATTGGGGGAAGGCTAATTATAACAATATTAGGCAGGAACTGAAGAATTTAGATTGGGGGCGGCTGTTCGAGGGTTAATGAACATCTGACATGTGGAAGTCTTTCAAACGTCAGTTGATTAGAATCCAGGACCAGCATGTTCCTTTGAGGAAGAAAGACATGTTTGGCATGTTTTGGGAAGCTTGGATAACACGGGAAGTTGTGAGCCTAGTCAAAAAGGAAAAGGACGCATTTGTAAGGGCTGGAAGGCGAGGAACAGATGAAGCACTTGAGGAATATAAAGACAATAGGAAGGAACTTAAGCAACGAGTTAGAAGGGCTAAAAGGGGTCATGAAAAGTCATTGGCAAATAGGATTAAGGAAAATCCCAAGGCTTTTTATGCATATATAAAGAGCAATAGGGTACCAGGGAAAGGGTTGGCCCACGCAAGGACAGATATGGGAATCTATGTGTGGAGCCAGAGGAAATGGGCGAGGTGCTAAATGAATACTTTGCATCAGTATTCACCAAGGAGAAGGACTTGGTGGATGATGAGCCTCGGGAAGGGAGTGCAGATAGTCTCAGTCATCTCATTATCAAAAAGGAGGAGGTGTTGGGTGTCTTGCAAAGCATTAAGGTAGATAAGTCCCCAGGGCCTGATGGGATCTACCCCAGAATACTGAGGGAGGCAAGGGAAGAAATTGCTGGGGCCTTGACAGAAATCTTTGCGTCCTCATTGGCTACAGGTGAGGACCCAGAGGACTGGAGAATAGCCAATGTTGTTCCTTTGTTAAAGAAGGGTGGCAAGGATAATCCAGGAAATTATAGGCCGGTGAGCCTTACGTCAGTGGTAGGGAAACTATTAGAGAGGATTCTTCGGGACAGAATTTACTCCCATTTGGAAACAAATGAACTTATTAGCGAGAGACAGCATGGTCTTGTGAAGGGGAGGTCGTGTCTTACGAATTTGATTGAGATTTTTGAGGAGGTGACGAAGATGATTGATGAGGGGAGGGCGGTGGATGTTGTCTATATGGACTTTAGTAAAGCCTTTGACATGGCAGGCCAGTGCAAAAGGTGAATTGAAATGGGATCAGAGGTGAGCTGGCAAGATGGATACAGAACTGGCTCAGTCACAGAAGACAGAGGGTAACAGTGGATGGGTGTTTTTTCTGAATGGAGGGATGTGACTAGTGGTGTTCCGCAGGGATCAGTGCTGGGACCTTTGCTGTTTGTAGTATATATAAATGATTTGGAGGAAAATGTAGCTGGTCTGATTAGTAAGTTTGCGGACGACACAAAGGTTGGTGGAGTTGCGGATAATGATGAGGATTGTCAGAGGATACAGCAGGATATAGATCGGTTGGAGACTTGGGCGGAGAAAAGGCAGATGGAGTTTCATCCGGACAAATGTGAGGTAATGCATTTTGGAAGGTCTAATGCAGGTGGGAGGTATACAGTAAATGGCAGAACCCTTTGGAGTTTTGACAGGCAGAGAGATCTGGATGTACACGTCCACAGGTTACTGAAAGTGGCAAGTCATTTTGCAGCTATACGGAACCTTAGTTAGGTCACACTTAGAATATTGCGTGTAATTCTGGTCGCCACACTACCAGAAGGGCATGGAGGCTTTGGAGAGGGTACAGAGGAGGCTTACCAGGATGTTGCCTGGTCTGGAGGCTATTAGCTTTGAGGAGAGGTTGGAAAAACACGGATTGTTTTCACTGGAACGACGGAGGTGGAGGGGCGACATGATAGAGGTTTACAAAGTTATGAGCGGCATGGACAGAGTGGATAGTCAGAAGCTTTTTCCCAGGGTGGAAGAGTCAGTTTTTAGGGGACGTAGGTTTAAGGTGCGAGAGGCAAAGTTTAGAGGGGATGTGCGAGGCAGGTTTTTTGCACAGAGGGTGGTGACTGCCTGGAACTTGCTGCCAGGGCAGGTGGTGGAAGCAGATACGATAGCGACGTTTAACAGACATATTGCCAAATATATGAATAGGAAGGGAATAGAGGGATATAGGCCCCGGAAGTGCAGAAGGTGTTAGTTTCAGCAGTCATCAAGATCGGCGCAGGTTTGGAGGGCCGAATGGCCTGTTCCTGTGCTGTTCTGTTCCTTGTTCTTTGTTCTTTTGTTCTAACCATAAACCACATTCCTCAGCCACCAGTCTCAACCCCGATACCGGAAATACCTGAGTCTAGTACCTTGGTGTGATTACGGACTCCAGGGAGATCTTCAAACCACATATTTGGGACGGAACTATGACGTCCTATTTCCAACTCTGTAGCATCGCCCGACTGCAAACTTGCCTTTGCTCAGAGGTAAAATTTAAATATTCATTGAAAAATGTGCAATCTCAGAGGGCAGGCTGTTATCTCAACAAGTTACTATATTTAGGAAGGGCAACAGAACATTCCCAGTGGAATATAGATATCACTGGCAGGGGAAACGAAATTCCAATGAATGGAGAGAATCGGAGCACATCTATAACTAACAAAAAAATCAGAATAGTCAACGTGACTTTCAAAAGGGAAAATCCTGCATGAGCAATCATGAAAGTTGCAGAGGGAGCAGCCAATGGTAAAGCAGAAGATACAATTTGTCTGGATTTTCAGAAGGGGTCCGGTAAAAGATTGCTTCATATGCTTTGCTATTGTAGAGTCAAAGAGTAAGTAGCATAATACATTTCCACCTGTCTCCAAGAAAGAAAACAAAGAGTTGGAGCAATGTGCAGTTATTCAGAGTGGCAAGAAGAGGGAAAGGGCATTCCACAAAACATCAGTGTTGGACAATTGCTGTATACAATTTACGTTAACGATTTGTTCTTTGGAGTCAATTCTCAGTTTCCAGATTTGCGGGCGACACCACATTTGAGGGAGACATCACGTTCAGTAAGAGTGCAATATATTACATAATGACGTTAATAAACTTGCAGAATCGGCAAACAGTTGTCAAATGACGTTCGACACAAATAAAGATGTGGTAGTACATATGTTAGGAAGGTAAGGGAGGCCACTTAATACTTGTAAAGTGCAAAATTATGTGGAATAGAAAAACAAACAACACTCACTAAATGTTTCACCACAGACTAGCAAGGATGAAGAAGCAAACCAAGCACTAGGTTGTATTTATAAAAGGATAGAATTTTAATTTTAACGTAAGGACGTTTTCTTAAACCAGTGTCAAATTCTGGTTAGATTGTGTGCAGTTTCGGTCGCCCGATCATATAAAAACTAGAGGTGGAGGAGAGGGTTCAGAGACGATTTCTAACGATCATAACATAAATGCTTGTGGATATATATCATGGAAAGATGAAGGTCCCCTTCACTTTGCAGCCAGCAACAAAGGAGTGGCACTCACTTTCCATTATTTTTACAACAATCCACAGACGTCTGATGGACATTTCAGTGGGAAAGGTTCCTCACAGCACACCTACCATCACAGTGTCACGCAGTCTCACGAAAGGACATAACTATTCGGTGATTGACCTAACAATCTGGTTTCTTCTTAAGTTATCCAGTTCAAAATACACAATCATTCAATATTGTGTTTAAAGCCTTTGACGTATGGATAACTAAGGCAGACCGATGACGTCAAAGGCATACTCATTATTTCATCTTTACGAGAGTTCGGTTCACTTCATTTCAAGTGATGACTTCAGCTAAACTTCAAGCCACATTGTGAACTATTTCATAGGGTAATAATTCAGTTGCAACACTTTGACCGGCAAAACTATCAATAGAAGGAAACTGTGGGACGATGCTGTCGATTTTATGGCATTGCATTGAAAGAATTGATTTAATGTCACAATATATTTCTCGAATATGCAGCATATGATATTTTCTTCATTTGGGACATTAATAACAATAAAAAGGGAAAACAACAGGGACGTGTCATATGGCACATTTAAAGTGGTGAAATGTCACAAGGTAGTTCGCACGAGTTCGATCATCATGATTTAACAACGGCGTACATCACAAGATAAAAGTACACACTACAAAAAGCCTCTTCCACGAGGTTGCTTTTAGCGTCTTAGATGAGGAAGGAGATGTAGAGACCTGTAAATAGTTACAGCAGGATTTCCAGTGCTCTGCATCCGCTGAAGGCACAGACACGAATATCAAAGTGATTAATTTTGAGGACGCACAAGAGGCCAGAATTAGAGTCGCCAGTTATGTCGGAGGTTTGCGCAGCTGCAGATTTTCTTACAGATATTGGCAGCGAGGCCCTGATGGCACTCGAAAGCGAGATGATGCCTTTAAATTAGATACTTTCCTTAGCTGAGACACAAGGTAGCTTAGGCGGGTTCAGGCGCAAAAGTATGCATCAACACCCTTTCCAAAGCTGAATCTTTGAAAGGGCTGTTAAACTAGCTGTACGCCTTGCTCTATCAGAGTAGCCCTGCAATTTTTGCCCCTCGGTTGCTTAACAAATATATTTTTGTAAAGTATTATTTAGTTTCCTTCAACCACCCTTGCAGGCACAGTGTGATCCACATTATAATAACTCACTGTGCGAAAGACAGAAGTTTTGACCCAATTGCCTGCATTTTAGGCATGTTGATTAAATCTGTGCCTCGTAGTTAAGAAGCATTTGCCAGTGGGAGCAGTTCTACCCGGTAAATTCCACGCAAAACAGCCTTTCTGCAGTTGACAAGTGGTTTAGCTGAGGTTTCAGCAGCTATGCATCCCAGGTACGTGAGGGCTAACAAATTAATTTGACAGCTTTCCCGTGTTCCCATGAGCCCACATATCACTAGGCCATCGAGTACAGCCTCTACTTTGCATAAATGAGAAATATGCTACGCTGTGTTAAAGATGTCATTTACCGACTAGGCTGCTGTGTATTGGATGTGAAGCCTTAAAACTTGGTCCATGGTTTTTTTGGAAGATCGTGACTCATATGATTGAAATAGCATGGGCCTGGTCCAGTTGAGAGCCTCAAGGTCAGTAATATGGTTTCCTGCGTCAGACATGCGACTGAAGGAATATGTGAATAGTATTTGGTCAGATATAAGATGCTAAGGCGACTCTATTCTCTCAAGAAACAAGGATCAATAGTCCTGAACAAATTTGAATGTATTACAGAGTTTCCAAACTTCGTTTTTTTCTCTTTCCCTCTCCACACACGCTTCACTTGCTTAATTGCGGTTACATTTCAATCCTTTCATGAAAGGTATCAGACCTAAATCGTTAACTCTGATTCTACCTCCACACATACTGCCAGACATGCTGAGTATTTTCAACACTTTCTGCTTTATGCCATATGTCTGTTTCTTTCTCACCCCGATTTATGAAGTACCAGCATCTGTCTTTGTATCTTATTTACAGTCCTCTCTCTCTGTTCATCTACGTCTGTGCCTCAGCCGTAAGAGTCCCTCTGTGATTCTTCATTCAGAACAAAAATGGTGAGGTACCAACACTCATCATTCGGGGCTGGTGTTTTCCAGTCAGTGGCGAAATGATGGTTTTTGTTACTCATTACGTCTACACTTAAGTGCAGTATTTTTTCAAGATATTTCAGTGAAAACGGTTCCTAGCATCAACCTCACTATAACATAATATGGAACAGTTTGAAATAGAAATAAAATCACTTTGGTACTGCTTTTACCTTCTTGACACTTAGTAAGATCTGTCGGGCAGAAGAGAAAGTCAGTAAAAGTTCAGTCCAAATTTATTCCTGTAAAGTCATATAACAATGGCAGTTAATACAAATACAGGATTCTGTGTCGATACGAGGTTGGTATATCTCATCACAAGAGGTTCAATCGGACGGACAGTTTCAGGTCCACTGTGCTCAAAATTGTGTGAGCGACCTATAGAAGCTCGTCCTTCATTAAGCGGGTCTCTCACTGGATATTACACCATGGCATATGGCCCTTTAGCTGAGGAAGCTTGCTGTCGCCATGGCGACATTTGCCTCTATTTTGATGCAAGTGATTGGAGAATAAGTGGCAATCCAAAGGATACTCGTGATTCCCACTTTGTCAAGTCGATCTTGACCTACCAGCCACGTCAGCGCCCTGTAAACTGCAATTATTCTACAGCTCGAGTCAATAAGCATCGTCTTATTTGTATTAAACATTAATATTACTAAGAATGAGGAAAACCCCTCCACACGGCTCACAATCTGCAGTACCCATTGCGGGTCTTCACTCTTACATCCCTGCTTTCCTCCTGGTGTGATCTTCGAATGTGTTCTTCATATTTGTGCAATCAAAAAGAGCATCAATTTCTACCTTTGCAACATAACCCGCCGTCGCACATCTCTCTGCTCATATGCTGCTGAAACCCTCATTGATGTCTTTATTACTTTTACACTTCACCATTCCAAAGCATGCCTGGTTGGTCTCACACATTCTGCTCTCTGTAAATTTGAGATCTTCCAAAACTCTGCTGTCTGTTTCATAGCTCGCACTAAGCCCCGTTCCCCTTTTGCCCCTCTACTGGCTGGCCTATATTGGCTCCCAGTCAAGCAAACTCTTGATATAAAATTCTCATTCGTGTTGTCAGATTTCTCCCCACCGTTATCTCTAAAACCTGCTGCAGCCGCACAACGCTCCAAGATATCTCTTCATCTCTAATTCTGGCCTCGTGTGCACCCCTGATTTGAATAGCTCCATCATTGGTGGCCGCACCTTCAGGTGGCCAGGTCACACAATCTGGAATATCTCTCCACTTCGCTTTTTCTCCCTTCAAAACAATGTTTTGGAATCTACTTCTTTGACCAAGCGTTCGCAGATCCGTCCTAATATCTAACTTTGTGATTTGTTATCGCACTTCGATTTATAATGCATCTGTGCAGTGCCTTTGGGAGGTTTTATTACGATAAAGGTTCCATACAAGTAGAAGTTGCTGTTGTTTTTGTCGTTGTTGTTACTGCTGTGTGGGAGGGGTGACACTCCCTAGCCCAAATCATCAACCAGTAACACTGGTATCTGTTCCCTTGTTCCTTATTTACGCCAATGTTTGTAGTTGCATCACCTGCTGATGGTGTTCTGTGTTCCTCAGCTGACTCTGTTCGGCTGCATTCATGTGTGCTTAGGAGATCTGCTGATGGGTATCAATCTGTGTCTTCCTCTCTTCCACAGATCTCTTCTTCTCTAGCCAATTAGTGGAATATTTCCCGCATTGTGCCTCTTGTCTTTCTCTATCTTACTATCTCCAGCAGAGACACAGCAGACATCCGGGCCCCCCTTCCTGACATCATCTGTTGTACGATCCTATTTCAACAGAAATGTATTTTCTCCTAGAAGTAGTAGTCCTTGAACAAACCAAATGTAATTTCCTCAATTGCACAACACAAAAAATAACAATGCATCTTTTAATTATTCTTCTTTTTCTTGAAAATCATTCTCAATTGCTCTGCTGACGTGGATGGGTCTGCACTCACTGCCACTGTAAACATATTTTAATATTATTTATAGGTACAACACTGAAACAGGCCCTTTGGCCCACCGAGTCTGTGC
Source organism: Heterodontus francisci (assembly GCF_036365525.1). Taxonomy (NCBI): domain Eukaryota; kingdom Metazoa; phylum Chordata; class Chondrichthyes; order Heterodontiformes; family Heterodontidae; genus Heterodontus; species Heterodontus francisci. The sequence continues at coordinate 25,945,431 of NC_090409.1, read as the reverse complement.
CGACCAACAGTAATCCTATATTCCCTTCCACCTACCTACACTAGGGGCAATTTACAATGGCCAATTTACTTATCAACCTGCAAGTCGTTGGCTGTGGGAGGAAACCGGAGCACCCCGCGAAAACCCACGTGGTCACAGGGAGAACTTGCAAACTCAGCACGGGCAGTACCCAGAATCGAACGTGGGTCCCTGGAACTGTGAGGCTGCGGTGCTTATCACTGCGCCACTGTGCCTCCTATATGATGATATTGAAGGACGCAAAATTGCCAGTCAATGACAAGACATCAAAAGTAGCCATCAGATCTCTCGTAAAGTTGCTGTTCCTTAAACTACAATTTAGTTTTCGTTTAGTTTAGTTTAGAGATACAGCACTGAAACAGGCCCTTCGGCCCACCGAGTCTGTGCCGACCATCAACCACCCATTTATACTAATCCTGGATTCCTGCCACATCCCCACCTGTCCCTATATTTCCCTACCACCTACCTACACTCGGGGCAATTTATAATGGCCAATTTACCTACCAACCTGCAAGTCTTTTGGCTTGTGGGAGGAAACCGGAGCACCCGGAGAAAACCCACGCAGACACAGGGAGAACTTGCAAACTCCACACAGGCAGTACCCAGAATTGAACCCGGGTCGCTAGAGCTGTGAGGCTGCGGTGCTAACCACTGCGCCACTGTGCCGCCATTCCTGTACACCATTTGAACAGACTCCTCGCGAGAATGTGACTGATATAATAGCCCTAGAACAGTCTTCGTCTATCAATCCGCCATGCTTCCCCTGTGTCTATCTATATCTATAACTTAAAGTCAATCAGTAATTTCTGGTTATCTATCTACAATTAGTCTGTCTATCAACCTGTGTGCGTCACTATATCTCTTTGTTGTTGTATGTGTGTCTCTGGCTTTCTGGTTATCGATTATGTTGTTTTTCTGCCTCTAAACCTACCCATGCCTGCTTCCCTCTCGATGTTGACATGTGTCTCTGTCTCCGACGCTTTCTACTCATCGAAGTACATCAGTATATGTGTGTCTCTATTCCCTGTCTCTCTGTCAATACATGCTGCTCGGTTCCTTTGCCTCTCTGTGTCTTGATCACTGGATGTCGACGTATGTATGCATGCATATCTACCCTTCTATCTTTACATCTTTCAATATGCCTGTCTCGGTTTGTCTGTCCAGATCTGTTGTATGTTTCTCTCTGCCGTTTTATCCATCGATTATGTATAGTTATAGCTCTTTGTCCCTGCATCTGTCTATTGATATGCTTTACATTTCCGCCTGTCTGTATATCAACTGATATATCTCTGTGTCGCTTTGTCGGGCATCACATTTTACTCTTCCTCTCTCATAGACCGGGATTCAACATTTGGAGTTGCAGTGAGGCTATTAAGACTCGTAATTCATGGCGGTAATTTGCATTTACTGGCAAAGGAAGGATGCTCTCAATTCATTAATCTTTCAGCTATCCAAAGACTTCTGATGGACATTTCAAAAGCAACGATTCCTTACATCAATCCTACCATCATAGTCACACGCAGTTTCACACATTAATACAACAATCTGTTACTGCCCTCACTGTCTTGCTGCTTCTTCAGATATGCAGGGCACAGCAGATATTCCTTAAATACTTTGTGCAAAATTATTTTCATCTGGTTATTAACACAGCCCACTGACAGTAAACCTTAATTCATTAATCAGATTTGACGAGGAGGCGGACCATTTGCTGTCAAGCACATAATTCAGAGAAACAACATGGTGTACATGTACAACTCAAGGAAGGCAACCGTTCAGTCTCAAATCCTCCAAAGGCAGAAAACAACAATTAGAAGCAAGGTGGCAGTAAGATTAACTACGATTTGTGATTTTTCAATCAAGGTATTAATTAACAACAGCAATATTGTTTTATTCGTTCAGAGAATGTGGGTGTCGCTGGTTATGCCAGCAATTGTTGTCCATCCCTGACTGCCCTTAAGAAGGTGGTGGCCGGCTTCCTTCTTTAATGGCTGCAGTCCATGTGTGGCAGGTATACCCACAGTGTTGTTAGCAAGGGAGTTCCAGGATGTTGACTTAGCGAAAGTGAAGGAACGGCAAGCTGACTCTAGTCAGAATGGTGTGCGGCTTGCAGGGGAACTTCCAGGTGGTGGTGTTCTCATGTATCTGCTGTTTCTGTCCCACTACGTGGTCGAGGTCGCGAGTTTTACAGGTGCTATCTTGGTGCGTTGCTGTAGCGTGTTCTGTGGATGGTGCACATTCCTGACAAAGAGTTTGGTAATTCCCAAGCTTTGTACCAGTTTAGCGATGGTAACAATAATGGAAATGTTTAAAATATACAATCAAAAGCACTTACGCTGCATCTGTACTGTGTTCAACTGTCCCAATATGCTGTGCAGGAATGTTAACGATGATGGGATTTTAAATACCTTGGTTAGACTGCACTTGGAGTCCGATGTGCAGTTTTGGTCCCTTTACCCTAGGAAGGATATTATTGCCATAGAGGGAGAGCAACGATGGTTCACCAGACTTGTTTTGGGCGTTGGGGATTGGTCGATGAAGCGAGATTGGGAAAACTGGACCTGTATTCTCCAGAATTTTGAAGAATGAGAGGTGATATCATTGAATCTTACAAAATACATAAAGGAATAGACAGGTTGGATGCAGGTAAGATGTTTCTCCTGGTTGGGAAGTCTAGAACAAGGGGACACAATTTCAAAATACGGGGGCAGGCACTTAGGACAGAGATTAGGAGACATTTATTAACTCAGAGGTTTGTGAATATTTGCAATTCTCTACTCCAAGGAGCTGTAGAAGTTAAGTACTTGAGCATGTTTAACGTAGAAATTGACAGTTTTTGAAATACAAACGTCGTAAGGATATATGCGGATTTTGTGGATAAAACTCATTGAAGTGCATGATCAACCATGATCATATTAAATGGCGGGGTAGGCTCGATTGGCGGAGTGGCCGACGCCTGCTCCTACATTCCTATGTTCCTATAATGTCTCGAGCCCTCGGCTTGATATTGCTAATCCAGTAACATTGCTACTGTTGCGCAGACTCCCAGGTGGGGTATTAACAGATTTAGTTTGATAATGCACTTGTCAAGGAGGGCCTTGGGGCGTTTCAATACGTTAGAAGTGTCATATAAATTCAATCTTCTCAGCGGTTTTCGCTCTAAATTTACACAGTGGGTCTGTTCGGCTCTATGGTCCGTCCATGTTGAACTTTATTGCAACCCATGGCAGCATCGCCTGGTCATGACAGTACGTCATGATTCTGTGGCTCGTGAAGCAAATGCTTGTTGCATCTGAACCAACATAATAAGCCTGCCTGTACGTACATTCCGTCCTTTCACTGGGGAGGTGTTTTTTTATCCAAAGACATCGACCCCTACTGGCACCTCCATTATTAAAATGTTCCACATTAATCTCTACCTGTCACCTTGACTGCTAATTTCCTGATCTTGTGTGGAAGAGCTCAAAGACCGTTGTCTATCATCAGAATCACCAAGAAACCACCAGTGAATTATTGAACATTCAAATGCACTGTCTGTTGCTATTTAATAAGTCAGCAATCTGAAGGCAGGTTCAAAGTCCTCATGGCGTGACCAGGTTAATAGCACCTACCGATGTGCCAATTTCTCACTGCCTCACAATGCACATGCATTTTTTTATGTCTTGATGTCTGGATGACTCATTGTCTCACAATACTCGTATGTTTCCCTGCCTCATTGGAACTTCGCCTACCAAAGAACAAAGAACAAAGCAAATTACAGTACAGGAACAGGCCCTTCGGCCCTCCAAGCCGACGCCGATCCAAATCCTCTATCTAAACCTGTCGCCTATTTTCTAAGGTTCTGTATCTCTTTACTTTCTGCCCATTCATGTATCTGTCTAGATACATCTTAAAAGACGCTATCGTGCCTGCGTCTACCACCTCCGCTGGTAATGCATTCCATGCACCCACCACCCTCTGCGTAAAGAACTTTCCATGCATATCCCCCCTAAACTTTTCCCCTTTCACTTTGAACTCGTGTCCCCTTGTAATTGAATCCCCCACTCTGGGAAAAAGCTTCTTGCTATCCACCCTGTCTATACCTCTCATGATTTTGTACACCTCAATCAGGTCCCCCCTCAACCTCCGTCTTTCTAATGAAAATAATCCTAATCTACTCAACCTCTCTTCATAGCTAGCGCCCTCCATACCAGGCAACATCCTGGTGAACCTCCTCTGCACCCTCTCCAAAGCATCCACATCCTTTTGATAATGTGGCGACCAGAACTGCACGCAGTATTCCAAATGTGGCCGAACCAACGTCCTATACAACTGTAACATGACCTGCCAACTCTTGTACTCAATACCCCGTCCGATGAAGGAACGCATGCCGTATGCCTTCTTGACCACTCTATTGACCTGCGTTGCCACCTTCAGGGAACAATGGACCTGAACACCCAAATCTCTCTGTACATCAATTTTCCCCAGGACTTTTCCATTTACTGTATAGTTCACTCTTGAATTGGATCTTCCAAAATGCATCACCTCGCATTTGCCCTGATTGAACTCCATCTGCCATTTCTCTGTCAAGTCTATCTATATTCTGCTGTATTCTCTGACAGTCCCCTTCAGTATCTTCTACTCCACCAATCTTAGTGTCGTCTGCAAACTTGCTAATCAGACCACCTATACTTTCCTCCAAATCATTTATGTATATCACAAACAACAGTGGTCCCAGCACGGATCCCTGTGGAACACCACTGGTCACACGTCTCCATTTTGAGAAACTCCCTTCCACTGCTACTCTCTGTCTCCTGTTGCCCAGCCAGTTCTTTATCCATCTAGCTAGTACACCTTGGACCCCATGTGCCTTCCCTTTCTCCATCAGCCTACCATGGGGAACCTTAACAAACGCCTTACTGAAGTCCATGTATATGACATCTACAGCCCTCACCTCATCAATATTTATATACTTGCTCCTGCTCCTGCATTCACCTCCTATCAAATCAACTCTGTGCCTTTCTGTCTGTCTTTGTATGCCTGTACATTAGTCTCTTTGACATTCTACCGATCAATTTCTTCTCTCTCGAGTTAATCCTTATTTGCGTCACTCTCCATATATATTTTGAAGAAGGGCATATTGATCTTTCACTCTCCCATGTTTAACGAAGTTTGAATATTATGTCTCCCTGTCACTGTATCTTTACTTCAATACATTTATATTCCTGGCTCCATGATTATCAGCGTAAGTATTTTTGACCACCATTACAGTCTCTCTAAATCAAATACCAGATTTTGCACTACGAATATTGGTGAGGCTATGAAATCTCATTATTAATGACCAGTATTTTGCGGTCAATAGTGAGAGAATTGGACTTGTCATTTATTGTAGTTACAGCTATCTGCAGACGTATTATGCACATTTAAGCAACAACAAGTATTAGCATCACTATTGCCATTAAAAATCTCACCCAGTTTCACATAGGAAGACAACCGCATTTTTTACAGCGCTTGCCTTCTTTGTATTTTTCACTGTCTGTAGGACACAAAAGGATGCAATTGAACTGTCTGTCCTTATTTCTTTCCATATGGACATTTAGCGCAGCCCAAGGACATCAAACTCAACCACAGGGCACAGTTTTGATTGTCGGGCCATCTCATGTCAAGTAGAATATGCAGAGAAAAAGCCTTAAGCCACATGATGTAAGTGTGGTGGTGAGCGCCCCGAGCCGTTCCTCCATCACTGCGAGGGTCTCTCTCTCTTTCTCCCGCTTCCCCGCCTCTCTCTCCCCCAACCTCCCGCTCTTTCTCGATAGTCAGGCAATTGCAACGTTAACAAGAGAAGAAATAAGAGCAGCACTGGGCCAAAAGACCTCTCCAGATTTCTTCAATGTTCAGTGTGATCACGATTGTGGTTGTGCTTCAGATTCATTCCCCTGCGAACATAAGAAATCATTCCTGTGTATTTCAGATCAATGAGGCTTAGTGACAATCACTGCCTTCACCTCTGAGACACCTCCTTTGACCTCCACCTTGACTATGTGATATTGTTACACGATGCAACACAACGCTCACGTGTGATTCCGTTTTCCATAGTTCGTATTGAGCTGAAGGCTGCAGTCGTGCCCAGAGGAAATGCTAACTGAAGGGCGCGAATTAATAAGGGCCATAGCTTCCTTTCCATTTAATTTTTTCCAGGAAGGGGAAACAGCCATCCACATTCTTTAAAAGCTGATAAACAAGACTTGGTTCATCCCTGCTGGCATTCCTGGATTCTGCAATGTTGCATTACTGTGGATCCTCTTGGTTTTGGTAATTTTCAATCCTGGCATATTCCTCACAATGTAACACCTGTACCTTCTTCCTGCTCTCTTCTTCACACAGCATTTGACGTTACACGGACCACAGCTGTAAGTACCTTCAGCGACCTTGCTGGCTCCTCAGCAAAAACCTGCTAGCTCGGATTATATAATCCCGAATTCCAGTCTCTTTATTTGGACTCCGGTGCCACCAAGAGAGATGTGGCTTACGGAACCTCCGGATCTGGGACATCCTCTGCCGAAAATTGTCTTTCCACCAACATGACCGACACAACTGCATTTTTTAAAAATTCCTTTGGGGGACGTGGACGTCGCTGGTTATGTCAGCATTTATTGCCCATTCCGATTTGCCCTTGAAAAGGTTGTCAGGAGCTGCCTTCTTGAACCACTGCAGTCGTTTGGATGTAGGTACACCCATAAGTGTAGTTAGGGAGGAAGTTCCAGGATTTTGTCCCAGCGACAGAGTCAGCATGGCGATATAGATCCAAGTTAGGATGACGTGTGGCTTGGAGGGGAACGTGATGTTCCATTGCATCTGCTGCCCTTGTTCTTCTAGGTGGTCGAGCTCACATGGTTGGAAGATGCTGTCGAAGTAGCCATGGTGGCCTGCTGAAGTGAATCTTTGAGATGGTACACACTGCTGCCTCTGTGCATCGATGGTGGAGAGAGGGCATGCTGAAGGTTTGTGTATGGGGTGCTTGTCAAGTTGTCTGCTTTGTCCTGGGTGGTGTCGAGCTTATTCAGTTATTTTGGAGCTGCACCCATTCAGGAAATGGAGAGTATTACCTCACACCCTTGACTTGGGCCTTGCAGATGGTGGACATGAATTGGGGAGTCAGGAGTTGAGTTACTCGACACATACTACTCCCAGCATCTGACGTGCTCTTGCAACCACAGCATTCATGTGGCTAGTCCAGTTCACTTACTTGCCAATGGTGAGCCCCAGGATATTGATAGTGGGGGATTCAGCGATGGCAATGCCATTGACCGTAAAGGGAAGATGCTTAAATTCTCTCGTGGTTGAGATGGACTTTGCCTTGCACTTGTGTGGCGCGAATGTTAAGTGCAACTTTTCCGCACAAGTCTGGATATTGTCCAGGATCTTACAGCATATGGACAAGGGATGCTTCAATACCTGAGGAGTCGCAAATGCTGCTGAACCTTATGCAATCATCAGCGAACATCCCCACTTCTGACCTTTTGATGGAGGGAAGGTCGTTGATGAAGCAGCTGAAGATGGATGTGCTTAGAATTCTACCCTGAGGAACTCCTGCAGTAATGTACTGGGATACGATGGTTGGCCTCCAAAAACCACAATCATTTTCCTTTGTGATAGGCATCGTTATTGTCCTCATGACCGACCATATTCTTGATCTTAGGCAGAAGAGATATAAGATGATTTTCCATCACGAGAAATTCCACGGTCGCTTCGGTTTACTAACCGCCAGGTTCAAAGCTTCATGGCCAAATAATGTAAGTCAAATTATTGAAAATGTGGAACAGTGATCTCGTGGTAGAACCAGGCACTGAACCTCTAAACCCATACAGTTGAGGTGACATCAGTCCTTGCACGGGCCGCCTTATATTGCATAATTTCTCGCCACTTGTGGCACCTATGCAACAAGGGCCATTGGAGTATCGCCCACTAAGAATGTTGCCACTTTGGTAGCACATTGATCTAGTTGCCACTTCTGTCGCTGTGCCCGCATATAATAAGCTATGAGCTATGTTTTCACGTCATCCTCTGCAGATATTTCCTCGAAATTAGGCTGGTTAGAAAAGCTTCGATCTGGTTCTCCTAAGCTTCCATCGTGCCGCACTGGTGCATTAATTCAGCAATTAATGATTAATCTGGAGGATCTAGTTTAATTGTCCATGAAAGATCTCATGCGAGGGCGCTTATATCTGAGTGTTCCTTTATTTTGTAAAACTCTTGTTGTCTGGGGATCAGTGCTAAAACAAGCACCTTCATCATTTGGCTTGATCTCTTTGTCTTGCTGCCTCTAATACAGATGTAGATGCCAAACCTGAAACCAGGTACTACATGCTTTTACCGCTTCCGAGCCTCCTTCTGTTCTACATTCAATACTCTCCGAAAAAACTGTTTCTTTTTCTTTTAAAAATCACACATAAGTCCACTGAATTCATATTTCAAGATTAACTAATTTTCTTGAAGGTCATCCAGCAATCGTTCGCCCATTGAGAAATATCTATGCTCCCGGCATTGCAAAAAGTTGAGTTTCCAAAAGCACTCACACGTTTTCCTCCATAATGGCCAGCTATCTATAAGCAATCTGTCTATCAACTCTGGCCCTGCCTCAGCCTTTCTGCTGAACAAACCCTGATCCATACCTGTGATACCTCCATATCTCGCTATTCTAATGCCATGTTTTGGGCTCCCACATTATTCCCTCCGTGACTTTGTACTGATGCAAGTTCTGCTGCCCATGTCCAACCTCGCACCAAATCCCGTTCACCCAACTCTCCTGTGATCACCATTCTACACTGGCTCCCAGTTCAGCAGCGCCTCGATTTACTAATTCTCAAACTGGCTGTCAAATCCCCTCATGGACTGCCTCCTTCCTCGTTTATCCTCTCTGGCATTATTACTTGCTGACAATTATATGCTTCTTCAATTGCAGCATCTTGTATATTCACATTGGATGAGTTCTTTTGTTGGTTGCCTTGCCTTCAGCTGCCGAGTCAATATTCTATCAAACACATCTTCCCCTTCCTTCCCCTGCCAGCATTCCGAAGAGATGTACAACGTGTTCCAAGACCAGGATGCTGCTAATGTTGGCTGGAATAGCACCACCTTCTGATCCTGAGCATTCATAAATGATCACTGTAATGATTCTCTGCGACATCCTGTTCCACTCCTCCATTACCCCCACGAACCCGTCCCCTTCCCATGGCACCTTCCCCTGCAATCACAGGAGATGTAATATCTGGCCATTTACCTCTTCTCTCCTCACCATCCCAGGCCCCAACCACTCATTTCAGGTGAAGCAGCAATTTATTTGTACTTCTTTCAATCATGTATACTGTATTCGCTGCTCACAATGTGGTCTCCTCTACATTGGGGAGACCAAACGCAGTCTGGGTGACCGCTTTGCGGAACACCGCCGCTCAGTCCGCAAGCAAGACCTTGAGCTCCCGGTTGCTTGCCATTTCAACACTCCCCCCTGCTCTTTTGCTCATATCTCTGTCCGAGGATTGCTGCAGTGCTCCAGTGAACATCAACACAAGCTCGAGGAACAGCATCTCCTTTACAGATTAGGCACACTACAGCCTGCCGGACTGAACATTGAGTTCAATAATTTCAGAGCATGACGGGACCCCCATTTTACTTTTATTTTTAATTATCTTTTTTCTTTTTTATATGTTTTGTGTGTTTATTTTATTTCATTTCATCTTAGTTTGTTCAGTTTGCTTATCCACTGTTTTTTTCATGTTTGTACTTGCTGCTGTTCAATTTTCAGTCCGTTAACACCCAAGCTGTACTAATGCTTTGTCTTTGAACATGCCATGAAAATATTGTTTCTCTTTGCTCCATGACCTTCTGGTCAGCTATTCTGTGCCCTTGTCCTGTCTACAGATTTTCCTTTGTTATCTCTTGCCCCTGCCCCACTTTACTTGCTTATAACCTTTCACATTACTAATTTTTTGCCAGTTCTGAAGTAGAGTCACTGACCTGAAACGTTAACTCTGCTTCTCTCTCCACAGATGCCGCCAGACCTGCTGAGTATTTCCATCATTTCTTGATTTTCTTTCCATTTATTAAAGCCTTGTTGACTTGTTATAATCATACTGTGCTTTTCTAAGTACATTGTTAAGACTTCCATAATAATAGATTCCAGCAATTTGCCAGCGACTGATGTAAATCTAACTGGTCCGTAGTTCCCTGTTTTCTCTCCAACCGCTTTGTTGAAAAGGGGTGTAACATTTGCCAACTTTCAGTCCTGAATCCAGAGAAATTTGGACTATTTCAGAAGGCTTCACGTGGACTTGACGAACAATTCTGCAGGATGTTGCACCAGATGTAGAAACTCGAGGTCCAGGCTTCCAACCTCGAGCGGTAACTGCAGTGACTGTAACATATCCACAAAGTTGACGAATATGTGGTTAGCACATTTAGGGAGATGATCACACCGCAGGATAGGAGGATGCAGGCAGAGAGGAAATGGATGGCCACGAAAAGTCTAGGAGGATCAGGCAGTTGCTGCAGGAGTACTCAGAGGCTATCTCGCTCACGACATAGTTTTCTATTTTGGACGCTGACGAGGGTGATGGCTACTTATAGGGGCATAGCAAGATCCATGATTGGGGACCAGGTGTGGTTCAGCTGTAATGGTGGCTCAGTATCTGGTGTGGGGAATAAAGATGAGTGGAAGGGAAATAATGGTACGGGATATGATAAGGGAACAGATAGGCGTTTCTGCGGCCATAGACGTGACTCCAGGATGGTACGTTGCCTCTCTGGTTCCAGGGTCAATGATGTTACAGAGCGGCTGCAGGTGATTTAATAGATGTTCCCCCTCGTGAAAGGATAGAGAACGAGAGGGCACATATTTAATGTATTTGGTAGAGAAGCAAAAATGAACTGAGGAAAAACTTTGTTTACGCAGTGAGTGGTTATGGTCTGGAATGCGCTACCTGAGAACGTGGTGGAGGCAGGATAAATTGAGGCATTCAACAGGTAATTAGACCGTTATATGAAAAAGAGGAATGTGCAGTGTTATGGGGAGAAGGCAGGAGAATTGGACTGAGTTGGTTGCCCCTTCAGAGTGCTGGTGCAGACACGTTGGACGGAATGGCCTCATTCTGCGCTGTAACGATTCTGTGATATGAAAGCTGAGCTGGCTGAAGTGAACTGGGTTACTAGGCTGCAAGATAGATCAATAGAGAAGCATTGGAAGACATTAAAGGTGACATTTCTGAATACTCAGGATAAGTATATTCCTGCCATTAAGAACAATTCTAAGGGGAGTATGCACCATGCGTGGTGAACTAAAGAGGTTAAGGAAAGCATCAAACTTGAGGAAAAATCATATAATTGTGCAAAGATGAGGAGCAGGTCATATGCTTGGTCAGAATATAAAGGACAGCAGAGAATGAGTAAAATGGTTAATCAGGAGAACGAAATTAGAGTATGAGAGGAAGCCAGCTAGAAAAGCAAAAAAAAAAGGATAGAAAGAGTTTAACCAGGTAACCAGGTATTTAAAAAGGAGCAGAGTAGGTAAAGCTGAATGTTGGTCCTCTAGAGAATGAGAATGGAGAGTTACTAGCAGATAATAAGGAAATAGCTGATTACATGAACAAACACTTTGCTTCTTACTTCACTTTAGAGGATCTACAAACATTCCACCTATATCTCTAAATCAGAAATGGGAGGAAAAGCGGAACTTGAGGAAATCTCAATCACCAGGGAAGCAGTGCTGAGCAAACTGATGGAACAGCAGCCTAACAATTCCACGGGTTCTGCTGGGCTTCATCCTAGGGTCTTAAAATAGTGGCTCGTTCGGTAGTAGCTGAGTTGGTATTAATCTTTCAAAATTCTCTAGATTCCGGAAAGGTTCCATCCGACTGCAAAGTGGCAAATATGACCCCTCTATTCAAGGAGGGGCGGAGGGAAGGGAGAGAACAGGTAACTATAGGTCAGTTTGCTTGATGACTGTCATGGGGAAGATGTTAGAATCGATCATTAAGGAGGCTATAGCTGGACACTTAGAAAAAACTCACGGTAATCAGGAATCGGTAGCAGGATTTGCGAAAGGGAAAAGATGTTCAACCAATTTAGTGGCGTTATTTGAAGCAGTAACATGCGCTGTGGATAAGGGGAGCCCGTTGGCGTACTATACTTGGATCTCCAGAAGGCATTTGACCACGTGCAACATAAAAGATTATTGTGCAATGTTGGAGCTCATGACATGGGAGGGTGGGGGGTGGGGGGTGCGGGGGGGTGGTAACATTTTCACACGGATAGAGGATTGGCTGGCTGGATTTCAATGGATCCCGTGGGATTTTATTTTTTTTAACCGATGTGCCATGTAGGACCTTGTCAAAAGCCTTGTTAAAATATATGAAGACCACATAGAATGCACCACCCTCATTTATCTTCCGTGTTACTTCTTCAAAGAATTCGAACAAGTTGGCCAGACAAGATCTTCCATTAACATATCCATGCTGACTGTCCTTGATTAATATGTGTATTTCTAAATGATGGTTAATCCTGTTTCTCAGAATTGATTCCAATAAATTTCCCAATACTGAGGCTTGACTGCAATTATTCAGTCTATCCCTCGCTCACTCTTTAAAGAGTGGTACAACGTTAACAGTCCTCGAATCCTCTGGCACCAAACCTGTATACAGTGAGGAATGGAAATTGATGGTTAGACCTTCTGCCATTTCCTCTCTTGCTTCCTTTAACAGCCTGGGGTGCATTTCATCCGAAACTGGTGACTTATCAACTTTCAAAGATGCTAATCCTATAACACTTTGCCTCTCCCTATATTCATAACATCCAATACGTCACGCTCCTCTTAACTACAACATCTGTACCATTCCCCTCTTTTCTGAATGCAGAAACAACTTATTCATTAAAAACAATACCATCACCTTCCGCCCCTACACATAGGTTACCTTTTTGATATTTTATGGTAAAGCCTGGATCAGGTGTAAAATTGAAACCCGACACGGACCCAACCCGACAGCAACCAACTGGAACCCGACTGTGGCCTGAACAATTTATTTTTTTAAAATGCCAAAGCCGAAACGAAAATAACAAACATATTTTTGAAATAGAACAAAATCGTAGATTAAAATGAAATCGATACGAAACAAAACAGTGCAACCCGGCAGGGGCACAAATGCTGGACACAGAATACAGACCAAACCCGACCTGAAACCGACACATGTAGTCGAATTTGGTCGGGTTGGGGTCGGGTAGCCAGGCTTTATTTTATGGGCCCTACTCTATACTTAGTTATCCTCTTGCTCTTAATGCATTGATAAAAAATTGTTGGTCCATCTTGCTTGTCAATATGCTTTCATGATCCCGTAGCTTTCCAACTTTCCTTTTTGATTTCACTCCTCCACTTTGTACACATCTCCCAGCTTCCTGTAGAATTGAGTTCGTAGGTTCCGAAATAAGCTTTCCTTTTCTGCTTTATCTTCGCCAGCAAGCTCCTTGACATCGATGGGGCTCTAGATTTGGCTGTACTACATTTTTTTCTTTGTGGGTACATGTTTGCTCTGAACGCCTTGAATCTCCCCTTTGAATGTTTCCCACTGTTCTGACACTGATTTCCCTTCAAATAGCTGTTTCCAGTCCACTTTCTCTAAATTACTCCTCAGTTTAGTAGACTTGCCCTTTCCGAATTGAGAACTCTAACTCCAGTTCTATCCTTTTCATTTTCAGTAATTATATTAAACGTCACTGAATTATTATCGATACCACCAAAATGTTCTCCCACACCTTCCACTTACACTTCTTCATTTCCTAACATTAAGTCTAAAACTGCACCCTCTCTTATTGAACTTGCTACATACTGGTCAGCCACGTTCTCCTGAACGGATCTCAAGAATTCTGCGCCCTCAATTCCTTTCACACTAAGACTATGAACGATTTTATTGTGGGAGGATAAACCCGATGCTATAAGTGTCCTATTGTTCTTGCCGGCCTCAGACATTTGCTGAATGCCTGCTCTTCGATCTCCCTCTGACTGTTTGAGGGTCTATAGTACACTCACAGCAGTGTGATTGCCCATTTGTGTGTTCATTAGCTCCGCCAATATGGCCTCAGTTGATAAGGCTTCCAAAATATAATTCCACTTCACAGCTGTATTTGTTCCTTTGACCAAAATTGCCACTCCTGCTCAATTCCTAAACCCCTCACTATCGTATCTGAAAACCCTGTAACCAGGAACGTTGAGCTCCCATTCCTGTCGCTCCTTTAACCATGTTTATGTAATAGCTATGACACCAAATTGCCACGTGTCTATCTGTGCCATCAGCTCATCTGCTTTATTTGCTATACTCGTTGCATTGAAATTGATACCCTCGAGCACGACCAAACATGTTTGTTTTCATTTTCTAACCTTTGTTTTCTCCGTCTTTCAGCTTTACCCAATAATTTGCTGTCTTCCTTTCTAATTTATGATTTTGTCCCAACTGAGTCTACCCTCAGGTCCCCACCTACCTGCTAAACCAGATTATAACCTCCACAACAGCACTGACCAAACATCCCCGCAAGGAACTCTATCCCGGCTCTTTTCAGGTGTAACCCAGTTGTCCAATACATGACCTATCTTCCACAGCGCTGGTTCCAATGTTCCAATAATATAAAGCCTGCTCTTCTGCGCTATTTTTCTGGCCATGCATTCATCTGTCTTAATCGTCTATTCCTGTAATCACTTGCACGTGGTAATCTGGAAATGACTACTTTTGAGGTCCTGCTTGCTAATTTCTTGCCTAAATATCATATATATTATATATCTATATCAATATCTACCTTTCTATATATAGTGTGCATATATATATACATATGCAGGCTCCTATTCGAATGAATGCCCAAGGGAAGCTGGAACTTCACATCAAATAATAACTTACTTGCATTCCTGTAACGCCATAGTTTGATTATTATTTCAGTTCTGATTGTCAGATCACGCTCTGTTTAAATCTCTGCTCTGGATCTCTGCTCCTGCTCTTTTTAAATCTCTATCGATTTTCTTGCAATCTATTTATCTCCAGAAAACTGTAGTTCCTTAACAGTTTATAGTTTCAGCCACCTTTTAAATTTCAAACAGGACTATGCATCACATTGCTCATCATTTTCTAAATCTCTTGAAGTTCAACTGTTTATCCTCAGCTGGCTATGGAAAACCTCCATCACTACCTGCTCTCGTGCTACTTATCTGTTAAGGGGATGTTCCTAAGGTTGCCATACCATTACTGTTAAATTAGATATATCTTAAAATTCGATGCACTTATTCAGAGACAAGTGCACTTGCCAGTCCGGGGTTGTCATTCTGAAACTCAATTACCCTGTTAAACTTCCCGTCCACCAATAATCCACCGTTTCCAGCGACTAGAGTGACAAAGTGACAAGCAGTGGCAAAACAGAATACGGAATAATCCTCATAGTAACTATTCAAGACTTTACAAGGCGTTAAGCAGAGATATTGCCGCATAAAATATGGCTCGAGTCGAATGTGGATATTTTAAAGCAGATGCACGTTTCCTGACTCGCCTCAAACCCCGTTGTTTCATTACTCCTGTACTTGCTAATAGGAACTTGCTTCTAACTAAAGTACGCTACGTTTTTGAAATTCTCATTTTTCTTTTCAAATCCAGCAGTGGCGATGTCCCTCCTTATTCCTGTAAACACCGCCGGCCCAATAACACTGCGAGATAGCTTCGCTTCTCCAATTCTGGCTCTTCAGCACCCCTAATGATAAGCAATGCATCATGGTGGTCATGTCTAATGCAGCCTAAATGCTAACTTTTAGAAATCCCTCGTTAAAACACTGCAACTCTCATTCGCCCTTGTATGAATCTCCACCTTCAAATGCTAGCATTTAGCTTTCTCTTTGGGTTCCAGGTCAAAATGGACTTTTTGAACATCGCCCATTAATAAGCATGCCACAGTGCAGCACATCTATCACCACCACCTCACTGCACATCTATTAAAGTCAAAGAGCTATGGCTCCATGTCACTCACTAACGTAATTTGTCCTGAGTCTATCAGTCTGTCCAGCTTTCACTATGTCTATCGTTGTCGACAATATGCAAGCTATCAAGAATTACTGGTTGTCTGTTTAATCAGTCTGTTTATCAACGTATTTGTGCATGCATATCTCTCTATCAATATATGTGTAACTCTGTCTAGCTATCAATGTTCCCGTTCCTCCCTGTCTATGAAGGTATCCATGCCACCATCTCCCTCGATGTTTTACCACGTAAGAAAAGCCATAAAACATCAATGCTTACACTCGTGTTTGCTGCAGGTCTGAGCATTGGGTCCATTCAGATCAATCACCCTATAAATTTCTAAATTTCCTGTAACCTATGCAGCGTCACCAGGTCATGACAGATCGTCAAGATTATCCTGGCACGTGAAGTGAATGCAATGTGGAAATGGACTAAGTACTGACTCTGCTGTACTCGTATTCAGCGATTTCACTGGCCAGGAATTAATAAACTTTTTTTGTCAGGAGAAACTTTCACTAGTTGTTCATTTATCAATAAAACGAATCCCTTCACTCTCCACCAGTCTGCACGCCTATCACATTTTTGATCTTGGGTGACAGGGCTTCTCGACTGCTATCCATCATCAAAAAGTCAAAGAACCTTGCAATGAATTTGGTGGCCTTTCGAAAATGCTGTCTGACCCTATAACAAGTCAAGAATTTGGAGGTGGGTACAACGTCCTCATTGTACTACCAGTTGTTTGAGCCGCCATCGATGTGCCCATTCTCACTTTCTCACGACGTATTTGCACTTATCTCTCAATGCAGGGATGATTCAGTGTCTTGTGATGATTATATATTTCTCTGTGTCGTTCGAACTCAGTCTATTGGCGTGCATTCGATCTCTATGTTTCTCCAAATAGTGCTCTCATGTTTTTCTAACCCTCGCCTGTATGTTCTTGTCTGTCTTTCTGTTTACACATGCCTGTACATTTGTTTCTCTGCCTTTCTGCCAACATATTTCTGACCACAGTTCACATGTCAATCAACATGCTCCGTGGCTCTCACTCTCTCTCTCTCTCTCTCTCTCTCTCTCTCTCTCTCTCTCTCGCTCTTCTCTTGCTCTCTCTCATCTCTCTCTCTCTCTCTCTCTCCTCTCTCTCTCTCTCTCTTCTCTCTCTCTCTCTCTCTCTCTCTCTCTCTCTCTCTCTCTCTCTCTCTCTCTCTCTCTCTCTCTCTCTCTCTCTCTCTCTCTCTCTCTCTCTCTCTCTCTCTCTCTCTCTCTCTCTCTCTCTCTCTCTCTCTCTCTCTCTCTCTCTCTCTCTCTCTCTCTCTCTCTCTTCTCTCTCTCTCTCTCTCTCTCTCTCTCTCTCTCTCTCTCTCTCTCTCTCTCTCTCTCTCTCTCTCTCTCTCTCTCTTCTCTCTCTCTCTCTCTCTATATTATTTATATTCCATCTCCACGTTTGTCACAGGATGTGTTCTTCTGTCCACTGATGTACTTCTCCAGATCAAATCCAGCTTTTGCATTACGAGTAATGGTGAGGCTATCAGGTTCCTCATAAAGAATTGCATTTTGTGGTCAGTGCAAAAGAAAGGCACTTATGAGTTATTGTACGTACCACTGTCCACAGAGTTCCTATGGTCATTGCAGCAGGAACAATTCCGCACATCACTTTTAACAATCCAGAATCTCGTCACGTTTCACACAGTTGTACAGCGGGATTTTTAGAATGTTTGTGTTCTTTGCATTTTGCAACGTCTTAAGAACAAAAAGAAACCATTGGACCTTCTGACCAACTCCATTTCCATGTGCACATTTAACACAGTCCACGCACAGCGCGCTGAACCTGACGACTCAGTTTTGACGAAAGGTCGGTACATCTCATGGCAAGCAGAATATGCAGAACGAAAGCTTCAAATCACATGCTGCACATGGAGCAGCAAGCGCAACCGAGCCATTCCACCATTACTGTGGAGACCTTGCTTGCTCTCCCTCGGCCTCTCTCCCTCTCCCTCTCTCTTTCCAGACAATCAGCCTATTGTAGCTTGAAGAACATAAGGAGTAGGAGTGGTAATGGAACATATGGCCCATTCACACTTCTCCAATATTCAATGCGAGCATGATTGTTGTTTTGCTTAAAATCTATCCTCTCGCCAGCATTGGAAATTGCTCCATTATATTGCAGGAGTATGAGGCTCAGTACCAACATAACTTGCAGTTCTTAGGTACCTCCTTTGTCCTTTACATTGACCAGGCGATGGTTTTACAATATAGAAACCAAAGTACACATTTGATTCCCGTGTTCTTCTATTGGCCTTGAGCTGAAGGCCACACTAGTGGTGTAGAAACTATGGCTGATAAAACTGCTGAGTCAAAAGAAACACATCTCCTTTCCATTAATTGTTATCATTTTGAGGAAGGGGAAGGCGCCATCGACACTGCTCACAAGCTGCAATACCAATCTGAGTTGATCCCTGCTGGCATCTCTAGATTTGGCAATGTTGCATTACCAGGATTCCTCCTGGTTTTGGTACATTGCCATATGCTGGCTATATTCATCCCCCGTGGAACACTTGTACATTCTCCCTGCTTTCTTCATTACCCAAAATTTGCCATTACTTGACCCACTGCTCTAAGTTCCTCCAGCAGCGAGAGCGGCGGCAGTGAGAGCGGGAACAGGCGAGAATAGCCGGGAGATAAAAGCAGCCGAAGCCAGAGACCAGATGCAGCAGCGAGAGCAGCGGCAGTGAGAGCGGAACAGGCGAGAGGAGCCGGGAGCTAAAAGGAGCCGAAGCCAGAGACCAGAAACAGCAGCGAGAGCGGCAGCAGCGAGAGCGGGAAAAGGCGAGAGGAACCGGGAGATAAAAGGAGCCGAAGCCAGAGACCAGAAGCAGCAGCGAGAGTGGGAACAGGCGAGAGGAGCCGGGAGATAAAAGGAGCCGAAGCCAGAGACCAGAAGCAGCAGCGAGAGCGCTCTGTTCTGTTCTGTTCTGTTCTGTGGACCTGTTTGACCAGCAAAAATTGAAGTGTGACGTCACAGGAGAGCTGGTAAGTGATTGGTGGGTATTTCAGTCTTCCATTTGAGCAGCAGGAGCGGTGAGAGCGCGAGCCAGGGGGCAGCCGGGAAGGTAAGTTGAGCGACAAAGTACTTACCTCGTGATTCGGCGGACACGGGGACTGCTGGGTAAGTAAACTTATATATTCGGGCAGTGGCTAAACCCGAAACACTAAACGTGAAGTGTCTCCCACCCATCCTCCTCCTCTAACCAAAAAAAGGACTCTTGTGTGGAGGGTTTGGGAAGGTAAGGTTTTCCTTTATTTATTTTAAAAATCTCTTTTGTCAATTTAGAGCGGAGGGGATGGAAGCTCGGGCAGTTGCATGCTCCGCTTGCAGGATGTGGGAGGTAAGGGTCACCACTTGTGTCCCTGCTGACTTCACTTGTGAGAAGTGCACCCAACTCCAGCTCCTCACAGACCACTTTAGGGACCTGGAGCTGGATGAAATTCGGATCATTAGGGAGGCTGAGGGGGTGATAGAGAGCAGTTATAGGGAAGTAGTGACACCTAGGTTACAGGATAAAGGTAGCTGGGTGACCGTCAGGTGAGGGAAAGGGAATAGGCGCATAGTGCAGTGATACCCTGTGGCCGTTCCCCTCAATAATAAATATACCGTTTTGGATACGGTTGCGGGGGACGACCTACCAGGGGAAAGCCACAGCGGCCAGGTCCCTGGCACTGAGCTTGGCTCTGTGGCTCAGAAGGGAAGGGGGGAGAATAGGAGAGCGATAGTGATAGGAGATTCAATGGTTAGTGGAACAGGCAGGAGATTCTGTGGTCGCGAACAAGACTCCCGGATGGTATGTTGCCTCCCGGGTGCCAGGGTTAGGGATGTCTCGGATTGAGTCTACAGGATTCTTAAGGGGGAGGGGGAGCAGCCAGAAGTCGTGATACACATCGGTACCAATGACATAGCTAGGAAAAGGGATGAGGAGCTGAAAAGCGAAAATAGGGAGTTAGGTCGGAAGCTAAAAGGCAGGACGAGCAGAGTAGTAATCTCAGGATTAATACCGGTGCCACGTGCTAGTGAGGCTAGAAACAGAGAGCGAGTGCAGCTGAACACGCGGCTACAGAGCTGGTGTAGGAGGGAGGACTTCAGATATGTGGATATTTGGGATACCTTCTGGGGAATGTGGGACCTGTACAAGCAGGACGGGTGGCATCTGAACTGGAGGGGCACCAATATCCTGGGCGGGAGGTTTGCTCGAGCTCTTCAGGAGGGTGTAAACTAGTTTGGCAAGGGGATGGGAACCGGAGCTACGGATCGGTGGATGGGGTAGCTGTTGAACAGGCAGATACAGAGTGCAGAGAGTCTGTGAGGAAGGTTAGACAGTTGACAGGGCAAAGTTGCAGCCAGTATGATGGGTTGACGTGTGTCTATTTTAACGCAAGAAGTGTCAGGGATAAGGGTGATGAACTTAAAGCATGGATCAGTACTTGGAGCTACGATGTTGTGGCCATTACGGAGACTTGGATATCACAGGGGCAGGAATGGATGGTGGATGTTCCGGGGTTTAGATGTTTCAAAAGGAATAGGGAGGGAGGTAAGAGGTGGGGAGTGGCATTGCTAATCAGGGATAGTATCACAGCTGCAGAAAGGGAGGTCGTCAAGGAGGGTTTGTCTACTGCGTCAGTATGGGTGGAAGTCAGAAACAGAAAAGGATCAGTCACTTTATTGGGAGTTTCCTATAGACCCCCCCCCCCCCCCCCAATAGCAACAGAGACACGGAGGAACAGACTGGGAGGCATATTTTGGAAAGGTGCAGAAGTAACAGGGTTGTTGTCATGGTGACTTCATCTTCCCTAATATTGATTGGAACCTCCTGAGTGTAAATAGTTTGGATGAAGCAAATTTTGCCAGGTATGTCCAGGAAGGTTTCCTGACTCAATATGCAGATAGGCCGACTAGAGGGGAGGCTATATTGGATTTGTTGCTTGGCACGAACCAGGCCAGGTGGCAGATCTCTCTGTGGGAGAGCATTTCGGTGATAGTGATCACAACTCCTTGACCTTTACTATAGTCATGGAGAGGGATAGGTGCAGACGGGACTGAAAAATATTTAATTGGGGTAAGGCGAATTACAATGCTATTAGGCAAGAACTGGGGAGCATAAATTGGGAGTAGATGTTCTCAGGGAAATGCACGACAGAATTGTGGAGATTGTTTAGGGAGCACTTGCTGCGACTGCTGAATGGGTTTGTCCCGATGAGGCAAGGAAGGGATGGTAGGGTGAAGGGACCTTGGATGACAAGTGATGTGGAACAGCTAGTCAAGATGAAGAAGGAAGCTTACTTCAGGTTGAGGAAGCAAGGATCAGACAGGGCTCTAGAGGGTTACAAGGTAGCCAGGAAGGAACTGAAGAATGGACTTAGGAGAGCTAGAAGTTGACATGAAAATGTCTTAGCGGGTAGGATTAAGGAAAATCCCAAGGCATTCGACACTTATTTGAGGAACAAGAGGATGGCCAGAGTGAGGGTAGGTCCGATCAGGGATAGTGGAGGGAACTTGTGCCTGGAGTCGTAGGAGGTAGGGGAGGTCCTTAATGAACACTTTGCTTCAGTATTCACTCGTGAGAGGGACCTTGTCGTTTGTGAGAACAGCGTGAAACAGGCTGATATGCTCGAACAGGTTGATGTTAAGAAGGAGAATGTGCTGGAAATTTTGAAAGACATGAGGATAGATAAGTCCCTGGGGCCAGATAGGATATACCCAAGGTTATTACGGGAAGCGAGGGAAGAGATTGCCGCGCCTTTGGCGATGATCTTTGCGTCCTCACTGTCCACTGGAGTAGTACTAGATGACTGCAGGGTGGCAAATGTTATTCCCTTGTTCAAGAAAGGGAATAGGGATAACCCTGGGAATTACAGACCAGTCAGTCTTACGTCGGTGGTGGGCAAATTATTGGAGAGGATTCTGAGAGGCAGGATTTATGATTATTTCGAAAAGCATAGTTTGATTAGAGATAGTTAGCATGGCTTTGTGAGGGGCAGGTCATGCCTCACAAGCCATGTTGAATTCTTTGAGGATGTGACAAAACGCATCGATGAATGAAGAGCAGTGGAAAAGTGTATATGGATTTTAGCAAGGCGTTTGATCAGGTTCCCCATGATAGGCTCATTCAGAAAGTAAGGCGTCATGGGATGCAGGGAAATTTGGCTGTCTGGATACAGAATTGGCTGGCCCACAGAAGACAGCGGGTGGTAGTAGATGGAAAATATTCAGCCTGGAGTTTGGTGACCAGTGGTGTTCAGCAAGGATCTGTTCTGGGACCTCTGCTCTTTGTGATTTTTACAAATGACTTGGATGAGGAAGTGGAAGGCCGGGTTAGTAAGTTTGCCGATGACACAAAGGTTGCTGGAGTTGTGGATAGTGTGGAGGGCTGTTGTAGGTTGCAACGGGACATTGACAGGATTAAGAGCTGGGCTGAGAAGTGGCAGATGGAGTTCAACCTGGAAAAGTGTGAAGTGATTCATTTTGGAAGGTCGAATTTGAATGCAGAATACAGGCTTAAAGACAGGATTCTTGGCAGTGTGGAGGAACAGAGGGATCTTGGGGTCCACGTCCATAGATCCCTCAAAGGTGCCACCCAAGTTAATAGGGTTGTTAAGAAGACGTATGGGGTGTTGGCTTTCATTAACAGGGGGATTGAGTTGAAGAGCCGCGAGGTTATGCTGCAGCTCTATAAAGCCCTTGTTGGACCACACTTGGAATTTTGTGTTCCGTTCTGGTCGCCTCATTATAGGAAGGATGTGGAAGATTTAGAGAGAGTGCAGAGGAGATTTACCAG
Organism: Heterodontus francisci; assembly: GCF_036365525.1. Classification (NCBI taxonomy): domain Eukaryota; kingdom Metazoa; phylum Chordata; class Chondrichthyes; order Heterodontiformes; family Heterodontidae; genus Heterodontus; species Heterodontus francisci. The sequence goes on along the minus strand of NC_090409.1, from coordinate 25,922,582 downwards.
GACGCTACCTGGACCGAAGGGCATGTCTTATGAAGAAAGGTTGAGGGAGCTAGGGCTTTTCTCATTGGAGCAAAGAAGGATGAGAGGTGACTTGATAGAAGGGTTTAAGATGATGAGAGTCATAGATAGAGTGCATAGCCAGAGACTTTTTCCCAGGGCGGAAAGGGCTATCACCAGGGGGCATAATTTTAAGGTGATTGGAAGAAGGTTTCGAGGAGGTGTCAGAGGTAGGTTCTTTACCCAGAGAGTGGTGGGTGCGTGGAATGCACTGCCAGCGGCGGTAGTAGAAGCAGATACATTCGGGACATTTAAGCGACTCTTGGATTGGTACATGAATGATAGTCGAATGAAGGGTATGTAGGTAGTTTGATCTTAGAGTAGGTTAAAGGGTCGGCCCAACATCGTGGGCCGAAGGGCCTGTACTGTGCTGTACTGTTCTATGTTCTATGTTATATGACCCTTGCCCACACCTCAGCAACAACTTGCTTGCTTGATCGCATTATATAACCCCGAATTTCCATCCCTTTGTTTGGAAATGTGTATCACCAATTGGCATGACGTAACTCTACATGTGGCAATTTCCTCTGAGAAAACTGTTTTCCAACAGATTGATTAACACCTGCGCACTGGGCCTGCCCTCATGACTGAGTGAATTTCTGATCTTGGATGGAGTACATACTGTTCTCTGCATCAAAAATAGAGAGTCCTGAAGGCTGTGTTGCCTACCTGGTGCCAAGATTAAGGACATCTCTTCTGGGCTGGAAAGGAACTTGTAGTGGGAAGGAAAAGATCCAGTTGTGGTCCACGTAGGTACCAACGACATAGGTAGGACTAGGGAAGAGGTTCTGCTGAGGGACTATGAACAGCTCGGGGACATATTTAAAAGCAGAACCACAAAGGTAATAATCTCTGGATTACTATCTGAGCTAAGTGCAAACTAGCATAGGGTAAATAAGATTAGAGAGGTAAATTTGTGGCACAAAGATGTGTGTGGGAGAAATCGGAATGATTCATGGAACACTGGCACCAGTACTGGGGAAAGCGAGAGCAGTTCCTTTGGGATGGGCTTCACTTGAACCATGCTGGGACCAGTGTCCTGGCGAATCATATAACTAGGGTTGTCGATAAGGCTTTAAACTAAATAGTGTGGGCGGGGTGGGGGGGTTGGGGGTGGGAGGATTCAACTGAAAGGATGTTTAAAAAATCGAAAAGCAATGCGAGAGCAGTGGTGCAGGACAGTGAAGGAGCACACATTAATCAAAGAGTGACAGGAAGGGACAGAGTACAGCAGAAATTAGGACCAGATTAGGTAAAAATGGTAAAAAGTCAAGGCTTCAGGCTCTTTATCTGAATGCACGTAACATTTGTAGCAAGGTGGATGAGCTAACGGCACAGATTTGAAATAAATGACTACGGTTTGTTAGCTATCACTGAGACGTGGTTGCAGGATGAACAGGACTGGAATCTTAATGCTCAAGATTATTTGACGTCCTGGAAGAATAGGTGGAGAGGAAAAACAGGTGGAGTATCTTTGTTATTAACGGAAGGGATCAGTGCAGTTGTGAGTAATAATATAGGTGTAATAGATCGTTAAGTAGAATCAGTTTGTGCGGTAATAAGGAATGGAAAGGGAAAGCAATCACGGGTGGGAGTGGTCGAGATGCTGCCGAAGAGCAGCTCCCTGCAGGACAAGATATTAATCAGGAAATAATGGTGGCGTGTAAGAAGGGCACCGCAATTATCATGGGTGATTGCAATCTGCATATAGACTGGACAAATCAAATTGGCACAGAAAGCATGGAAGACGAATTTGTAGAGTGCCTCAGGAATTGTTGCTTAGGGCAATACGTTGCAGAACCTACTGGGGAACAGGTTATTTTAGATTTGGTATTGTGTAATGAGGTAGGATTAATAAGAGATCTTGCAGTTAAGGATTCTTTAGGGTGAAGCGATCATAACATGATAAAATTTGGAATTCAGTTTGAGGGTGAGCAACTCGGGTCTCATTCGAGTGTCTTCAACTGAAACAACGGCAAATACAGAGGTATGAAGAAAGAGTTGTCTAAAGTGGGCTGGGAAGATAGACTACAGGGGGAAGTCAGTAGATGAACAGTGGCAGAATTTTAAGCAGATATTTCATAACCCTGAGCAAATATTTATTCCAGTCAAAAGGAAGGACTCGAACAGAACAATGAACTACCCGTGGCTAACAGATGAAGTTAAGGAGAGTATCAAATCGAAAAGAAAAGCAGACAAAGCGGTGACAGCAAGTGGTAGGCCAGAGGAATGGGATTTTTTTGAGAAACCAGCAGCGGATGATTAAAAAAGCAAACAATGAGGGATAACATTCATTATGAGTGTCAGGTTCAATGAAGAGTGCAGGAGGGCATGCCAGGAGCAGCACCAGGCATACCTCAAAATGAGGTGTCAACCTGGTGAAGCAACAGCCCAGGACTATTTGCATGACAAACTGTGTAAGCAGCATGCAATCGACAGAGCTAAGCGATCCCATAACCATCGGATCAGATCTAAGCTCTGCAGTCCTGTCACATCCAGCCATGAATGCTGGTGGACAATTAAACAACTAACTGGAGGAGATGGCTCCACAAATATCCCCATCCTCAATGATGGGGGAGCCCAACACATCAGTACGAAAGGTAAGGCTGAAGCATTTGCAACAATCTTCAGCCAGAAGTGCCGAGTTGCTGATCCATGTCGGCCTCCTCCTGAAGTCCCCAGCATCACAGATGCCAGACTTCAGCCAATTTGATTCACTCCGCGTGATTTCAAGAAATGACTGAAGGCACTGGATACTGCAAAAGCTATGGGCCCCGGCAATATTCCGGCAATAGTACTGAAGACCTGTGTTCCAGAACTTGCTGCGCACCTAGCCAAGCTGTTCCAGCACTGCTACAACACTGGTATGTATCCTGCAATGTGGAAAATTGTCCAGGTATGTCCTGTACACAAAACGCAGGGCAAGTGCAACCCGGCCAATTACCGCCCCATCAGCCTACTCTTAATCATCAGTAAAGTGATGGAAGGTGTCATCAACAGTGTCATCAAGCGGCACTTGCTTCGCAATAACCTGCTCAGTGGCGTTCAGTTTGGGTTCCGCCAGGGCCACTCAGTTCCTAACCTCATTACAGCCTTGGTTCAAACATAGACAAAAGAGATGAAGTTAAGGGGTGAGTTGCGAGTGACGGCTCTTGACATCAAGGCAGCATTTGACCGAGTATGGCATCAAGGAGCCCTAGTAAAACTGAGGTCAATGGGAATCAGGGGGAAAACCCTACGCTGGCTGGAGTCATACCTAGTGCAAAGGAAGATGGTTGTGGTTCTTGGAGGTCAATCATCTGAGCTCCAGGACATCACTGCAGGAGTTCCTCAGGGTAGAGTCCTAGGCCCAACCATCTTCTGCTGCTTCATCAATGACCTTCCTTCTATCATAAGGTCAGAAGTGGGGGTGTTCGCTGATGATTGCACAATGTTCAGCACCATTCGTGACTTCTCAGATACTGAAGCAGTCCGTGTAGAAATGCAACAAGACGTGGACAATATCCAGGCTTGGGCTGATAAGTGGCAAGTAACATTCACGCAACACAAGTGCCAGGCAATGACCATCTCCAACAAAAGAGAATTTAACCATCTCCCCTTGACATTCAACGGCATTACCTTCGCTGAATCCCCCACTATCAACATCCTAGGGGCTACCATTGACCAAAAACTGAACTGGAGTAGCCATATATATACCGTGGCTACAAGAGCAGGTCAGAGGCTAGGAATCCTGAGGCGTGTAACTCACCTAGTGACTCTCAAAGCCTGTCTACCATCTACAAGGCACAAGTCAGGAGTATGATGGAATACTCTCCACTTGCCTGTTTGGGAACAGCTCCAACAACACTCAAGAAGCTCGACACCACACAGGACAAAGCAGCCCGCTTGATTGGCACACCATCTACAAACATTCACTCCCTCCACAACCGACACACAGTAGCAGCAGCATGTACCATCTACAAGATGCACTGCAGCAATGCACCAAGGCTTCTTAGAATACACCTTCCAAACCCGCGACGTGTAACAACTAGAAGGACAAGGGCAGCAAATACATGGGAACACCACCACCTGCAAGTTCCCCTCCAAGTCACACACCATCCTGACTTGGAACTATATCGCCTTCATGGTCGCTGTGTCAAAATCCTGGAACTCCCTTCCTAACAGCACTGTGTGTATACCTACCCCAAGTGGACTGCAGCGGTTCAAGAAGGCAGCTCACCACCACCTTCTCAAGGGCAATTAGGGATGGGCAATAAATGCTGGCATGGCCAGTGCCGCCCACATCCCATGAGTGAATACAAAAATATTTGCTAGAAATATAAAAACAGACAGTAGGAGCTTCTACGCATATATTAAAAGGAACAGAGTAGCAAAAGTAAGTGTGGGACCCTGAGAGGATGAGACTGGGAAATGGATAACAGGGAACAGGGAACTGGCAGATAATTTAAACCAATATTTTGCATCTGGCTACACGGTGGAGGACACTGTAAACATCCCAACAATAATAGATGAGCAAGTTGCAAATTGGAGAGAGGAACTTGTAACAATCTCTTTCACGAGGGAAAAGGTGCTGGACAAACTGATGGGACAAAAGGCAGGCAAGTTGCCAGGACCTGATGGCCTGCATCCAAGGGATTTAAAGTAAGTGGCTGCAGGCATAGTGGGGGCATTGGTCATAATATACCAAAACTCATAGGATTCCAGTGGGAAACCATCGGATTGGAAAACCGCTGATGTGATACCCCTATTCAAGAAATGTGGGAGACAGAAAGCTGGAAACTACATTAACATCAGTCACTGGGACAATGTCAGATGAAGAAGTAGCAGGACATTTAGGGAAAAAAAGCATAATGCAATCAAACAGAGTCATTATAGTTTTATGAAAGGGAAATCATATTTCTCAAATTTGTTACAGTTCTTTTAGGATATAACAAGCGGAGTGGATAAAGGGGAAACAGTCGATGTAGTGTATTTGAATTTTCAGAAGGCGCTTGATAAGGTGCCACATAAAACGTTATTGCTCAAAATAAGAGCTCAGGATATTGGGGGTAATGTGTTGGCGTGGATGGAGGACTGGATAACACACAGAAGGCAGAGAGTCGGGATCAATGGTTCGTTTTCAGGTTGAAAAGCCGTAACTCGTGAGGTGCCACAAAGTTCGGTCCGAAGGCCTCAAATATTTACTAAATATATTATTGACTGAGATGAAAGGACAGAGTGTAGTGTATGCAAATTTGCTGACGATACAAAAATAGGTGGGAAGGCAAGTTGTGAAGAGGACACAAAGAATCTGCAAAGGGATATAGATAGGTTAAATGTGTGGGCAAAAACTTGGCAGGTGGTGTTTGAGGTGGGAGTGTGTGAGGTAATCCACTCTGGTAGGAAGAATAAAAAGGCAGATTATTATTTAGATGGAGAAATATTACAAATTACTGCAGTACAAATGGATTTGTGCGTTATTTTGCATGAAACACAAAAGGTTAACATACAGGTGCAGTAAGTAATTAGGAAGGCAAATTGAATTGTTGTCTTTATTGCTCGGGGGTTAGAGTTTAAATATAGGGAAGTCTTGTTACAACTGTACAAGGTTTGGTGAGGCCAAACCTGGAATACTGCACACAGTTTTGGTCCCCGTATTTAAAGAAGGATATACTAACATTGGAGACAGTTCAGAAAAGGTTCACTGGGCTGATTCCTGGGATGAAGGGGTTGTCTTATCAAGAACGTCTAAAAAGGGTAAGCCTTTATACATTGGAGTTTCGAAGAATGAGAGGTAATCTTATAGGGACATATAAGATTTTAAGGGGATCGACAGAGTAGATGTTGAAAAGATGTTTCCACTAGTACGGGAATCTTGAACTAGAGACATCGCTGCAGAATAAGGGGGCACACATTTAAAACGGAGATACGAAGCAACTTCTTCTCACACAGGTGGCGAATCTGTAGAATTCTCTGCCTCAGGCAATTGTGGAGGCTAGCTTGCTACATGTATTTAAGGCGGGGTAGATCGATTTTTGAAATCTTGGGGAATTGAGGTTTAGGAAGAGCAGACCTGAAAGAGGCGTTGAGGCCTGGGACAGACCAGCCATGATTTTAGTGAATGGCGGGGCAGGCTTGAGGGGCTGAATGGCCTACTCCTGTTCCTATGCCTTATGTTCTTATGTCCTTGGAAGGGATTTTTAGATTAGATTAGATTAGATTAGAGATACAGCACTGAAACAGGCCCTTCGGCCCACCGAGTCTGTGCCGAACATCAACCACCCATTTATACTAACCCTACGCTAATCCCATATTCCTACCAAACATCCCCACCTGTCCCAATATTTCCCTACCACCTACCTACACTAGTGACAATTTATAATGGCCAATTTACCTATCAACCTGCAAGTCTTTTGGCTTGTGGGAGGAAACCGGAGCACCCGGAGAAAACCCACGCAGACACAGGGAGAACTTGCAAACTCCACACAGGCAGTACCTGGAATCGAACCCGGGTCCCTGGAGCTGTGAGGCTGCGGTGCTAACCACTGCGCCACTGTGCCGCCCCACTGTGTCGGATTAGTTTCCAGCACAACAAAGTCCACGATCCTTGCAGTCAACTAACTGTCAGATTCATCATCCCATATTAAAAAAAACTAACACACATTTGAAACTGTAAATCGGTGACAGCGTGCTAGGACCAGGCATTGGAACTCTAAGCACGTACAGTTAAAGTGACATAAATATCTGCACGGGTCTCCACTTCTAACTACTTATTTGGTCTCCTCTTGTTGGTCGATCACAATGAGGGTTATTTGAATATTGCCCACTCAGACGGTTGCAGCTGTGGCAGTGCATTGGTCTCGCAGCCACTTCTTTCACTGCACACATCTACCAAAGGTCAAGAGCTATGGTTTCACAGCATCCTTTTGAGCCATTTCTGCTAAATTAGATCGTTCATAAAGGTTGTATAGGGTTTTCTTGAGTCCTCATCCTGCCTCACTGTTATCTTAATTCAGCAATCATTGAATGAGTCTGGAGGATCTATGTTCAATTGTGGTTATAATCTCATGCTGGGTCACAGTTACCTGAGTACGCCTCTCTATTTCAAAGCCTTGGTTGTATGGACCAGTGCTCTGAACATTTTCTTCATTTGGTCTAAACTCTTTCTCTGTCTCACTGCCACCAACATGTCCCAGTCCTGGCGCCAGGTACTGCGCCGTTGTATCATTCTATGCCTCCGTTTGTCCTACCATCAACATTCTCTAAGAAAACGAATTTTGTCTCTCTCAAGACTCACAGAATGTCCACATAATATATCCTTCAAGATTTCTTAAATATGTTGATGTTCATCACGCAGCCGTCCACTTGTTGAGGAATACCTATGCTCCTTCCTTTGCAAATATTTTTAAAAGTGGATTTCATGCATATGTGCCATTAATCTATCATCCATCTGTCTAACAAAAATGTCCTGGCCTCATTTTGTTCCGTTGCTAAAACCCTCATTCATGCATTGTTGACCTCCAGGTTTGACTATTCCAATGCTATCTTTATATAAGAGTTCTATCCAGGCGATTTAAAAAATATTTTGAGTAGAATTTCCAGGAAGTACAGCTACAGAGCCTTTAGATCGGCCTTACTGCAGAAATGCGGCAACAAGGTTTTGTTTTCAAGACAGAGAGATGAGTTGGATCTTCGTCACTGACATGCCAAAAATTAAAACTGCATTTTGTCACAATTCAAAGTGAAACTTAAAACATCCCAGAAGTCACGCCTCCTGAAATCTATAAATATTTGCCAGTCACTTCGTTGTAAACATCTCCCCAAGTCAAAAACAACCCTGGCTGGCTGAATATCCACAGACAGGTTCCTTCCAGTACAACTTGTTTACACGCCAAGTCCAGGAACCTTCTAATGATGCCTTAAAAAAACACAAAAAGTTCCGCATCTCTTCAAGATGGATGAGCCTATGACACTACTCTGTAAAATTCCTGCAGGGATGTTCTGGGACTGAGATCATTGAATTGGTTTTATTCCCACCAGCGGGATCGTCTGCATGCAGCAACACCTAAATAGCATGCAAGCTTTTGTTGATCAGTGGCGAGTCACGTGTGCCACACAATTTCCCGACAGTGATAGCCTCCAATAAAGGGGAATACAAACACCCCTAGCCTGAAATTCAACGGCATGGCAGAGTGAATCCTCCAATATCAACAGACAGGAGCATACGGCTGACCAGAAATGTTAACAAGAGCAGCAATGTCTGCAAGACTAGGGAATAGGCTGGGAAGTCTGCGAAAGGCAGCATATCCGCAGACTTCCCAAAGCTTGTCCACAATTGATGGAGCATAATTCAGAGTTCCATTTTATATTCTTCACTTTGCTGGATAAGTGAACCTCCAATAGCACTCAAGAAGCATGACACCATGCAGGACAAAGCAGACCGCTTGATCAGCAACAAATGAACCAAATTAACAGTCACTGCCTCCACCACTGGAACATACTGATAAAAGTGTGAACATTTCAGCTGCTGCGGTCGCTTAAATTACTCCACCATCATGTAGTTTCACTGCGAAGGCCTCTCTCTATCTCTGTTGTGTTAAACGTGGCGCGGAGTCAACTCCCCCTTGTCCACAGCTACAGTTACTTGCTTAGTACAAAGAGGGGGAACTCAGTCCTTTCTTTGACTATCAATTTACTTTATTCACGTTGTTGTACAATGTAAGAATAAGGCATATACACTGAGTTAGACAAAAACCTACAACTCCCCTGAGTTATACAGTTAATAACAAAACGAGCTAGAATTCATAAGCACACCCACTGGGTTCCTCTGACCTTTCCCTGTCCTAGACACAGAATACAAACGATATTACCCGAAAAAGGGAGAGTTAACGCTGGCCAGGTTTCCGTTCTCTCTCTCTCTCTGCTACGTCATCGCCGCGTCGCTCACGCAGGGTCTTCCGCTTCCACGATGGTTGATCTCCAGAGTTCTCGCTGGCTCTATGCCCAAAAAGCTCTATTCTTATCCTGTTGTCATCTCCCCAAATCTGAGCTGTGTCTTTCCGGTTGGCTTAAGCTTGATCACCTCGTTCACATCTTTTCTTAATGGGCCCAGGCCCAAATACCCCGGTATTACACAATGTCCAAATAAGGCCCTTTTCCTGTGTCCTGTTCTTTGTCTGGTCCCATAAAGTAATTAGTTCAAACTGGTTTTTACCAGCACAGGCATGTGTCCGAGCTCCAGGTTACGACAGGTCAAACAATTCCAGCACTTTATAACAGATTCTGTGTTTCCTGCAGCCCCTGGCCAACAGTTGCAAACCATGAAGCTACAAATGTTGAGGTAAAGAACAAACCATGGAAAGGATACTGGTATAACTGGTGTGATGAGTCTGTCCATTGAGTGGCAAACTTCCCACACCAGGAGGTGGCCAGTAATGCAGCACTGATGACTATCGAAATGTGTGCAGGGATCAACTGAGAACTTCACTCTAGCTTGTGAGCAGTGTGGATGGTACCTTCCCTTCCTAGCACCAGCAAGGTGTGAAATGGAAAGGAGGTACAACTTCACAGCATTCAGTGTGGGAACGCGCTCCACCGAGTTGCAGGCCGAGGCTTAGCCATAGTCTTTACTTTCTGGCTAGCACCCTTCACGTGCAACTTAACCGAGACTTTAGCGTAACAAAATAGGACCCAACGTATGTACTTGATTACAATTCCACGCATGTAGATTTCATTTGCTGGCTACTTTAGAGTCACTGAAACATGGGTTACTGAAGAGCAAAAGTCATTCTGCGCCTTTACTTCCTTTCCATTTCACGCTTTATTATTCCTAGGAAGGGAAAGTGCCCTCCACACTGCTCACACCTGGAGCACTAATTTCGGTTGATCGCTGCACGCATTCCCATACTCATCAGTGCTGCATTGCAGGCCTCCTCCTGGTGAGGAACGTGCGCCAAACTTCTATCCATGTCATTGTATTACTCCCTACACGATGAGCATTTATTTTCTGTAATAACCTTTGATGTGCCACCTTATCAAATGCCTTCTGGAAATATAAGTACAATACAGCCACAGCTTCCCCTTTACCCAAAGCACATGTAACGCCTTCAAGAACTCCAATAAATTGGTTAAACATGATTTCCCTTTCACACTTTGGCTCTGCCTGATAACCTTGATTTGTTTTTTAAATGCCCTGCTATAACTTCAGTAGTAATAGATTCTAACATTTTCACTAAGACATATGTTAAGCTAAATGGCCTGTAGTTTGCTACTTTCTGTTTCCCTCCATTTTTGAATAAATGAGTTACATTAGCTATTTTCCAATCTAACGAAACCTTCCCCGAATTTAGGTAAGTTCAGAAAATTAAAACTAACGCATCAACTATCTCGCTCGCCACTTCGTTTAACACCCTTGGATGAAGGCCATTAGGACCGAGGACTTCTCAGCCAGCAGCTCCAACAATTTGTTCTGTACAACTTCCCTAATGATTGCAATTTTCTTGAGTCCTCACTCCCATCCATTTACTGACTTACAGCTCATACTGGGATATTACTTCTACCCTCAATAGTGAAGACTGATGCAAAATATCTGTTCAACTCATCAGCCATCTCCTTATTATCCATTATTAATTCCTCTGATTTATTTTCTACATGAGCACCGATCAGAGCCAGACACCTTGGAGGGTTGTAGGGCTAAAATGTTGTACAGAGATTTGGATCATTTTAAATGAAGGCATTGCTTAACTTTCAATGCTTAATGCAGGTCAGCGCGTAGCATCACAGCAGGAGGCCATTCAGCACACCATATCTGTGCTGGCAGTTTGAAAGAGCGACTAAATAAGCCCTACACTCCTTCTGTATTAACATGGCCCACTCATTTATAATCCACCCCCCTCCCGAATTATTTACCACATTCATTTTGAAAAATAAAAAAAAACAACAACTGGGTCTGCATCCACCACCCTCAAAAACAGCGTGATACAGATCATTTAAACTCATCCTGTCAATAAAAATGAAAACATCATCTCACTTCTGGATCTTTTTCTGATTAGCTCAAATGTGTTTCAGTTGCCACTAGGAACATGTTCACTGACTCAAACTCCTCATAACGGCAACTCCATAACTCCCACTTCATTGTGCTGAGGCTTCAACAAACACATCCTTTACAGTGTATCTCACCAATTTGTCTAATATCGCAATATGCCTCACTCTCCCTCAAATCTATGACAGACCGGAATGACTGCTTGTGCCTGCTTGAAAATGTGCAATTATGCCCCGCACGCCTATGTCTATGTCATTAATTTAGATCACGTAAAGCATTGGGCTGAATAAAAATCTGTGTGAAACCCTGTACTGGTAAAACCAGCAACTATTGGTCAGTAAGTTCAACATCGGTGGTGTAAAAAACACATTATGAAAAAAAGATTCCTCGACAACATTTATAGTGAATTGGACAAATGTGGATTAATTAAGAAACCCAGCACGTATTTGTTAAGTGCAAATCGTGTTTAAATATATTTGAGCGAGGATTTTGATGAGGTAACAGAAAGCGTTTTGTGAGGATAATGCATGTGATGCATGGTGTACATGTATTTCTAAAAGGCATTTGATGAAGTGTGATGTAACTGGCATATTATTAAACTTGAAGGCTGGATGTTGGCTGAGTGAGAGGAAGAAGCCAAAGGTGGAACGGTTGCTTTGAAAACTGAGAGAAGGTATGTAGTTGGGTTCACCAGGGGTCCCTGAAAGGCAAATTGTTTTTTTTTCTTGATCGACAGTAATAATCTCGACTTCAGTGTGAGAAGCAGCATTTCAAATTTTAAATATGACTCAAAAGTTGGAATTAATGCAAACTCTGAAGATGATTGTATTAAACAACAAAATGGTATTTAGAGAATATTGGGATGGGCGGACAGGTTGAATATTAAAAGTTAATGAAAGGAAGTGTGAAGTGATACTTTTTGGAAGGGAGAAAGCACGTAGCCGACGGGTAGAATGGCCTCATTCTACCACACAACGATTTATGATTCTATAACAGCCTCATCATACTTAGTGTGTCAAAGACTTGAAGGCGGGCTGCAACGCTTTCATTGTAGGCATGGGTGTTGAACAGTTGAATGCATAATTTCAAGGTGAGGTATGCCCTGACAAGAATCTCGGCTTCAAGTGTGGCTAGTTGGCTGCTGCCTGGGTAGTTCCAGGGCAATTGATGCCTTTGTTGAGAATCGCCCTCTGAGAAGCATGCCCCAATAACAGTTCACTGGGCTTGTTGCCATCTGTAGCATTCTGATCATCTATCAATGGCCAAGAGATATGGGCCCACGCCCTCTCCGCAGTAAGTTTCATCTGAATTCGGATGTAAATTTACACACAGGATGTCGAAGGTAATGACTTCTCGGTTATTGCCCAAGCAAGTAAGAGGAGACACGTGAACAAAAATATGGTTTTGGACAGAGAGGTTCTTTTTCATGGGGCACAGATTCTGTGGCAGAATGGAACTGTATAAAATATACAGCCTCCATTTATGCGACTCTGTGTCTGGAGATGCACATATCCCCCATTCTCCTTTTCTCTCTCTCACAGACACAAACACTCTCTCTGTTTCTCTATCACGCTCTCTCTCTCTGGTTCAAGGCCCTGATTTTGCGTTTGGAACAATGATGGGGCTCCTAATGTTCAGTGTAGTATTTTGTTGTCAGTGGTGGAGAAGTAGTGTTCCCCGTTCATTATAATAAAAGCTGTCTTGACTGCTTGGGAAATTTCAATGCCAATGGATCTTTACAGACTGCAACCATCAGAGTCTCAGCCAGTTTCAAATAGAAAACAACCATCGTTTGAATGCCCTTACCTTCCGTGCATTTTATAAGATCTGTAGGGCACAATTTAAAAACATATATGGTTACATCTAATTTACATTTCGTATGGGCAATTAACAAAACACAATCACTGCAAACCCGCCTGAGGATTCAGCTTCGGTAAGCTGTCAGTTCATCTCGTTCAAACTGGATCCTGCAGGGACACTGTTACAAACAACAGGGTGCACAAGTAGGAGTGAGAGCCACCAAAAGCCTTTCTGGCTCGCCCTCTGCAGAACATCAGGACCGTAAAGCAAGGGACATCATGCTGCAGTTTTAAAGGGCAAGTGGGTTTTATTCCTACTATAGCCTTTACTTCCAAGGCACCTCTTACTGATTCTAACTTGATCCTGGTGATGGCGATATTGAATGCCATCCAGTGCAAACACTTAATTTCCATTTCTTTCGGCAGCTGATCTTGAATTGAATGTCACACTAGAGTCGTGGAAAGGGCAGTTACTGGAGCTGAAGTCAATAATAACCTTAATTTCCGGTCCATTATTTATTATAATTTATAGGGAGGGGAAATTGGTATCCATACGACTCACAACGCGCCAAGGCTCCTTAGACTGCACCTTCAAAACCCGTGACCTCTACCACCTCGAAGGACAACAGCAGCAGACGTTTGGGAACATCACCACTTGCAAGTTCCTGTCCCAGTCACACACCATCTTGACTTGGAACTATATCGTCGTTCCTTCACTGTCGCTGGATCAAATTCCTGGAACTCCCTTCCTAACAGCACTGTGGGTGTACATACCTCACATGGACTGCAGCGGTTCAAGAAGGCAGCTCACCACCACCTTCTCAAGGGCAATTAGGGATGGGCAATTAATGCTGACCTGGCCAGTGACGCCCACATCCCATGAAACGAATAATAAAAAAGGGTCTCCATGTCAAATCTATCTTGGCCCCTCATATAGGTCTCCCATGAGCCTCATTAGTTCCAAAAGAAACAACCTTTCTAATTATCCCTCATAACTAAAATGCTCCACTCCAGGAAACATCTGCATAAATCGCCTCTCCACTCAGTTTAGTTCAATCACATCTTTGTAATAGTTTCGTGCACAGTTACTCCAGCTGTGGTCGCATTAGTATTTTCTACAATTCTATAATAATCTCCCAGCTCTTATGTGTCATGTCTCAGTTAAGAAACACACACATCCCAGAGGTCTACATTACCACCTTATCTAACTGTCCATCCAGTTTCAGGAATCTAAGGGCATGTACCCCAAGGTGCCTCTATTTCCCTACACATCTCAGTATCGTACCAATCTTTTTCTATTTCTTTGCCTTGTTAACCTTTCCAAAATGCTTTGCCTCCCACTTCTCTGAATTAGACTCCCCTTTCGCACTGCTGCACCCACTTAGCCTGTCCATTGATATTTCCCTGCAGTTTATAACTTCCTTCTTCATTATCAGCAGACGACCTCTTTTTATATCGTCTTCCACCTATTTAATCCAACCGTCACGTTCACGTCTAAATTATTCTCATTTGCCATGTACAACAGGGGACCAAAAACGGAACGCAGTGGAACATTATAAGAAGCAAACTTTCTATCACTTCCTGTTACAGTTTGCTTCCTGGAACTGAGCCAGTTTTGGATCCGACTTTGTATTTTTCCTTGGATCTCATGGGCTTTTACATTCTTCACGAGTCTGCCATGTGGGATGTTATCAAAAACCTTGCTAAAATCCATAAGGGCGGTGTCAAATGCATTACGCTCATCGGCACGCCGTGTTAAATCCTCAAAAAGTCAATTATTTTAGTCAGACATGACCTTCCTGAACAAATCCATGCTGGATGTCTTCGATTAACCTACGTCTTTCGAAACTAATATTTACCGCACACCGAGGTTAGCCAAACTGACGTATATTTATCGGTCTACCCCGACCTCCCTTTTAAACAGTGGTGCAACGTTAGCTGTACTCCAGTCTTCTGGAGCCACGACTGTATCCAGGGAGAATTAGCTGCTCTGATGAAAGTACACACCAGTTTCTATTTCCAAGATGCTGCCTCTTCTTGCTGAGTGTTTCCAGAATTTTCTATATTTGTTTTAAATTTTCAGCATCCGTAGTGCTTTTCATTTGTAAGATTGCCAAATGATGATCAGAGCCTCCACAATTTGTTCTCTTGATTCCTGTAACAGTCCAGGATACATTTCATCCTGAAATACAAACAAAAAAAGGAAATATTCAGCAGGTCTGGCAGCATCAGTGGAGAGGGAAGCAGAATTAATGTTTCAGTTCAGGAACTTTTCATCAGAAAACTGACCTGAAACGTTAACTCTGCTTCTCTCACCATATATGTTGCTCGACCTGCTGAGTATTTCCAGACTTTTTTTGTTTTTATTTCAGATTTCCACATCTGCAGTATTTTTCTTTTATTACATTTCATCCCGGCCTGGTCATTTATCCACTTTCAAAGATGTCACCCACTTAATACTTCCTCTCTTACTATGATCATTTCATCTAACATTTTACACTTCTCTCTGTACCGCTTCTCACTTTTGTGAAAACAAATGCAAATTATTCGTTAACAACTATACCAGCATCCTCTTCCTCTACAAGCAGTTTACTCTTGTAGACGATAATATGCCATACCCTTTCTTTGGTTATCCTTTTGATCTTTATATATTTATAAGAAAGTCTTTAGGATTTGTTTACTTTTACTTGCTAATATCTTTCCAGCCATCTTTTTGCCTTCCCAATTTCCTTTTAATTTCATCTTTACACTTTTCAGACTGCTATCGGTTTTCTGCAGTATTGAGCCCTTTGTATCATTCATAAGTGTTCTTTCTTTTCATTATCATCTACCTTAAGCCCCTTCACATCCAGTGGGGTCTGAATTTGTACATCCAATCCTTTTTCTTTAAGGAAACATACTTGCTCTAAACCGTCACTATCTCTCATCGATCCCTCCCACTAATCTGCCACTAATTCCTCTTCAGGTATCTGCTTCCAGTCCATTTTATGCAATTCACAGCTCAGGTTAGTAAGGATAGATTTTACCAAACTGAGAACTTTTATTCACGGGCTATATTTGTCCTTTTTCCATAGTTATGCTAAATATAACTGAAACATGATCGCATTCAGCCAGGTTATCTCCACTGATACCCATTCCATCTGCAGAGCATCTGCTTCTATTGAAGTTCAACATCGACCATCAGATACAGGAAATAAAATACTGCATGTCCCGTTGCCCGTTCAGTAATTGCTCAAAGAATCAGAGCACTATTTTGTTTTCAAGTGACTAGCACTATTTATTGAAGCCTCAATGCAACTCCCTGTAAAGAGATGAACCTGCCTTTAAAATGTTCGAGCCGCTCGTGACACTGAGCACACTCATGATGTGTACAATCCAATGAATGGCACTGAGAGCGCTGAATGTCGCAAACATTCTGTAACATTAAAGACCGAAAGAAATAAAACCGCCCATCTATGTGGCGCTTTTCACGACATAAGATTGTTACAAAGCGCCATACAACAAATGAAGTACTTTTCAATTGTTGTTACTGCTGTACTGTTAGAAACTGGAGAGCCAATGTGTGAAAAGTAAGTTCCCATAAACAGCAATCTGATTATGACTGGAGTCTCTGTTCTGGTGCGGAACAGAGTTTGGTGAATTGTGGAATGCTTTAGCCTAGTGAGCCGTGGAGGCTTAGTCATGGAGTATGTTCAGAACAAAGATCGATAGATTTCTTATTATGAAAATAAAAATCAAGGGATATGGGGATACTGCGGGAAAATGGTGCTGAGAAAGATCAGTCATGTTGAATGATGCAGTAAGCTGGAGGGGCCGAATGGCCTACTCCTGCTTCTATTTATATGTGCTCCTGTGTTCCTACGTTGATTGAGGGGTTGGTTTGGCCAGATGACAGGGATTTCCCCCATTGTTGCTCTTCACAGCAGTGTGATGGGACCTTTCACATCATCCTAAGCGCAGATGGGCATCGATTTAGTGCTTGTTCTGAGAGACAACACCAAATACAGCGGTGATCGCCCTCTCTACCTTATTGGAGTGTCAGCCTAGATTTGTGTGCTCATGTTTATGGAGTGTTACTTAAACTCAACGTTCTTACTCAGTTGCAAGAATGCCATATACTGAGCCATGCAAGCATGCACGTGTGTGGTTTAAATGTGCAGCCGTTTTCAGGAATTAGGCAATTTCTCCCACACAGTGCATAGTCTTCCTGGAGGGCATTATTTACGGATGAAATGCAAGAAACATGTTCAGAGAGATTATCAGATCAGGTTTAGAGGAGGCTGGTGAAAATTGCAATCATGTCTGTCACGTAAAATTCACCTCAGCAGCCAACACTGTCAGCATGCACGTAATATTTTTCTTGAAATCTCATAGGGCGACAAAGTCGTCGTATGGGCAATGTTGCAGTGGTCATATAGCTTCGGCAATCAATAGGACATCCTACAAAATATCTGGTTGCCATAAATGCATGCGGCTGATTACAAGCCGAGGAGTAAAGCAGGCGAACGATTCTCTACCTTAGCTTCATGCAAGCACCAAAGGTTGCTTTCCATCCCAAAGTTTGTAGGAAATATCTCTCGGACGTTATGGGAGAAAACCGTAATGGTACATGGATTCAGGCAGTTACTACAACAGGGAATCGGGTCGCTTGCCGAAAACATTCAATTGTGTTATTTGCATGGGCGCAACATACAAGACATGATGTTTGGTTTAGTATCTTCACCATCTTCTCATATGAGAGCTATTGTTAGCCTGCAGCCAAAAGAATGTAATAAAAGAGTACTGGAGTGTTGGCCACCATCACAAGAAGGTTAGAATTTAATAATGAAGTAGCAATGCTTCACTTTAATAGTCACGTGTGGAGTAATGAATTCATATCTATGCAACGCGCCCCGGCAGACATGGTGTTGTTAAAGCAGGCACAGAAGGATATGGTTAGCTTTTAGTTATGGGGACAGGTTTCGTCCCCTACTGGTTTGCATTCCCATGAACTTAGAATGTGTGGGGCTGATCGAATGGAATTGAATTAACTGTTGATGTGCTTCGGTAAGATTGATACAGTGAGACTAACTGGTGGGATAATCTAGTAAATGGCACAATTTAAAGTTAAAGTTGGACCATTCAGTTCTATAATTGGGAAGCACCTGTTCAACTTAGGCGAACCCAGAACTTCATCCCAAAAGACTGCTGATGTGGGGCCAATGGAAATAGTGAAGACTATGGTCATCAGCTTTGTGAAATTCCAGAAGTTCTGAAGGAATATTGGGCAAAAGTGGGTAACGGAAATTGAGGTAAATGCATTAATGAACCAATAATGGCAGAACAGAGGCTAGGAGCTGAATAGCCTACTGTTAGTCCCATCCCATAATCCAATGATTTCCTTTGACTTACCTCCATTCATCCAGTTAGCCTCTTTCTAAATGTTGATGTGAGGGTGGAAAATCACCTTTGGTGATAAGTCAAAAGGCGGGCTATTTCATTTGCTGTCTGCTGTTGTCCGTGCCAATATTCATTGTAATTGACGTCAATATGATTGTATTTCGCGGAAGGGGGGAGGGGGGGCGGTGGGGCGGTGGGGCGGGGGTGGCGGTCGTCAATATAACATCGCCTGTTTTGCCTTAACGCCACGAAATATTTTTTTTGCTTATTCCCAGACCGAGGAAGTAGTGAAAACCAATCACTCCATCCTAAATAACTGTCAAACCAAGTTAATTGCTATCACACTAGCTAACACGCCATTCTGCCATGGAACAACTGAACCAAGCTGACAATTCATAGAATCAGGCTGCACAGCATCAGTACACTGGCACATCGTGTTTGTGCCAGATTTCTGAAAAGATCTCAAAACTATTTCCACTCTTGTTCCCCTGAGGTTCTGCTTTTCTTTTTTCCTTCTTTCAAACATATACCTAATCGTTTCTTGCAGATTCCTATTGCACCTGCTTGCACCACCCAGTTGGACAATGAATGCTGGTTTATGCCAAACGTCTGAGTAAAACTAATTCTCCTCATGGCCCACAATTCGTCAATTTTGACTGAGACATGTAAGTGTGAATTTATTGATAATGTGATGTTTCAGGATTCACACAGTTCAGAATAAATTGTCTGTAACCCTCAGTGGCATACAGGAATCGATAGAGCAATCAGTAATGATAAAATTAGGCACATATGCTTTACTTATGTTTACAATATGTCAGATTCAGAGCTTGTAAATATGCAGATAAACAACGTATTACTTCCCAAAGAAAGTCAATATAATCACTGGAACTTTGCTCCCCTAGAAACTTGGGTGTAGCAATAAGGGGCAGAGGTCATTGCTGAAATACATTGCCT
Source organism: Heterodontus francisci (assembly GCF_036365525.1). Lineage (NCBI taxonomy): Eukaryota > Metazoa > Chordata > Chondrichthyes > Heterodontiformes > Heterodontidae > Heterodontus > Heterodontus francisci. The sequence goes on along the minus strand of NC_090409.1, from coordinate 25,903,373 downwards.
CTGTCACAAAGCTATCCCAATGCTGTTACTTAAGAGAAACCACGATATCCACATGTACAGCAGATGTTGTTGCAGGAATCTCCTCTGCTCTGGGTTAGTGCATTTTTGCATTGTGAATAATTAGGGAACATAGAACATAGGTGGCACTGGACTTGATACGTATCCGCTCGATTGGAAATCCCCCTGTACATCCGACAGTACGTGGCTAAATCTATAGCTTCACTTTATGAATCGGTCGCATGACCAATTTCACCATCAGAAACTACATTGTTAGTCTTGTGCCCTTTTGTCTTAATAATGTTAAGCTCATAGATGTTTTGAAGATTATTTACCAATTTATTTTACTGGCAGTCAAGGCAAAGTTTCTTTCACAATGGTAACGATTATACAAATGTCAGCAAAGAACGAAAAAAGAAATGCATTCATACCTCTCGGTACACGTCGTTTACCATCCCGCAGCTCTGCAAAGGTGGAAAGGAAACATCTTTTCATCCATTGTCTTCAGTGCAGTCATGTGCCCCAAGATTCGCAAATGGCTGGAATTCTGTTGTGAGAATTCACATCACATTTACGCAGTTGTCATTTTTTTCTTAGATGCATTCACCAGTTTTGCACAGAATTGTTTGACACATGAGTTCCTCTTTTCACCTCCTTGTTCCCGCAAGCAATATGGCTTCTCATACTTCTTCAACAGGTGCTTGTGCTGACATTCACTAATACATTAAATGCGAAGTTTTATTTCAAATTAAGACCAGCAAAATGAATTCCATTGTTTCATAATTAACTGTGTATAACGTTTCACCTGTTCTTTGCTCTTGACCTCTTTATTTTAATCTGTGGCCACTCATTCATGACTCCACAATCAATCCAAAAAATCTGCCTTTATTTAGCCTGGACTGCCGTTCATGCATGTTGGGTACTTTTGACAGTTTCGGCTCTTTTGAATGCTGAGAGGGTTAGGACTGGGAACCTCGTAGACAGCAACTGTAGATGCTATTTGTATCCACTGACTCAAGGAGCCATTGTGCATTTAATTGAAGAAATAGATTTAGATCCATCCTGTATATGTTGAGTATCGGGCAAGAATAAATGGCTGGTACAATTCCAATGAAATTTGAGAGTATTGTACAACTGATGAGGGTTCCAATCTCACGCCAACACCCGGCGTGCATGGTTTGACATGGATCATAACCACGTTTCCTTTCCCACATGACTTTATTCTAAATGTTGCATCTATAATAGGTGTCTGCCGCTAATCAGGCACAAGTCTTCGGGCTGGTTTGGTTAAAATACTGTTAGGCAACATGAATAATAATGATATAATGAAGTTAAGTTTGAAATGTTCGATTGACTGCTGCATTATCTGGGCTTAGAATGTAAATACTAACAATTTATGGACCTATATGACCTGGCCCGTTCTCCTGCTTCTGCAAACTCCATACCCTTCAGAGATCTTTGTGCTCCTCCAAATCTGATGGCCTACATATCTCCATTTTTCTTCATTGCAACATTGACGATGACACCTTCAGTTGCCTAGGCAGGAAGGTACGGACGTCACTACTTAAACATCTCTCATTCACGTCCTTTATGGAGTTCCAAAAAACCCAGACACTTTAAGCACGTTTTTTGTTGACCTGTCCCAATAGCTATTTATGTGGCTGTATGCCAAATTTGTTTGATCATGTTTTCTGCGAAATGCCTTGAATGTTTAACTATACGTAGGGTGGTTCATATATGCAAGTGTATTATTCTTCTTCGTATTCATGATAGTGACTGCATAATGGACAGGGAACCAGGCAGTTCTTCCAATTTGATCGAACAATAAAATGCGAAACTTAGGCACCTAAAAATTCTTAAGTGTTATGTCAGCTGTTAGCTAAAAAAACGTCTGAGGAGCAACAAATTATTTTAATGCAATTTTGGATTAAAATTGCTTTAATGCATAGAGCGTAACGTTATCACGTACTTACGTGACTAGGTGCAGAAGCAATGTCGCTAAACGGGCGGTTTTCAGTCAGCCAGCCATTATTCATGGGAAATTTGCTGGAGCTGAATAGCGGGCGGGGTGTACACAGAAACGGCAATGTCTGGAGCTGCCTATGAGTGACTAAATCCAGTCGATGATTTCCACAATGTTGTCCGTGTATTATGTCCTATAATTCACGGAGTTTAATATTCATCATTTGCATCAGTTCGGAACTGTGAAGCCCTAAACCGATTTTACACATTGCACCCTCCATAAAATGGAACCTACATGCCTTTCGGCTGCTCGTTTCCTAACATTTTGTAAGTTCCATTCGTTCGTCGTGACTGTGCTTGCTGATCTCCTTTGGATGGCCGTCTAGCATATGTTCGATATTAACAGCGTCATCTTTGTTTTAAAACTCCAATATGGCCTCACTCCTTTCGCCAGAAGTCATCTCCTCCGGCTTCACAATCCTCTACTATTTTGTCCTTTGTCCATACCTGGCCTCTTGCTCACCAAGGTCAAATTATGTTGGACAAATTTCCATTGGACGATTTTATGAGGCTTTGCTGCGTTGAAGGTGCGAAATATATAATATAAGTAAGTTATTGTTAGTATAGGTAAAAGTTCGAATATCCTCAGTTACTGTAACAGATGGTGTGACATTCTGAGTGTAACCTAACACTGCAAATATGCGATTCATACTGTGAAACTTGAGGCTCGTCACGCATTTTCTAACCAACATATACAAGGAGATGAAAACGTTGGCTTAGTACTTCTTTCTGTTCTCATTCATAAACATCGGCTTTGGATAGGTCGGGAATTCACTTTTATTGTCACTATTTAGGCAAGGCTCCAGTTTACTGCTAAATAAACTCTTATGCAGAATCACAATCCTGCCTGTATCCATGATTCAGTGCATTTAGGGAGAGTAATAGAGCACACAATCTTTTTTCCCCGTTTCCATCCAAAGCATTCTTTAATCTACCTAAGAATGGTTATCTGGTGCAATTTGACTAATACTGAAGAAAATGATTTTATCAGCTCAAATAAAGCATTTTAATAATACTGCCCAGTTCGCCACCTCTGAGTAACCAAAATTAAATTAACTTAAATTGATTTTGAATAAGTACGAATTCTGTCATTCAAAAGCAGCATTGATGCACACTGGTCAGGTTGTTATTGTATTAAATCATGCTGTCCATTTGAGTCTTTCTTGGTCCCTGATATTCCGCCTTTTGGAAGATTTTAACCACATTCTTACGTCTGCGTGATTTGGTCCATTTCTATATCTGCTCGTTATGTACTTCCTTCACCATATCTAGCGTTGCTAGTCGCTTCCTTCCTCGTTGCATTTTACCCTCCATTGCTTGAGCAAACCTTAATGTCTGGTAGACGCTAGGAATCTAGACCTTTTTGTTTCCCCTTCTTCTTGTCGATGATGGAACGACTCTTCTGGACCCTTCTGGAGCACTTTGTCGCATGTCAACCTCTGTGACCAGCTGCTCTTCACCATTCGTCCCCAGAACTACACCTTCTAACTTCTTGATGTCTGCCTTGCACAGTCTCAGCTCCGTACAGGAGCAGACTCCAAATTAACGTTTTGACGATTTTTATTTTCTTTCAGGCTCAACCCTTTCTTTAACAAAGTCTTTCGTCTGTTACCTGCATTATGTTCCATTGAAATTCTCAATCTTATCTGTCTCTTGCATTTCCCGTCATCTGTGAAAATGGTACCAAGTTATTTGAACTCCACAGGTGGCGAGTTCTTGTCCATTTATTGTAATACCTATACCGGATATGTTTTCTCCAACTTCATCACTTTCCTCTATTTATGTTAATCGTAATCCCATGCTGCGCCACCGCCGTATTCAAGGAATCCATCATCTGTTGAAGTCTAGCACTCCTGGTGGTTGCCTGGTCATCTATAAATCAGACTGCCTGTAGCAGGTGACTGCCGACTTTAACTCCTGACTCCAACGCTTTGAGAGACGCCTTCACTATTGCCTCTGCACAGATGCTGAGTAATAGGGGCAACAATGGTCATGCCTGGCGCAAGCCTCTCCCAGCAATGCCTTGTTCTGTCTCTCCACCGGCTTCACTAACGCTGACCTCTTGGTTCATATACAATCCGCTATCATTCTCAGATCCCTCCAGTCCACACCATATCTTTCAATAGTTCGAGCAGTTTTCTCCGTCTTACCCAATCAAATGTTTTTTTCCATCGTTTACAGAACAGACATAGACGTCCTGTCCATAATCGATTCTCCTGCCTTCCATCAATCTCAACATGGCTCGAACTTCAAGTACTCTCCTTTCCTTGTGAAAGCCACACTTTTCCCCTCCAAGGTATGTTTGCATCTTTGCTTGCATGCTATGCGTTAGAATACTGAGCATGATATTGGATGCACGTGCCATTCGACTAATGATATTCACTTCCACCAGGCAAAGCGCACAACAGGCTGCTGATGTGACTGCATCCGTGTTATATTAACACCATGACAATCTGATACGTCTGTCGAATGGTGCAGTATACATCCTGTAAGCGGGCATGGGATTCTGTAACTAAGATAGTGCACCAGGTCGAATAACTCCATGTTCAGTTGGTAAATTGCCATAGTAATCATTTTGAATTTAACTGGTTGAACGCTTCTGAAAACTGGTTTTCCATATCAGCATGGTCAGAACAGGGAATGGGCAAGATATTGTTGGACATATAACGACACAGGCTGTTATTAATGCTCAAATCTAATGGAAATTTCGAAGATGAAGAGATATGTTATGATCTGCAAATTCTTTGAACTCTGAGGTATATTTATGTCACTTTGGTGTATGCTTTGTCTGCCTACACCCTACGGTTCTCTGGCACTTTTAAGAAGTCTCAGGTTGATTGACATTGAACTCGCCACAGAATGTTAAGAATCAATTAACACGTATGAAAATATAAATCCTCTCTATGAGGTTTGCATTTGCAGAATATTCCCATGTTACTGATAGAATTGCAGATGCAACCTATGTCTTTTATCAATGGTCTAAAAGACAAGTAAATTATAGTGTGCTGCGATCGACAGCCACAGGCCTAACATGGTAAAATAGCTTCATTTTGTTTTTACCTTTTTGGTCTAATATTGACCGATAAGTCCTCAATCCTGCGTAAAAAAGGAAAAATCTATTTTATGCATGTTTGACTAAATTCCACAAACAGTACATTTATTGTATCCCAGGTATTTATTTTAAACAGAAGCATTTTTGTTTCAAGTTCGGACATCTTCAGCTCATTTCGGAGATGCTACAACTCCTTCAGTCCTACTATATTACATTCTTTCTATGAAGAAGTGAGTCAATATGAATCTTGCTGGATGGTGCCAAAACATGCCGTGGAGGATACTCCTCCCATTTTGACCGCATCTTATTTTCCATTCCATTGACAGTAACAGAATTGCTGAAAATAGAGATATTTTGTCGAAGCGTTTCATCTTGTACTCATCAGGACAAATCATAAGAAGACCAATGAATGGGAAACAACATAATTAGACTGGATGAGAAGAGTGCAGATTGGTTGGCAAGTGGACTCTGATTGGTAGAGGCATTGCCATGGAGAATGCACCAGTTTATGTTGACTGACAGTTAACTGCCAAGCTTTAATTAAAATTGATACCAGGCAGCTTCACACTGATTGGTCAATTGGTCATTGATTGTTGCTTCCCTTACATTGGTATTCTTGTGCTGATTATTGCAAGACGAAAAGCTTCGACAAAATGTCTCAGTTTCCAGCAATTCTCAAGTTCTCTACTACCAAACTACTATTTGCATACCTGAGATGGAGGTACAACAAAGACCAAATTCGGGATATCAACCGCATAGTTGTACTTACAGGTAGGTTAGGAACATGTAAGCTGGCCGTAGCATTGTATTAAACCCAAGGTTGTGCCAGTTTTCATTTCCAAACATATCAATAATGCTTAAGAGAGACACAGTCCCAGGATTGAGCCAGCATTAATACGAGATGGGATGGAACAGATTGGTAACAGGTTACTAATTTACACTATCTCCTACGCTGCGAACAGTCTGATGGGCGCATATTTCTTTCATTTTTCAACGGTCATATTCACTTTTTAAATGGAGCAGTCACGTGAGCTCCTTTTCCTTGATGTACCAGTAGAGAATTCTGCTAAGTGGTTGTCTAACAGGTCTAGCACAAGCATACCTTCACTGTTCAGTACATGCGTAGGGATTCTTCTAGTTCCATGCACTATTTATCATAAAAAGGGCCAGAGCCATTTGCCCACCGTACAAGTTTGATGATGAAATAGGACGAATTAAATCCATTTTACGTGACTATGGCTACCCTGACAGACCATTTCTCGCTGTATATTGCACAAGCTTATGAACGTGCCTATCACCTTCATTTTGACCCTGAAAAGTGCCCAGTCTACCTCAGAGTACCCTGGAAAGGTAATGTCTCCCACACATCTGAGCAACATTTGAAGCTAGCTGCTTCACGCTGCTACTTCTGCAGCAGCAACACGTGTGGTGTTCGCCACTAACTGGATGATGCTAGGAAGCTAACACGATATTCCACCTATCACATAAATGAATAATGTGATATATGAATTTCAATGCCAGTGTGATGCTAGCTATATAGCCCGTACGTCCCAAAGACTCGTAGGTCGTATCAAATAACATGCTCATTCTGCTGTTTGCAACGGGCAAGTTACAGGGCATATCCAACCAGCCCGTGCTTGAAAAACTCAAAACACAGTGTCCAACATTCAATATGATTCTGCGATAGGAAACATATGCTAAATAATCCTCAGCGTACTAAAAATTACTTTAAGATTGTCAATCGGGCTCACAGTTAGGGGCCTTTGCGTGTTCTGGAAGCTAGATGTATTAATACTCAGTGTCCCTTTCTTTGTAGACCGAATGAACATGTACACTCACTACAACTGTTTCAGCTAAACAATATAAGTGACAGCCATTCGCTGATTCATTCCTCAGGGCAATGCTTTGAGACATCAAAGTAAAGCTGCCTGGTCTATGTTTCAAACAAAGCTAGGCTGTTATCCATCAGTCACCATAAACTAGTGCATTCCCCATGGCAACGCCTCTACCTAACAGATACCTCTTGCCAACCAATCAGTACCTTCTTCTCATACAGTATAGATCTGTTGTTTGCCTTACACCTGTATTCTAGCGCATTGTCCTGATAAGTGCAAGACTAAAATCTTCAGCAAAATGCCTCTATTCCCAGAAATAATCACTTTCTGCACTGCCAAACGACTATTAGACATATAATTCATATTTGGTTGTAGAGTACACAACCATCTTCTATAGTTGTCGACCTGCTACATAATCTGTACTCATTAATTAACTTTTACTGCCCGGAGTAAAAGACAATCACGGCAGATCTGGGACCTAAACCCACATGCCCGCACAAAAACAAATATCTTGTAACTCCAAGGTAATTTTTGTTCCATTCTTCTGGGAGCCAGCACAACAATCCTTCGTTGGGTTGTTGCTTTTATTCATTTGTTTCAGTAACTTAAATGGATCAGTTGATGGACTGCAACTGCCTGAATGGTTGCTCAGTTCATATTATTGTCAATTCTGCTGTCGCAATGTAACTGGACTCTCTTATTAGCATTATAATGATTGGGCATTTTGACTAAATATGAGCTGATAAAATAGAGTCAACCTGGATGTGCAACGGGTAAGCCATTTCTAATTAAGCTAAAGTGGAATATAAGGAAGTGTTTATGATTTTATTTTTCTGTATAGACTTCCAGAAGATACCAGATATGGTTTCTCATAATAGATTGTTAACAGCACATGAGTGTGATTGAAACAGGAGGCAATCGATTTGCATCTGTGTGAAATTTGTTCGTAGGTGGAAGCTGGATTCTGAGGAGAATGTGCAATATTTCACATTGGCAAGATCTGGTTTGCACTTATTTTCCAAGTTATCTACTGCGACGGAGTATAGTTGCTTCAGCATATTTATAAATGACCAAATGAAGGACGAAAGGACCTTACGTCCAGGTTTTGTGAAAATACTGATTTATTTTTGGCACAGTCCGTTGTTTATGTGAATAGGGAAAACTGTTTCATATTGACATGGTAGTGTTCCCATACGTCGGCTGCCCTTTTTCTTCTAAATGGTAGATATCATGTGTCTGGAAGTTGTTATAGAATGATACGTGGTCAGTTGTTGTAGTACAGCTCGTTAGATGATACACACTGCTGCTACTGTGCACCAGTTGAGGAGGGAGTGAAACTTTATGGTGGTGGATGGGATGCAGATGAATAGGACCATTTTGTACTTGACGATCATGTGATCAGTAAGGCACAAAGGATGGCCACTAATAATGACCGCAGACTGATGGGGCAGTAACTGGCTCGGTGAGATTGCTCCTGCGTTTTGTGAACAGGACATAACTGCGCAATTTTCCTCATCGTTGAATAGATGCCAATCTTATAGCTGTACCGGACAGCTTGGAGAACATCACCGCTGGCACTGGGGCACAGCACTTCAATGCGACAGCCAGGGTGTTGTCAGGGTTCATAGCATTTGCTGTATTCTGTGCCATCAGCTGTTTTTTGATATCATGTGGAGTGAATTAAATGGGTTGATGACTGTCACCTGTACCTCTGGGGATCTCACGACGAGGTGGAGATGCATGATTCATTTGGCAGCACTGAGTGAAGATGTTTCCAACTGCATAACCTAACTTTTGCACTGACCTGCTGGGATCCCCAATTATTGAGTATGCGGACGTTTGTGGCGCCTCCACTTAAGGTTATTTTTTTCTGTTAATCAGCCAACAAAATTCACAAGTCCTGTGGTAGGACTGCAGTGCTTTCATTTGATACGTTGGCTGTGCGATTTGTCCATTGATTGCTGCTCCCGTTGTTTACCATGCAGATAACCCTGAGTTGCAGCTTCACATGCAGGTAGCTCAGTTTTACATATGGCTGGTGCTGCGCCTGGCATGCTCTCCTACCCTCCTCATTGAACCAGGGTGGATCCCTTGGCTTAATGGCAATGGTAAACTGACAGATATGTCAAGTCATGAGGGTATAGATTGTGGTTCAATATACATCTGCTGCTGCTGATGGCCTTCAGTGCCTCTTGGATTCTCCCCTCTGAGCTGAGAGATTTGTTCTCAAACTATCGCTTTTAGCACAGTGGGAGTACCACACAGTTCGATGGAAGGTATCCTCAGTTTGAAGACGGGACGTTAGTTGCAGAAGGACTGTGCAGTGTTCACTCCTACTAGTACTGTCATCTAAGGGTGGTGAGCGGTCGGTCCAGTAGCCTTTTTGTCCTGCGTGTTGAGTCTCTCACCACTGGCTGCAGCGACCTCTGTCACGTAGTGATAGTATTTGTTGATGGAATTGGAGATCCCTAGCCAGAATGCAGTATGTGCCTTCGCTACCCTCAATGACCCTTACAAGCGGTGTCCAACATTACAGAAAGTTTGATTCATCAGCTGAGAGGGAAGTAGCTGAAATTAATAGGATGATTCATTGATGCTGTATGACCTGATGCTGGGAGATTTTATGGAATTCGAAGTCAATGGTGAGGTCGCCCAAAGACGTTCCCTCTGACGATATTTCACTGTGCCACCACCTCTTGTGCCATGCTCCTATTTTCAAATGCAGCAACAACAACAACAACTTACTTTCAGATAATGTCTTTAATGTGGAAAATATAGATATCCATAATAAAGATAATAAAATCCTTCGCTTCACAAACAAGCACTTGTGACAAAATAGGAATGTGATTACCTCGCCTTAACTTTTTATAATCTGAACCTGAAAAAAGAAATTGAACATCATTCAAACAGAAAGAAATGGCAAATATTTGATGTGCGAATAAAAACCACGACACCAGGTGGCAAATCGTAACATGGCAGCAAGTTAAATGAGCAAAATAGCACGACGCCAGGTGGCACATTGTAAAATGGCAACAACTGAAAGGAAGAGAAAAATATGTTTGGCAGTTGCACAAAACGGGCAGCACCACTTTAAACGCCCTGTTATTCAGTTCCATGGACTTCATTCAAACTGAATATTTACCCAGCAGTAGAACCAAGTGCCTGATTTGATACCCGCTGTTGGCTGCTGTTGCCCAAGACGATTGTCTACGTCCTAAGAATCTGATAAGCAGACAAGTAGCTTTCATTAAAAATTAGATTGTTGTCTGTAATCAATTTAAGGGCAGAAACGTTAGCTCCGACGATGGTGTGGAGGATGGGAGGAGTTGATGGGGAGTGGAAGGTGGGTATGAGGTAGGGGATGGAGCGGATGGGGATGAGGGTATAGGGCGGGCAATGGAGGAAAGGCGAGGGTGACTGGGAGTTGGATGTAGGCCAGAGACAAACATATTGCACGTAAGAATTATTTCTCAAGAAAAGCTACAGATTCCCCTATCGTTATTTTTTATCCACTCATCCTCCTTCAAAGAGAACAAAGAACAAAGATAATTACAGCACAGGAACAGGCCCTTCGGCCCTCCAAGCCTGCGCCGATCCAGATCCTCTCTCTAAACATGTCGCCTATTTTCTAAGGTTCTGTATCTCTTTTCTTCCTGCCCATTCATGTATCTGTCTAGATACATCTTAAAAGACTCCATCGTGCCCGCATCTACCACCTCCGCTGGCAATGCGTTCCAGGTGCCCACCACCCTCTGCGTAAAGAACTTTCCACGCATATCCCCCCTAAACTTTTCCCCTTTCACTTTGAACTCGTGTCCTCTAGTAATTGAAACCCCCACTCTGGGAAAAAGCCTCTTGCTATCCACCCTGTCTATACCTCTCATGATTTTGTACACCTCAATCAGGTTCCCCCTCAACCTCCGTCTTTCTAATGAAAATAATCCTAATCTGCTCAACCTCTCTTCATAGCTAGCGCCCTCCATACCAGGCAACATCCTGGTGAACCTCCTCTGCACCCTCTCCAAAGCATCCACATCCTTTTGATAATGTGGCGACCAGAACTGTACGCAGTATTCCAAATGTGGCCGAACCAAAGTCCTATACAACTGTAACATGACCTGCCAACTCTTGTACTCAATGCCCCGTCCGATGAAGGAAAGCATGCCGTATGCCTTCTTGACCACTCTATTTACCTGCGTTGCCACCTTCAGGGAACAGTGGACCTGAACACCCAAATCTCTCTGGACATCAATTTTCCCCAGGACTTTTCCATTTACTGTATAGTTCACTCTTGAATTGGATCTTCCAAAATGCATCACCTCGCATTTGCCCTGATTGAACTCCATCTGCCATTTCTCTGCCCAACTCTCCAATCTATCTATATTCTGCTGTATTCTCTGACAGTCCCCTTCACTATCTGCTACTCCACCAATCTTAGTGTCGTCTGCAAATTTGCTAATCAGTCCACCTATACTTTCCTCCAAATCATTAATGTATATCACAAACAACAGTGGTCCCAGCACGGATCCCTGTGGAACACCACTGGTCACACGTCTCCATTTTGAGAAACTCCCTTCTACTGCTACTCTCTGTCTCCTGTTGCCCAGCCAGTTCTTTATCCATCTAGCTAGTACACCTTGGACCCCAAGCGCCTTCACTTTCTCCATCAGCCTGCCATGGGGAACCTTATCAAACGCCTTACTGAAGTCCATGTATTTGACATCGACAGCCCTTCCCTCATCAATCAACTTTGTCACTTCCTCAAAGAATTCTATTAAGTTGGTAAGACATGACCTTCCCTGCACAAAACCATGTTGCCTATCACTGATGAGCCCATTTTCTTCCAAATGGGAATAGATCCTATCCCTCAGTATCTTCTCCAGCAGCTTCCCTACCACTGACGTCAGGCTCACCGGTCTATAATTACCTGGATTATCCCTGCTACCCTTCTTAAACAAGGGGACAACATTAGCAATTCTCCAGTCCTCCGGGACCTCACCCGTGTTTAAGGATGCTGCAAAGATATCTGTTAAGGCCCCAGCTATTTCCTCTCTCGCTTCCCTCAGTAACCTGGGATAGATCCCATCCGGACCTGGGGACTTGTCCACCTTAATGCCCTTTAGAATACCCAACACTTCCTCCCTCCTTATGCCGACTTGACCTAGAGTAATCAAACATCTGTTCCTAACCTCAACATCCGTCATGTCCCTCTCCTCGGTGAATACCGATGCAAAGTACTCGTTTAGAATCTCACCCATTTTCTCTGAGTCCAAGCATAACATTCCTCCTTTGTCCTTTAGTGGGCCAATCCTTTCTCTAGTTACCCTCTTTCTCCTTATATATGAATAAAAGGCTTTGGGATTTTCCTTAACCCTGTTTGCTAAAGATATTTCATGACCCCTTTTAGCCCTCTTAATTCCTCGCTTCAGATTGGTCCTACATTCCCGATATTCTTTCAAAGCTTCGTCTTTCATCAGCCGCCTAGACCTTATGTATGCTTCCTTTTTCCTCTTAGCTAGTCTCACAATTTCACCTGTCATCCATGGTTCCCTAATCTTGCCATTTCTATCCCTCATTTTCACAGGAACATGTCTCTCCTGCACGCTAATCAACCTCTCTTTAAAAGCCTCCCACATATCACATGTGGATTTACCTTCAAACAGCTGCTCCCAATCTACATTTCCCAGCTCCTGCCGAATTTTGGTGTCGTTGGCCTTCCCCCAATTTAGCACTCTCCCTTTTGGACCACTCTCGTCTTTGTCCATGAGTATTTTAAAGCTTACGGAATTGTGATCACTATTCCCAAAGTAGTCCCCTACTGAAACTTCAACAACCTGGCCGGGCTCATTCCCCAACACCAGGTCCAGTATGGCCCCTTCCCGAGTTGGACTATTTACATACTGTATTCCCCGCTGAACAGTTGCACCAGCCGTGATGGCGTGTAGACGGTCAGGCTGCACACCAAAATTAACAATAATTCTCACCAATCTTTAGAACAAAATGCTGATTGGGAGTAAGACGCAGTCAACGGACTTCTGCACTTCTTGGCTGGACCTGTTTGATTGCCTGCCGGTCACCCATTGCCTCTCCGCCTATGTAAAGTAAGCTGCATTATGACTACAACTCTAAAAGCGCTGCAACGAAACAGTCAACCTGGTGGATGCGTCAAACTGATGGCAGTTGCTGCTCAGGAGCGAAAACACAGTGCTCGAGCTGCTGCAGCTCCTGATACTTCCTCAGTAACGTTCTGGTGCTCCCACAGGGAGCAGAAAGCATCGCCCACGCGTCTGAACAGCCCTGCCATGCCTCTATGTATCAGACTCTTAAACGCGCTACTTAACTACACAAAAATACTCACCAACTACTCATCAATCTCTTGTGTTACTTTATTTTACAGGGAGGTTAACTGAAAAGCTTTGGCTTAGCTCATCTAAAAAGCTGAGATTTAATTTACTGAAAAAATCAGACATCTTTAATTTTGCTCTCGCTTATCACTGTTTTTTTTGCTTTGTTACATAGATCTGATTGATTAAATGAGCACTGATTTTAATTACATGATAAATTACCATTTGGCATTACTTTGTAGCCTCTCTTCAAACTTTTGCAATCTGGTCGGTAGCTTGTTTAAAGTGTAAGTTTTAATAACTGCCTCTGGAGCTGCTATTCACTAATGCTATTATTAATCCACTTATGATATACTTAGCCCGATCAAAGTTGTTCATGTCTCGGCTCCTCGTTTGAATGAACGCCCCAGGTGACACAAAGAAAAAGGGAAATACTATTAACAAAACAATCATCTGCTTCTCTGCTACTCACACTTTGATTCTACATCTTTATTTTGACAGAGAAAAAGGGAAATGCTACTAACAAAACAATCATCTGCTTTCCTGCCAAGTCACACGTTGATTCTACATGTTTATTTTGAATGTAGTCACTCCACTTTGAGCCCCTAACTCTTTAGATCCGCTGGCTGCACCGTGTTCCAGCTGCTGGTTTCGGTCTGCTCTGCCACCACTATTAATCCTATGGCTGGCCTTCTATGAAAGGCATAAATTAGGAAAAAAAATGGAGACAATGAAGGAATACGTTGGAACATTCCTCCACGACCCACAACAGTTCAATCATACCCCGAGAGATCAAATCAGAAAAGTAATATCTAGGAGGACATTTCCACTTGAAATGATGTGATCTCTGCCCTAATGAAAAGTTGTCCCCTCCATCTCGAAAGCATACAGCATCAGCACACATAATCTCAGAGCCTCACCAGTTTCTGTGTAAAGAAGCACTGCTGAAAATCCACCAATAGGGGCAACCGTTAATTATTTTATAGATCTCTGTGAATTCACCTCGAAGAAGATACTGCGCTAAAGTCATTAAAAAGAGATCCTTAGGCACATCCCATTAACGGCTTTTCCTTTGCCTGGCATAATCCTTGTAACACTCCTCTGGACCTTTTCCAAGGCGATTATAGTCGACACATTAGTACATTTTAAAATATCTTCAGCCCAGCCTTAGGACGTTAATTAAAATCGAAAATGGACGGTAATTATTGGCTCCTACCATATTGATTATGCTTGACGGAATCATCTGTTAATGGTAAGATGCAAAAATCGTATCTTAGTTCCTCAGGATGCTTGAATTAATTAACGGAACTTTGTGCATGTGGAAGCACCTTTTCAGCAGGATTTTCCTGCGTCATTATTTTCATAATAAAATGCCTTACTTTGGAGATGTGCTGCACATTACCAGAAATGCATAGACATACCAAAACGTTAAAAGTTGAATACAGTTACATTTATTACCTGCTAAGTATGATGCTTCCAGAGCCGTTTTAGTCGCAGAAGTTGGCATATGTGATCAATTAGATACTGCGAAGTTTAGAAATTATTTTTGAACAGGGATGGATATTGAAAGACGTTTGTATTACTGGCTGCTATTAGGAAACCACCGATTTTTCACCAGTGGCAAACTGAATTTTTAACCCACTTTCTTTTCTGGCAGTGCATGACTTAATAACAATCGTCATCAACATTTACAGAAAAGATACATTCATGATCACATTTTCTTTGACTCAGTGAGGTGGATGTTCATCCTGGGCACAAGCGCACAGCAGTTATTATCATACTGGCTGACTGTTAAACACCTCTCGAGATATTCAATTCTATTTAAGTCTGTGGGAATGAAAATTGGGTGGAGTGTACAACATGTAGGTGGCCTATAATGCAAGAGGACTTTCAAACCAGTCCTGTTCTTTCAAAGAGGAAAGAAAATACCATATTACTGTGGATGATTCTTTAAGTATTTCAAGGAATAAAACAATAATTCATTCTCACCTGCTAGTTTCAGACGTTTTTTGCAAGCTTCTACATCTGAAAGATGCCAATCATAAAAAAAGACTAGATTCAGTAAAATCTGCGCGTGTAAAAGATCCTCAACTCACTTATTGTCCTTTACCGATTATTTTTAGTTTGCAAATTGCCAAGCGAAATTGGATAACTGCTTGGAATACAGTAGCAGAAACAGAATTTAAGCATAGGATGGATAAAATAACATCAAATATCATCGCCCTGAAATGTTAACTCTTTTTATGCCTCCAAAGATGCTGCCAGACCTGCTGAGTGTTTCCAATACTTTCTGTATTTATTGCAAAAAAAGACAGATGGACGGATCATCAGCATTGAAAAGCTGGCACTGACAAAGACCGAATATAGCAACAATTTTCTTCTGTTCTATGGCCTTCATGACCATAAGGGGAGAATTTCCATTAGCTCACTGATTTGATTATCATCACGTAATAACATATCCAATTTTGGTGCTTCACACCAACTGTATTCATAAACCGAACTTTCAATTTCTATTTGAAATAATCATTGTTTGTTTAATAAGCTGTGGCTCAGTGGTAGGACTAACATTTCCGAGACAGAAACTGGTGCATTCATGTCCAGCTCCTGACACGTTACTGCAACGTCCAGAGTGATACTCCCGGAGGAATAATGAGGTGTGCCACCTTGATTGGAGGGTTGCTCATCTGGATGAGACGTTAAACAGAGGGCCCATCCACCGTTTAATTGGAACACAACATCCCACATCACTGTTTCAGGAAGACCAGGGTATTTCTCACCCGGGTTCAAGAAAACATTTATCCTTCCACTAATATCAATGTTAAACGGATGAAGTGTACAGTATCACATTTATTCATGTGGGTATCGAATTAACACACATTCGTTGCTGTATTTCCTGTACACTTGACTAGGTTTCAATAGGACGTTCTCATCTGTGAAACAATTTGGAACTACCTGAGCTGGTGAATGCTTCTACACAAATTAAACTAATCTATCAATCTATTTAAAAAAGTATTTGCTTTTAAAGCATTTCTTTTGAAAAGATTTACCTTCTTCTGTAAGTGTCCGTTATTGAGCAAAAAAAAGGGGGGGGCTGAATTTTATGAGCTCTCCGGCGTCGGGAATCGTGGTGGGCGGCCCCATAAAATTCTTTCAGGTTAGGCCCGCCATGCCCCCGAACCTAAGAAGGTATCGCCACATTTTACCGGCAGCATTGTGGCCTCGGGGCATCCACGCAACCTTCCTTCCCCCGTATCCACTCACCCCTCCCCCACCCCCACCACGTCAGCGCCAAGCGGCGGAGCCTTCATTTGCCTAACATAACTTAGGCAAATGCATGAAAATCAACTAACCTGGACCGGTCGACCGTCCAACGCCGATATTCCGGCCAGTGGCCAGAGGCCGCAATGCCATCCAATCCCCGTTTGTGTATTCATGGCAATACACTGATGGGGAGGGGGTGGGGGGCCAGGGTGGGCATGCAAATTTGCAGGGTGCAAGCGGAGCGGAAACGGAGCAAAACATTTTCTATTGGATGAGGGGATGTTGGGAAGTGGCTGAAGGGCAAACGTGACTAGGGCTGGGGGTGGAAATCGGCTTGGGAATAAAGTTGTTATTTGGTCGGAAAGGCCCTAAAAATAAAATATGTGGTCATTGCGGTCTTTCCCACCCCCCACCCCACCATTTAAATTTTCTCCCGCCCGAAATATCGCGCGGGCTCAGCGGCGGCCGTTGGATCCGGGTGCAGCACCGACTTCAAAGCGCGCTGCCATGATTTGCGTTTTTTTTTCATTTTTAGAGATACAGCACTGAAATAGGCCCTTCGGCCCACCGAGTCTGTGCCGAACATCAACCACCTATTTATACTAATCCTACGCTAATTCCATATTCCTACCACATCCCCACCTGTCCCTACCTATACTAAGGGCAATTGCTAGTGGCCAATTTACCTATCAACCTGCAACTCTTTGGCATGTGGGAGGAAACCGGAGCACCCGGAGGAAACCCACGCAGACACAGGGAGAACTTGCAATTCCACACAGGCAGTACCCAGAATTGAACCCGGGTCGCTGGAGCTGTGAGGCTGCGGTGCTAACCACTGCGGTGTGCTAATGAAAATCAGCCCAATGTTTTAGAGGCGAGTTGAAATACATCATAAAACATGGCTGACTTCAAAAAAAAAACACAAGTGTCAACAGAGTTTCTCTGCAGAACACTAAAGTCAGCATCCACGATCGATTACCCTATGTCACACCTAGTCCCCAGCACTGCAAAGGACCGTTCATCTTCCACTGATTATGGAGAGGACGACAGTTGTTAGAGACACCTGCCTTGATCAACTGTCAAGAATCTCAGAGCTCCGGCATCCTTTCAGTTATCATAAAGTCCGCACTGTCACGGTAACTCAGGGCCTGCTCTTTGGGATGCAAAAAACGCCCACTTGACTTACACGGGTGCCTACTCCAAGATCTGATCTCTCTACTTTAGTAGTAAAAGGGGTGGGACTGAGTTTCGGCTGCAGAACCTGATATATTAACCGACTCTCCATGCCATGCTGACTCTCTACTATTTATTAGGGAAGAGGGGAGGCTAAAATCGTAGCTAGTGTTACTGAATATCGAGTGTGACGATAACCAAAGACTAATGTGATATAGTCTTTTTTTTCTTCCAAATTAACGGAATTTTACTCCAATTGTACTGTCATAACAGTCTGCCAGAATGCTGCACTTGCCCATTTAATTTACTCCTGAGCGACCTAATGACCACCATGATCAAGGGCACGGAAAAAATAAAAGTGGAGTCATAAATTTTCATATTTAATTCTGTTTACAAAATGCAAGCCAGGTGTCGGGCCACCCAGTTATCTACCAAACCAATTTCCATTTCGATTGAATTGGGTATGGTACACGAACCTGGCGAGCTGTACATGTTCCATGAAGAGTATTGTTGAACTATATAATAGATTATGTTAATCCATTACTCTCAGGGCCATTTTTTCCCAAGCCATCCAGTACTGGCATTAACTGTGATTGCGGAACTATTCTGGCATATTCTCCAGCAACGCCCACTTTTAAAATGACCATTCTTGCTTTTTATTCGCTCCATAGACTCACTCCTCTCGATCTCTATACTTCCACCGGCCCCACGACCCTTTGCAATAAATGTGTTACACTAAATCTGGCATTTTGAATATCCCCAATTTACATTATTCCTCCATTGGCGCCCTTTCCTTCAGTTGCCTAATCATTCCCTAAACCTCACCATCTCCCTCACTCCATTAAAACATTCATTCAAGTTAGGTATTCACCAAAGAACAAAGAACAGCACAGCACAGGAACAGGCCATTTGGCCCTCCAAGCCTGCGCCGATCTTGATGCCTGCCTAAACTAAAACCTTCTGCACTTCCTATCCTATTTATGTATTTGTCAAGATGCCTCTTAAGCGTCTCTATGGTACCTGCTTCCACCACCTCCCCCGGCAACAAGTTCCAGGCACTCACCATCCTCTGTGTAAAGAACTTGCCTCGCACATCCCCTCTAAACTTTGCTCCTCTCACCTTAAACCTATGTCCCCTAGTAACTGATTCTTCCACCCTGGGAAAAAGCTTCTGACTATCCACTCTGTCCATGCCGCTTATAACTTTGTAAACCTCTATCATGTCGCCCCTCCACATCCATCGTTCCAGTGAAAACAATACGAGTTTATCCAAACTCTCCTCCGAGCTAATGCCCTTCAGACCAGGCAACAACCTGGTAAACCTCTTCTGTACCCTCTCCAAAACGTCCACGTCCTTCTGGGAGTGTGGCTACCAGAATTGCGCGCAATGTTCTCAGTGTGGCCTGACTAAAGTTCTGTACAGCTGCAGCATGACTTGCCTATTTTTATACTCTATTCCCCGACCGATGAAGGCAAACATGCCGTATGCCTTCTTGACTACCTTATCCACCTGCGTTGCTACTTTCAGTGACTTGTGGACCTGTACGCCCAGATCTCTCTGCCTGTCAATACTCCGAACGGTTCTGCCATTTACTGTATACTTTCCACCTGCATTAGACCTTCCAAAATGCATTACCTCACATTTGTCCGAATTAAACACCATCAGCCATTTCTCCGCCCAAGTCTCCAACCGATCTATATCCTACTGTTCCTTGTCCTACAACCTCCTAATGTGGCTTGGTGCCACATCTGTTTGCCAAAATGCCGTTAAAATGTCAATAATTTGGACAAAAATAAGTGATGGAGCTTGCTATATCAGGATCTGCTATATCAGTCTCCTGTATTGAAATGTGGGAATGCCTATAGATATATTTTCTCACTCACTTAAATCTCCAGTCGAGTACTGCAGATCTGTAAGGACAAAACCAACTGATTTCAACTTCAACCATTCTTGTATTGTTATTGGCAGCGATAATGATTTCACAGAGCGTGACTTGGTGCGGTTCTCCTGAAAATACCAGGACTTGCAGCGAGAGGTAGCTCGTGGAACAAACTGATGAATCTATATGTGTCAATAATTAACTTCACTTCCAATGCTGATGCGAGACAACACAACCAGTGTCGTTTTGATGGAAGGCTTTAATGAAATGTTGCCCTGCCATTATATCATAGCCTGCTCGTTGTTCCACAGATGGGATCGAGTGCAACGCTGATTTTAAAACTACTTTCCAGACCTTACTCTCCATTAATGTCCCCGATGCAGTGTGACTCCTTCAAGAAAGGTCCGTTCAGATTAACCGAGTCCTTACAAATGTGAGCATTCCGCAACAAATGATGTGTAGCCCCACACATTCATAGTCCACCAAAGATAGTACGAAATGCTTTAGAGACAAGATTCGATGCAGGTTTAGCATAACCTCTCGACCTTTCAATCCTACTCATCTAAAAAACAAAGCCAAATGTTTGATTTACTTTTGTTGTGGCCTTGCTAGCCTATTCAACAGCCTTCAGTTGGCTATATAAGCAGGAAAGCCGATGTGTGGCACCACGAGCTCAATACTGCAGGAAGTCAAGAGGAGTATAGAGAGTGGAGGGGTGAAATCAAAAAGGAATTTATGAAAGCAAAGAGAGGGAATGAAAGAATATTAGCAAGCAAAACCAAGGTGAACCCAAAGATTTATTTTCAATACATTAAGAGTAAAGGATAACTAAGTAAGGCCCATAAAATGCCAAAAAGGTAACCTATGTGTAGGAGTGGAAGATATTGGTATGCTTCTCAATGAACATTTTGCGTCTGTCTTCATAAAATGGGGACGATGCAGATATTGTAGTTAAGGAGGATAATTTTGAAGTATTGGATGTGATAAACATAGGGAGAGAGCAAGTATTAATGGGATCAGCATACTTTAAAGTTATAAAAAAGCAATAGAGGAAATGGCAGAGGATCGACCATCATTTCCCAGTCATCATTGCATGCATGTGTGCTGCTGGAGGATTGGACAATTGCTAATGTTGTATCCCTGTTTAAACTGGAGTGATGGACTGACCGAATAACTACAGGCCAGTCATTCTAACCTCAGTAGTGGGCAAATTACTGGAATTATTCTGAGAGACAGGATAAACTGTCACTTAGAAAGGCACAGGTTAATCAAAGATAGTCAGCATGGGTTTGTTCAGGGAAGATCTTGTTTGGCCAACTTGATCGATTTTTCTGAAGAAGTAACAAGGAAAATAGACGAGGGTGGTGCAGCTGATCTGGTCTACAAAGATTTTTGCAAGGCTTTTGACAAGGGCCCACATGGGAGACTGGTTAAAAAATAAAATCCTATGGGATTCAGGGAAATGCAGCAAGGTCGATACAACATTGACTCTGTAGCAGGAAATTAAAAGTAATTGTTGACAGCTGTTTTCGTGACTGGAGGGATGTTTCCAGTGGCATTCTGCAGTGCTCATTACTGGGTCCCCTGATTTGTGTGTTGTATATTAACGATTTGGTCGTAAATGTAGGTGGGGGATGATCAAGAGGTTTGCAGACGACACAAAGATTAGCCGTGTGGTAGATAGTGAAGAGCATAGCTGCAGGCTGCAGGACCATATTGATGGTCGGTTCAGATGGGCAAAAAATTGGCAAATGGAATTCAATTTGGATAAGTGTGAGGTGATGCAATTGGAGAGTTCAGACCGGGCAAATGAACACACGATTAATGGGAAAATAGTGAGAAACGGAGAGGAAGTAAGGGACTTTGCAGTGAATGTCCACAGTTTCCTGAAGGTGTCAGGACAGGTCGATATGGTAGGTAAGAATGCATATGGAATCTTTTCCTTTATTAGCCGAGGTATAGAATACAAGAGCAGTGCCGTTTTGCTGGCACCGTATAACTCATTGGCTAGTATTATGTACAGTTCTGGTCACCTCATTACAGAAGAGATGTAATTGCACTGGAGAGGCACAGAGAAGATTTACAACGATGCTGACAGGACTGGAAAATGCAGCTCTGAGTAAAGATTGTATAGGCTGGCTTTGTTCCCCTTGGTACAGAGAAGGCTTAAGGGAAGATCTGATTGAAATGTACAAAATTTTGAGGGGACCAGAGGGAGTGGAAGTGAAGGGCCTATTCACCTTAGCAGAGAGGACACGAGAAGTCATTGGCGGATAGGATCAAGGAAAACCCTAAGGCTTTCTATGGGTATATCAGGAAAAAAATAATGACTATAGTTAGATGAGGGCCAATCAAGGATAGTAGTGGGAAGTTGTGTGTGGAATCAGAGGAGATAGGGGAAGCGTTAAATGAATATTTTTCGTCAGTATTTACAGTAGAGAAATAAAATGTTGTCGAGGAGAATACTGAGATACAGGCTACCAGGCTAGAAGGGATGGAGATTCACAAGGACGAGGTGTTAGCTATTTTGGAAAGTGTGAAAATAGATAAGTGCCCTGGGCCAGATGGGATTTATCCTACGATTCTCTGGGAAGCCAGGGAGGAGATTGCAGAGCCTTTGTCCTTGATTTTTATGTCGTCATTGTCGACAGGAATAGTGCTGGAAGACTGGAGGATAGCAAATATTGTCCCCTTGTTCAAGAAGGGGAGTAGAGACTGCCCTGGTAATTTTAGAACTGTGAGCCTTACTTCGGTTGTGGGTAAAATGTTGGAAAAGGTTATAAGAGATAGGATTTATAATCATCTTGAAAAGTATAAGTTCATTAGCGATAGTCAGCACGGTTTTGTGAAGGGTAGGTCGTGCATCACAAACCTTAATGAGTTTTTTGAGAAGGTGACCAAACAGGTGGATGAGGGTAAAGCCGTGGATTTGGTGTATATGGATTTCAGTAAGGCGTTTGATAAGGTTCCCCATGGTAGGCTATTGCAGAAAATACGGAAGTATGGGGTTGAAGGTGATTTAGAGCTTTGGATCAGAAATTGGCTAGCTGAAAGAAGACAGAGGGTGGTGGTTGATGGCAAATGTTCATCCTGGAGTTTAGTTACTAGTGGTGTACCGCAAGGATCTGTTTTGGGGCCACTGCTGTTTGTCATTTTTATAAATGACCTGGATGAGGGTGTAAAAGGGTGGGTTAGTAAATTTGCGGATGACATGAAGGTCGGTGGAGCAGTGGATAGTGCCGAAGGATGTTGTAGGTTACAGAGGGACATAGATAGGCTACAGAGCTGGGCTGAGAGATGGTAAATGGAGTTTAACGCGGAAAAGTGTGAGGTGATTCACTTTGGAAGGAGTAACAGGAATGCAGAGTACTGGGCTAATGGGAAGATTCCTGGTTGTGTAGATGAGCAGAGAGATCTTGGTGTCCAGGTACATAAATCCCTGAAAGTTGCCACCCAGGTTAATAGGGCTGTTAAGAAGGCATATGGTGTGTTAGCTTTTATTAGTAGGGGGATCGAGTTTCGGAGCCACAAGGTCATGCTGCAGCTGTACAAAACTCTGGTGCGGCCACACCTGGAGTATTGCGTGCAGTTCTGGTCACCGCATTATAGGAAGGATGTGGAAGCTTTGGAAAGGGTGCAGAGGAGATTTACTCGGATGTTGCCTGGTATGGAGGGAAGGTCTTACGAGGAAAGGCTGAGGGACTTGAGGTTGTTTTCGTTAGAGAGAAGGAGGAGGAGATGTGACTTAATAGAGACATATAAGATAATCAGAGGGTTAGATAGGGTGGATAGTGAGAGTCTTTTCCCTCGGATGGTGATGGCAAACACGAGGGGACATAGCTTTATGTTGAGGGGTGATAGATATAGGACAGATGTCAGAGGTAGTTTCTTTACTCAGAGAGTAGTAGGGGCGTGGAACGCCCTGCCTGCAACAGTAGTAGACTCGCCAACTTTTAGGGCATTTAAGTGGTCATTGGAAAGACATATGGATGAAAATGGAATAGTTTAGGTCAGATGGTTTCACAGGTCGGCGCAACATCGAGGGCCGAAGGCCTGTACTGCGCTGTAATGTTCTATGTTCTCTGTTCTATGTTCCAGAGGTCAGTGATGAGAGGGAATACATTTAAAGTAATTGGTAGAAAAAAGTAAAACGGCGATGAGGAAAAACTTTTTTTCACCCAGAGGGTAGAGATGGTCTGGAATTCACTGCCTGAAAGGTTAGCTCAGGCAGAGACCTTCAACTCATTCAAAGGAAGTCTCGATATGCACCTCAAGTTCGGTAAGCTGCAGGGCTGCGTTCCAAATGCTGGCAGGTGGGATTAGAATAGCTGGATCGTTTTTCGGTTGGCAAGTGGCCTCTTTCTGTGTCTTAAACATTCTCTAATGTCTATTATATATTTGCACTCCGAGATCCCTTTGTTCATCTCCCCCACCTAGACTTGCACCTTTCATGTAATCTCACTTTTCTTCCTGACAAAATGTACGACCTCACGTTTATCCGAGCTGAACGTTATTTTCCAATTGATTGCCTATTCTGCAAGTTTATTAATGTCATTCCATAATTTGTTGCAGTCTTCCTCAGTATTGGCGATCTCCAATTTGGTGCCATCCATCAATTTAGAGTTTGTGTTTTAGCTTCCAAAATTCAGCTGTGCAAATCGTGAACAGTAATGGTTCCAGAACTAATACCTATGGAATACCATTTCCCATCTTCTACCATCGTGAGTAATTGCCTTTTACTGCCACTCTGCGCATTCTGCCTTGATGCCAGATAACAATTCATTGTGCGACTTGTCCCGTACTCTATGACCTATTGATTAATGTATGATGGGGCACGATAACAATGGCTTTTGGAACAACACGATGAATTCTACCTGTTGCATTAGCATTATTGCTCCATTTGTTACCTCCTCAACAATTGAATTAGGTCGGGCAAGCAAGGTTTTCCTTTTATTTTTGAAATCTATGAGGACTATTTATTGTTTTGTTCTTGTTTTCTAGATGTTGCTCTATTTTCTACATTAGTAGGAGCTAATTATTTTTCCTACCATTGAAGCTAAGTTCATTGCTCAATAATTCCCCAGGCATATCCTGTCCTCGCTCCAAAAATAGGAATTATGTTAGCTATCCGTCAGTATTCTAGCATGGCATCTTTTTTGAAGGAATAATCAAATATGTTTCGCAATGCCTCTGTTATCTCTGCCTTCACTTCTTTTAAAATGCGTGGACGCAATCCTTTCAAACAGGAGCCTTCTCCTCTTTGAGTTTGCTTGGTTTATTCAGTAGATTCTTTTTTTGAATTTTGAAATGCACTTCCTTCATAACTCAGCGCATTGTTCAATATCATGTATACCTGTTCTATCTCCCTGGTAAGTAAAAACGAGAAATAACTATTTAATATTTTCACCATCTCTCTATCATTATATTTCGTATTATCCTGTCGCTCCCTTTGTGGTCCTAGCCACATTCCAGCTTTCCGTTTTAATTGATGTTCCCGTAAAATGTTTTAATGTTATGTTTTATGCTCCTTTCCAACATAATTTCAGAATTGCTCCTTAAATTCTTAATAGTTTCATTTTTTTTCGATTTTCTCCAAACCACTTTGCATTGTTTGTTAGCATGCTGATTGATCTTTTATGCCTATCCATATTGATTCTATTTGTGTCTTGCTGATAGCTGCCTCCCTTTGTATTGCCATTGTATTGCCACTAATAAGTACAGCTATTGGCTTCCACCCCTTGTCCCTCTCTGTCTTTTCAAAAAATGTTAAACACTACGATGTTTATTTATATAAAAAGAAAGTGTGCACACAAACTTCTAAAGTTGCTTAGAGGACAAGCTTGGGATCTGGACCAAGTGGTTTTGGCACTTGTGCTTCCAATTTTCTCCAAGGTATAAACGGTGCTATAAATTTCAATCATACGTTGGAAACTACTGCTGGGAGGATGCAATATATCAAGTATTACTGCGGTTGAATATCGTTTAGCCTGTTGCACAATTATGGATCCAAGTGAAATCACTGACATTAAGTTTCATGAAACTGAACAAACTGTTCTCTTGTGGATTTCAGACCCACAAGAATTGAATGGGAATTAATGAAAATACATGAGCGGGAAAGGAATTTAAGGTTGTACCGATAGGCTTGAATGAAAAGCGATTTCAAGAAACTCATGTAAGCAATAAACACTGGCATGGTACAGTTGCAACGAATGGACTGTTTATAAGCTGCTCTTTTCAATTAATCCCCTTTTATCACTCGTGTAGGTTATAATTTGAAATGGGCTTGATTTAGCTCAAATTGTCGGTTCCATTAGGGGAGATTGAGACTGGTTGCAATAACGGCTTAAGGGTGACAGCTGTTGATTCACTGCCAGGTATCACTGTTTTACACGATTACACGAGGTCAGCAACGACATGTAGAATTCATTTGAACTTATTATGTGGAGTTTTCCCAATTGGTTGGAGAAAGGGATTCTGTGCAACTCCCATTTTAGCACGAGGATTGCTTCTAGATGTTTTCACTTATCACGCCTCTTAGCAAGGGGACATGAATAAATAAAGAATACCAAAGAGCTGGTATTAAATGAAACTTTTTACAGGTTCTCTGACTTTCAAGCCGACCATTCTATGCAATGTAAGTGGCTGCAAGAGTGAATCAAACGCGGAATGAAGGATGGGGAAACATGAATTAACACATAATCCATTGGCATGATGATCTTCAAAACCTTATGCATTATGAAGTCCATGCTGGACTCTGTAAAATAATTTGCTACATTGAATAGTGTCAACGGTTCAGAAATACCAATTTTCAGTTGATTCAACTTGACTCTTCTATGCTTTAGAATTTACTGTATTTGGCCCTGATCAGCGTATTTTATTGTATTATTCTTATGTCGGATGTTAGTGCCGCTGCCATGGCCAGCGTTTCTTCCCCACCCCTAATTGCCCTGGAGAAGTTGGCTGTGAGCTACCTTCTTGAGGCACTGCAGACCATTTGCTGTAGTTCCATCCACCAGGAAGGAAGTTCAAGGTTATTGACCCAGCCATATTAAAGGAACAGTGGTATAATTTCAAGTTGTCCTTCAGTGGACTACAATTTACAGGTTTGGAACGTGCTGTCCGAGGAGGCATGCAGAATTGTTGGCCTGCATCTTGAAGATAGTACACACTGCTCTCATTGTGCGTCTGTTGTGGGTGGCGTGAATGTTTAAGATGGTGGCTGGGCAGCCATCAAGCGGGCTTCTTGAGTGTTAATGGAGTTGTACTCACTCAGGCAAGTGGACAGTATTCCATCGCCCTCCTGCCATGTACCTGGCAGATGGTAGACAGGGTGAGGGAAATCAAGAGCTGAGTTAGTCACTGCTTTTTACCCAGCCTCTGACATGCTCCTGTAACCACAGTAATTGGCTGGCTGATCCAGTTAACTTCCCAATCAACGGTAACACTAAGGATTGTGATGGTGGTAGAGGGAGCGACGGTAATTCCGTTGATATTGAAGAGGAAATGGCGAGATTTTCCCTTTTTAGACATGTTCGTTGTGTGACACGTGTTACACTAGCCACTTAACAGCCCAAACTGGAATGTTTTCCAGGTCTTATCGCATGTGGGCACAGACTGGTCAGTATCTGAGGTGTATCGAATGGTGTTGAACACTGTGAAATCTTAAGAGAATATTCCGACATCTGAGCTTATGATGCAGGGAAGGTCATTGATGAAGAAGCTGGATTAGAACTCCAGAATGTGACGCTCCTGCAGCGATATGCTGGGAATGAGATGATGGGCCCCCAATAACCACAATCATCTTTCATTGTGCTAGTTGTAACTGCAACCACTGGACTGCTTGCTCCCTGATTTCCTTTGATTTCAATTTTACTATGGCTCCTTTATGCCACACCCGGTGAAATGATGCCTTGATATCAAGGGCTGTGACTCTCACCTCAGCTCTTGAATTCTGCACTCTTGTTCATGTTCAGATCAAGGCTCTCACCTGGTTTGAAGCCGAATGCCCCTGAGGGAGCACAAGCTGAACATCGGTGAGGACGCATGTGATAGCACTGTCAGTGGTACCTACCATCACTTGGCTGACGATTGAGCGTAGGATGATGGGGCAGTAATCGACTCGACTAGATATATCCTTTTTGCTTGGACATGACATAGCTGGGGTAGATGCTAGTGTTTAAGCTGTGCTGTCGCAGCTAGGCTAGAGGAGCCACTCTTTCTGGATCACAAGTCTTCAGTACTTATGCCTCGATGATATCTGGGCCAATAGCTTTTGTTCTCGTTTCTTGATATCACGTGGACTGATTAAAATTGTCAGACACGGATATGGATCATTCACATGACACCTTTGGCTGAAGATGTTTGCAGATACTTCAGCCTTGCCTTTTGCTCAGATGTGCTGTCTTCAGCTGTCATTGAGGAGGGAGAAGTTTGTGAAGCCTTCCCCTAGGGTTATTTATTGAATTGTACACGACCATTCTCGACTGAATACGGCAGAACTGCAGTTATTTGAACTGCTCGGCTGGCTGTGAGATCACTTCGCTCTGTCTATTCCCTGCTGCTCCGCTTTTCTGGCTAGAATGTAGTCCTGTTTTGCAGTTTCAGGCGGTTGGCACCTTATTTTTAGGAAGGCGCCATGTTGCTCTTCACATGCTCTTCTGCATTCATCGTTGCTCCACAGTCGATCCACTGTCTTGATTCTAATACTAGAATAACGGATATGCTGGGCCATGAGATTTTTGATTGTGGTTGAATGCCATTGTGCTGCTGCTGACGGGCCACATCATCTCAAGAATTGCCATTTTTGATCTGCTGGATATGTTTATAATCCATCCCATTTAGCAGGGCTTTAATGCCTAGTATCATGATGCATCGTACCCTCAGTGCTCAGTGTAAAAACGGGATTTCTTCTCCACAAAGACTGTGCTATTTTCACTCCTCGCAATAATATCATAGACAGATGCACCTGTACAGGTTCATTATTGAGGGCGTGGCCAAGTTAGTTTTCCCCCATCTTGTAGGTACTCTCACTACCTGCACGATGCTGAGTACTGCAGAGATGCCCTTCAGGACTCGGCCTGCCTGGTACCCTCAGTGCTGCTTTCCAGTATCGTTCAAAATACAGGTGAACTAATTCATCAGCGGAACGGCGGTGGTAAGTGGTAATCAATAGAACACTTTGTTCCCCATGTTCGGAGATGAATAGAAGGTCATATAGATTGCTAAGATGATACAAGGTCGACGGAAGCTCGCAAAGAGCGCAAACACTAAAATAGATTTATTGGCAGAAAGGCCTGGTTTTGTGCACAAAAAATTATATAATTTCCAGTCGTGACAATATATATTTTTTTACACATGTCAGCTTTTATTTATTTTTTGTTACTGGGACTTTATTTGTTCCTGGGATGTGGGTTTCACTGGAAAGGCAAGCAATTATTATCGATTCTAGTTGCCTTTGACAAGAAAGTCGTCATCCGATTCTTGAACCGCTGCAGTCCATGTGAAATAGGTACACACATATTACCGTTAGGGAGGGAGTACCAGGATTTTGATCCCGAGACAGTGAAGGAATGGTGATGTATTTCGAAATCAGTATATTTTGTGACTTGTCGTCCAAGTTGCAAGCGGTGGTATTCCCACAAACCAGCTGCCTTTTTGTTGCTTTGTGGTGGAGATCGCAGTTTTGGAATGTGTTGCCGAAGGATCTTTGCTGAGTTGCTGCAATGCATTTTGTGGATGATGCACACTGCTCCCATGATGTACCAGTGGTGGGAGGGACTGAATGTTTAAGGTGGTGGATAGGGAGCCGATCAAGTGGGCTGTGTTCGCCATGATCCTTTCATGTTGTTTAACTGTTAGGGCTACACCCATCCAGGCAAAGTAGAGAGTTTTCCATCCAGATCTTAACCTGTGCGTTGCAGATGAAGAGCAAACGTTGGAGGGTCTAGAGGTTTGTTCGTCGCAGCTAAATTCCTGACCTACTCATATTATCAGACTATTTATGTGGCTGGCGAAGTTAAGTTTCTGACCAATGGTGAGCCCCAGGATGCTGATGATTCCGGATTCACTTATGGGAATGCCAAGTGAATGTCGTGGGAAGATGGTCAGGCTTTGTCCTTTTGGAGCTGATCACTGTCTGAGAACTGTGTGGCATGAATCTTACCTGCAGATTATCAAAAGATCCTGAACATTGTCCGGGTCTTGCTGCCTGTGCGAAAGTATTGCTTCATTATGTGACGAGTTTCAAAAGTAGCTGGACACTGTTCAATCATCAGTGCGCATCCGCACTTCTGTCCGAATGATGGAGGGAAGGTCATTGATGAAGTAGTTTACAAAAGTTGTGCCTAAAACACTAGATTGCGGGTAAATGGTGCAGACCGTCCAGCAACTAATGGTGATTCTTATTTACAACGTCACTCATATCTTACGCAAGTTTGTAATAATTTATGTTTCAAAGACCGCTTGCAGAACATCTGGTCCGAATGCATCACAGAGGCAGAGGCATGGGAATATGTAGGCTAGTTACATGTAATTCCAGGGGCCTGCATTGTTCACCTGCTCGGAGATTGTTCTGAGGTCGTCCTAATTAGCCCCCACAACATATGGGGAACAGCAAATTTTCATGTACCTGTAAATTGCTGAAGTATTTTGTGACATTACCTGAATTAAATAGCTGCTAAAGCACTGAAGTTGCATTAAAGCGCATGTTTTATTCTTTCATGGGATGTGGGCGTCGCTGGTTAGCACAGTATTCATTTCCCATCCGTAATTTCCCTTCATAAGGTGCTGCATTCTTCAACAACTGCAGCCCGTGTAGGGTGGGTACTCCGAGAGTGCAGTTCGGAAGGGACTTGCAGGATTTGATCCAGCCACAGTGAAGGAATGGCGATATAGTTCCAAGGCGGGATGATGTGTGGCTTGGAGGGAAATTTGCAGAGGATGGTGCTCCGATGCATCTGTTGTCCTTGTCCTTATAGATGGTAGAGGACACGTGTTTGGAAGGAGCTTTCTAAGGAGCCTAGGTGATTTGTTGCAGTTTATCTTGTAGATGACAAATACACCTGCCACTGTCCATCAGTGGTGGAGGGAGTGAATGTTGAAGGTGGTGAATGTGATGCCATTCAAGCGGGCTGCTTAGCTCTGGCTACTGCATGCCACATACGCTGTTTAGCTCGTACGTAGTCCTGGCCTGCAGATTCATCAGCTTGCCACCTCATTTTGAGGTATGCCTGCTGATGCTCCTGACATGCTCTCCTGCACTCTTCCTTGAACCACGGCTGATTCCCGGGCATGATGGTAATGGTAGAGTTAGGAACATGCCGGGCCATGAGGTTACAAATTGTACTTGAGTACAGTTATGTTGCTGCTTACGGCCCAAAGCGCCTCATGGATGCCCAGCTTTGTGTTGCTAGATGTGTTCAGAATTTATCAAATTTAACATGGTGGTGGTGCCACACAACACGATGGCTTGTATACACAATGTGAAGACGGGACATCGTCTTCACAATGAATGCGTAGTGGCCACCCCTACCAATACTATCATTGGCAGATACATCTTTGACAAGCAGATTGGTGAAGATGAAGTATGTTTATTTTCCATGCCTTTGCTTCCCTCACCACCTGCTGCAGACCCAGTATAGCAGCTATGTCCTTTACTACTTGGCCAGCAATGGTACTACCGAGCCACGCTTGGTGATGGACATTCTGTCCCGTGCCACCCTTTGTACGTCCTTCAAGTGTCATTCAACAAAGAGAAATGTGGGGCGGGGTGGGGGGGAGGGGGGAGTAGAGGCGTGAGGGCAGAAAGTGGGTAATCAGCAGGAGACTTAAATGCTCATGTTTGACTTGATACACTCATGGGGATAGAGTAGTTACTAAGGGATCCCCAGAAACTCCCACCCGACTGTTTGTCACAGTGCCACCACCTCTACTGCGTCTGTCCCGTGGTGAGACAGGACATTCCCCTGGATGGTGCTTGTGGCGTCTCGGGCATTTGCATAGGGTACGCAACAGTGACTATGAACAGTGACAGTCTGCTGCTTGGCAAGTCTGTGCACAACTCTCCCAGATTGGTTAACGGGGAGGATTTTGCAGGTCGACAGAGACTGGGTTTTCTTTGTCGTTTCTGGTGCCGAGGTTGATGCCATTGGATTCCTTATTGACTTTGATGCATTTAGATACAACTGATTAACTTGCTGGGCCATTTAACAGTCAAAGACATTGTTGTGGGTCGGAGCCAAATGTAGGCCAGCAGATTCTCTTCGCTAAAGGGCATAAGCAAACAAGACAATCGATTCATTGGCATCATTAGATTAGCTTTTAATTCCAACTTTGTTAATTGAATTCAAATTCCACTGCTGTGGTGGGAAATTGTACCAACGTTCCCAAAGAAATACCCTCAGTTTTTTGGTAACCAGCCCAGTGAGAATAGCACTACGCCACCGCCTCCCCACAGCTAATCTGCACTGATATTACAAGAGGCATGCTGGAATTTCTGGTACAAATTGTTACTGCTTTGCAGATTATCCAGAAGGACACAGATAAGAGGACTTCGGAGATGGTAAGGAAGCGTCAGCATAACATAATGTTGCTTGGTTGCAACAGTATGTATAACCATGGGAAGCAGAGTTGGGAAATTACGTAGCTTCAAGAAGGGCGGAAAGATTGACTGTGCAGCAGAAAATGACTGTTCATTATTTGAACCAAAAGAACGTGTTGGAAGTAGCAAGTTGGTTATTCACAATTTGGCACCGAGGCCTTTGGCCGATAATTAGACATTCCCTGTTCAGAAAGCTGTATAACTAAGCGTAATGAGTTTCTAATGTTACTACTGATTTTAAAGTCATTCATAATCATATCGATACATTTACACTGCTTTAAAGCTAATAAAACTGTCTGTAGATCATTTTAAAGCTGCGAGTTATCTTAAAACTCATTCCCCGAAAGTGCATAGAAAGTTAAAACCAAGCCTTATGCGGGGTTCCACTGATCCTCTGCAGCCGCCTAACACTAGGAAATTCACGGACAAAGCCCAGACATGGGTGGCTTCACATTATTCTGCAGCTGCCGAATAATGAGTGCCATGGAGTTTAAGAAATAATATGTAGTATAAACTTTCCTTCGGCGGTAGTGTCAGATAGTCAGCATCATATTCGCCACTGGTTATAACTCATGCCCAATATCCAATTCTCATCACAACAATACGAGAGAATTAGATGCAGGGGACATGTTGGGCAACCAAAGCGATAATAACCCAAGCCGAACCTCTAAAGCTTGGTCTTCTATCTCTTGATCAGGTTTCCATTCAACGTGAATTGCACAGTGTTGGATTCAATTGCTGCAATCGTGTACAGTGGAACCATGTTGCATCCACTGCCCATTCTACACCTCTTCTAACGTTGAATCAAGTTACTTCATTGAGAAAGCTAATAAGGCAAGGTGTTTGTAGCATCAATAAACGTGAAAATTACCCTCAAGGCGCATGGCAAAATCTAAATTTCAAAACAATCAAAAAGCACATAATCTTTCCTGGTAAAGATAATTTCTGTTTCCATCCACTTCACCAGTTTCTCCACGAATTACGCAACTCTTGGACCATCATCCTTACTGTATGCTACTTGTTCAAATGTCTTACGATCAACTTTTAAAGTGTGCCACATTTTCCAAAGTCCATATGAATAAACAACAACGGTTTTAAAAATGACTGCTGGTCGAAACCACTGTATGCTTTACTCAAGTCGACAAAGCAACTATTCAGCGCTATTCTCTACTTCGTGACTCTTCAGCAATTCTATTTTGATGGTGCAACTTCCCTATTAATTTCAGCTGCGTGATGTATCTGTGATTATCATTTGCAATTGACCTCTACATCAGGCAAACATACGGGCCACAGGATGAACACCATAGAAGAGAAAAAAATGTAGCGGGTTACCAGTAAAACATAGCAGGAGAGAAAGTGATGCTTGGATGCATCGTGAAATAGGCAATCCGTAGCCTATGTTGTTGCCCCATTAAAGGGTCACTCTTTTTGCTATGGAGGGCCGTTAGTTTGACGACACAGATAAATTGTGCCATTAGCTTAATTGGTTTGTTCTTATTCAATGTCTAACGAGAAACTTTCCAGTTTAACTTACCATTGTGAGAATCATCTGTGAGATTGAAACAAAACAGATACAGGTAATTAACCTCTGAACCCGGATGTGGGAAGCTGTACTAAATGGGGTGGCTTAATAAACAGATTGACACCGGAATTTTGTGAAAGTGTGAATTTGATGAAGAGAGGGAAGCAGGTCCATAGACCTTGCCATGTGGTCCATGCTATAACTAGGTATGTATAACTTTCAAATAATTTGTTCAATGAAAATTTTAAACAAGTTAAATGAATTAGTTCAAAACAGACTGATGCAAACCTGGTGAAAACTCTCACCAATTAATTAATGAAGCACGTTGAGTTAGAAATTGCAGTGTATGCGTGTGCAGAATCTGTGGCATGTGGATGATTTTTGGAAAGCAGCGTGATACACAGCAAACACTTCTGCCGTGTCTTCAACTCGACCAACGTCGGCTAACCGCTGTTGAACAGTAGTCTAAGGTACAGAAATAGTGATACATCAAGGAGGGGAGACCATTATGACCGAGCAGGCTGTCACAGAGAGGTTGTTAATTTAACATTGTTTCGTTGTAAAGGAGAGAAGGATGTGACTACCAGTCAGACTAGCAAAGGGGACACGGGTGTAGTGGAGGAGGAGCGACAGCATTTGGCCGTTTACAAGGGTTCTTACAAACGTTATACCTTTATGAATGAGAACAGAGACTGCAGATATGTTGGGGAAATTAACCAGAGCACTGTGGAAGGGGCGGCCATTTGAACTAGGGGTGGGGATTATGGAGGGTAAAAAGTGTCTGGTAGTGGTAGCTGATAGTAGATTCAGGCAAATAAATGCTCTTCCTCTCAGGAGCGACGAGGGACCTTTAAGGCTGCATGGCCAGCCTGTGACCAGGTAGCAGACATGCTTTTTTCATGCATGAGAAGGAACGTCGAACAGGAGGGATTTGATTATGTCGTCATGCTTCACCGAGTAGCAACTGGAATGGGTTTATGCTGATGGGGTTTGAGGAACTAGGTTGCAAATTGGAGTAAAGTACTGCAAGGTTGATCATTTCTGGATTACTACTCAAACCATGTGCATATTGGCATTGGTACAAACGTATGAGAAAGCTAACTGCATGGCTGAAAGAATAGCTTGGGAAACTGAGGTTTTGATTAATGCTGCACTGGCAACTGTACTGGAGACAATGGAAGTGCTTCATTGAGCAGATCTCCAATGGGCCCAGTATCTTGGTGAAGCTAACATATAATGCAGCATAAAGGGTTTAGAACAAACAAATGGGGTGGAAATTTCAGGTAAAGATACATTTAGAAGTGTAAAGTGAAAATCATGTTTTTATAAGCAGGGTAATGATTTTGGTAAAAAATAAAAACGAAGAGCATTGTTTCTGAAATGGATAAAAAATATAGCAAAGTTAAGATGAGACTAGTCACCCAAGCCACATTAAGGAAAATAGTAAATAAAGGTCCTACATGCACGAGACATTTATAACACGACAGATGAAATAATGGCATAAATAGAGACGTGGTTGCAGTGTAACCAAATTTGGAAGCTAAATATGCCTGGGTATTCGGGATAGAAATTCGTCAGCCGTGGTGCTGTGAAATAGGTGAGAAAGAATTGACAATAGTCATATTCCACGACAGATATTCAGCTCCATTTCGTTCAAGGGAACTGAATATTGGACAAAAATATTCCGATGTCTCATCCCATAGCTCTCGTTTAGTGCAAGCCACAAGAGAACAATTAATCTCACAGCATCTGTCTGATCGAACCACCTAAGAATGCTGCATTTTTTCACGAACTCAGCTCTTATTCTTTTAAGTTCCAGAGAATATAGACTCATTATATTCAATCCCTCCTCAGAGGGTAGCCCTCTCATCTCACGAATCAATGTAATGAACCTTCATAGCATCCCCTCGAAGGCAAGTTCAAGTTGATTAGTTAAGAGAACCAAAACTGTACACAGTTGTGCGGTCTCACTAAAGCCCTATATAATTGCAACACAACTTCTTTATTCCTATAGTCCCAACATGGTCGCAACAAATGCTAACATTCCGAAGCCTTTGCAACTGATTCCGGGAAAAAATTATTACTTTTCTGCGATTCTTGTACATTGACACTCAAATTCCTCTGCACACCAATACTTATTAATTTGTTCACCATTTAAACAAACATTTTATTTTTCAATTCTTCCTACCAAAATTGATTGTTTGTCGGTTCCTGAAATTGCACGCCATTCGCCACATTTTATTTTTCCTAATAAGCTAGCAACTCTCTATCCCTTCATAGGCCGTTATCTCCTCCTCAAAGCTCACTTTCTCAGCGAACGTTGTATTGTGAGCAAACTTCATCAAGTTCGAATCGGCTTCCTTATCTATTTTAGCATGTTGAGGAAATAAAGCCGAATCGGTGTTGAAATTGGGCTGCATTGCTTTGTCTCCCATATTCTGAAATATTCGTCAGAAGGTGCAATGGTGCAGATGTATGGCATTTTGTTCTCGGTATGTTTTGTACAAGTTATCTGTCTGCAGATTTTGAGAGCACAATCCCTCTGTTACGTTCTTAAGAACCATCTGCTTATTAAAGTGGAGAAGTAAAGCTAGCACTACCCGCTGGAGTATTCAGTTCCGAACATATACTCAATCTTATAAATACCCCTTTCCCGCCATGTGGAGTTTCTGGTACTTTACATTGACCTTATCAGCGCAATACAGTTGAAATGGGGCAATCAGCTCAAGATATCGTCGAAATCCAAATGAAAGGTAAGTTAAGCATATATGCAGTTTCTTAACATTTACGACTGGTGAAAAACGCCACCCTGGAAAGGGGTCCAGCCCCATAAGTCGGTATTACCCCAGCTCAAAATATAACCTGGCTAGTTACCGCCAATAGTGAACGTTTGTAGCGATTTAACGAAGGTCTTGAAATTTATCCCGTGTCTTTAGGCGCATAGGCAGTAATATTGCATTTCAAAAGTTATTATTTTACCCTTCAAAAATATTTAACGAGCAAAGAAGCTGTTAGGCACACATTACTGTAATTGGGAAAATAGGTCAGCTGAGTTTTCGACATTGCAATCCTATTCAGCGATTAAAATCAGCTTTCTCACAGGTGAGGGGTTTGGCATGCTAAGTACAAAAAATGTTGTTTTTCGTGATAAACCCAGTTTTCCACTGAATTTATGAAATAGATTCACGTCATCACTGATAAGTACTGAAATTATTAAATGTAGAGGGAAAACATCATCAAATGCATTCTGATACTCAGCCCGATTGCGGTGGCGCATTCAAAATTTTATGCTTGTGAATATGCAAATGAGTGTGCACAAAACTTGGACAATTACTTCCCTTGAGGAAAACAACCCATTTGTGGTTTGTGCCCAAATTGTAGCGTCCAGATTGAAAGCAGCGCATAAGATGGACTTAAAATACAAAGTGTTAAATCTGGTAGGGAAGATTCCATCGCTGTCAATGCATTGCATTGCACTCAGAAAAGAAAATATGCTAATGTTGTGCATTTTATTTTCGTGTGACTTTCTTCTCCACCACAGTTACCTCAATGCAATTCTATATAACCCCTTACTTTGCCTCTTGTACTGTTTGACTAAACTTGTTTGCAAGGCATCTGTGAGACATCGTATTCACATAACAAAATAAGATGGGCGTGATTTTTATACCTGTATGAGGCAGTTGGAGGGGACAGTCCCATTTTGCGAGCGATATGCCACAACTATTTTCAAATACGGGGCCCACGATCCTATTTTGGTGTATAAATCCGCCTTGGGCAGTAGGATACGATATTTGATGACGAATTGACCACCTGTATAGAAACCCACCTATTTTATATTCAGCTGAGGTAAACTGAAACTTAAAGATGGCAAAGGTCCAGTGGAAACAATTAGTGAAGCCTTTTTTTAATGACGAAAGTCACACAGCCCTCTGCAGGATTTCATACCTCTTCTGAGACTAACAATAGATTTGAGCCCTGTTTACAATTCGATATTAAATCAGTTATCATACAAAACCTTCACGATTATAAAGCTGCTATCAATAGCTGGCTGGACAAGTATTAAGCTATTGCATGCTTAAATTATTGTAGAGTCAGTATAATCAACTGTCCCGTGGAATTGCATTTAAATGAGCACTCGCCCATCAGCACGGTTTTATTCCACAGACAGGAGGCAGTCGCTCACTCTCTGCTGTGTAGTATTTACATATACAAGACACACACTCACACCATGGAGGCTGTAATAATGCACGCAGCTCAAACGCTCACGTCCTGTGTGCTACTTATACATGCAAATTGGGCAATAACGAATTCTTACTTTGGGATAAACTAATATTAAACCAAGAAATTACTCGAACCAACTGATATTTTAATAATGCATTTGAATGAATCAATTACTCACTCAATTCTTCGCAAAGCCTCAGTTCTGGAAAAAAAATTACATTTTGTTTCACTCATACGACAGCTCCTTTGCCAACAGTTAATAACAATTCCCTGTATCAATCTATTATTTTTTTGCCAATAATATTAAATTATAAATTGATTCTGTGTCTGATGTCATATCTCAATATTCATCTCTGTCTGTATGTAATGGTTTGATCTGATTTGTTTCTTAACATTTGTTTTACTGATTTACCAATTAGGCACGCTACAGCCTGCCAGCCTGAACTTTGAGTTCAGTAATTTCAGAGAATGAGGGCACACACCTTTTTTATTGTTTTTTAAAATTATTTTTCTTGGGCCAGGACTGTTCATTATACTGTCAATTAACACCCTCTCTGCACTAACCCTTTGACTTTCAGCACACAATTAACATACCACTGGCCTTTTCTCCATGTCCTTCTGGTCAGTTATTCTCTGTGACGCTGTCCTATCAACATCTTTTTGTTATCTCTTGCCCCACCCCCGCTTTATTTGCTTAAAGCCCGTTACATTTTTAACCTTTGCCAGTTCTGATGAAAGGTCACTGACCTGAAATGTTAACTCTGCTTCTCTCTCCCCAGAAGCTGTCGGACCTGCTGAGTATTTTCAGCATTTCCTGTTTTTGTTTCAAATTTCCAGCATCTGCAGTATTTTGCACTTATTATAATACATATAAATTAATTGGTAAGCAACCCCATTCGATGTGAATCTTATGGTATCCGGTGCAATACACACTTTACACCAGATATGATTCTAATCTCTGAATTACTAATATAGGCCTGGACTGAAAACTGACATTCCAAAAGCTATTGTTTGGTAATTCGACCTGGAAGTTAGGTTGAAATCACCCCCTTTCTCTCTCTCTCTCTCTCTCTCTTTAATTGAAACGTTCTCCAGCTTCCCTGCTTTCCAATCAAAGTCCTCCTAGTGTGCATATCACTTACTCCCTATATTGTATTCGATTACCTTTAAACTTGACAGGCAACTGTGCCTCTATTGAGAAGGATAAGCGAAGTTAGAGCAAAAAGTACTCTGGACAATCCGATCAGTTAAATCAAAAGTCAGATCAATAGGCATGTGCTTTCCCGTTTTACATACACTGAAGAACCTCAAACATTTGTGATAATGAAGGATCTGTTTCTTTGTGCTTGTTCTTTAACCAGAAAGTATGATCTTTTACGTCTCACATTGACGTGTAGTTTGAGATGACTTTTTTAACAACGTTTAGTTTGGATGTTAGCAATCCATCCTTTGCGTTTTACACTGAAATCCTTCACACAGCTTGTCATTGTATTAACTATCAACTATTGCATCCAATTTGATAAAGGTACACAGTGTGACAAAAATATGAAATTGGCTCTTCTTCCCAATCTGCCCGTTCTGGTGATCTCCATGCTGCCAAGTAGACCTAACTCTCAGTGAGCAATGTACGTCATTGTTGTTACAAAGTGAGTCCTGACAACACGGCGACCCGCCGAGGTCATCAGTGAGCTTCAAGTGGCGCAGATATGCAAACGGTCTCTTTCCCTCAGAGAAGCTGCGCATGCCACCGTCTTACCAGGATGTATTGACCCATACACGGAAAAAGCTCATCGCGTAACACAAACGTGAGCTGCAGAATGTGGCCTTTGAGGCTGGAGCTCCATCCGCGCCACTCGCTTACACCCACGGCCCCCGCCCACAGCAGCTCACTCCATACCTCGCTACTGTTCATTCCCCCACTCCCCGCTTCCCGCCCACACCTCCACAAACCCCCCCCACCAACCCCCCATCACCACGTTTTCAGTCGCTCGCTCCCCCTCGAGCCGCTAGCTCTGGGTCGGCCGCTTCCCTCCTCTCGGCCAGCTCGCTCAGACATCGCCCCGGCACCCCTCACAACCCGCCTTACTGCTTCTGTCTGTGCATGGAGAACGATGAAATGTGGGAGCTAGGAGACGAGAGCACAGACCTGGCGTGACTTGGAGCTCCTGTGCTGCGGAGGGGCTGGAAGCAAGGAGCGGGGAGCAATGTTCTGAGGGGAAGGGGGTCAGTGGCGATGTCTGCAGCCAGTGGCTTAAGGGGGTTAGTGGCGAGGTGTGGAGCGAATGGCTAAGGGAAGGTAGCAGGGAGCCAGTGGCGACGAGACGGGTGCAGGATGAACCAAAAGGGAGAAGTGCAATGGTAGGAGTGAGCGGAGGATTTTTAGGGGTGGGATGAAGTTGGCGATGCCAACCATTCAGTGGATTTTCGGATAGAATTTGTCTTTATGTGAAAAATTGAGCAGCACCACATTTAATCCTTACAGCTGCCTGACCGTCGCAAACAGTGACGTTTCAATGGAAGAGGCAGTACGTGCGCATGTGCTAGTACTGCGTCACCTAGCAGTTGTGCTGTCAGCAAAAGCAGCCTTGTTATCACGAGAATTTTATTTTTTCCTGTCAGTTTGTACACCGCCCATAAAATTGTGAGCGGTGGTTGGAGGTTGTGAGAGAGGTGACTCTGAAATGGGCGACAGAAGCAAGTGCTGTCAGTGAGTTCAAATTAGCCCTAATGTAAAAAAGCAGGAATGTTGTTTTAAACTCACTCACTGTGTGGAAAGGCCACAGATCACCAAGAACGCTGAGTGCACATTCTGTGAAACATTATGCACGTTATTGTCCTTTAAGTTCAATGCAGAGCGAAATCTAATGTTATTTCCTAATCAGCCAGTTAGATTAAAAATGTTCACACTGTTTGGTCCAAAATGGGCTTTCTGATTTATGCCATCATAAATGGCCGTTTTCATAGCCATAATATTCTGCAAGAATAACACAATCTCCCAGAAGGCCATTTAATGGAAGAGCTCCTAAATAAAAATTACAGTTGACCTAAACGTTGAAGACACTGTCCAGTTTGAATATGAACGATCCCTCTTACCTGCATCAGTTAAAGCCTTCATAGAATTGTTTATTTCTGGAAAGTGGATGATTTGAAATATTACATTTTGGAATCAACATTGAAGATATAATTAGCTAAATGATACAATTCTGAAGGTGTGAGTGGTGACGGCTGCAGAGACAAAGGAAAGGCAAATATAGTTAGGGGTACAGGCTCTGTGGATTTAATCGTAGAAACATCGGCTACAAAAGCAAATGCATTATGATCAACCTTTCAGAGACATTCGTTAGGCCCTAGCTGGAGTACTGCATCTCAACTTTGGCATCACACTTGAGGAAGGATACCAATGATATACGGAAGATACTGAGGACGCGACCAGTAGCAAAAGGTTTCCGGTACCCTGAGAGACTTACTAAAGCTCAAATTGTTTCTTTCAGGGCAAAAACGGTTATGGCGAGGATTAATTCAGATTTTCAACATCATGTCGCGTTTTGGTAAAGTAAATAAGCAGAAACTGTTTCCAGTGCAGGAGGGATGAGAAGCAAAGAACACAGATTTATGGTAATTGACGAAAGAGCCAGAGATTGGAAAAATGATAATTCTGTTGATGCAGCAAGTTTATAAGATCTACAATGTTCTGCCTGAAGTGGAAGCGGAAGTAGATTCAGTAAAAATAATGAAAGAAACACATAGAATTGTAAAGTTATGATGTCACTGAAGTGGCAATTCGACTCATCGAATCGATGATGTCTCTCTGTAGGTCGCACCAATCAGTTCCATTCCTTCGATGCGTAGCCCTGTAACGTTATTCACTTCAAATGACTATCCATTTCCTTTTGATATAATTCGCCATTTCCAGTGCCATGATCTACTTAGGCAGCATGTTCGAGGCCATTGGCACTCAGTCCTGATAATAAATCTTCCTCACATCCCCCCATATCCCTTGCCAAAAGCATTAAAACTGTGTCCTACTGCTCTTGTAACTTCTGCTAATGGGAGCAGCTATTCTTTGCCTACTTCCTCAAAACTGTCATCATCTTTCATGCCTCTGACAAATCTCCTCTTAAATTACTTTCTTTCAAGGCGAACAACCACAACTTCCCCAACATACCATTTTACCTAAGCTCCCTCATCCATGGAACTGTTCTGTTAAGTCTCCTCTGCATTCTGTCAACACGCTCACATTCTTCTTAACTTGTGTTTATCAGAACTGCATGAAATACTCTAGTGTGGTATTTGCAGAGCTTTATAAAAGATCCTAGTATCCTCACTTGTTTGTATTCAGTTAAACTTCAGTAAGCAAATCTTATGGATTCTCGGGCGTCAAACACAGATTTATGAAGCCTTAGATTCCATATGCTTTGCTAACTAATCCGTCAATAATTCCTGCCACCTTCAATGATCCATGGGCATGAATTCCGAGCTCCTTCTGTCCCTGTACACGACTTAGAAATATACCATTACATCTATATTGCCTCTCCCTATCGATTCTGCCTACAAACATCACCTTACAATTAGTAGTAAATTCCAT
Source organism: Heterodontus francisci (assembly GCF_036365525.1). NCBI lineage: Eukaryota > Metazoa > Chordata > Chondrichthyes > Heterodontiformes > Heterodontidae > Heterodontus > Heterodontus francisci. The sequence continues at coordinate 25,860,883 of NC_090409.1, read as the reverse complement.
CTGGCACATGTCTGCCCATTCTGCTGGCCAATCAATATCCTGTTGCAGTTAATTGTTATCATTCTCAATATCTACCTCGCTCACTGTCCATCAAAAAGCACTAACCCTCTCCCTAACTCTTAGGGAATATCATGCTTTCCATCCTCTAGTCTGAAGAGCATCAATTTATGACAGCTCACTGTTTGCTGTCCTTCAAGTTTGTTTTATATTATTCAAAGCTGACCCCGACCCCCATTCCATAATGCTCAATATTGCATACCATTCATTTATATGCTACTTTGTAATTTTTAGAATGAAAGAGATGACAACCACTGCTTTCTGTTCATTGCACATCTCTTTTAATTCATCAAAATATTCAATTATCTTCGTCCAGCACAATCTGCTTTAAAAAAATCCGTGATGGCCCTCATTAATTAAATAAACCTATTGAAGTGCTTGTCACTTTTAATCTGATTATTGTTTCCAAAAATCTTCCCCACCACTGATGTTAAAAAGTCCGTCCTGCATTTTTTGTTTGGTGGAGTTGAATATACATTCACACTTTCTTGAACAAGGGTGTCACCTTTTCCACTTTCCTATCCTCTGGTACCACCTCTGTATCTAGTGAAGCTTGGAAGATTATGACAAGCTCTTCTGCTATCTCCACTCCCAATTAATTTAGCAATCTGGGTTGCAAGTAACCCGGATGAGGCGACTCATCTAGTATAAACATAGCCTGTCTTTCCGGGATGTTCTGCCTCTCAATTTACACAGAATCCACTCTCACTAACCTCTTTAATTCCCGTCTATTTCTCCCTATCCCCTTCTTTAGTACCTCTGATGCAACGTAATCGGTATGCATTAAACCCTTGTCTTCCACCTTTAAGCGTATAAAATGAATTATCTTGACAAGGGGAAATGTTGGAGGGCTTTTTTTGGAATTTTGGAAAGAGCATGGTATGGGAATAATTGGACAGCTACTTCAAAGAGCCGACTCGATGGACAGAGTGGGTTCCTTCTGTGTTTGTACTGTTTATGGTTTTCACTTTAAATCAGGATGACTATCAACGTTTTAAAACATGTTAGGATATCGGAAGTTTGTCCTGGACCAACTGTTTTATCCCTTTTAACTTAGAGTTTTAAAAAAATCCTCAACATTAGCACTGTTCATGATAGTCTGCACCGTTTTCCAGCACCTAATTCTCAATACAAAAACTACCATTTTCAAACCAAACGTATAAGAATTTGGTTAGAATATACATAGCTCTATTTATGCCCATTAATTACAAAAAGATAGAAACCTGCTGCAATTGTTTGCTGAGCAGCGGGTTCATGTTGAGGAGGGGACACCAAAAGGAGTGTACATCCTGCGTTAGATGTAATGTACTGGAAGTTCACCTTGGCCAAATGGGTATAATTGGATCATTATATACACACGCAAAAGTTAATCCCATTGACTGCAAGAAAGCTGAATATTGGGCTCAAGAATAATTTCTGCACCAGTTTATGTGATTGGCCGAGAGTCCACGTGTGGAACAGATGGTTATTTTAAAAAAGTGGCCAGTAGAATTAGTCTTGGTTACTACCTCCATCTCTTCAATCAAGTTGGAAATGGATATAAATGCTAATCGCCTGAAAGCATCATTGGACAAGAGGTCATTTGCACTCTCTGTTCATTGCTTGACATTGACTTGTATCCTTATATATGATAGAAGAGTATCAGCCCTTATCTACCTGACAATGAACATAACTCATACTTCAAATTAATTTTATTGCAACGTCATTAGGTGTGCACACTTTGCAAGTTTTAAAAGGTAACCAACTTTTTTCTTACTTGCTATTCCAGTGCCAAGGTGAACCATAAATTTATTATTGGATCTTACCCTTCCTGGACTATTCAAAATCATCCTTATGAATATCCATCACTGATATAGCTTCTTTTAAGATTATTTTTAACATTTTACATTATTTGCATTTACTACATTAGAGAAAAAAAATCTGTGGTAAAATAAGACTAGTGCCTTAGAACTGTAGTAATTTAATTAAACCATTTCCATTCGGATCCATAACTTCCCGACGCCATATAGTTCAGAAATAAATGGTTAAGGGAACAATGAAAGATATATATATATATATTTCAGGCAACTGTGATTATCATAACAATATCAAATAATTGTGCTGTTCAAAAACAAGCAGTCGCTTGCATAAAACGAACATGCACACATTAAATAATTATAATGAAATATTGGGGATTTAAGTGACGCCCCAAAACAATATAATTTACCCTTCCATTTCTTCTTCCGTTCTTGGACTAAAAGAGAAAATAAAATTTGACTGAATAGTCACATTGGCGCAAGGCTGAATGCAGGTTTCAATCCTTATACAATTCAGATCGTTGCAAATTCATAAAGCAGCAGACAATTTAGGCTGCAGACATTGTTCTGCTATTCAGGTGCATCATGACTTCAATTACATCAAAAGCATCTATTACTATTTATTAGTTCACCAGTAAGATCCTTGATAACAAACAAGCACAATAAATCTCATTTATCAAGCTTTTTGTCGATCTAAACGCAAAAGTTGCATTTGGGAGAAGGTTTCAGCTATCGACTAAACTTTTTTCTCATTAAGTACTTCTGCTGTCTCGAATGCTTTATGCTATGCCCTCCATGCCACCATTATTTTTTTCCTGTACTCCTTCAAAAAAACAAATACCTTCTTCGTATCTACCACCTTAAACATACACTTCCTCCACAACCGGAGCAAAGTGGCTACACTGTATACAATCTACACGGTGCACTGCAGCAACTCGCCAAGGTTCATTCGACAACAAACTCCAAGTCCGTGGCTTTGACCACTCATAAGACAAAGGCAGCAGCCGCATGGGAACATGCAACACATGCACGTTCCTCTCGAAGCCACACAGCATTTTGTCTTGGAACTGTATAGCTCTTCATTCACTGACGCTGTGTTAAAAAAAAAACCTGCAACTGTGTTCCCAACAGCAATATTGGTGCACCTACATCAGATGACCTTCAACGGTTGCAGAAGACGTCTCATTACCAGATTCGCAATGGCAATTTGGGGTAGTCAATAAATGCTAGCCTTGCCAGAGAGGCTCATACCCCATGTAAGATTAAACAAAGCTTAAATTGTTTTAAACGCATCATTTAGCACAGTCGCAAGCCTCGGTTATCTCAGGTGGCTAGATGGCTGGAATGTGCTGTTGAAAGATACCAACAGCGCTTGTTTGTTTCCCCGACTTCCTTTGGTAGGTGGTCGGTGTCTGCCTGCTCGCCTTGCCCTCTTCTTGTGGGCCAGTGACCCTTAAGCTATACATCACAGCTCTATCTCTCTCTCTCTCTGTCATGTGGGGTCATGGCTATGGTCTCTTGGTGCTATGGGCAGAGCATGCAGTTTTCTAGATTCTACTGCACACCAAATATTTGGTCCAGTGCCTAACTACTCCTCTCTAAAATGAACGCCCTGTCCATAGATTCATAGAAACTTGCAATAATGCAGTGCAAAAGGAGGCCATTCAATCTCTTCAGCCGATGCCTGCAATTAGGAAAAACAATCTAAGTGAATTCACGGTATAATTTCAATTAATGTATAACCGTTACTATTCAACCGACTTACATCATCCATTCCAGATGTACAACCCAGAACATAACTGGTTGTATAATGCATTATGTAACATCTTGTCGGCACTGCCTGTTGTGTAAGCTAAATTAAATCTGTGCTCTCTTGCTACTGTCCATTACAACAGTGGAAACAGTAACTCTCTAATCTATTAAAACTCGTGTTTTTATTATTTTCAGCACCCCTGTCTAAACTTCCTATAAACTAAACTGTGGTTTGTAATATTACAACTGCTTTACTCTATGAAGTCCTACTTCCCTGTTCCCATTCCAGTAAATTTCCTGTGTAGCTTTTCCAAAGCCTTGAGATCATTCCTCAATTGCAGAGCACAGTTGTATCTAATCAGTGATACAAACATACGAACATATGCATTAGATGCATAAAGTATTTGTGCAACCGCTTACCGCTTGCACTCTATGCTGTCTATTTATGAAAATAAGGATTCCACATCCTAAGATAACTTATGGAAAATTGTTACATTTGCTTTATGTTGTATCTCTTCATTGTTCCTATCAAAATGCGCTAACTTGTATCTGTCTATGTAATCCGTGTAGCCTGTTTGTATTTTTCGGATTGTTTCGTTAATTTGTGAGATTACTGTGCTCCGTAAACTGCGAAATTATTCCATTTCATATAAAAACTTGAAATGTGAATATGGAAGTGTCTGAAGCAGCAGATTTGGTGGAACCTTGTAAAAGCTACCTGGTAGTATTGTGCATTTTATGGAGAATCGGCGCTTGCCTCAGTGAAAAATATTGCAGTAAACACAGTCGTATTTTGTTCTGAGGCTCAGTAAACATATTTTTAAAATTCCATGATGTGACCAGTCTTTATTAGTTGTCATTCAGATTATGCTGATATAAGTATCAGAAACAAATTAAAACTCTGTGCAATTAGCTTTAATTTTCGAACAAAGCGGAATCAGGTATGTTGATATGACGAAAATTACACTTAATTACTCACTCGTCATGTTGTTATATTGCTTTAATTCTTTAAGGAAAGGACAGATAAATATTAATTTGTACAATCGCCATTATTTTGAAAAGACAGCAATGTAATGCATCAGACCAGAAAAGTAACTTAATACAGCAGGGTTGGTGAAACATAATAATTACCTTTATTCCTTCGTATCAATCTACCTTCTGAAAATGATAATTAATATTGAAAATGTATCTGTGAACGAGGCATGCACTGTGGAATGCAGAACAATACAGCAACAAAGGGAACATTCGGCATATCGTCGCTGTGTTTGCTCTTTGAAAGGCTAGTTAATTGTTTCCACTCCTGGACTCCCCATGGCCGTGTCATTAGCTCTTTAAATAAAATTGCGAATCTGCTTCCATTTACCTTAATTTCCTAATTATAATACCACTTGCATAACACAAAGTGCCCTAATCTCGGCTCTGCTTGCGTTACCCCTTACCTGAAATCTGTGTGGTCTTGTTGTAGATAGATCGATCGATAAATAGATAGATAGACAGACAGACAAACAGGCAGGTAGATCGACAGGTAGAGAGAGAAAGACAAACAGACACTTCAAAATAGAATATGGAACCCATAGTATTGATAACGAGTGTGGAAGCAACCATTTTCGTGATATGCATGTAGCAGGATTGCCCTGCGCAAGGAATATGTCCAGGGGCCTGCTGTGTCATTTATCTACAGGCTGCAGTCCGACATCTGCCTGTTCATGTCCCAGAAGGTTCTAGGTCAAAATGAAAGAACGAAAAGCACGACAACTGAGCAATATTTCCCTGAGGTAACTCTTGAAGTGTATCTGCCTGTCAGCCAGCCTGAAAAATCCAATTGCCTCTGCAAGAGGAGCTGGATAGGGTGGGTGGTAGCCGCGTATAGTTTAGAGTTGAAAGGAGGTCTGAGCGGTTGCTCTCAGAGTGGTGAGGTGCAAATGTCTCATCAGGAAAAGAAGGACAAGTAAATCTCGTTTCTGCCATCTTTCACTCATTGTGGAAGTAGGTAACTGTTGTATATTCATTTTGATGAACTAAATGTAGAGGTCACAATGTGCAGTTTGCAAGTGACGAGCTCATCCACTTGCCTCCAAATGACTATAGATATACATATAGAACGGGAATCAGATGCTGTCTGGAAAATAGATACCATCCCCACCACTGCTGCCCACAACCCCTTCCCTCAATAATGCAGCCCATCCAATTAAAAACAAGAATTTTATATATATATATGTAAGAATACAAGAAAATATTTCCTCACCTATCATTTGAAGAGAATTCAATAAAAAAATCACATCTGTTGAGCGAAAACATCATAATGAGTAAGATAGCCATGCCTTGTTGAATACGAATGAAGTTACCTGGAATTGTCTGTACTAAATTGGACAGAATGGACAACACAGAAACAAACGGGTTCATGCTGAATTTTGTGCTCCACACAACTCGCCTCCGACACCACCTCAATTACAACTAGCAGCATGTATGAAGAGCCAAACATACGAATTAGGAGCAAGAGTAGGCCGCTCGGCCCTTCAAGCCTGCTCCACCATTCCGGGCGACCCCTTATTTCTAAACAGTTCCAGATTCTCCCATAAGACAAATCATCCTTTACACGTCAACCTTTCAAGACCCCTCAGGATATCATATGTTTCAATCAAGTCGCCTCTTACTTATCAAAATTCCAGCGAATGCAAGCCGAGTCTGTGCCATCTTTCCTCAAAAGACAGTCCGTACTTTCAAGGTAATAGTCTAGTAAACCTTCTATGTACTGCCTCCAACGCATACACATCGTTCCTTGAATAAGGAAATCAGTACTGTGCAGAGAACTCCAGATGTGGTCTCATCAATGCCATATCTTGCTGATGCATAACCTCCCTACTTTTGTATTCCATTCCCCTAGCGTTAAACGATAACATTCCATTAGCTTTCCTAATTACATGCTGTTCCTGCATGCTAACATTTGGCGATTCATGCACTAGGACACCCAGATCCCTCTGAATTATAGTGCTGTGCAATCTCTCACCATTTTGGTAATAGCTTCTTTTTATATATGTTTTTTCTGCCTCGCTAGAATACCGGCCCAAGCACGGTTCTGGTGCAGACCGTCCCAACATTACAGCCGCCGCCTTCCCCAGTACTTCTTTTTTTTTCCCTTCCCAGCTTTCCCATTAAATCATCGATTATATTACCCTCAATTACTCCCTGTGGTTGAGAGCTTTACACTCTGACCACTACCTGGGTAAACAATCTTGTGAGAAATTACCTAACTAATTTTTCAGACTGTACCTTACATTATTCCCCTTAGTTCAGGTCTCCCCATAAGTCTCCAATCTAAACTACCAAAAACCTTCATTATCTTAACTTCCTCTATCAGGTCACCACCAAACTTATCTTTTCCAGAGAAAATGTTCCCAGTTTGCTTGGAATTTCCTCATAGTTATAACCTTTCAAATATGGTATTTTTCTCATAAATCCTATTCGCACCTCTATGTCGTTTTACTAATTCGTTTGGAATTCTACATGAAACTCTACATAACCAAGCGCCAAATAGATGATATTGTAGTTTGACATTTAAAGAAACATATTGCAGAAAAATCCAGAAATAATAACATTTTGGATTCCGCCTATTGAACATTCAAAACAAACAAAATAATTCCTACATATCGATGTGAAAGAAGCAAAAGAAGTAACTACCTCAATACCATTCAACCCGGAATTATTCCTTCGATCTTGCATGTATTTCTGAAGACATTATGCAATGCACAGTTTCTGTCATGACGTTAGGCTATCCCTGAAAATTTGTTTTGATGTGTTTAATTCGTGGAAACATGGGAACCTAGTGATGGAGTAGGCCAGCCCGTCGAGCCTTCTTTGCCATGCAATTAAGTCATGGATGCATATCTACCTCAATGCCATGTTCCCGCGCTATCACCATATCCTTTGCTATCATTAGCATTAGAATATCCGTCGATTTATATCTTGAACATGTTCAATGGTTGAGCTTCTGCAGCCCTCTGGTGTAGAGCATTTCAAAGAGTCACCACCCTCTATGTGAATAAATTCCTCCTCATCTCCGCCCTGAATGACCTACTCCTTGTTCTGAGACTATGTCAACCAGGGTAAACATCCGATCTACGTTCACCATGCCACACCCTGTTGGGCTGTTATAACTTTCAAGGAGATCGCCTCCCATTCTTCTAAACTCTCGAGAATACTGTTCGAGTATCATCAACCTCGCCTCATAGCAATCATTCCATCCGAGGGATTAGTCTTATGAACCTCCTATGCACTCTTTCTATGGCAAGTTCATCCTTCCTTCGAAGGATACTTTGGGTCCCAGTCCCGTGCAAGACTAGTTTAAAACCTCCCAAATCATATTATCAAACCTCCACGCAAGGATATTGGTCCCCCTCCAGTTTAGATGCAACCCGTCCTTCTTGTACAGGTCACCTCTGCACCAGAAGAGATCCCAATGATCCAAGTAGCTGAAGCCCTCCCGCCTACACCAGCTCTTCAGCAACGCATTCATTTGTCTAATCCTCCTATTCCTACCCTCACTAGCACAGTGTTTCGAGGAAGCATACTATTGGCATTCCCAATTGCTTGCAAAAACTGCCTGCTAGCTTTTAATTTATCAAGGATGAACTTGTTTCTTAAACTATGTCCATTAATCGCTTCAACCACTGAACAGAAGATGGCAAAAGCTACGCAAAAGAGGCATATATGCGTTTGCTGTCACATATCTAAATGTCCAGTTTTCAACAACAGCAGTAACATAACATGCATTGAAATCATAAAATGCCCAGATGTATTTCAATAGAACAGTATCAAAGAACATTTGGCACTGAGGCAGTAGGTGATCAAATGCTTAATTAATGGCACACGTTTTAATGATCGTCGACATAACTGAGAGTCAGAATGTTTGATGGATCGATTTTCAGATGGTAGGACGTAAGCAGCTGGAGACACAGCCGTCAATAGTTGAAAATCGAAAATTTGGGATTCCCAAAATGCTAGAATTGGAAAAAGTCAGAAATCTGGGAGGATGCAGTGCTGTGGGAGGTTGCATAAATACACAGTGGTGAGACCAGGAAGCGTTTGAAACAGTGCAGATATGGGAATTTGGAGATGGGTAATAGCCTGCACCCAAAACTATTATTTTTTATTCTGTTTATCTTGCGGGAGTGTAAACGTTTGTGATAAGTTGTACAAATCCCTACCCATCTGATATTCAGTTCTGTTGCAGAAATTTAAGGTTCCTGGATGATTTCACCTCGTTCAGTCGAATTTATTTATACATGTAAAATGGAAAAAAATACTTGTGTGCGTGTATTAACAGAGGCTAGAATAAATATCCAAAGTATATTATTCACATCTTCCACGTGCACGTCCCAGGAGATCTACTAGATTGCAGCAACAGATGGAAAGCTAAAATTTCAGCTCCTGAACAGAAAAAAAAGTTAACCAAAAGTCCGTGCAATAAATCTTGAAATAAAATAGTAATGATATATTGCCTACCGACTTCATACTGTTGTAAAGTTTTTGCTGTTCAAAACAATAACAGAACTAGTTATTATATTGGTAAGCCACTTTCCTATGAGAGCATCCCATCACTGGCTTTAATAATCACTCTCCCCAGCATCAATATGCACGAGAAGAAGTGCTCACTATATGCATAGTGCACTGAGCAGCACGCCGAGGCTTCTTTCGCAGATGCTAGCACACTGTACAACATAGAAGCACAGGTGAACGGGATCATCATTATCTCCAAGATGCACTATCTGACACACACCATACCAAACTGAACTTTTACTACCATTCCTTCACACCACAGCCTCCGAATCTTGGAAGTCCCTGGCAAACAGCGGCAGCAACTTCAAAGTATGAAAGCAACAACCGAAGCAGAACGCCCTCCATTTCCGCCTGATGGACAACCATAATGAGGAAACTAAAATCTGCCTTGCCACCAGCGCACTAATTCTGAGAACTAAGTAGACAATAAAAACAAAAACAAAAACCAAAAATGGCTCTGAACTTAATGGCCCTGCCTGAGACAACTGCTGCTTCTGACTGAATCTCAAGCAACCCGCCATCAACACCCTCCATGGATAACAATTACTCAAAGGGAAGAAGTAGGTCTTGGGCAGGAAAGCAAAACCAGGGGATTGAATCAGCCAGCTATTACACTCGGCACACAATGTGCAATTGCAATTGGGGAAATTTTAACGGTTAGTATAGGTGTCATAGAAAATCAAAAAAAATCTACTTATCAAGGAACGCTGAAGAGGCTGGAACATATTCACTGCAAATGCGAAGGCTGAATTCTGTCCAAGCTAACAACGAATACTTAGGCTCTTAACATACCTTTGTACACACACATGAGGAAGTAAGTTAAAAAAAATATTCAGATCAGGTGAGATTTAGGGGGAAGAAGGTTCTCCTGGCACACAAGCACCGACATAGAGTACTTGAAACAAATGGTCTGTTTCAGTGCAATAGAGTTCATTCAACATTGCGAAATAACGAGTAATATCAATTTGGCTAACGATTAAACACAGTCACACTTCTTGTGCTATTAACTGCATCAAATCCGGCCTTTAACAGGAGCTCGATGCATTTCCATCAATGTATCATCACAAACAAAAACAAGAAATGCTGGATTCACTCAGCAGGTCTGGCAGCATCTGTGGAAAGAGAAGCAGAGTTCACGTTTCGGGTCAGTGACCCTTCTTCGGAACTACATCACGTTCCTCTTTCATTACAATTTAAAAAAATAAACTGTTCTTGTAGGTGTCCAAGTTGGGCCGAGAACTTGGAGGCACCTGGCCACATCTTGGGACAGGCATGCACTGTTAGTTTTAAAAAGAAATCTCACCGGGTGTACTGGAATACAGCGCCATAACCGCCACCATTGATATCGATGGGTGGCCAATTTAATTGCAATGAATTCGTCAGTCTCTCTGTCCACCTTGCTTGCTGCTCTGGGCAGGAATTTCTCGGCGCTGAATGGAAAAACTATTTCCTCCATCTTCAGTGTCTTTTTCAGGCTTTTCAACAGCATTTCCTTTCTTTTTAAAATTTCAGGACCCAGGTCTCCCGCCCTGCTGTAACGTCGGCAGTGTAGGCGCCAATGAACCTCAGATGTGGTCCAAATAGTGCCTTGATGGGCAAGGACTCATTAGCCTTCCTTTAGCGCAAGAAATTATCTTAATGGCGAAGATTTACCAGACGCTTTAAATGGTCACGACGATGTTGATTAAGCTTCTTCTGAGCAATTAATTTAACCACTAATTCGGTTATACTCGTGAATAGCAAGGGATTCAATACCCTCAACACGGATATTTTAACGATCAAAGGGAATACATCATGCAGTCCAATGGGTGTTAGCCATGGATCTGCCACAATGTGTTTATAATGTGACAGGTATCCTAGATCTCTGAGTTCCATATGCATGGTTAACTACTATGAGACCAGGTAAAACGGTGTCTTCATTGGTCAGCAGTTGCAATTCAGTGTTCGGCCAACCTGCTCTCCCAACTCATGCTGAATTGCCGCATGCTCCAAAATGAGGTGATCAGGATTGTCGTGCTGTGAACACCAGCAATTATGCCAGAGATTCAAGCTGAAGAGCCACAAATTTAGCTTACGAGGATGTGGATCAGAGGGAGCACAAGAGGGTATAGGTAGATGACTTATATATGGCAAGGCACAAGCTCGATATTGGTCATACAATTATCGATTTGTCACCAGTCCCAGTTCTATATCTCCATAGCACAACATTATTCCTCCTTCAAATAATTATCTAATTACGGTGTGAAAGCTTCTATTGATTAGATTCCACCACTTGGTTAGACAGTCCCTTTCATAGCTTAACAACTCGTTGTCTAAAATAGTAATCCTTATCTACCCTCTGGTTGTTTTGTCAGATACTTTAAAGCTGTTTTCTTTGGTTTGCTACCTTTGGCAAAAGAAATCAGTTGCTTCTTATTTAGTCTATTAAACGCTTTCTTCTTCTTGCAGGGTTATTGTCATAGTTGAATCTGCCATCATCCTGTAAGTCGTTTCTTATGGAATTCTGGAATGGTTACAGCACAAACGGGGGGCACTCTTCCCATCGTGTCTCTGCCGGCTCTCTACAAGAGCAGTTCACCTAGCCCCACTCCATTACCGTTTCCCTATACCCAGCAAAATGGTTATATGTAAATTTTCTTTATACGCATAATATGCTTAATATCCTGAGCTACTGATGTCAATGGAACTGAATACTGGCGAGAAGTAATTCATGGTAGAAGCAACATGATACTATCAATTTTATGCTGCCGTCCAACTTAAATTTCTTCTGTCACATTTGCGTCTAGGAAGACAGGCTGGCATGCATTATGCGAGGAAAGTGAAATCTGCTTGCTGACCTGACTGAGTGTGTTGAAATTCTTCAGCGTTTTGATAGGGAAGACCACTTATGTGTTTCCACTTTTGATAAAGACCAAATCTAGGGAGCGTGGATGTGACATTGTCATCGTTTAATCCACTAATTAGACAATTCAGGAGAATTCTCTTTTTTCAGAGAATAAGTCACACGTCGAACTTACTACAGAAGGCGTAGCTGATCTGAATAGCATAAATTCAGTTATGTGGAACCTGAACAAATAGTTGAGAGAGAAAGTAACAGAAGGTTATACTGATCAAATTAAATGAAGAATGTGGTAAGGGATCGAATGGAAAGACAACCGCTGCATAGACTTATTGGGACAAATGCATTTTCTCTCTGAAACAAATCTCGTTTTAACATTCTTCACTTTTAAGGAAATGGATTATGATATAATTTGGTGCATTCATGTGAAATTTTCCATTTCGGCTGCACTTCTTGAGGCAATGCAATTGATAAAAAGTAACTGTACTCACACTGATTTATTTCGAATTGATACTTTTTAAACCAATGTCTTGCATCATGAAGATTTCAAAAAAATGACTTCAAATATTCAAATTGAAGGAACAGAAAAAGAAATAAAACAAATCGTCTACTGAGAAGGATATTAATGTGGAGTACAAAATAGAGTTACTTGCTTGACATTCCATTCTGCAACTCTTTCGTTGCATTCAAATACAGAGCAATGTCATTGGACTTTGTCAGCGTTTTCCAGCACACATCTAACGTTCAACCCCAAGGCAGGATAAGATCGCTGCATGAAAATTAACATAAATATTAAATATTTTTCCTTCTATCACCATTGTATTGGCATAGCACAAACACAATTGAATTGTTCACTAATTATAACAATCGATATCTGCGAATTAACTTACAACACACCTAGAAAGGAAGCTCGAGAAAGCGCAGTGGTGGGAAACCGTGTGGAACCATAGTTTCAATGCCATTCCACTTCACTGCATGCTGCAGAACTAAGAGGCTGAATTTATTACGTTTCAGAATTATAAGGTCTAGTTCTAAATTGGTTTAGCTGCTTTTCAACTATGCGGTTCGTTTTTCTTGCCAGTGTCCGATATTGGAGAACTAACGAGAGAGGGATGTTAAACAAGGTAATCAGAAGGAAACACGTTACTGGTTTTTGAAGTTTCCTCAGGAAATTGCACCAGATATGTCGTTACCCTCTGCACAAAGCAGGATAAAAGGCAACCACACATTTTTTGGTTGATTTTGCATGTCGAATTCTACCTTCCACGAAACTAAAGGCAAGATCAAATCATTTGAAAGCCGCATAAGTGATTATGCTTGGATGTACTTCATTCTTTTTAATCTTGTGCTCAGCTTTTCACTCGATAATTCTGAAACTCGCTAACTTTTCTCTTTGCTTTGCGTTCGGTTTGTTGTAAAAGCTGGTTTGTTATTATTTGCTCACTGGTTGAGTAAAATGCAGTTGTTGTGGTGTGATGACAGGTAGCGCAATTGTGTACCCATCAAGTGCAAGCAGAACACGCGTCAACCACATATCACATTTGGATATCAGTGTGGCAGGCGACGTGGGGTCATACTTCTCTTCCCCATGGACAGCAGACCTCAGAGCTATTACGGATACATGGTTGCTAATTTTGGGAGGTACATCCTCCAGAATACTTAAATGTTAGAAGAAATACGCAGAGGGCAAAACGAGCACAATCCCAGATAACGAGGGATCTGATAAAGACAGTGGACTGAAATGATCTTAGATCAGAAGATCAAGTAGTAAAATCAGTTTTGGGTAAGGTGGAAACATCAAGGCGCAGAACGCATTTTAAGAGCTGTTCCTGGATCCATGAATCAATGTGCGAATCAGGAATTTGCAGATTTATGTAACTAGGATGATACAGGAATCGGGGGGTGGGGGTAGGGGTGGGGGGGGGGACGGGGACGGGAGATTCAAGTTTGCCGTAATAGCAGCATAAATTCGTGGAATATATGCACGTTAGTTTTCCAGATCATTAAACTGAAGAATAAACTGGGAAGCCGGATATTTTGGATCTAGTATTGTGCAATGAGAAAAGATTAATTCACAACTTCGTCTTGGCGGGGCCTCTAGGTAAGAGTTACCAAAATATAATAAAACTTTGCAACGAGATTGAAAGTGATTTAGATAAATCTGGAGCGGTGGCCATAAATCTAAGTAAAACACATCATGTAGCTATTGGGGACGAGTTGATGAACGTATGTTGAGAAACTACATGTGGTGACCAGAAAGATGTGGCGAGTTACACTCCTCCTGACTCGCCAATGCCTGTCCTCCAACTATTAATCACAAGCCAGGAGTGCGATGGAATACTCTTCAATTGCCTTCTTGGCTGCAGATTTAGCAACAGCCAAGACCGTAGAGCTTCCACCGCAAAGCAGCACGCTTGCTCAGCACCCCTTCCACCGCCTTTAACATTCACTCCCTCCACAACGAGCGCACAGTTGCAACAGTCGGTATCATTTACAGGATGCAGTGCAGCAACTCACCAAGACTGTTTCGACAGCACCCTCCAAACTGGTGAATTCTATCACATGAAATGACAAGGGCAGTAGATGCATGGGAACATCTCCATCGGGAAGTTCTCCTCCAAGCCACACCGTTGTCTTGGAATGCTAATGTGGTTCATTCATTGTAACTGTGTAAAATAGCTGAAACTCTCTTCCTAACAGCACCTGGACATCATGGGCTGCAGCTCACCACAATCGTTCGAGGATAATTATGGATAGGCAACAAATGCACGCCTTGTCAAATGTTCTCAAAACCCATGTAAGAATAACAGATCTGGCTGCATGCATATGGGGAACAAGTATGTCCTGTGTTTTTGGATTTTCATAAAACATTTGATAAGGTGCTGCTCAAGAAGCTATTATATAAAATTAGGAGCCATGGTATTGAGGATAACATATTAGCATGGATTGGGGATTTCATTATAGAAAGAAACATGGAGTCAGAATAAAAGGGATATTTTTGCATTGGCAGAGTCTAACTAGCAGGGTACCAGGAGGATCATAACTTTGCCCTCGGCTATTTACAATTTCTATTCATGACAAAATGAGGGACTGAGTACAACGTATCAAAAAACTGTTGATGATACAAAGTTAGATGGCAAAATTAGCAGTGCAGAAGACCAAAACAGATTGAAGTGGTTTACAGGCAGGCTGGCTGAGTGTGAAAGAGTAATATCATGTGGCAAAATATGAACATAATCTTTTTTTCTTAAGGGAAACGTTTATTTTTCGAATGGTAAGACTCGGTGATGCTTCTTTTCGGAGAATATTGGGTGTCCTTTAGCATGATTCACAGAATGTGAACTGCAAGCAAAAGGAAAGAAAATGGTATGTTAAATTTTCCTTGGAAGGGATTGGAATATCAGGGTAAAGGAGTCTTACTGCAATTTTTCAGGGCATTGCGAGGTCACACCAGTAGTATTTTGTGCAGTTTTCGTTCATTTACCTAAGAAAGGGCCGACTTCCCCGAGAAGGAGTACAACAAATGTTCACTAGACTTGATACTGGGATGAAAAGATGGCCCCTGGGGAAGGATTGGATTTAATCAACCTATATCCTCTTGAGTTCAGAAGAATGAGATGTCATCGAACTGAAATACAGCTTAACATTTTCTCAATGACCTACACAGAGAAGGCTGGGAAAATGGTTCCACTGGTGGGCCATTTTAGAACAAGGTGCCATCACCTCATAACAAGGACTGAGATGAGGAGAAATGTCTTCATTGCAGAGGTTGTGAATCTTTTGATCTCTCTAAAATAGAAAGCTGCAGATGTTCAATTGTTCAATATATTCAAGACAGATATCAGTACATCTTTGGATACTAAGTGAATATAAGGATATGGGTAGAGCACGGGATTCTCGAAGTGAGGTAGAACATGCATGATCTTATTGAATGGGGAAGCAGCGTCGGATAACAAATGGCCTATGACTGTTCCTATCTATTATGGTTTTATGTGCTTAATGGTGTGCTAAAACGCTGCCAATATTTTCATGCAGGAAGGCACTTCCCAAGTATTAGATTAGAGATACAGCACTGAAACAGGCCCTTCGGCCCACCGAGTCTGTGCCGAACATCAACCACCCATCTATACTAATCCCATATTCCTACCAAACATCCCCACCTGTCCCGATATTTCCCCACCACCTACCTCGACTAGTGACAATTTATAATGGCCAATTTACCTATCAACCTGCAAGTCTTTTGGCTTGTGGGAGGAAACCGGAGCACCCGGAGAAAACCCACGCAGACACAGGGAGATCTTGCAAACTCCACACAGGCAGTACCCGGAATCGCACCCGGGTCCCTGGAGCTGTGAGGCTGCAGTGCTAACCACTGCGCCACTATGCCGCCCTATTCTAGCAACAGATTGGAATCTTTTGCATCAAATTGGGATCACATTATACCACACACCCTGGTAATGTTGTTTGGCAATAGCTATCAAGATGCCATCAGTCTCATCCATGGGCTTTGGGAACGCTGCAACTGATGAGAGTAGCAACCTACTTTTTTTTCATGATGTGGTTCATATTTGACGCAGATCATTTGTGTGCCAGATGCTGCAGGTCATGATGTGGCTGCTGGAGAAAGGCTGGTCTGGCATATTTGCATTAAATAATTTCATAATCTAATATTTGAAAATGTATGTATAGCCTTTCATATGAATTAAGTATACAGTGAGAATTATTATTGCGAATAATTGCTCAGATGCCATGATGACTATTATTTGTATCAATTGCACCTTTACTCAGCATCAAACTTTAGGTGAATTGCACCAGATTATTTGTCAAATCACATCATTTGTAGTTGAGTGGATCAGCTGGAGGCGCCTTGCAAATTGTGAAGTATTTATTCCAGCACTCCTGTTTTATATTTTTCTCCAGTGTCGATTGTTAAGTCGCGAACAATATGTCACCCCCGTTATTTTCTTTATGAAGTTCAGTTGCAACAAGAATGCTTCCCATTGCATTTATTAAGGCTTGATCTTGACTGAGTTGTGGAGCAATCTGTGCGACTGGAGACAATTACCGTGCCTAATACTTTAGTAGTCTCTCAACCAAAGTCTCAACAATTTCTGGGAGGAGTTGCCCAACCTGCCTTACAGAAAGATAGCACCTTTAATTTGTCAAACAATTGCTCGACTTCCAAATGTTGCCTCTGCTCAATGCTTATCGGCTAAAAAAACTGACCCTTTGTTCTATGTTCCTCCAATAACTTGCTTCCCCTTTAAATTCTCTGAGTGGGATTCTGATTATTTCCTTTTTTTCAAAAGTTGAAATAATTGCTATTTATTAAGCATGTTCTTGCAGTGACATAATTGCACAGGTGAAATTTCTGCACTGCAAGGTAATTGTAGTCGGCTGTTGTCAGAACCTTGTCTGCTACTGACTGGAACAATGCAGCAGTGCTGGCCTATGGGATGCATTTTGGAGTAGAGGAAAAACATCCATGCAACTCCACATCTTTTATGCAGCTAATAAAGTCTGCTTCTATTCAGACACTTTTTCACATCTTAAAGTTAATTTGCCTTCACCATGTTCTGAACCGCTTTAATGCTCTACCATTCAATATTACAAAGATTCGCAATGAGTTCAGAAACATTTTGTTGATTACCGAAATGTAGCCTTAAATTGAAGCAATTGATCATTTGCAATTGTCAGGCCATCTCATAAAATATTCTGAGGAAACAACGAAGAAATAATAAATATTATTTTGCTTCTCACACCTGCTTCGTTATAGTCTCTCAGAAAAGGCTCGAAACCTGAAATGAAACAAAAGGCATTTATTTCCAAAATGGACCAAACGCAGCTGTCGCCAGAATAATTTATTTGCTCATCTGCAGTCCATAACGTCTCTTAATTTAAATAATGCTTCTCACCTATATTTCTTAGGCTCCACAGAGATGACCAGAAAAATTCTCATATTGAATTGCACCTGCTACAGTGTAATCTCTTTTCTTCACAGTGTTTCAGTCCTTCAACTGCTGTGGCTTTTCTCTAAAGTAGTTGAATTATCTAAAGCGTACCTCACTCCCACCCCTTTTTGAAAGATTTACATTCTCGTAAAATATATGTTGGCTTTCAGCCAATAATTCGCAATACTGTTGTAATGAAACAGGTTGTCTGGCGATTCCCATCGACTGACCGTTCATGCACCATATGGCAAAGATCCAGCAGTAGATGAAAAATCTCAGCATCATCCAAACAAAACACACATTGAGCCCACCTTTCATAAATTCAGGTGCAGTCCAGATCACTAATGCGAGTGACTGAAAATGCCTAGCAGAATAAAACTAAACCATAACGGGTACAATTTTAAATTGCAGGAACAAAAGGAAGCGATTTGTATACAGAATATTTGGTAGTATCAGGAAAATAAACAATCTGATAAAATACAATTGGCTCCATGGCTTTATAAATGGAGGTGTAGCGAACAAAGGAAAGGGAGTTATGCTCCACTTTTATAAATCACAGCGAGCATCAACTGGAATATTGTGCATATTTCGAGTTACCACATTATAGCAAGGTGGTCAAGCAAACATGTAGCACGTGTCAAGGAGAGGGGTGAGAGATTTTGGTTTGATGGAGAGAATATACAAGCTGACGATGTTCTCCTTGGAGCATAAAGGTATTAGAAGAGATTTAATGTAGGCATTAAACATCATTAAGAGCTATTTACCGACATAAAAATGATAGGCAACAGAATCAGAGGGTAGGAAAATGAAACTTTGTATACAAAGCAATAATTATGAACCCGAATGCTTTGCCTGAATGTCAGTTGGAAGCACATTCAACAGCAACTTTCAGAAGGGAATTAAATAGATATTGGTAATGGTAAACAAAATATCTACTCACCTCCCGCTCCCTAGGGCCTATTTCAACTATCCAACTGACTGCCCAGCTTCCCCTGTTGGATCGCATCTCAGACAATATTGTTAACGGTTCTCTCTCCTGCACAGTAAGTGAGAGAGAGGCAGAGATAAAGAAACAGAAACGTGAGAGACACCAGGGTGCAGAGCAGATTTAGTGGAATGGAGCGGATATGAGGGACTTAATTATTTGAGAGGATTAGCAGGGATTGCTCTCCATGGAGCAAATATTGGCGAGGGGCAATTTGATGGAGGTATTCAAAATTATTAATGGCAATAGATAAATGTTGTTACCTCTCACCGACTGACTGGTAATCAAAGGGATCAGATTTAAGGCCAATTGTCAAAGGTCCCAGTGATGAGATGAGGGAAACGTTTATTATGTGGAGATTGATTGTGATATGGAATGTACTTCCTGAAATTCTGGTGGCTGCAGAATCAATAGAAACTCACAAAATAAAATTAGGTGAATGCTTCAAGGGGAGACAAATGATAGAAAAGGGACAAGGGGCAAATAACCTGAATTTATGGTTTAAAATACTATGATTCTTATTTTGATGAAAGGGTGACACAGATACTATTTTGGTGTAGTGCTAATAAGATACGACCTTTTAAATTCAATTTGTGTCGAATTCCGGATTACATTATTGTGAACTCATCTGGAGATATTCAGCAGATACACGTATGGGCTTATCACTAAATAACTGATCAGACTCAATTTCGATGATAGTTTATTTGGGCTCAACTCACCCACTCTCACTGTATGTGAAGATTGGCCTAATTAGATACACAGGGACCTTTCAACTTATCTCAGGGATTTAGCGAGAGGTGCACATATTCTGAGCTACGATATCCGAGGTCATGATGCAGGAAGCCCAGAGAACGGGTATGGTGTTTAAACAAAGTGGGAAGAGCTCTACTTCGATATCCAATGTCTAGAGTTCTTCCGCTTGTTGTACCAATCATTTTGAAGTTCGACAGGGGAGGGCCGAGAGGGCGTGCAACATGCCAATGTCCCAGATCTCCCTTTCTGCTGATGCCACAGGTGTTCAATAACGTAGAGTAAGTAGCACAGCACTCACTTTTTTTAGGCGATGCACTCAGAGATTTCAGGAAACAAAGATCGGTAAAGCATTGGTGAACTCATGACACAGTGAGAGAGAAAATCTCCAATATGCTTCCAAAGTGCGCCTGCAACATTCACCAGCAAGGGAACAATAAAGGTTGATACACATTTACATAGTGCTCGAAATCCTCTGCAAGGATTCGTCGCCTCCCAGTCAACAGGCCGATGTTCAATGATGGGATAATATCAAGCAATTGCCACCAACATACCATGCTGTCTCCTTAGTGAGCGTTAGCAGTCAAGTAACTTGGCAATCAACCCCAAGACTTATTGCCAATTTATGCTTCATCTACTTCACCAACGTAGCGTCTTGTGTGAAAGGCAGGCTAAAACGTTTTTGTCATAACTACGATCCATTGTTCCCACATTGGAGGTCCTTTACTGATACCGTATTTGGGGGAAATGCCACCTATGATTTTATGGAAGCTTCATTCTTCCTATATGCTCAATACCTGTGTTTTTCTTTCTTGCACACCACTATCGATGTCTGCACCCTCTTCCAGTCACACTTGCCTCAGCCAAATCTGGATTGCTCCAAGTTTGGCCAATTTTAATTGGTCACAACTGGCGGCTGTGCATACGACTGCCGAGGTCCTGAGCTCTGCAATTCCCTTTCTAAAACTATCCACTTCACCAGCTCTCTTTTCCCTCTTTGCCCACTCTGTAAAACCTACCTCTTTGATCAAGCCTTTGGTTATCGGCCCGAAAATCTGCTTATGTGACTTGGTGTCATATGTTGTTTAACAGCACTCGTTTATTGTGCCTTGGGACATTTTACTGCGTTTGATGGGCTGTAGAAACATACTTTCTTGCCGTTAATTTCAACTAGGGTGGAGAGAGTTTCCTGTGTAAAAATAATGAACTCACTTGTATCCTTATCCAGTTTCTTTATTTCTGGAAATAAAATGGAAGAAGACGGTGGAAAACTGCAATAGCCCAAATTACGATTTATTGAAACATTTGCAGATAATGGCATGTTTGAATTAATAAGAAAATGAATACATCAGATTCTGGATACCTGAACTACGAACAATAAATGCTACTAAATTTCCACAGGTCGAGGAGCAGCTGTGGCGGGCAGATCTGACAAAACATCTTAATAATGCGAAACGACAATCCATCTTTCCTTTCTCCACAGATGTTTCCTTGAGCCGATTGTTATTAGGCGTTGTTTAGCGAGTGTCCACGCGACTCATAACTTACTGTCCCATGCGACATTCAGGTCATTTTCTGGGAAAAAAATGAATGAAAATTCTGAATTAAGAACTTATGTGTTAAGATCCCACCGAATCTTCCAATAGATCAATAATTAACAACGGTTTACAAAGCCCAATTCAGTTATGGAAAGGTTAATACTGAGATAGAATAATATTAAGGAATCATTAATCATGTTCTTGGTGATGGAAGAGCTATTTTGTCCAGCCATTAACCTCTTTCAACTCATTATAATACTCAGAATGAGGGGCTAACCGAGAATCTATGCCTAACCAGTAAATGTGTAGAATATCGTAAAAATGTGCTGTCTCTTTCAGGGAAACAGAACGAGCTAAGGGTTAATCTCGCAGATAAAAACAAGAAATGCTGGAACCACTCAGCAGGTCTGGCAGTATCTGTGGAAAGAGAAGCAGAGTTAACATTTCGGGTCAGTGACCCTTCTTCGGAACTGACAAATATTAGAAAAGTCACAGGTTATAAGCAAGTGAGGTGGAGGTGGGGCAAGAGATAACAAACGAGGTCTAGATTGGACCAGGCCACATAGCTGACCAAAAGGTCACGGAGCAAAGACAAACAATATGTTAATGGTGTGTTGAAAGACGAAGCATTAGTACAGATTAGGTGCAAATATACTCTCGCAGAGTTTTGTTTTAATCTTGAAAGATTTTGATAGCGATTGACATAGAGACAATGTTTCCACCTGTGTCGGAATCCAAAACAAGGTGCCATGAATAACAGATATTCATTGATAAATTTATCAAACAAATCAGGTGAAACATTTTTACCTAGATAATTGCTGCAATGTGGAACTTGACAACATGAGTATTTATATGTAATAGCACTGGTGCTTTTTAAGGGAAACGAGTTAAGTAAAAGAAGGATAATGAAATCGCAGATTATGCAGATATGAATAGTTTCTATAGGGCGAGAGGCGTCGCGCATGTAGCATAAATACTAGCATAACTCAGTTGGTTACAGTGGCCTGTATTTTTGCTGCGACGTCCATGTAATTCTAAGTAAAAACCACAACATTTTCTGTTCAAGTTTTGGGGAAGATTTACATTCTCCTCCTCACTAGATAAAGGACACAAAGAGAAAGGTTAATCATTCAATATCAGATTGCTGGCATCAAGTTGAAGGAGCGTTATAATGCAGAATTGAATCTTTCCACAGTGTGCTTCCAAAATTGAAAGTGAGATAGAAGGGCAGCCAACGGAAGAAGTGACATCTGGTGTCCGATTTGCCACTGCCCCTTCCATAAAAATAAATCCCTTTGAGCCGCACTATGTTTCAGTTCCCAGTCAGTCTGCTGACAAATCCTGTCTGTTTTGAAACAATATTATTCCTCTGTGTTGTTCTTAGAAATTATTGTCTGCGATGATCATGACCAGTGCTTGACAGATTCAGGTGAACTGAACTCTACCTAGAAGAGGAACAGGCCAGCTCTCCAACATTGTTCCTACTTCCCTCTGGATCGTCATACTAAAATGGAACATCACTCCATTGATTGCAGGACAGTCACTGACCCCATACCCTCTGGAGACTTTCCCACCACAGCTTCCAACCCACATATATCCAACAAGCTATATCTGTCTCCTTTTCCAGGACCCACTAACAGTATTGCCCTAGTGGGCCTATCATTTCAGCCTGCCCCACTGAACTGATTTCTTCCTATATTGACTTTATGTTTCCCCATGTCCAGTCTCCCCAACATTTTAACAGCCTTAAAGTTCTTGGCACTAATGTTCTCCTCTTCACCATGGACGCCCAGTCTCTCTGTAAATCCACCCACAGCAGGACGGTCTGAGGACTATCCGTTTTATTTTCGTTGAAGGAAGGTCCAACTTGCTTCAATCCACTATTACCCTCCTCTACCTGGCTGAAATTGTTCTTTCATGAAATATTCTCCCCCTAATTCATCGTACTTCTTCCATATCGCATGTTTCTATGGATACCCACATGTGTCTTCGCGATGCTTACCTTCTTGTGAGATAAGTGGAACATTTCTTGTCTCAGCCTACTTGGATTCCATCCCTCAATTATTTGTTTTTCTGATAGATTGTTGACTGTAATGGTGCCATTCCCTGCTGCCGCCTGCTCTCGCCCTGAACTGGAGAGCTTCATCAACTTTGCTTCCAATTTCCACCCTTCATTCACCTTCACATGATTTTATCTCTGACTCGTCCTCCCTCTTCCTCCACTTCTCTTTCTCCATTTCTGGCAATAGGGTATGAACAAATGCTCATTATTGGCTCACTGAGTCCCACAACTACCACAACTACACCTTCTCACAGCCTGTTTCCTCTTAGTAGTTTATTTCATTCTGCCAATTCTCCACCTCTATTGCATCTGTTATGATGAAGCCACCATCCACCTTACCGCTTTTGATAAGCCTTCCAATTGTTTCAAAAGAGGGTTCCCACACGCCATGTTTCACTGGCTCCCTGACCCTGTCCGACCTATTTCTCGTAGTTCTGCTTCACCTCTTCCTCTCCGTCCCAGAACAACCATCAAGTTCCCCATGTCCAAACCTTGCATCCTTTGTATGCACTGGATCATCTTTGGTATTTGGATGCAAAGTGTCATGGGAGATGAATAGTATGATGGGAGTTATTGAAGAGTGAATTAGATTGTCAGGGAGGGAACGGTCCCCTGGGAATGATTAAAGGGGAGGGTAAGACGTTCTTATGTTTCTCGTAGTAGCCTTAGGGTAAGGGGCAGGAGGTGTAGGGGGATTTGAGGAAACGTTTTTTCACCCAGAGGGTGGTTGGAATCTGGAACGCACTGTCTGAAGAGGTGGTGGAGACAGTAACCCTCACAACATTTAAGAAGTATTTAGATGAGCACTTGTAACGCCATCGCATTCAGGGCTACGGGCCAAGTGCAGGAATATGGGATTTGAATAGTTGGGTGTTTTATGGCCTGCACAGACACGATGGGCTGAAGGGCCTATTTCTGTGCTGTAGAACTCTATGATTCATGCTGGCGGTTGAAGAAATGGCCGAGGATGATCCGGTCCTTGGCTCCTTCTCATCCCCTCCTCTCCACAGATGTTGCCATATGTGTTGAGTATTTTCAGCATTTTCTGTTTTTATTTCAGACGTCCAGCACCGGCCGCATTTTGCTTTTGCATTAACTGACTGTTTATTTCGCTGAGGATGCATTTAAATGGTTTGCAACTGGAGCGACGGTTAAATGCAGATATTATGCAATGATTTAATTAATCTTCCGAACGGTCTTGAGGGGATTGAATGGCATACTCCTGTTCCTAATTTCTAATGTTACATTTGAAATTCGGATGAAAATGGATAAATGGAGGTATATGAATCATTTCAGGTCAGTGCCTTCCAGGATGTTCCTTTATCATTTCAAAATACATGTTTTTTTGGTAATGCCGTTCATCACATATTGTTTCGGATTCTGAGCTCACGTGACATGACATTTTTGCAGACAATTTGGGCATGACAATGTCAGTAGCATAACCTTATAGTGTGATACAGTCACACTGGAATGGACGATTGTGATCCAGGCTCTCGACACGATTTAATCATTCAATTAGTTCGTGGCGGATCTAAATCTGTAATGCATCTCTCGCCTTGGATCAGTAAGCCTTGAAAACCTTACACAATATTTTGAAAGATTACATCGGCCCCCACCTCAACAGCTTTTTAAGCAAGGACATTTCAGATTTTCACGGCACATTGTATGAAGAGATGCATCCTGACGTCCTCAGGTAAACCTATTCTTAAGAGTGTTCCTTAAATAATGGTTCAACACCCATAGTTGTCTGGCTGGTAGAGCATGATCAGTAAGCTTCAATGCAGTAATTACTTTCAAAATATTGCAGCTGATACCTAATTTGCTACTTGTGCTGCTGATATTAATAATTTTCAATTATGTAATTCGGGGTATTTTCTTAGCAGCTGCCCCAAATACACTGCACACATGTTACTTCATATCGCTGCATGGAATCTGCAAGCATATTAGGTTCGATGAAGGATGGTCAATTTCAAATCACGGTTTAACTCAATCGTATTAAGTACCACCATTGTTTTAACAGTGCAAAAAAAAAACGATGAGTAAAATTAGAACGTGGGCAAATGCAACATTCTTTTGTGAATGGCAAAGATGTTTGTTTGAATAAGTGAGATTCATTTAGGTGATGTGTGGCTTTAAAAGAGGTGAACTTAGTGCCTCATGTTGGCCGCTTGAGTTCAACATTATGTCAAATCCTAGCAAAACCTAATTCATGTGATTTTTACAGCTGTAATGGTAGAAAAGGGAAACGTGAGAGGAAATTTGATGACTTTAGAAAATTACACAAACATGGAACGTAAGGCCGGGCTGACACCTGACTACCAGATGAGGACATTTACTGTAAAATGTTTGCACCAGAGCCAGTGAAGTTAAACAGTGTCTTTAAGGTAGGAACACATCTGAAGTGGCTGCATTGGAGCGTTACTGAGCAAAATTTGACACAATACCACAAAAGGAGATATGATGATAGTTCCCTAAATTTTTGGTCAAAGAGTGGGTGTTTTAACAAGTTTCTTAAAATGGGGGAGAGAGGTTTATAGAGCCGCAGCTGCATTGGGAAGGAATTACAGAGTTTCGGGCTGAGACAGCTGAAGGCTGAAATTAGGGAATATACGAGAGACTAGAATGGGGAAAGCATAGAGCTCTCAGAGGCTTGTAGGTCTGGATTAGGTCACCGTGTCAGGAATGTACGAAATCATGGAGGAATTTGAAAACAAGGAAGATAATATTGATGTCAAAACATTGCTTTGAAACATTGTACATGAAACGATGTTGGTCAGCAAGCACAGGGGTAATGGGTGAGTGAAGCTGTTTTTTCTGATTATGTGTTAAATATATGGCGTGCATGCACCTGACAAAGTCAATACTATGCGTCATGAATAGCAGTGCTTTCAAGCCTGCTGCTTTCAGACACTACTGAAGATTACAACAAGTTTGAAGAGTGACCATTCACCTCTACTCTCTGTTTTCTTTCCCTAAACCAAACGTGCATCCAGGCATTCATTTCCCTCATTATCCCACGAATGTTCTCTTTTGTGAACAAATCTGTTCATTGGTACTTTATCAAATGACTTTTGAATATCTGCATGCACGACAAAAACTGCACTATGGAAAGCCAATTTGTCCTGGATTCATGTATCTGAAAATTCACATGCCACTGACGTTAGATTGATTGCGGGTGTCTTCGTCTGCCTTTTTTTGAACAGGTGCCATACTTTAGGGTAAGACATCATATGATTTTAAATAGAGGCAGCTACTGTGCTGGAAGTAGGTCGACTATGTGATTGAGTGCACATTGGATCAGAAATGCAAAGCGAGGTCAAATTAGACACCACTTTTACCAATACCCCGGAACAGTCTGTGACAGTAATCAGGGCGGCGCGAGGAGAAAGAGCAAAAGACTTGCATATAGTGCCTTCACGAACATAGAATGCCTCAAATAGCTTCAACATAATGATTTTTCTTAAATTAGCCACTGTGGTAATGCAAGCAATGTAGCAGTCAATTTGCACATAGCTAGCTCCCACTAAAACACCACGAGATAACAGGTTTTTGAAAATTATATTTCAAGTGTAACTCATGGCCAGGAGACTCGTCAACATTTCTTTCCTCTTTTTTGCATGTTACACTTTATTCCACGTCAGAGGCTGGTCACCAACTATAACAATGAATTACTCCATCAATATGATACTGGGTTGTCAGATTAAATTTTGTTGATCATGTCCGTGATTTGTATCATCAACAGACAGACTTCTGACTCAGAGATGAGAGTGGAATGAGTGAGCCACGATGGATACCAACGGATGGAGATTCATAAAGATGAGACTTAGTACTGAGACAGAGAGACACGAGCAGAGGGAAACTGATAAAAGTGAGAATCAGTACAGCATGTGATGCAGGGAAACAAAAGGACAGTGATGAATGTGAGATGGTGTACACTGAAAGAGAGTCGGCAACAGATGGAGAATGATAAATGCTTGACTGTGTACAGTGATCCAGCGACACATGACCTGTGCAAGATTAATACAAAAGTGAATCTGACTGCATTGCAAAGCCACAACAACAGTCGGAGATTGATCAAGGTGATTAAAGAGCCTCACAAGAATGGTAAATTTCTGTAAATGCATCTTCAAATAATTCTCCTCCTTTTCCAAAACTGAAATGTGTCTTGAATGGTGGTGCAAAGTGGCTATAAACAAATTCAGTCTGGGTTATATTTTCCCCGTTTTTCCTTCTATTGGTACGCACAGCGCACCAAGATTAATTTCACCTGCCATCCACCTTATGAATATCGATGTTGGTTTAATAATTAAGAACAGAGTTTAATGTGATTGTAGAACTTTTTTCACCAATATTAATCTTCGACTTTTCCAAATGTGTTATCTCTGCAGATACAAAACAAAGGAAATACTTTAGTATTGGACATGATGGCTGTAATTAGAGTGCAAACAGTGATTATCCACATTTGCCTTTTAATCGGTTGGTTACACTGAGATCAAGGTTACGGAAGCTATTCACAATAAGCCGGTTGGCCTTGTCATGTCAACACATCTCCAGTTCACAGCCCACGAAATATCCTAGCTACATATCTGCCTGTCTTTTCCATATCTGGAGGAACGAGGATGCTGCAGTTGTTTACATTTTGCTAAATGATGATATGGTGCGATTCAATCCAGATATTCAAAATGACGAATGTCTTTATAGGGGACCTGGGGAGAATACAAATGACTAAAGAAATTAAGTAAATTCTTCCATAAGTTTGTAATGCTATTGGGGAAAGAACACATTTCTTTGATATAGGCAGCAAAAGAATGATAGGTCGAAGGGCTGCCTTTTGTGCTGTGCCATTCTCTGACATCTAACTAATCAAAACGAGTTGCTACTGCCCCAGCCTTTTTCCTTCTTGCGGGTGAAATGATAACAGTTGCAAATTATCAGAATAAAGCTCCAAAGCTCCAGGTGATTACTGGATCCAATCGTCAGCAACAACGACAAACTTTACCTGGAATAATCACATTTCTTCGGTGTATTTCTGCCTTAAAGGGTATAGGCACTGTATGACTATAGACACATAGACGCATGGAAAAAATACAGCACAGATGCAGGCCATTCAGCCCATCGTGCCGTGCAGGCCGAACAAAGTAGCCACTTTGTAATCCCTCCTTGCAGCACCTGGCCCATAGCCTTGCAGGTTACAGCACTTCAGGTGCATGTCTAGTTACATAGAACATAGAAAATAAAACATAGAACAGTACAGCACAGTACTGGCCCTTCGGCCCACAATGTTGTACCGAACCTTTAACCGACTCTAGGATCAAACTACCTACCTAACCTTTTAAAAAAACTGAGCATTTCTGCCTCCATCACCATTCATCGCAGTGACTGCCTCGGAGAGACACCCACTGCGCTCTGGGTTAAAAAAAAGTATTTCCTCAAGTCACCTCTAAACCTTCGACTAATCACCTTACATCTGTGTCCCTTGTCAATTGACCTCTCCGCTATGGAAAACTGCTACTTCCTATCTACTCTATCCAGGCCCCTCATAACTTTGTACACATCAATTAAATAACCCCTCAGCCTCCTCTATTCCAGAAAAAACAACCCTAGCCTATGCAGTCTTTCACCATAGCTACAACTTTCAAGCCCTGGCAACATTCTTGTAAATCTCCTCTGTACTGTCTTGAGAGCAGTTATGTCCTGCTTGTAATGTGGTGACCAGAACTGTAAATAATATTCCAGCTGTGGCCGAACGAGTGTTTTATAAATTTCCAGCATCCACAAAATTACATCCATACTTTTGTATTCTATGCCTCGGCCATTAAAGGAAAGTATTCCATGTGCTTTCTTAACCACTCTATCTACCTGACCTGTCATCTTCAGGGACCTGTGAACATGCACTCCAGGGACTCTCACTTCTTCTACCCCTCTCAATATCTTCCCATTTGTTGTGTATTCTCTTGCTTTATTTGCCCTCCCCAAATGCATTGCTTCACACTAGTGTGGACTGAATTTCATTTGCCAATTTTCCACTCACTCAACCAAACCATTGATGTCGTTCTGGGGTCGATGGCTATCCTCTTCACTATCAACTACACGACCAATTATTGTGTCATCAGCAAATTTCCCAATCATGCCTCCCGCATTTAAGTCCAAATCATTAATATGTACCATGAACAGTAAGGGACCAAACACTGAGCCCTGTGGGACGCCACTGGAAGCAGCATTCCATTCGCAAAAAAAATAAAAATTTGTCGACTACTGCACTTTGTTTCCTTTCCCTGAGCCAATTGTGGATCCAACCTGCCTAGTTCCCCTGCATCCCATGACATTTCATTTTACTGACCAGTCTGCCATGCGGGACCTTGTTCAATGCCTGCTAAAATCCATGTACACTACATCCACTGCATTAAACCTCATCAGTCCTCCATGTTATTCCTCAAAAACTCAATTATGTTAGTAAGACATGACCTTCCACCAACAAATTCATGACAACAATTTTCAGCTGATTTTTGCAAAATCCAAAGGAGTTACAAGGGGATCTGACAGAGTTGCTCTTGATTATGAAAATTGCATAGAACTTTCAGCAAAGCAATTACCATTCTGCCGAACTCGTCAGGAACGTTGTCCCGAAGACAACACTCCGAAATTATCTAATCTGTCCACTTTAACGCTACCATTCTGTCAGATTTATTCTGCATTTAATTTTAATTTTAATATCATTAGGAAAAAAAACACCCTCATCAACCATACCAGTCGTCAAACCTCAATAAAGCAAGACACTTGTTCCTGTAGAACCCTGTTGTTTCACTATTTATTCAAACGATTTACCTTTGTTCTGCGTGCTGATTCGAAGTTCTGTAAGAGACAAATTTAACTGAATTAAATGCTGACAGCAATACGTTCAGGCAATAACAATACTCAATCACCTTAATTGTTCTAACAACATGTTTGTGATCGGTGAAAAACATTATTGGTAATGTCATGAACAATGGCAAATTAGCGACCACAGGACAACGATGGATTAGTAAAGGAGAGTGAACCCAAATCCTCTTCAGCGAAAGTATTATTGGACTTATATGATTCAGCTTTTTGATATGTTTAGTGCATTTATCCCTTGGTATGTGGACTGTCTAAAGACATTTGATGAAGAGCCACATATTGGTGTGTTATCAAACAAGACACACATGGGATAAAAATGGCCAGAAACTGCATAGAGCATAAATTGTCCAAGGAATATAAAATTGAGAGTCGTGGGGATGAGTGATTTTTGTGTTGAACTGTTTTTGTTTTGCCTGAAGTGCAGCATACTTTTTTATCCATTCATTGTATGTGGACATCGCTAGCTCAGTGAACAACTACTGCCCATCACTAATTGCCATTGGAAGGTGGTCGTGAACTGCATTCTGGAACCGTTGCAGTCCATGTGGGGTATGTACACCCACAGTGCTGTAGAGAAGGGAGTTCCAGTACTTTGACCCAGCGACAGTGAAAGAACATCGATATGGTTCCAAGTCAGGATGGTATGTGATTTGGAGGGGAACCTGCATGTGGCGGTGTTGTCATGGAACTGTGTTTTTTCTCGTCTATTTAAAACAGTATCCCTTTAAGACACTGCTTAAAGTCAGTGTGCCTTTAAGGCTGAGAACAGTGTGCCAGCAGCTGCACCTGCTCCGTCGGCCACAGCAGGAGAGCGAGAAGGTCACATGCTGCACTGTAACTTTTATCTGTGTGTTAAAAAAATAGCAAAAGCAGTGTGATGCTTTGAAGGAAGAAGCTGTCTATTTCTCTTAGCAAAAAACTACATTGAATTGGAGGCTGTATTTTACTAAATAGAGAGGGAAAAAAACCTGGAAAAATATAATTTGCGTTATTGAAGGTAGTAAATAGCTTTTCACTTCGAAACTCGAAGAATTCTCTGCCTCAGGAGTGACTCCCTGTCGTCTGTTTGTGTTTGCTGGAATTTTCAGTAAAGCTTCTGCTGAGACACGGCTGATTTTAAAATCCCAGTTGCTACATTCCTTGTTAAGGCAGCCATGTGACGCCTAATGCAACCAAAGTGCTTTGACTGCCTTTCAAGTAAAGACTGGTCATGAAAACCGCCTGGAGACTTCGAGTGGCATCTGATTAAACCACACTCGGATACCTCACTCATGGGGAACGTAACCCACAGAGACTTGCAACCCATTTATTTATTTATTGTTAGGAAACAGCTAATCTTTGGAACGATCATTTTTAACAAAGGTTAACCATCAGTTTTTGAATGTACGTGTGTGAATGGGGGAGTCAGACTGAATAAGAAGTTATAAGGTCTCCAGAGATAAATGCATCTTAATAGTGTTTAATGTTTAGTTCATGCATAAATAGTTAATTTGTTGTTTACATATACCTGGTTTGGTCTGTTTTACCCTGAGAGCTACTAGTGTGCTTAATTTGGCTAATTTACGGTAGGAGGACAAACTTTAATAATATGCTGCGAGCTGTGGAGTATTGGGACTGAATGACCGTGCTTTACTCCCGCCTCGCTCGTAACATGCATCTGTTGCACATGTCCTTCTAGTTGTTAGAGGTCGAAGGTTTGGAAAGCGCTGTCTAAGAAGCCTTGGTGCATTGCTGCAGTGCTTAGAATCATAGAAAGTGTCAGGCTCAGAAATGGGCCACTTTTCCCATTATGTCTGTGCCTGCTGAGGAACAATCCACCTGTTCTATTCCCATCTTCCAACATTTGGCCCGTAGCCCTGTATTTATGTCACTTGAGGTGAATATCCAGTCTCTTTTTGAAAGAGTTGAGGGTTTCTGCCTCAGCTAGCCTTTCAAGCAGTGAGTTACAGACCCCCACTACTCTTTGGGTGAAAACATTTTTCCTCATCTCCCGTCCCATTTTTCGAGGATTCACTTTATATATATGCCCCCTAGTCACTGACTTCTGTGCTAAGTTGAATAGGCCCTTCACCTCGACTCTAGCTATGCCCCTCAACATTTTGCACATTTCAATCAGATACCCCCAGCAGCCTACTCTGTTCCAAGTTGAACAACCCCAGCCTATCCAATCATTCTTCATAGCTTCATTCCATTCTCCCAGTTTCTCGGTCTCTGACGCATCTGCTGTGATGATGCAACCTTCCACAGCACCACTTCTGATATGTCTTCCATTTCCCTTAACCGAGGATTTGCCACGACCACCACCAGCCAACCCCTCCCCCCCACAACCCTTCCCCGCCACACCCCACTGTGATTGACAGGCCTCACAACCGTGACCGGCCTATTTCCCGCACCTCTGCTCTCTCCCCTTCCCCTCCCTCCCGGAACTGCTGCAGGGTTACCCTTGTCCTCACGTTCCATCCCACCAGCCTCCAATATAGAGGATCATCCTCTGCCATTCTGCTATATCCAGCGTGATGCCACTACCAAATGCATCTTCCCCTCCCCTGTCAGCATTCCAAAGGAATTGTTTCCTCCGCGACACCCTGGTCCTCTTGTCAATTAGCCCTGATACGTCGTCCCCTTCCCACAGCACCTGCCCTTGCAATCACAGGAGGAGTAATACATTCCCTTTCACCTCCGCTCTCCTCACTATCCAAGACTCCAAACAGTCCTTTCAGGTGATGCAGCGATATACTTCAACTTCTTTCAATATAGTATACTGTATTCACTGCTCATAATACGGTCTCCAGACACTGGGGAGACCAAACACAGATTGGGTGATGGCTTTGCAGGACACCTGCACTCAGTCTGAAAACATGTTCCGAAAATCGTGTCGCTTGTCCTTTCAACACACACCCCTGCTTTCATGCCCACATATCTCTCTTGGGATTTCTGCAGTGCCCCAGTGAACATCACTGCAAGTTCGAAGAACAGAATTTATTTAACCAATTGGGCATGGTACAGCCTGCCGGACTGCTCATTGAGTTCAACAATTTCAGAGAATGACTCGCATCCCCCCTTTTTTTAGATTTACATTGTATTTTGCGTTTGTATTTCTTTTTAGTTTAATTTGTTTCATCATTGCACTTTTTTTGTTTACCATGTGCCTGCCCACTATTCTTTTTCTTTCATTATTTTCCTGTTGTTGCTTGTTGTCAGGGATTTCATTATTCTGTCATTTAAAACCCTCTCTGCACAAATTATTTATATTTCACCATATCATTAACAAATTATTTGTCTTTGCATGTGTCCCTTGACCTCCTTGTCAGCTATACCCTGTCACCCTCTGCCCTATCAACATCTTCCCAATTCTTCCATTTTGCCCCACCCCACTTCATTTACGTAAAACCTGCCACATTACTCACCTTTGTCAGTTCTGATGAAAGGTCACTGACCTGAAACGTTAACTCTGCTTCTCTCCCCACAAATTCTGCCAGACCTGCTGAGTATTTCCAGCACTTTTTATTTTTTGCTTTTATTTCCTCATAGCTGCATTGTTCCACTCCTGGGAACATCCTTGTAAATCTCCTTCGTACCCTCTCTAGTGCAATTACATCCTTTCTTTAATGAGATGAACCGAACTGCACACAGTCCTCAAGTTGTGGCCTCACCAATCAGTTATACAGTTCCAGCATAACCTCCCTGCTCTTATATTCTATTCCTCGGCTAATAAGGGAAATTATTCAATATGCCTTCTTAACCACCTGATCGACCTGTCCTGTTATCTTCAGGCAACTGCGGACATTCACTCCAAGGTACCTCACTTTCTCTACACTACTCAATATTTTCCCATTATCCATGTATTCCTTTCGGGTCAGTTCTGAAGAAGGGTCACTGACCCGAAACGTTAACTCTGCTTCTCTTTCCACAGATGCTGCCAGACCTGCTGAGTGAATCCAGCATTTCTTGTTTTTGTATTCCTTTGCCTTGTTTGACCTCCCCAAATGCATCACCTCAGATTTCTCCAGGGTGAATTCTATTTGTCACTTTTCTGCATATCCAAACAGACCAGCAATATCTTCCTGCTTCCTACAGCTATCCTCCTCCCCTTTCTACCAAACGGCTAATCTTTGTGTCGTCTGAAAACTTCTTGATCATGCTCCCTACATTTATGTCCAAATCGTTAATATATACCAGAAAAAGCATGGGACCCAGTACTGAGCCCTGTGGAACGCCACTGGAAACAGCCTTCCATTCACAAAAAACATCCTTCAACAATTACCCTTTGTTTCCTGCCACTGAGCCAATTTTGTATCCACCTTGCTGCACTTCTCTGGATCCCATGTTTATTTTATTAACCAGTCTCCCATGTGGGACTTTGGTAAAAGCCTTGCTAAACACCATGCAGATCACATCAACTGCACTACCCTCATCCATTTTCCTCGTGACTTCTTCCAAAGATTCGATCAAGTTGGAGGAAGGTTTCGGGGAGATGTCGGAGGTAGGTTCTTTACACAGAGTGTGGTGGGTGCGTGGAATGCGTTGCCAGCGGTGGTAGTAGAAGCAGATACATTAGGGGCATTTAAGCGACTCTTTGATAGGTACATGGATAATAGTAGAATGAAGGGTAGGTAGTTAGTTTGATCTTAGGGTAGGTTAAAGTTTCGGCACAACATCGTGGGCCGAAGGGCCTGTACTGTGCTGTACTGTTCTATGTTCTATGTTCTAAGTTGGTCTAACAAGATCTCCCCTTAACAAGTCCATACTGACTATCGTTGATTAACCTGTGTCTTTCTAAGTGACAGTTTATTCTGTCTCTCAGAACCGATTTCAGTAATTTGCTGACTACTGAGGTTAGACTCACTGGCCTGTCATTATTTGTCCTATCACTTGCTCCCTTATTAAATAGAGGTACAACTTTATCAGTTCCTCAGAACACTGGCACCACACCTGTATCCAGTATGGACCGAAAATGATGGTTAGATTTCTGCTCTATCCGCTCCTGCTTCTTTTAACAGCCTAGGGTACATTTCATCCGGCCCTTGTGATTTATCAACCTTTAAGGAAGCTAGTCCCGTTAATATTTCCTCTCTTCCTTCGTTTATCACATCCAGTAAAACACACTCGTCTTGCTTAATTACAAAATCTGCAGCCACCACCCACCCTGCCCCCAATAATGAAGACAGACGCAAAATATTAATTAAGAGCTATAGCAACATCTTTTGTCCCTACACATAGGGTACTTTTTTTGGGTTTTTTTTTAATGGGCCGTACTCCCTCCTTAGTTATCCTCTTACTCTCAATGTATTGATAAAACATCTTTGTGTTCAACTTGATTTTGCTGGCCAATATTAATTAATGCCCTCTCTCTGCGTGCCTAATTTCCTTTTTGATTTCACCCTCCACGTTCGATACTCCTGTCGGCTTTCTGTCGTACTTAATAGTTGGAGTCGGATATAAGCTTTCCTTTTCTGCTTTATCTTACCGTGTAACCTACTTGACATCCATGGGGCTCTACATTTGGCCGATTCACCCTTTTTCTTTGTGCTGGTAACTTTGCTCTGAACCCCTCGAATCTCCATTTTGAATGCCTTCCACTGCTCCGATGCAGATTTACATTCAAGTAGCTGTTTCCAGTCCACTTTCGCTAAGTTAATCCTCCGTTTAGTAAAATTGGTCTTGCCCACAATTGAGAACTCGAACTCCTGTTCTGTCTCTGACCTTTTCCGTAATTATGTTAAAACTGACTGAGTTATGATCACTACCGGCAAAATGCTCTCCCGCTGCCAATCCTTTCTCCCACCCAGCTTCATTTGCTAAAACCAAGTTTAAAACTGCGCCCTCTCTTGTGTACCTGCTACATAATGGGCAAAAAAAGATCTGTTGAATGCATCTCAAATAATTCTGCTCCCTCAAATCCTTTCACACTAAAACTATACCAGTTGGCATTGAGCTAGTTAAAATCTCCTACTATTACTGCCCTATTGTTTTTTTCACTTCTCAGAGAATTGTCTACATATCTGCTCTTCTCTCTCCCTCAGATTGTTTGGGGGTCTATGGTAAACTCCCAGCATGTGATTGCCCCCTTTTTTGTTCCTCAGATCAATCCACATGACCTGATTTGATAAACCTTCCAATATATCATCCCTACTCACAGCTGTAATAATTTCCTAGACAAAAATTTACACTTGCCTTCCTTTCTTATCCCCCCCTATCGCATCTGAAAACGCTGTAAACAGCAACAGTGAGCTGCCATTCCTATCCCTCGTTAAGCCATGCTCCAAGAATAGCTATAATATCATACTGCCGCGTGTCTATCTGTCCCCACTGCTCATCTGCTTTATTGATGTACTTGCAGTGAAATACATACCATTGAGCACTGCCAAACTTTTTTTTAAGTGATTATTTTTTAAACATTTGTTTCCTCTGTCCTCCAGACTCATCCATTCGTTTTCTGCCTTCCAAGTTCATTTCTGATTTTGCTGCAACTGAGCCTATCTTCAACGTGCCATCTCCCTGCCAAACTGGTTTTTAACCCTCTCCAGCAGCACTGGCAAAACGCCCTTCAGGGAACTCAGTCCCAGTTCTTCTCAAGTGCAAGCCGCCTGGCCAGTACAGGTCCCAATACCCCCAGAGCCGTTTCCAATGTCCCAGGAGTCGACAGCCCACCGTCCTGCACCATCTTTACAGCCACACATTCATCTGTATTCTATTTCAATGCTCATTTGTGCTTGGCATTTGGCATAATCTTGAGCTGACTGCTTTTGATTTCCTGCTTGTTAAATTCTTACCTTGCTCCATAATTTCTGACTGCAGAACCACATCCCTCTTTCTACCGATGCCGTTGGTTCCAATATGGACCATGGCTGCTGGCTGTTCACCCTCAACCTTCAGGATGTTCTGCAGCCACTCAGTGACATCCTTGATCGTGGCAGCAGGGCGGCAACCAACCATCCTCGATTCACGTCTGTGGCCACAGAAACGCTTTCTGTTAACCTGACTATTGAATCACCTATCATTATGGCCTGTTAACGTAACTATTGCATCACCTATCATTATGGGTTTTTAGTTTTCCCTGTACCCCCCGCCCACCGTCCCACCCCCAACACACACACCCCTGTGCAGTGGAGCCACACGTGGTGCCATGGACTTGGCTTTTGCTGCACTCCCCAAGTGAAGCATCACCTTCTTCAGTATTTAGAACTGAATACCTGTTGGAGAGTGAGATGTACTCAGTGGTTTCCTGCACGACCTGCCTATTCTTTTTGACTGCTTGGTGACCACTCATTCCCTCTCTCCCTGCATACTCTTAGGCTGCGGGTTACCACATCTATAAAGGTGCTATCTGTGTCGCACTCATCCTCACGAATGCACCGCAGTGTCGCCAGATGCCGCTCAAGTAGCAAAACCCGGATCTCAAGCTGCTGCAATTGACAGTACCTCCTGCACAACTGGTTCTCAAGGATACAGAAAGCATCCTGGAGCTCCCATATAGCACAGAATCTACACTCTCAAGGGCGAAGCAACACTGCCATTCCTTTATTTATTAGTTTATCCTTGGCTGCTGCTACTAAATGCTAACCAATACTGCAACACCTAAGATTTATTCATAAAACTTTTCTAGTACTGATGAATCTTATTAATAATCAATGCAGTTCACTGGTTAAAATAAACCTTACTCACCTTATCACCAGGACTCACTTGTTCCTGATTCTTACTTCTTAATTTTTACTCTTCTTTAGTCTGACAGTTTTTGAGACACTATAACCCAGCGATTTCCACACGCACCCGAACAGTAGTGCACCCACCCAGCTATGTACTGAGACTCCCTAACAGCTGTTACGCTCCAACCAATCAGCTTGAAACTTTCCCGTGTTGTCACTGTTCATTTTGTTTTCAACCTCCAGTGTGCCTGAACTCCTCGCAACTTCTCTCCCGAAAGGTAAATGATGTAGGCCGTGAACCTCGGGACGTATTTATCGGCTCCTCGCTCTGTGTTTTTCATACAGGTCCGCTCCTGTCCGCTGCTCTACCAGAAGGTAAGTGCATCTTGTAGATGGTACACACTGCTGCCACTTTGCATCGGTGGTGGAGGGAGTGAATTTATGTGGATGGGATGACAGTCAAAGTACCACTGTTGTTATGATATACATTAATGACCTGGGATCGTGTTGTCAATACACAAGTTTTAAGTTTGCCGAGGATAGGAATCTTCTAAGGACTATAAGGAGTAAGGACATATAGTAATGAACTTCAAGCGAGTATAGAGATGATTGTGCAAGGGGAGAGCACATGGTGGCTTAAATCCACAGCAAAAATGTGAGAGGTGAAGCATTTCAGTCGAAAGAATGAGGAGGCACTATACATAAGAAATGACACTATTTTGAAATGGTGTGCAAGTACAGAGAGGCATGAAAGTTTTGGGGCATGTCACGTGGAACGTGAAAGGGCTGTTAAAATGTTGATTCAGGATATGGAAATCTGGGCGTTGTAAGCTGAGGCATATAGTTCAAAATGAAGGAAATTGAATTAAGCATGTATAGAATACTAGTTCAGCATCAGCTGAAACACTATTTCACTTACGGCATTACACATTAAAAAGGAACATTAAGGCTTGAGAAATGGGACACACACACAAAACAACAGATTTACCAGAATGGTTTCAGTGATTAGTGTTTACAGTTCTGTGAATAGACCAGCAACCTGAGATATTTCACCTGCCCGCAGACAGTAACAGCAGGAGACTTCACAGAATTATTTCAAATCTTGAAGACCTTTGATAGAAAAATGGCTTTCAACCGCTGAAGGGTCGATTGCCAACTGGTGCAGTTTTAAGGTAACTGGCGAAAGAATCAGACGGGACAAGAGTTTTATTTTTCAGTTCAACAGATGTTGAGGATTCGGAATGTTCTGCCTGACTGGGTTCTCGATAGACAGTCAATAGTAGCCGTCAAAGGAGAATTGCATATCTGTTTGAAAGAAACAGAAATGCAGAGATTTGAGGAAATAGCAGGGTGGTGGGAAGTTATGGAATGTGTGTAGAATGAACTGGTCCTGACTCGATGGAACGAATGGGCTGCTTCGTGATGAAAGTCAATACGAGTCAATACTGTGCCATGAACGAAATGTGTGCGCTCTACCCGACAGCTACACTGCCTGGACGTGTGGTGAAATAAGAATTAATAGCAACATTCAACAGGAAATTGAATAAATACACAAATGTGCTAACACACGAACATACGAACAAGAAACAGGAGTAGGCCACTCGGCCCCGAGAGGCTGCTCCGTCGCTCCAAAAGTTTATCGTTCAGCTGATTGTAACCTGAACTCCATATTTACGATAACCCCAATAACCTTTCACCTCCACTGCCTTAAAAAAATACAAAGACTCTGCTTTCACCGCCTTTTGAAGAAGAAAGTTCTAAAGATTCACGACACTCTGACAGGTAAAAGAAACTCCACATCTCTCTCTTAAACGAGTGACCCCTTAATATTTGACAGGGACCCGAGTTCTAGATTCTCCTACAAGAGAAGACATACTTTCCCCATCCTTCTCAAGATCCCTCAGAATCTTATAGCTTTCAATAAAGTCGCTTCTTGCTCATCTAAGCTTCAGTGGATACAAGCCGAGCCTATCCAATCTTTCCTCAGAAAACAACTCGTTCATTTTAGGTATCTGTCTAGTAATCCTTCTCTGAACCGCATCAAACGCGTTTACATCCTTCCTTAAATAAGGAGAACAATAATGTTCACAGTACCCCAAATGTGGTCTCACCAGTGCCTTGTATATCTGAAGCATGACCTCCCTCCCTTTGTATTCAATTCCACTCAAAAGACATGATACCTTTCCTAATTACTTGCTGTACCTGCAGATTAACCTTTTGCGATCAGATCTCTCGCATCTCAGAGCTCTGCAATCTCTCACTCTTTAGATAATATGCTTCTTTTTTATTATTCCTGCCAAAATGAACAATATCTCATTTTCCCATATCATACTCAATGTGGCAGATCTTTGCCCACAGACTTAACCTATCTACAGCCGTTTGAAGCTTATTTACAATCTACTTTGCTACCTATCTTTGTGACATAAACAATTTAGCAACCATACCTTTCGTCCCTTAGCGCAAGTGATTCGTATAATTCGTAAAAATAATGTAAATATGTGTGGGGCTGTGAAAACAAACACGGGAATGGAACCAGTTCGACATCACTTTGCAAGGCGTCTTGGGCCGAATAATGTCCTTTGTTAATGAAGCACGGTCTAATGGGATGTCACAATTCACCAAGGCTTTCCTTGTATGCAACTCACAAACCCACGATCTACCCCAACGAAAGAGACAGTAGGACGCTTTTAGCACCATCATTTCGCAGACCCATTTTATGACGACTTATCCATAAATTGTAGGAAGAGCATTTTGTCAGAGTAAAACATCGCTGTACTCCTCACTTAACTTTGACGAGAAACACCTTTGCAATGGCAATGCAAAATGAACATTATATGCTTGCTCTACTGGATCCTATTAATAGATAATAAAATGAACACACAAAAGTTCAGTTCAACAAGATTACTTAACATCCTGTATTTTCATTGGCTGTTGAAATTTCTAATTGCTACAGTTTGGAAACACAAACGTAACCGCCTGGGTCGTTCAGCCAGCAGAGAATGAACGGCTCACCGTTCATTTCGGTTACAACTGACAAGAGAAATTTCACAGGCTTTTCCGCGGCAACATAACTAAATAGAGATCTGGTTTCGTGCTATACATTCCACAGTGGATTATGGACTTCGATAGCAGGAGATGCAACAGCGTGTCTCTTTAGCCAGCAAGACTGCAAAATTCTGATAGAGGCAAGTAGTGTATGAAATAGCATTGTAAATTGGAATGGAGCATTCATGACCAAATAAGTACAGGACACGAAAAGAAGGGAAGGAAATTAAGATTAAGACAGACAGGAAGATAGAGAGGGAGCAAAATAGGAGGAAAGAGCGAGGATGAAAGAGAAAGAAATAAAAAGTAAGTAAAATTATATAAACTTAACTTGAAAAGATATCTCAAATAAATCTGAAGGAATGAATCTCCACACCTGTTAAGGCTACTGTTTGGTGTCACAGTGGTTATTGGGCATTAGCTAATACCAGAAATAGCTTTAGAACCTCATATACCTATCACCGGATCAGGCCGAACATTTTCTGCAGGGTTCAGCGGGGTTGTATCACATAAGAACCGCAAATACACGTCCCCCCCCCACCCCCCTCAATGGGGTTCAATACCGAGTCACCCAATGAGAACATTTAAGAGTAATGCGTTGTCAGGACCGTGGTGAATAACAAATAATTCATGGTGGATATGCTCCATGACTGCAATGTGCTGTCTGATTTATAGTTTAGCATTGGTGACTGCTGATAACCTGACTGTTACTTTTTTGAGCTAAATGTTTGGTGCCATGTTATCTGTAAAACAATGCCGTGAATTTGTGTGAAGTGTTTCAATTATTCAATCACTGACACTTGAAAATCACAATAATTGGCTCGAACTGGTAGCTGTTCTTATTTGCACAGTAGCCGAATCTACCACTTACTTGCACTATTTTCAAACTCCTTCAGTTCTAAAATATAAATTAAAGGATCAGTGAGCTGCATTGTCATCGCTGCCAGAATGTTAACGTTATTTTGCAACTGTAAATTACTGTTTTGATTTAAAACACCCATGTGTTCTCATGAGGTTTTGGTGGCTTCTTTTTTCCATCATGCTTACCGCTCTCTTGTATCAACAATTTCGCTCCTAAGTAGATTGGTAAAGGGAATGAGACGAATATTTTAAATTGAATTAATGCAACATATCGAAGTGCAATAATCGTTGGAATCGGTTAATCTGTATGCCAATTGATCTAAATATTATTTTTCTGTGTCACAATACAGAAAGTAATATACTATAAATATTCCTCACCATGTTCCTGGATGACTTCATGCAGCAGTTTTATTTCTGGAATTGAAGGAAAATGAAAATAATGAGCATTTTACTGTTGAGCAGCAATAGGAAATGCCTGTGGCTTCCACGGATAGCACGCATTAGGCTCATTTAAATGCGAATGAGAACTTTCACTTAAAAACAAGGAAAACACGTCATGGCGATGCAAAGCACTCTTCAGCCAATAAATTAGATTGCATTTCTGTCACCTTTGTGAAGAAACTGGCAGCTAATTTTCCCAGTCCGTAAACCAGCAAAGAGCAATGCATAATGCACAGATAATCTGCGATAGTGGTTTTGCTTGAGATATGAATACCGGAGGATGAAGACACTACGGTAAACCTTTCAACTCTTCTTTAAAATCGTGACGTGGATTTTTCTTTTTACATCCACTTGGGTGGGGCTTCAGATTAGCATGTCATCCAAATGCTGGCATCTACGACATTGCAGTATTCCAGCAGTACTGCACTGGATTCGCGGCCAAGATTTGTTGTCAATACATTGGAACTTGCAAAGAACTCCTTATTAGACATAGTGCAGTGTGCTACCCACTAAACTAAGGCTGACACCACAAAAAAGTGGTCCAACATGGAATTCAAACTCTTAAAACGTGGTTGGTTTAGTTTACAAGGAGAAATTGATTCAATTATTTTCTCTCTTGTGTAATCAGCGATTATGATAGAAAGCAGATAGTTTTAGGAAGCGTTACTGACACTCTGATGTCCCCCCTCAAACATACTACAACGTCATTTCTGCATTGCGTTAAATTAATTTTCAAATTAACTATTCACATAATTATGAACGGCGTTTTGTTTTCAGCTTCCTTTACTCTTGATTCTAGGGTTTGCCTTGTTGTACCAGTTGCCTCCACCAAACATATCTTAAAGACGCAGTTAGCTATATTCAAAATGAAAGTCAACAGAAAAAGAAGTGCTTCCAGGGCACTCCTACTAAAGAAAACTAATACTATGAGACTTTACCTGTTGTCACTCTGTATCTTAGTGTTTAAAGGGTGCAGTGCTGTGCACTTGAACTGTGTTATGCAGGGAATGCTTTTTTACACAAATGTTTTATTGCAAGTTAGGAGCTCATATGTTCACACCTAATTTCTTCCGTA
Source organism: Heterodontus francisci (assembly GCF_036365525.1). Taxonomy (NCBI): domain Eukaryota; kingdom Metazoa; phylum Chordata; class Chondrichthyes; order Heterodontiformes; family Heterodontidae; genus Heterodontus; species Heterodontus francisci. The sequence goes on along the minus strand of NC_090409.1, from coordinate 25,817,653 downwards.
AGACTCTTAAACTGACGTCCCATTGCTACTGACACGCCAGCCAGAAGAGGCATTTTCTTGATATGTATTCTGCCAAGGTTTGATGCAGCCAAGGAAAATGCTGGGCAATAACGAAACTTAAGAGCTACTCACCTGATTCCAGAGAATGACACGAAGGCTTGCCTGAAAAACAAATCATTTTGCAATATTCAAAGAATCCTAACTTTCAATCGAATCAATTAAGTTATTGAGTGATGAGGAGTGACATGCATGTTTGAAGTAGCTCCCGTTTCAAGAGAAAATACCTAGAGAGCATTATGGAAAAATCATGTCTTTATTCAAATTAACTTAAGTGAATGTGTTTACCGTTCCGCTGATAACATTCTAGATACTGGGCAGATTAGTAATCCCTGTTGCAATTTGAGTCTGAAACACACACGTCTCAGATAATTTTAACTCCTGGCCATGGTGTATAACAGGCAGCCTGATGGCCCTTTCCATTACCATCTATGGAAGGGAAAATGACGTGAGGCATAAAATGGGTGATCAATTCATGAATGTCCATCCAACGTTAAAATGACCCATTGTCGTTAGATAACCTTCTTGCTTCCCATTTCTTTTCGTCACTGTATCAGTTTAAATTTGGCACCAAAATCATTATTTTCCTGAGGGTGCTTTTCACATCCTCTGCTCTAGTAAAACTTCTCTCCTGCAAATCTCGCTGCAATAGGACTCCTTGATCTAATGCTGAGAAATATCATTACTCTGTCATAGATTTAAATTTGTAATCGTACTGGAAGTGGAAATAGAAACAGGTAAAGTTGTAAAGAGGCACAATTGAACAATCTGTCAGATGCTACGCATACTATTCAGTAAGGTGAATTTAATAGTCCTGGCTATTCCACGTGGCAAGGCAGAAAATACAACACTCTGATTTCCATGTCCATCCACCTCCAATTTCCCTCTAATATTTTTGCACGAACTTGAAAGTGCAAGCCAGATTGTTCCAGACGTTTCTGAGGCAAAGCAGTGGTCTACCAAAGTTATGGATCTCATCAGAGTATCAACCAACATTGTTATTATTGATAATCTGACAGTCGGTAGATTTACATTATTATGAAAATTTGATTATTGCCCGAACTGCGTGCAAATTGGCAGAAGGTCAGACAGATCTGGAGAATTAACATGTGACTAATGGGCAAGTGTAGGGGAGAGGGTTTCTTTTTCACGGGACACCGCTAGCATTTCTGGAACAGGAAGGAGCAGTGCCCATGAGATGTGCTTTCAACTGAACCAGGATGGTACTCTGTCCTCACGGAAAAACAGTACACAGAGAAGTGGCAAATGCTTTAAAGTAGCACGATCCAAAACAAATTGAAGCCGACTAAATTAAAGAAAACATGGAATGGGAGCATAGGAAAGAAATTAGATAAGGGAGGGCATTGTTGGCAATGGAATAAACAGAGTTAAAGGCCAGGCATCCAACAACGATGGCTAAACATAAAGTGAAAGAACATCCTGTTAAAATGTGATACAATGTTTATGCAGCAAAGCACAAATTATCTTTAATAAACCAGAGAGGCAGGATGCAATAATGCCTTTGGAGGAACCAGATTTAGTAAAGATTACTGACACATTGTTTGCAGAACGGTCAGGACTGGGAATGGAACTTTGCAGAGTTTAACATTTTTTTAGAAGAGAGAGAAGTGAAAGGGAAGATAGAGTAGCTGTCCTTATTAGAGATGGAATAATAATGGAAATCGACACAGCTATATAGAATGTAAAAATATAAACCAACGTATAATCACACTCGCAATATTAATCTGTAGAGCACCTAATAGTGGAAGGGAGGTGGAGAAATAAATACGCAGACAAACCAGGCCATTGAGTAAAACAATGACTAACTATTATTGGGTATTTCAACTAACTCGATATTAATTAAGAATAAGTGCGAGATAACATGGTTAAGGGAATTGTGTTCCTACAACGTGTACAAGACTCATTGCTAATTCAATATCTAAAAAACCCCAAAAGGGAAGATTCGCCATTGGATCTAATAATGGGGACTGAAGCAGACCTGATAAGGAAATTGAAATTCGGGTGGCATGTGCGCAATAGTGGCCATAATATAATACACTTCAAGATAATCACATAGATTGAGATAAGTATGACAAAAAAAAGCGTTTAATTGACTGCAGCAAGATGATTTTGCGGGACTTGGAATAAGACTTGGGAAATAATATGGCCCAACCTATTTGCAAATGACATCGAACAACAATGGGAAAAATTTACAGTGCTATTCAGCAGAGTGTAGGAAAAGATATATTACATTAAAAGGGGAAAAAAGCATTAGTGGGACTCCGTGGATGAATAAATATATGTGAACAATTGAGGATTCGATAAAAAGGCATATATTAAGTACACGGACGGCAGAAAATTCCGCACTTAGTAAAACTGCGAAGAGATTGGCAGAGAAGACATTCAATCAATTAGGAAGACAAGCAAGTACTATAAAATGACATTAGCAAGGAGCATAAAACAAAATTGTTAAGTATTTTACAGGTTTGTCGAAAAACAATGAAATGTTCAGATGAGAATAGGACCATTAAGGAATGAACAGGGTAATAATATAGATAACAATATAGACATGGCATAAATTATTGATTATTATTTTGAAGTGTTATTTGCCAGCCATACTGAACAAGTAGACATGACATTAAACAATGAGATGAGTACTGGTATAATTGCATTTAAAATGAGAAACAGATTGAATAAAGTAATCAAATTCAAAGAGGATAATGCCGCTCATCTGCATATATTGCATCCGCACAACTTTCGAAGAATCTGGGTAAGGGATAGCTGAGGCATTACTACACATATTTCATAATGCATCAGAAAAGGATGCAATCTCAGAGGACTTCTGGATAGCTGGTCTAATATTTAAAAAGGGGGCAGAAAATGCCCAGTCATTTATATTTCAGTCTGTGAAACATTAGTGGCTGGAAAATAATGGAATTCCTAAAGGAGGCAATAGAAGAACCCCTAGAAAATAAAAGCTGATCCATAGTGAGAAAGGATTTAGAAAGGGAACATATTGCTTGACCAAACTTTTTAATTTTTGAGAACGTTTCAGAATCAGTTGACATTGGCAATGCGGTTCACCTGGATTTTCAAAAGACATTCGATATGGAGAGGACAGAAAGGAGATTTGAGTTGGGGCCATATTCAGATCAGTCATGATCTTATCGAATGGCGCAGCAGCTTCGAGGGACCAAATGGCCTACGCTTGTTTCCAATTTGTCTGCTCGTATGAATGTAAAAAAAAATCTTCATACTTTCCCTCGTGTGCTTTTTGCCAATTATTGTAAATGTATGACATCTGGTTCATGGCCCAGTTGCCAGTTTCTACCGAGTTACTGCATTAAACATCCCACAATTCTGAGTAACATTATTCGGGCTCCCTGACCCTTCGCTCCTTTGAGGAAAACAATCCCTGCTTATACAATCGCTACAGAACACTAACAGGTAACATCCCGAAATTAAAATTTTATATGCTCCGCCCGATATTACAGACACTGAATTCGACCAGACTGAGTATTTTGTCTGTTCTATAATTGATCGTCAATACAATTCTCCCAGTTTAGCACTCCCATCATTTCATCCCATTATGTTCGCACTACTCCTCAGGTTATGAGGTTGGCCGCTAAATGAAACATTTACTGGTTGCAAAAATGAATAGTGTGTGTCCCGTTCACTTACCAATAATAGGTAATTTGGGTTCTAAAAGGAAAGAATATCAACGTGAGGATGCCAATCAGATAAATCCAACATTCTTTGAGATATTACCAAAGCTCCCGTGAGCAAATGCAAAAAGATCGTTTGCAACTTGTTCAATTGCCAATTTCTTTTTTATTCCCTTTACAATGATTATTAGAAACCAACTGTTCAGGGAACACAAACAACAATCCTCTGTAAAGATAGCGCTAATGGGTAGTATTGCATCGACTGACTGTTAAGTGCCGACGTGAACATCAGATGTATTGCAATCAATGGAAGGCAATGGAGTGCATAAAGGATGACCGATGCAATGCTGCTTGTCTTGCTTCGCAATTTATTTCAATGTTACAGTGATAACTATTTTGCGGTTATATAAAATGTGTGATGAATGTTCTTCAGGTCACTTTGAGGACTCCCTTGGTCTTTCCCAGATAGTGCCGAGGAATATTTTGCATTTGTCCTGGAGATCAATATTGGCGGCGGGTCGAAGACAGCAAAATTTAACTTATCGGCAGAGAAATGGGTAAAAATGTGGTGTGATTTGAGTCAGGGTTGATTTGTATTCTGTTTGGCATCAAAGTCTGTTGACCTCAAGTTATCGTGATGTCGAGCCACTGCAGCCTAAACACTGGAAATCTATACAACTACAGATAGAATGTAACACAGTAACATGGTAAACCTAACCTGTACTCGTTTGGTTCACTGTTCTTTCTATAAAACAAACATAAAATAAAAATAAACTTGACAGTCTTTCTGTAAAACAAACAAAAATAAAATAACATTGATAGCTAAATTAAGAGCAAAGTACTGCGGATGCTGGAAATCTGAAATGAGAACAGAAAGTGTCAAAAATCCTTAGCAGGTCTGGTAGCATCTTTGGAGAGAGAAACAGAGTTAATGTTTCAGGTTTGAGACCTGCTGGCTATTTCCGGTACTTTCTATTCTCATTTTAATATTGACAGACTCTATGTCATCCCACTCTATCAGAAGGTTATCTTGGTGATTGTCCGCATCAGACTACACTTTACATCCTATTTTCTTGCAATTTCCATTGAACAAGATGTCCTTGACGCTGCTCTGTCGAAAATTAAAGGGTTGTATAGCGCCTCAAACGAAATATCATTCCAGTTTCACAGGTTCCACTCGCTTAAAAAATATGTATAAGATATGTAAGAGTCAAACAGGATAGAATTTAGGCAGTCATTCTTTTCCTAGAAAGTCGTGAGCGTCTAGTTGTCTGCCATCAAAGGTTTTTATTTTCTGTATGTTTTGAAGAAGGAACTGTGACGATGCTTGAATAGAATTGCATCATATTGAAGTTGCATTTTTCAATCAAGGAAGCATAGACCACATATTCTTCAGTAATGCTTAGAATCACCTGAGTGGGTCAAAAAGTAATTTTCCAGCATTTAGTCCCCTTACTGGTCCTGTGCTTCTTCTTTGTTTGCTACCTCAACTAAGGACCTGTTGTGCAGTGGCAATAGTCTTGCACTAGTAACTTAAATACCCAATCTCATGCACTGGGGACATGAGTTCGAATCCAATCACGACAGGTGCAGAAATAACAGCACTGTAAGTTTAAATACAGGACATGCAGAGCAGCGGTTGAAGACGTTGGCTCAGCTCTACATTTTCCAGCACTAATATTGATGCGCTGGAGCAAAACGAAAATGGAGATAAAATTGTTGGGAGGGAGGTGGGGAAGGACGAATACATTACTCATGGTGATCCCTTACATGGCAAGGGGCAGGCTTGACAGCCATGCTGGTCAATTGTTGCCACGCAATCTCTTACCTTCATACTGGTAAAACCGGATATACTGTGAAATGACTATTAAGCCCAAACACTCTCGGCTCGTTCAGTGGTCTCTACCTGAGGCGTGCCGTCATGTTTAATCATTGCACATTGAAGAGAGGAAATGTGGTTTTCATCCCTCATCATCTAAAGATAAATAATGCGCGATTCTTATCTGAGAATCACTTGCCTGCATTGATTTTAATGTCCATAAGCTCTGAAAAAGAAAATAATGGAAGTTATGTACCACTAGTCACCATTCCGCAAAAGTAAATTGTGTTGCTTAAGCACCCAGTCGGCTCTTACCATTTAAGAGGGCAGGTAAGAGTCATCTACAAATGCTAACACCATGTAGATTCTAGTTGAAATATTTACTGACTATTCCAAAGTTAAACTGGTTGTAAAAGTTATCATCTTTCCTTTTTCCCATCGCTCCAACAGTCGCGTTCTCTGCAATTTCTTCCACATCTACAGTACTGTTAGATTTCTGCTCATTTCCAACTCTGGCCTCCTGCAAATCACCGATTATAATCATTTCACCATGGGCGTCTGCATCATTAGAACATAAGAAATGGGTTCGGGGGAGAATCACACACTGCCTCGAACTGTCGCTATTATTGTATAAGTTCGTGGTTAGACGGACAAAATAACATCATTTGCCCGCCCTATTCACATATCTCCAGATGCTCCGATTGGCCAACAGTACATCGACTTCTGCCTTGAATATACTGAACAACTAAACGTGGGGTAAAGTCGCCCGAAGGCACACAACTATCTGAATAAAGAAAAGTCTCCTTAAGTCACTCCCAAATGGTCGGGTTTTATCCTGAGGACAAAAGTCCAGTTCTAGTCCTCCTATTCAGTGGAAACAACAGCTCAACATCTACCCTGACAAACCTGTAAAATGAGTCCTTTCAGAGCGATCACCTCATCTTCTTTTAAACTCTGGAGAACATAGCTATTCTACTTAACTTCTTCTCATGAGAAAGCACTTTAATCCCAGTAATTGGTCTAGCGACCTTCAGCTACAAACAGCTGTACGGCAAATATGTAATTTGCTGCATAAGGAGACCAGAATGGTAGAAGTGATCCTTGCGTAGTCTCAACAAAGCCCTACATATTTGCAGCAAGACGTCCTTACTTTGATAATTCACCCTCATTGCATCAAATGTTTACAAAATTAATTGCCCAAATGCTTCGTGTTACCTGGCTGTGATTTTTGAATAAGGACCCCAAAATCCGTTTGAATCCCAAATGGAATAGTTTATCATTTTTAAAAATACTGTCTTTTTTATATTCCTCCTGACAATATGGATACTTACAATATTCCCCACCTTTTCAGCTTCCGGGCATGAAAGCCTGGAATGTCTTCCCTAAACCCTTCCTCTTCATTACCTTGTCCTCCTTTAAGACACACGTAAAAGTTGCATCTTTGACCAAGCTTTTTTATCACCGCTCTTAAAATGTCCTTATGCCTTATATTGGATTTGATAATGCTCATGTGCGGCTCCTTGGAAATTTGACTATGTTAATATCGCTAAAACTTGCAAGCTGCTGCTGAGTTATTTTAGTACAGTGCTTCTCTATCTTAAAGCACCACACCTGTGTAGTCGGTATGAATCCCCAATACTCATATAAATGTTGGACCTTGAGCTAATTGAAAAGTTAAGGAGAGAACTCACAGGCAAAAAGGACATCTGTTTTCCACGCATCTTTCAAAGCATAACATTTATGCACATCACGCTCACACTAAACTCAATATGATGCTAACCAGGTGATATGTTTTCAAGTGTGGGCTGAGAAACAACTATTAGCTAAGACAACAGACAATATTCACCTACTCTTTTTTTCGAAATTGTACAATGGGATCTCCTTATTTCATAAGTGAGAGCAGACGTCCGTGTTAAAGCCTCATCAAAAAATAGGCACATCCAACACTGCTGCACTCAAGGAGTGATGCACTGTGGATGCTGTCCTCATTCAGATAATAATTTAAGTCAGAATGGGAATCACATCAGAATGGGATAGCAGCATATATGTTTCTTTTCGGTTCTCGTCCCAGGAGGAGAACTGGAAACGACAAATATCGGGTAGGCTTCCAAGCACTCAGCAACGTTGACTCAATAGCGACATCTAAGTGTATATTTCGGATATGCAGTCTGAAAGAAACAACACAGACGTGGAAATAACATCAGGTCAGCAATGGTGGAACTGGTTGGCGTGCAGTTATCATTAAGGGCTAATTGCATTTGGCTAATTTATTTACACATAAATGCGGTTTAATTGCAACAATAAACCCGTATGGGCAGAAATGAAGAAGCAGAATGATAAAGGTGTCATGTAGTAACTGTGAAATCACATCGGTCTTTAGAAGCTTGGAATGATCTTATAATAAATGCCTGTCCCATGGTATCTTTCCCTACAATCGCAGGAGGTGTTATACCTGCCCATTTACCTCCTCTCTCCTCACTATCCCAGGCCCCAAACTCCTTTCAGGTGAAGCAGCGATTTAATTGTACTTTTTTAAATGTAGTATACTGCATTAGCTGCTCACAATGTGGTCTCCTCTACATTGGGGAGACCAAGCGCAGACGGGGTGACCACTTTGCGGAACATCTCTGCTCAGTCCACAAGCAGGACCCTGAGCTTCTGGTTGCTTGCCATTTCAACACTCCACCCTGCTCTTATGCTCACATCTCTGTCCTGGGATTGCTGCAATGTTCCAGTGAACATCAACGCAAGCTCGAGGAACAGCATCTCAGCTACCGATTAGGAACACTACAGCCTGCCGGACTGAACATTGAGTTCAATAATTTCAGAGCATGACAGCCCCCCATTTTACTTTCACTTTTAGTTATTTATTTATTTTTTTACATCCTTTTTTTTGCATTTATTTCATTTCATCTTAGTTTGTTCAGTTTGCTTACCCACCGTCTTTTTCAGGTTTGCACTTGCTGCTCTTCAATGTACTAATGCTGTGTCTTGCAACACACCATTAACATATTGTTTGCCTTTGCTCCATGACCTCTTGGTCAGCTATGTGGCCTTGTCCAATCTACACCTTCTCCTTTGTTATCTCTTGCCCCACCCCACCTCATTTGCTTATGACCTGTGACTTTTCTAATATTTGGCAGTTCCGAAGAAGGGTCACTGACCCAAAACCTTAACTCAGCTTCTCTTTTCACAGATGCTGCCAGACCTGCTGAAAGATCTTATAATGTTAACATTGCTATAGCATGCAAGCTGCTGCTGAATTACTATAGTACAGCATTTCACTGTTTTAAATCATCGCACCTGAAAAGTAGGTATGAATCTCCAGTACTCATAAAAGTGACTTTGAGCTAAGCACAACATCAGCTGAATGCAAAAACACTATACTTAAGGCGAGAATTAACAGGCAAATCACGTTTAATCACCCAAAACTGAAGTTAAAAAAGTGGTCCACTCATTTTGTCGCATAAAATTGCTCTAGATGGTCTTAAGACTACAGCTATTTATACCTATTTCTTTCCAGAGAGAGAGCTCGCTCTTATGATCAATCAGGTGTACTTTACCATCTAAAACATGTTTTAACTACTCACCTAATATTTTGAGGCAATTATTCAATTCTGTAAGAAACCAAAAGCAAACCGCTGAATTATTCTACGTGCAAGTCGTGAATGATACGTCTCCTGAAAGTAAAATTTCCGCTTTGGTCACAATTGGAAATTTGGCCCTAAAGTGAGCCTGATATGTGCTAGGTAAATTCAGATTCATCCTTCTGGAAAATGGATGTGCACATTACAAAGATAATATCTGCCAGGCAACTGCAAACAGCTCTTTTTCACTTACCTGCTGATTTAATATCCTGCTCCACCTCTGCTCAAAGACAAAAAAAGGTTCCTGCTTAATGAAGGGGACAGCAAACTGAATATGTTATATTCAAGGTGGGACATTGATTATACTAAATGCTAAATTGCGCCCCAGTATCCATCGATTGTCTCAGCCATTGCACAACGGGCGATCCATATTGAATAAAACAGTGCATTATATCGGCTCAGATTTAGCCTTATGAAAAATTATATGGAGAACAGCCGTCACTGTAATTATGTAACGAATTGAACATCACATTATGCAGCCCACACATGCACTGTTAAAATTGGGAAGCCGAGAAGTTGCTGTTGGATTTCCCCTGGTCCACGAAAATCTCCCTGCACCTTTGCTACATCAAATAGGCATGAGGGCACTGAAGTTAATGTGTGGTCGGCCGAACATCTCTTTGAGCGATGGCAGCTTTGTGTTAGTAGACGAAAGAATCAATGTCTGAATGATGCAAGTTATATATGTTGTTTGTCCCAATGATTGCTAGAAAGTATCAAACAGACTTCACTTGGACCGTTCATAGTAGGCTGAGTACTGATGTTTATCAACCATCCCGTACTTTCAAATCTCGGAAAATAATGTCTAAATTTGATCTGATTCTGCAATAGGGAATCGCTTCATAAATGACCCCGAGGGTGCTAAAATTACTAACAACCAATGTCAGATTATCATTCCGTATCGCACCTTGGTTCACTTATGCTTGCTAGTAGATAACTGTATTCATATGCAGGGATCTGTCCTCTGCAGGCAAAAGGGACAAGCCCAGGCTTTCTGTCTTTTTTTAAATTAAACCAAAGCAAGGGAGCGGGTATCAATAGCTACTTAGTATATTCGCCATGACAACGCCATGACCAGTCAGAGTCCACTCGACAACCGATCAGCACCAAGTTTCTAAAGCAGTATAAATTGTTGCCCTCTTTGAAATTCGGCTTTCTTGTGTCTGTCATGCTCAGTGAAAGGGGAAAAGTTTCGACGGCATTACACTTTTACAGCAACACCTTGATTATTGTTGGAAATTGAAATATGTCTATACAAACTTTACCTTTTGTCTCTACTATTTTTTACGCTAATCCCATGAGTTGGTCGCTGTCGTTTTTTTTTACCCTGCATAATTCTGCATTGAAATACATATTTTAATGAGCACTTCCTTGTTTAAACGCCACATGCATTGGTGAGGATTCTTCAGTCTGATGTCTTCAGGGAACATATCATCCTTTGCTCCGATTGCATAGGTCTCAGGTCCCCTCCGGAGGGTATTGCGATGGAAATTATCTGCAGGAATTATACTTTTCTGCTCAAAAACGCGTGAATTCTTGGAAAAGCTGTCAACCTTCACCACCGACGAAACGGGGCAGCAGTGTGTACCATCTACAAAATGCACTGCAGCAAACCCAAAGGCTCCTTCGACAGCACTTTACAAACCCACAGCCTTTATGGTCTTTACAATCTGGAAGGACAAGGGCAGCAAATGCATGGGAACACCACCACCTGCATATTCCCCTCAAAGCCACACACCACCCTGACTTGAAACCATACCGTCATTCCTTCACTGTTGCTAGGACAAAATCCTGAAAGTCCCTTCCTAACAGCACTGTGAGTGTACCTACCCCACAGGGACTGCAGCGTTTCAGGAAGACAGCTCACCACCACCTTCTCAAGGGCAATTAGGGATGAGCAATAAATTCTGGCCCTGTCAGTGACGCCCATGTGTCACTCACGAATAAAACATAAATGATGAGCGTCATGTCTTTGTTGACCTCCAAAGAAAAACAAACACACTTCTGTTTGCAGCAAAATAGTTAAAAGACACACACAACAATTTTTAGCTGCTTAATAGAAGTGATGGAACCTTGTCTGGAGCTGCGAAATGACTTTGGTTTAGGTCTGCAAAATGTATTAATATCGTCAAATTATGGGTTATTATTATTTCTATTGGTATTATTCACGTTTAATTCCAGTTAACTAGGTGAGGCACTAATTCGAAACATACAAATTCTCACCCATGCAGCATGAAAACCATCTTCAAAAAAATTGTCAAGCATAGATAATTGAAAATTAACAAATACAAGGCCAGCTGTCTCCCTTGGGCTCAAACCCCAGTCACTGTGTACCGTAAATGTGACCCATTGCAATGTGTACTTATTAGAAGCAATTGTTCTAATGAAAAGCGAGTTATTGTTGGCTCTCCAGCATGCCATTGCATGCAGTATCTCTGCGAATTGTACAAAATGACTTTGAAAAAAGTATTTTCTGCAATGCCATAGTGTTTTAAGTAGGGACGTCCATTGCAAAACAATACCATAGATTGATTGCATAAGAGCAATAAGGACAATTTTAACTTTTTCTGTCTGTACGGGCAAGAAAGGCATTGGATTTTCCACTGATTATAAACTTTGTCACATTTCACTTTTCAGGAAAGATGATAAATGGACATATCAGGCGGTGCAAATAATGGGTGTCCAATAAAATTTTGCTGGTTTTATATTGTTGGTTAATGTAAGAATTGCAATCAAAACCGTTATACAGAAATTGAGATTAGATTTCGTGGACAAAATCTTGGCCGATATCTTTTAACAGATGATAGAAATCGAGCTAAAGAATAGATGTTAGGAATGGATAGTGTTAACATGAATTTGCGCACGGATGTCACGAGCCAACTGAAGTTACCATTGTTCGAAGTTGAATCCTAGAAAGTGTGTACTTTTAACAGAGCCTGAAATCAATGATCTTTATTGCACTCCTTCTCATGAAAACTTCTGCGCATTGCTGGACTGGTGTATGGGGATAGAAACATTTTAAGGACGAGCTGCCTAGACTAGTTTTGCATTTTATCAGTGGAGGAGATTAACAACAACAACAAAAACGTAATTACAATATTTATGATGTCCAGGAAAAAAATGATACTACAGGAACACATCAAGTAAGCCCTCTAGTGATGGGTTCTGGAACAAAGGAACTGATCTTTAAAGTTATGTATAAGCCACATAGAGTTAGTGTCAGGGTTCATTTATTTACAAAAAATGGATTAGAAGTCGGGGATTCTCTTTCCCAAATAGCTGTTGAGTACAGGTCAATTGAAATGTTAATACTCACATTGATAATGTGATATCAGGCAAAGTATTTAGGCCTGTTAGGCCATGATGAGTATAAGAGTTAAGCTACAGGTCAGCGATGAACCAGCTGAATGGATAAACTGGTTCCAGGGGATGAATGAAATCTCTCTGTTCCTATGTTCTTAACAAAGGAAACAGGATTATTTTAATTTGTTGTAGCACAACCGTATAGAAAGAGATTATTTTTCGCAAAACAGCCTTAAACTGTTCCTGAAATGATCCTTTGACATCATATCCAATCACTGTATGTGGAAAAGATCTCTTGGCTGGATTCCATCGTGTGAACCTATTTTAAACAAAGTTCCTAAATTGCACACTCAGCTATTTGAAACTGGGTCCACTTGGTTACCAGGAGTATTACGTTCAATTCTTGGCACCACACTTTAAGGATGGCAAGGCTGCAGAATTATTAGGAACTATGATTACTTCCATAGGTCTTCCAGAACTTCAGCACAGGATGGACGGGCAAAATGGCCTCCCATTATACTTTGAATTCTAGTTTGAAGCTCAAAACTAAGCTTTCCAGTTGGAAGTGACAATAAAAAGTGGGCAACACCAATATTAAGTTTGTGTACATGGGAACTCGATTAATGAATTACCTTTGTATGCCAAGAGCAAAGAATAGACTAGCAAAGAATAGACGCACATTTTGAATTCATAAGCGATATATCTGCATGTAGATCATCCTTAAAACCCACTTGGTGCTGCTGTCATTTGGTGTTATGTGCATTATGAAGTTATTTGTTTATATGTTTTTTGCTCACTTGAAACATTCAGATTCACTTTTACTGCGCCCAACTCTGAAAGAAAAAAAAACAAATTGATCAATCATTTGCACAGTGAAGAATTAACAGAAATCAAAAAAATGTCAGAAGCCAGTGGTGTAGAATTTCATTATGGGCGATAGTGCCGGACAAGCTAAATGACGTGTCAGTCGCTTTTCACTCGCCATGATCCATATTTAAGACAATTGACTTCACATTACCTGGTATGATTTGGCATGTGTAACAAGTGGCCCATGCGGCTTGGCCCACGTGTTATGACCAAAGCGGATTCTAATCCCACTAGTCCACTAACTGTGAAGCGACTGCAATTAGATTTATAATCCAGGCTGAAGCATTCATTCATTACTTACGAAATTGAAACGGCTTTCCGTTTATAATCATAGATTTCTTAATTCTTCTGCTTGAATAGCACTCATTGCACTTGATAAGACGCAGTGCTTCAGTGGAGCTATATCTAAATGCAGCCTCTTTTCACATACATGGGGCTAAATTAAGTCATGCTGGCAAGGCTCCCGACATCAGTTTGGAAGGGCGAGGGGAACCTAGTCTCGGCCTTTCAGAGCACGCTGCCCCAGCCCCAGGCACGGTTCAATGGGATCTGGGTAATCAGAGGGCTCACACAGCAGCCATATTATTGCATCACTGGGAGAGGTTGGAACTGACAGTACAACAGGAACTCTGAGAACAGAGCCAGTACTGGAGCACTGTACAGAGTTGAATTTGGCAGGGTCACCAGGGCCAGTCTGACAGGCATCGGTGATTAGGGAAGGAGGGTGGAGGAGGAGGGCGAGTGGGCGTTCCTGGACTGTCGCCGGGGGCCCTCTGTGGGCCACAAATTACGCAGAGATGTAGTGCCCACATGTCTGCAGGGAGGCCGCTTTGTTTCACTGGGCGACATGCCTGTCGTGTGAAGGCTCCTCACAGCTGCTGATTTAATTCCAGCAGTGGCGGGAAAAGGTACTTAAGACTACTGATTGGCCACTTAGCACCTCAATTGGCGTCTGGACATGGAGGCTGTCTTCCGCCATTCTGGTCCCTTACTTTATCTTGGTGTCATGGGACCGTGTCGGGCCATCCAATTGGATCGCGATTCCTTGGGCCCTCCGCCCCTTGACGGTCCACAGATGCCTCATAATGAATCTTCAGTTTCACAGTAGAATAAACTGGTTGCACAAAACCGACAACCCGTTTTGTATCTCTCCCAATTTTTATTTGCAGTGTCGAATTGTGAGCGAAGAACTACAAGCCACCTACTATCTTGCATCTTACACTCTCGAGATAATTACCGGATTACCGGATGCTGTTTGATATATGAATGTATAAGAATTCCATTATATTATCACGGGTTTCACCTGCACAGTGAATCAACTATAACAAAACGAGTGCCAAACAGATATCAAAGTAATTGAAACTGAATATTTGGCGTGGTCCAATTGGTAACGACGCATTACTGCTGGTTTTCTACTACTGTCCCTGCCAAATATCTGCTGCAAAATAGCATCAGTATTAATACCTGTTATCGGGTCACTATCATCGAGCTGAGGTTTTGTTGCCAAGCGGCACATATTTTATGTAATTCCTGAAAGTACTAATTGTGAAGTGAAACAGCACGTCGTTGTGACCTGAAAAAAACATTGCTGCAAGTTGGTGGAAGCAGATACGTTAGAAAATTGGAAAAATAGAGTTGGATATGTATTTCAATGTGGGGGGGGCGGTGGGTGGGAGGGTGTGGATAGTGCAGGCAAAGGGAAGTTGGTAGGGGCTAAGTAAAAAGCTCTTTCAAGCAGTCGACATGGGAACTATGTATTGGGAGGCGGTGGCGTAATGGTCACTGGACTAGTAACCCAGAGACACAGGTGTTGTTCAGGGGACATGGGAACAAATCCCACCACAGCAGAAGGTGGAATTAGAATTCAATTAATAGATCTGAAATTTAAAGCTAATCTAGTGAGATGTTAGCTCTCATGAAACCATTGTGAGCTAGCCATGAAACCATTGTTGTAAAAATCCATTTGGTTCACTAATGCCCTTTAGGGAAGGAAATCTGCTGTCCTTACCTGGTCTGGCCTACATGTGACTCCAGATCCACAGCAATGTGGTTGACTCTTACATGCCCTCGAAATGGCCTAGCAAGCCACTCAGTTCAAGGGCAATTAGGGATGGGCAATAAATGCTGGCCTGGCCTGCGATGCCCACATCCCACGAAATAATAAAAAAAAAATGCCTCCATATGTGATGTGGTTTAATCTTTGTTTTGCATGTTTTATATGCAGGTACGAAGGTTAATAGGGTAAACGAATCACAATTACATTTTGGTGCCATTATGCAGTAGACAGGCGAAGAAATCATTGTTACACGATAGTTGACAATGTAATTTAACCTAATTCGCCTGGAGGAAAACTTGCAGAATCTAGTCAGCCCGTCCTTTTATAATCTATAAGATTTTATTATCAACAACCCCAAAAAGCATCATACCTGTCGTTGTGTTGTTACGCCAAACTGCTGTAAGATAGAAGTTAATTTCAATTTATGTGAGGCAGCAATAAAATTAGGTGGCAGTTGGGTTGAGGTGGGATTTTTAACAGTGAGGCGAACTATTAATAATGGAAGAATACATTACAGAACGCAAAAATTGCATGAAGAGGTACATTGATTGATCGATAATTAAGGTTGCAAAAACACATTTTGGTGCCTGGAAAACGGATGACAAATCGGCCACCGAAAATTATAGTCTATGTAGGGTAGTGGAGCAAAGAGATCAGGGGATAAAGATGCCCACGTCTGTGGAAGAAGCAATGCAGGCGAACAAGGCCATACAGCTGAAAATAAAGCATCAGGTTTACTTTGGAGAAAGGAAGCAGAAAAAAAGAAGATATATATGGCATTGTTTATTCTGCTGTTAGAGTACCGTGAACAATTCAAGGCTCTATACTATTGAAACGGTATAGCAGAGATGAGGAAAGTTCAAGTTGCAATGTTTTAAGTGTAAAGAAAAATTTAAAATATAGGCTTTTTTCTCTCAACGTAACTTAGGAAAATTATGAAAAGGTTTGGCATGCTAGAAGTGGATAAGATGTTTCTACTTTGGGGGTCGGCGAGGGGTGGGGTGAGCTAGAAGTAAACACGTAATAAAGTCAACAAATTCAATACATAATGCAGTGAAAACGTATAACTTTCTGCCTCATGACATTTGAGGTGTATAAATTAGGTATGTTTAGTTGAAGCTAGACATTACTTCAGGGAGAAAAGGATAGAAGATTTTGAAGAAATGGTTGGATGGAGAGGGGTGGTAAAATGAAGTTGCTATATGCCCAGCTTCGCATTAATTTGTATTGAAGTCACTTATCACTCTGAAGTACACTTCTTGGTATATAGGCCTATCGATAGCACCTACTTTTCTTTGCAGTTAAAGCGATTTTTCTACCCTCCATCTTTTAGCCTTTCTTTTTCACAAGTCTTTTTTTAAGATAGCATCTGATACAATGGAAAACATATATACCATCTAATCATCTATCTTCATGGTAGTGATAATTCCTACCAAATTTGCCATGCCTGTACGACTGAAAACATTACAGACCTAACAGAATCCTAGACTTTATACGGAAACAATAGTCTGTAAAGGTGTGACATTTGAGATGACACAGAGATTGGAAATGGTTTAAATAGTGAGGAGCGTGGAAACAGACGTCAGGAGGACATTAACTGGTAAAACATGGATATTGCACAGATTAACTGCAACGTAGAAGGATTTGAAGTGATGCATATAGGATAAAAATCACAAGATGTGGCATAAACCAGAAGGTGCCATTTCAGGGGGGGGGGGGGAGCATAAAAATAAAGGGTTTATGTATGCAGCTGTTTGAATGTGTCAAGTTGTAAAAGCTATTTGAAAAGATGTATGATATATGTGTTATTTAAATACAAAAATAATGCAAAACAACAGGGGCTTAGCTGAGGTAATATGGTCAACGTCTGAGAGAGGACGCAGAGGTGATTACTAGACTGGTGTAAGGGATGCAAGACATCAGATATGTTGATAGACTCGAAAATCTGGGAATGCTGTCCATTAAACAGAAGGGATTAAAGGTTAATCCTTTGGGATTTTGATAGAGTAGAAAGGGAGAAACTGATTCCATTAAAATGAGGATTTGTAACACTGGCAAGAAAGGCAGGAGGAGGATGAGGAACATTATTTTCCTCAGGGAGTTGTTATGATAGGGAACACATCCTCTAAATTATTATTTGAAGCAGGTGGAATCGAAACTTTCAAAATGAAATTAGATTTTTTTTAAAACGAAACGTTTGCAGAGCTATGGGGAAGAAACATGGAACTGGGACTAATTCGTCGCTCTTCAGCAGAGTCATTACATGCACTATGGGATAAATGAGCTCTTTACAGGCAGGACCATGCCATCATTCTAAAACTATAAAATATACAAAGGATCCTTTCAAATTATAATTTAAATTGTGACTGTAAAATTTGTAGTTTGCGAAGTTGTTACTACATTTGATTACAAATTATTACAACTACAAACGAGCTTGCAGTGTTTTTTTTTCAAGAATCGTTTAGATCAATTTATGGCTTTGATTAAATCCCACCAATTAACGTCTGCAGTGTGCAATGACACAATGACATCGAACACTTCTCAGTTACAACGGAAGATATAAGTATGTGCACTGCGAAAGAAATGATGCAAAATGTTTACAATTCATTGCAGGACGTTTGGCGGAGGGAAGAATTTTACAAAGATTCATAATAGCTGTATTACTAACCTCTCGTCATCACGTAACTCATTAATCCTAAAAGAACACAAATCAAGTAAAATACGTTTTAAAATTTGCTGAGCTAAACAAACTAGAAAGAGTTTGATTTCGTCAAGCAATGTCACTGACACTTTCAACTCCAAAGTAAGATAAATTACCGTTTTCTTTCTGTTTGACTGTTGTTTCTGGAAACATGATGTTAACAAAAATTTGGTCTTCAAAATTAGTATAACAAAAACTATTCAGTATGGCTGTTATGTTGACTGCATTGATACTAATGCCTGTTCTGCATTTGCAATGTTCATACACAGGCCCAACGAAGGCATAACAGCACTCGCTGTCCTCCCTACTTATCAAAATGATGCATTATTGCATGCACTAGGAGTTATTAACTGGAAGAGTCACAGAGTGACTAAAGCACCAAGGAGGCCATTCGACTGATCGTGACCATGGAAGCACTTTGTAGAGCAAATAACTCAGTCCCATTCCCTGTTCTATCCCCATAGCCCTGCAAGTGTATTTCGATCAAGTGGCTGACCAATATATTTTTTGAAATCATGATTGTCTCTGCTTCTACGACCCTCGTTGACACTTAGTTCCAGGTTAGTACTACTTGCTGTGTAATAAAGTTCTTCTTCACATCCCCTTGCAGGTCTTGCCCAAAAATTTAAATCGGTGACACTTTGCTATACAATCAGATAATCGAACGTCTTGGTTTTCTCGACTATATTT
The DNA here is from genome assembly GCF_036365525.1 of Heterodontus francisci. NCBI lineage: Eukaryota > Metazoa > Chordata > Chondrichthyes > Heterodontiformes > Heterodontidae > Heterodontus > Heterodontus francisci. The sequence goes on along the minus strand of NC_090409.1, from coordinate 25,798,848 downwards.
AAACCTTTCATGATCGTGTGCACATCTATCAAATGCACCCCCAATCTCCTTTGCTTCAAGGAAAACAACCTCAGCCTCTCCAACCTAACCTTTTAGTTGCACTCCCTAGTTCCAGGACCCATGTTGAGAAATCTGCTCTGTACCCACCCAAGGATCCTCACATCATTCCTAAAATGTGGTGACCAGAAATGGACGCAATACTCTAATTGTGTCACAACCAGAGCTTTATAAAGAACAAGCATAATGCCTCTTCTTCTGCGTCTTTGAAGACCAAGATCTCACATGCGTTGCTAATTATTCTCTAACTATATACTGCCACCTTCAAAGCTCTATGCACATGAACCTCCAGGTAGTTTTGCCCCTTCATTAAATCTGTATTTCCTCCCATCCCTCTTCTGTCTCAATGAATCACCTCACACTTTGTTATATTTAATTCTATCTACAACTTTTCTTCCAAGTGCTCTAGCCAATCTAGTGTTATGCTCTGTATTTTGTCTTCAGAAATTCAAAAGGAATTTGAAAGGATTTTTAAATACATTGTTTTAATGTATAAAGTAGCAACGGATCAAAGTGCCTCAAAGCTTCTCCAAATAGTTATAATTTAACTAGTTTAAGGAGTTCACAAATTCAACAGCAGATGTATATGCTGAGAGCCTGGGGGAAATTAACGTGAGAGGAGGCTCGTATTTAGCATAAGCACCCACATGGATCATTTGTACCCAATGGACTATATCTGTGCATTGATTTCTTAACAACTCTACATACTGGGTTTTAGGTCAGAGGCAGCTATAATAAAGACTAAGACAACAATACATTTTCACTAACGTTTCAATGGAGACTCTTCAGCGAGTTACACAAAACTGAATAGCAACTCATGATCGCTTGTTGTGAAATACAGTCCAATTTCAACACCAGGAACTCTACGGAATCAGCTGTAGCTGTTGTTTGATTATGTGTAATTATAAGTTAAAATAAATAAAGCAAAAGCACTTTAGGGGATCAAGTTTAATTTTTTACCCAGGCTATTACGATTTTTCTCCAATGTTTCTACTCCTGTTAAAATAAAAAGGAGATCCATTATATTCCCAAAACAATTTGTCATTTCATCACATCTCAGTTTCATAGCCCTTCACGTCAGGACATTGATTCCATTGATTCAGGTGTTCTCGACAAGAGTGCGGGTTTATTTAATGTAAATACAACAGATGCTGGTAGAAATCTGCATCTGAAAAATAATGTGCAAAATTGAGGTGTTTGAGACGATCAAATGTTTTGACTCATTGTATTGAAGAGAATCTTTATTTTTACTTTTGTGTCGGTATCCAGAGGTAAATGAGTCAATCACAAATTTGAGAAATTTTGAATTGACATCCAGCCTCAACAACGTTTTGGAAGAGAGAGTTTCAGATTCGCAATAACCTTTCCTGAGAACTCCCCGACCTGGTAGGTGCTAATTTCAATGTCATATCCTCTTCTTCCACACATCTCCAAAAAAAATGAAACAATTTGTCGGTATCGAACCCACGAGCTCCATTAAATAGAAATCAATTAAGCTTAATATAGGACTGGTGTTTTAGCAGACAGCGAATTCAAATTTCCCGTTTTACCAGGAAGTGATGAGGGGACTGCAGCTTGGATAGCAACGGAGGTGCGTGAACGGGCGTACAGCTGTGAAGTCAATTTCAGCGTAAGTTGAAAAGTGAATTCCCTTTTCTTTTCGGAGGACCAGGGGACTGCTGGGTAAGGAAAAAGGTATATATTTGTGTGGTTTAGAATCTCTTTCTTTTAGTTTCGGTGACTGCAGCTTGGATAGCAACGGAGGTGCGTGAACGGGCTTACAGCTGTGAAGTCAATTTCAGCGTAAGTTTAAAAGTGAATTCCCTTTTGTTTTCGGAGGACCAGGGGACTGCTGGGTAAGGAAGAAGGTATATATTTGTGTGGTTTAGAATCTCTTTCTTTTAGTTTCGGTGACTGCAGCTTGGATAGCAACGGAGGTGCGTGAATTGGCTTACAGCTGTGATGTCAATTTCAGCGTAAGTTTAAAAGTGAATTCCCTTTTGTTTTCGGAGGACCAGGGGACTGCTGGGTAAGGAAAAAGGTATATATTTGTGTGGTGGCTGTACCCGAGACACTACACGTGTAGTGCCTCCCACCCACCCTCCTCCTCTAACCACAAAAAAAGGACTCTGGTGTGTTGATAAGGTAAGCTTTTTATTTAGGAAGTTCTGTCCGTTGGATTGCTAACCTAACAAGTTTTGACTTTTTTTTTTTTGGTTTTTCAGTAGATTTGTTGGGAATTTGGAATAGTGGGAATGGAGGTTAAGGCAGTTGTATGTTCCTCCTGCAGAATGTGGGAGATAAGGGTCGCCAAGAGTGTCCCTGCTGACTGCATCTGTGGGAAGTGCACCCAACTCCAGCTCCTCGAGAACCGTGTTAGGGAACTGGAGCTGGAGCTGGATGAACTTCGGATCATTCGGGAGGCGGAGGAGGTTATTGAGAGGAGTTATGGGGAGGTAGTCACACCTCAGGTAAAAGAAGTAGGTAAATGGGTTACCGTCAGGGGAAGGAAAGGGAACCAGCAGGCAGTGCAGGGATCCCCTGTGGCCGTTTCCCTCAACAACAGGTATACCGTTTTGGATACTGTTGCGGGGGACGACTTACCAGGGGTAAGCAATGGGGTGCAGGTCTCTGGCACAGAGTCTGTGCCTGTTGCTCAGAAGGGAAAGGGGAAGAGGAGCAGAGCATTAGTCATTGGGGACTCCATAGTTAGGGGAACAGATAGGAGGTTCTGTGGGAACGAGGGAGACTCACGGTTGGTGTGTTGCCTCCCAGGTGCCAGGGTACGTGATGTCTCTGATCGTGTTTTTGGGAGCCTTAAGCGGGAGGGGGAGCAGCCCCAAGTCGTGGTCCACATAGGCACCAACGACATAGGTAGGAAGAGAGATGGGGATTTAAGGCAGAACTTCAGGGAGCTAGGGTGGAAGCTTAGAGCGAGAACAACCAGAGTTGTTATCTCTGGGTTGTTGCCCGTGCCACGTGCTAGCGAAGAGAGGAATAGGGAGAGAGAGGAGTTGTACACGTGGCTGCAGGGATGGTGTAGGAGGGAGGGTTTTGGTTTCCTGGAAAATTTGGGGCTCTTTCTGGGGTAGGTGGTACCTCTACAAACAGGATGGTCTTCACCTGAACCAGAGGGGTACCAATATCCTGGGGGGGAGATTTGTTAGTGCTCTTCGGGGGGGGTTTAAACTAAATCAGCAGGGGAATGGGAACCTAAATTGTCGTTCCAGTGTGCAGGCTGTTGAGAGTAGTGAGGTAGGGGATAAGGTTACAGGGACGCAACAGGGCACTGGCAAGCAAGAACTTGGTTTAAAGTGTGTCTACTTCAACGCCAGGAGCATCCGGAATATGGTGGGTGAGCTTACCGCATGGGTTGGTACCTGGGATCCTGATGTTGTGGCCATTTCGGAGACATGGGTAGAGCAGGGGCAGGAATGGATGTTGCAGGTTCCGGGTAAAAGAGGGGGGGCGGGTGTGGCATTGTTAATCAAGGAAAGTATTACAGCGGCAGAAAGGACGTTTGAGGACTCGTCTACTGAGGTAGTATGGGCCGAGGTTAGAAACAGGAGAGGAGAGGTCACGCTGTTGGGAGTTTTCTATAGACCTCCGAATAGTTCCAGAGATGTAGAGGAAAGGATAGCGAAGGTGATTCTCCACAGGAGCGAGAGTAACAGGGTAGTGGTTATGGGGGACTTTAACTTTCCAAATATTGACTGGAAATACTATAGTTCGAGTACTTTAGATGGGTCTGTTTTTGTCCAGTGTGTGCAGGAGGGTTTTCTGACACAGTATGTGGACAGGCCAACCAGGGGCGATGCCACATTGGATTTGGTACTGGGTAATGAACCCGGCCAGGTGTTCGATTTAGATGTAGGTGAGCACTTTGGCGATAGTGATCACAATTCGGTTAGGCTTACCTTAGCGATGGGCAGGGACAGGTATATACCGCAGGGCAAGAATTATAGCTGGGGGAAAGGAAATTATGACGCGATTAGGCAAGATTTAGGATGTGCAGGATGGGGAAGGAAACTGCAGGGGATTGGCACAAACGAAATGTGGAGCTTATTCAAGGAGCAGCTAATGCGTGTCCTTGATAAGTATGTACCTGTCAGGCAGGGAGGAAGTTGTCGAGCGAGGGAGCCGTGGTTTACTCAAGAAGTTGAAGCGCTTGTCAAGAGGAAGAGGGCGGCTTATGTTAGGATGAGACGTGAAGGCTCAGTTGGGGCGCTTGAGAGTTACAAGCTAGCCAGGAAGGATCTAAAGGGAGGGCTAAGAAGAGCAAGGAGAGGACACGAGAAGTCATTGGCGGATAGGATCAAAGAAAACCCTAAGGCTTTCTGTAGGCATATCAGGAATAAAAGAATGATAAGAGTTAGAACAGGGCCAATCAAGGATAGTAGTGGGAAGTTGTGTGTGGAATCAGAGGAGATAGGGGAAGCGTTAAATGAATATTTTTCGTCAGTATTTACAGTAGAGAAAGAAAATGTTGTCGAGGAGATCACTGAGATACAGCCGACTAGGCTAGATGGGATTGAGATTCACAAGGAGGAGGTGTTAGCAATTTTGGAAAGAGTGAAAATAGATAAGTCCCCTGGGCCAGATGGGATTTATCGTAGGATTCTCTGGGAAGCCAGGGAGGAGATTGCAGAGCCGTTGTTGTTGATCTGTATGTCGTCATTGTCGACAGGAGTAGTGCCGGAAGACTGGAGGATAGCAAATGTTGTCCCCTTGTTCAAGAAGGGGAGTAGAGACAACCCTGGTAATTATAGACCTGTGAGCCTTACTTCGGTTGTGGGTAAAATGTTGGAAAAGGTTATAAGAGATAGGATTTATAATCATCTTGAAAAGAATAAGTTCATTTGCGATAGTCAGCACGGATTTGTGAAAGGTAGGTCGTGCCTCACAAACCTTATTGAGTTTTTCGAGAAGGTGACCAAACAGGTGGATGAGGGTAAAGCCGCGAATGTGGTGTATATGGATTTCAGTAAGGCGTTTGATAAGGTTCCCCACGGTAGGCTATTGCAGAAAATACGAAAGTTTGGGTTTGAAGGTGATTTAGAGCTTTGGATCAGAAATTGGCTAGCTGAAAGAAGACAGAGGGAGCTGGTTGATGGCAAATGTTCATCCTGGAGTTTAGTTACCAGTGGTGTACCGCAGGGTTCTGTTTTGGGGCCACTGCCGTTTGTCATTTTTATAAATGCCCTGGATGAGGGTGTAGAAGGGTGGGTTAATAAATTTGCGGATGACACGAAGGTCGGTGGAGTTGTGGATAGTGTCGAAGGGTGTTGTAGGGTACAGAAGGACATAGATAGGCTGCAGAGCTGGGCTGAGAGATGGCAAATGGAGTTTAATGCGGAGAAGTGTGAGTGATTTACTTTGGAAGGAGTAACAGCAATGCAGAGTACTGGGCTAATGGGAAGATTCTTGGTAATGTAGATGAGCAGAGAGATCTTGGTGTCCAGGTACATAAATCCCTGAAAGTTGCTACCCAGGTTAATAGGGCTGTTAAGAAGGCATATGGTGTGTTAGCTTTTATTAGTCGGGGGATCGAGTTTCGGAGCCACGAGGTCATGATGCAGCTGTACAAAACTCTGGTGAGGCCGCACCTTGAGTATTGCGTGCAGTTCTGGTCACTGCATTATAGGAAGGATGTGGAAGCTTTGGAAAGGGTGCAGAGGAGATTTACTAGGATGTTGTCTGGTATGGAGGGAAGGTCTTACGAGGAAAGGCTGAGGGACTTGGGGCTGTTTTCGTTAGAGAGAAGGAGGAGGAGAGGTGACTTAATAGAGACATACAAGATAATCAGAGGGTTAGATAGGGTGGATAGTGAGAGTCTTTTTCCTCGGATGATGTTGGCAAACACGAGGGGACATAGCTTTAAGTTGAGGGGTGAAAGATATAGGACAGATGTCAGAGGTAGTTTCTTTACGCAGAGGGTAGTAGGGGCGTGGAACGACCTGCCTGCAACAGTAGTAGACTCGACAACTTTAAGGGCATTTAAGTGGTCATTGGATAGACATTTGGATGAAAATGGAATAGTGTAGGTCAGATGGTCGGCGCAACATCGAGGGCCGAAGGGCCTGTACTGCGCTGTAATGTTCTAATTCTAATTCTAATTCTAGTACTGTCAAGGATAGATGCATCTGCGACAGGCAGATTGATGACCACGAGATCAAGTATATTTTCACTCTTGTTGGTTGTGTGCGATTCAAAGGTTGAGTAGTTGAACTGCAACGCCCAAAAGATAGAATAATCGTCATTATCACTTAGCACGTCATTAAAAGGGTGTGTTTTTTATTAATCATCAAACTTACAATTCTGCTGTAAATTTAATTTCAGATCCAACAAACGTTAAAAAAATGGTGGATCTTTGCGTCAGATGGATTTGTGTGAAACAGACAAATGAATTTGCAAAGTTCTGGAGATTCTCAGTTCGTTAGTATCTCTTTATGTCCTGAACGTATTGCCGATTTGCACATGATTATGGCGTGCAACTTGTTTTCAGCTAGTTCTTATTGTCATATATAAATCTTACTGACAGGATAAGTAAATTCAGGGGATTAGCCAATAGTTCCAGGAGCCTTAGCTCACAGCCACCTCTCTCATTTCCATGAAGAATGTTGTTGGCTCAAAGTGTTTGCAAGGCTTCTATTATTCCCTAGAATTTTTCACTGTAGTCTTCAATTCTTGATCTGCTAACGCTTTCTCAGTTATCTTCTGACACATATTTACACAACAGACAGCATCACGTTATTCTGATTGTGCATGCTGGCCAACCCAGTCAATTGATGCTGCATCCTGAGCTATTTGCAACGACCACATCTAAAGGTGACCAGAGGTATTTCCTCATTAAGAACATATTTTGCAAGGAACAACTCAATCTAGAACGGAAAATCAAGATATATAGACGTGGGTTTGTGTTATAGGAGACTACTAAAGTGCAGAACATTTACTCCATAACTAGAAGACACGTGCAACAACTTTGTGTAAACCATGCATATTATCATAGAACAATAGACAGTGCACCACACAAGTAAGACATTCTTCCCATCATGCCAGTGTTGGCTTTTGAAAACTTATTTGTCCCACTCCTGCATGCTTTTCCCATCGACTTGCAATTGTATTGATACAGTTCCAGCGTGTAAGTTAGTATTGTATCTGCTTCCAACACATTTTTAATAATGGTATGCCTGCTGGCAACTGTTCGCTGCTGACAAAAGTCTCATCACCACTCCCCAGTGATACTCCTATCATATTTAATCTGTGGCCGCTGCTTACAACTCTCTGCCAATGGAAACATATTCTTTTCCCGAATTGTCCTTTAATTGTGGGCAGGATTTTCACGGGGATGGTTTCTAGATTGTCTGTGTCTGTTGTGTCTTGTGGAGGTCAAGGATCAAAAAGCAAAAGAAAGACATGCAAATAAGCCATTGACTCTCACGTAGGGGGCACTAGGAGGTCAAGAATTATATGCTTGTGCATTAGAAATGATATGTTCCCATTTTCATCCAACTAATGCATTCAATATTTTCACTCACAAGAGCTGTTTGCAACGGGCCATGTTGTATCGGTGCAACCAGCTGTATCTAACATTACCTGGCATAATTCCACTCTACCCTATCAGATATGGTATTAAAACTTTATGAGGATAGAACTGAGTACTGGTAGCTCAATTGATTTCGCTTTGAAAGAGCTAGATGAGAGCAATTATTCGAATGGGTTTCTGGTATGCTGTATAATTCTATGTATTCAGTATATATAAGCACACAAACGAAAGTAGAAAAACCTGCATTTGCGACGGTTCCTGGCCTCAGGATTTTCTAGAACACTTCAGGGCCAATAGAACACGGTTTTCTTTCAAAATAGTCACAATTATAATGTAGGAAACGTTCAGCCAATTTGTGCACAATAGGACACCACACAAAGCAATGCATTAATAAACAGAAACTCCAATTTCTCTGATGATTTAAGGGGAAAATATTGACAAATACGTGCCTGTTCTACTCAACGCAGTGTTAAGCGATCAAATACATTCACCTGAGATGGTAGCTATCCATCAGAAAGGTGATGCCCCTGAGCACACCCACAACAATTCCCTGGAATGTCAGGCTAGGTGATAGACAATAAGCAATGGAACTGAATGTCAAACGCTCAGTGCAGTTCCGAAAGTGCTCGGATTACACAACTGGCAGTGAAGACTTTCTATCCCAAGGTATCATGGGATGGATAAGACAAGTATCCACCTCTCCAGGAAACCCAGAAATTCATTGTTTGAATAGACATGGCTTGAAATATTAGACACATGCGAATTCACAAAGACAAATTTGAGCTGCAAGGTTCCAAAGATAGGCAGGATTCCACAAAGCAGCTGGACAAGTCGTACAAAGATTGACGTCTCAGCTGAATGGAAGAGATCAAATCAAATCTCAACCAAAGCTTACCATGATAAATACAGATATTTTAACAAGAAGGAGAGAGAACGCTTTGCAAGAAGGAGAAAGAGGACCTCATACTTTGGGTATGCAGAACTCAACAGGATGCATAGGGAGACCTCCACAAGATGGGTGGACAGAGCTCGAGAGGATGGGTGAGCGGAGCTTACAAAATGCACAGACAAAGATCCGCAAGATGAACCGACATCCCTCCATATGATGCATTAAATGGGTTTTACAAGATGGATCCTGGGAACTCCCTGAGATGGAACACAATACTTAACAGTCCACCGCTAATAACAAGAGACATGCTGAATATTTCACTTACCTGTTGCCATACGTTCTTCCACCATTTTTCCTGAGACAGAAGAACACGATAAATTGGAGCAAGAGTCGACCATTCCGGACATTGATCCACTTCTGCAATTCAATATAAAATGGCTGATTTTTTAATCCAAGACCACTTCTAAAACTGCCGCCCATATTATTTGCTTCCCTGCGATGGAAGAAATCTGCTGTTCACAGTCATGAATGTACTCAAAAATGGAGCATCCACAGCCGTTTGCAGTACAGCATTCCACAGATTCAGAGCCCTCTGAGCAAAGATATTTCTTCGCAAACAGTTCCATGCAATCGACCATATCTCCTGGTGTTGTGCTCCCGTGTTCTGGATTCCCCAGCCAAGAGAAGCAACCTTTCAGATTCTACATTGTAAAGCTGATTCAGAGTGATGTATGTTTCAATGATATAACCTCTCATTCTTGTCAACTCCATACATTATAGAGCTATTTTTCTCAGCCTCGCATCGAACTGTTCATCCCAGTAAACAATCTAGTCAACCTGCCCACTAACCTTTTCAAAGGAAAGGATAAGCTTCCTTAGGTATGAGAGTAGAACTGCGCACATATGTTGTCTCACCAAATCCATGTACAACTATACAAAGTCTTGCTTATTCACGTACTCCAATTTCCTTGCCATAAAGGACAACATATAATCTCCCTTTCTAATTACCTGTTATGCCAATATGATATTTTCTTGTGTTGCTTTTAACAGCAAGTCCAACTGTTTCTGGGCATCAACATTGAAAATATTCACTCCGATGAAAGAAATGTTTTCTATTCTAACTATGACCTCACCCTTCCCCACATTACACGTTATCTGTTACTTTGTTTCCGACTAACCTTGCCTGTCTTTATCTCTTCGCCGCCACATTGTAGCCTGCTACAGTCATACAGTTGTGACTGCACTGTGTGAAGCGATTCGGCCCATAAAGTCCATTTTGGGTTTCTGTGGAAGCAGTCAGTCCTATGCCGACGCTCGATCCCTGTTGCCTCACAAGTTTATTTCCCTTAAGTTTCCATCCAATTTCATTTTAAAGTCATTAACCATATTCCTTTCCACCAACCTCGTATGAAGCAAGTTCCAGGCGAATACTATTCACTGCATAGGAAAGGATTTCCTCACATCCCCTCTTCAAATCCTATGGCCAACCATAACATCTGTGCCTTCTATCCCTTGTAAAATTCACAAATGGGAATGGCATCTCTTTGTCTATATTATCTGATCCTGTCATAATCTTACACACAGATATCAAATGTCGCCTCAATCTCTTTTTTTCCATGGGCAACAATCCATACTTTCACACCGTGACATTGTAGCTAAAGCCATTTATCCCTGGAACCATTATAGTAAATCTCCTTTGCACCCTCTGAAGGATCGTAACATCCTCTCTGAAACGTAGTGACCGTTACTGGGTGCAGTGTCATACTTGTGACCTAACCAAAGCAGCATAACTCCCTTGCATTTGTACTCAATGCCTCCATTTAATGCCTTTACTTATGAAGTGCAATATCCACCTTGCGATGCTCACTAATCTCTCAAGCTGTCAAGCCACCTTCAAGGATCTAGGTACATGGAGCCCAACTCCTTTCTCGCCCAGCACCTTTATACGTGTGGAAGAAATTTAAATTCCCCCTCTCAATTCCCTCTACCAAAATGCTACACGTCGCACTTTCCTGTTTTAAATTTCATATGCATTTTTTCCCATTCTGTGAACCTTGCTGTGTACCGGTGGTATCAAAGAACAAAGAACAAAGAACAGTACAGCACAGGAACAGGCAATTCGGCCCTCCAAGCCTGCGTGGATCTTGATGCCTGCCTAAACTAACACCTTCTGCAATTCCGGGACCCATATCCCTCTATTCCCTTCCTATTCATATATTTGTCAAGATGTCTCTTAAACGTCGCGATCGCATCTGCTTCCACCACCTCCCCTGGCAGCAAGTTCCAGGCACTCACCATCCTCTGTGTAAAAAAACCTGCCTCGCACATCCCCTCTAAACTTTGCCCCTCGCACCTTAAACCAATGTCCCCTAGTAACTGACTCTTCCACCCTGGGAAAAACCTTCTGACTATCCACTCAGTCCATGCCACTTATAACTTTGTAAACCTCTATCATGTCGCCCCTCCACCTCCGTCGTTCCAGTGAAAACAATCCGAGTTTTTCCAACCTCACCTCATAGCTAATGCCCTCCAGACCAGGCAACATCCTGGTAAACCTCCTCTGTACCCTCTACAAAGCCTCCACGTCCTTCTGGTCGTGTGGCGACCAGAATTGCACTCAATATTCGAAGTGTGGCCTAACTAAAGTCCTGTACAGCTGCAACATGACTTGCCAATTTTTATACCCTATGCCCCGACCGATGAAGGCAAGCATGCCATATGCCTTCTTGACTACCTTATCCACCTGCGTTGCCAATTTCAGTGACCGGTGGACCTGTACGCCCAGATCTCTCTGCCTGTCAATACTCCTAAGGGTTCTGCCATTTACTGTATACCTCCCACCTACATTAGACCTTCCAAAATGTATTACCTCATATTTTTCCAGATTAAACTCCATCAGCCATTTCTCCACCCGAGTCTCCAACCGATCTATATCCTGCTGTATCCTCTGATAATCCTCACCATTATCCGCAACTCCTCCAAACTTTGTGTCGTCCACAAACTTACTAATCAGGCCAGCTACATTTTCCTCCAAATCATTTATATATACTACAAACAGCAAATGTTCCAGCACTAATCCCTGCAGAACACCACTAGTCACATCCCTCCATTCAGAAAAACACCCATCCACTGATACCCTCTGTTTTCTATGACCGAGCCAGTTCTGTATGCATCTTGCCACATCACCTCTGATCCCGTGTGACTTCACCTTTCATACCAGTCTGCCATGAGGGACCTTGTCAAAGGTCATCAAAGTATCATCCTCAATGGAGGATTGTCACACATCGAGTTTGGTGCCATCAGCACATTTTGCATTTCTTCTGCCTTGCAATGTCCAATGAATGGCCCTGGCATTACTTTTGGGGAACTCAACTGTCTACTACCCTCCAGTCTGAAAACAACCATCCAACAGGACTCACTCTTTTATATCCTTAACACCTAATTTTAAATCCAAACTGCACCTCCTATTCCATGCGCTCAATTTTTTTTAACCAGCCTCTCATGTGGGACTTTATCCAATCTTTCTATAAATACAAAAACCATTGCATTACCTTCATGAATCTTCTTTGGTACGACATCAACATTAATTTGATTAGTCATGCACGATCGGTATTTTGCAAAGTCAAGTTCGCTCTCTTTAATTCACTCAGACTGCTCCAACTGGATATTGATTTTGTCCCCTAATTATTGTTTCTAAAACCTTACTAACCACTGATATTTAAAAGGCCAGCATACAGTTAACAGCCATTTCCATATACCCTTTCCTGAAAAAGTGTTCCACATTTGTCACTCACGGATCCTCTGGCAGCTCTCCCTTATCTAGGGAAGATTGCAAGGTTATGGCAAGACATTTTGCCATCTCCAATCCAAATTCCATTAGTAAACTGACCGGCAAGCCATCCAGACGAGGTGACCCATTCACTCGAAACATCGGTAGCTATGTAGTACACACTGCCTATCTGTTTTCACTGTATCGATTACCTGTACAATTTCCACTTTTTTCTGATAATTTATCTGCTTACTCTTCCTTTGTAAGCGCCAATCAGAGGTATGCCTTAAGTATTCCTAATAACCTATTAGGGACAATGACATGATATATTCCACTTGCATCTTTTAATACCCACTTACTACTGATCTGTTTGTAGATGATTTTTATGCTCCCTTTTATGCCCACTGCCATTGTCACCTCAAATTCTCTCTCTCTGTCAGTGTTATTTTCCTCTTTATTTGCCTCTGAACTTATTGCAGCTTGCTGGTTCTTGTTGGCAAAATTCACCCGACATCTATCGTACTCCTTCCATTTTCATTTCATCATATTCTGTGCCACCAGCATCAAGCAAGGAGCGCTAGTTTAACTTCAACTGCCTTTCATCCTTGTTAAGTGTATTTACACTTTGCCTACAATATCTTCTCTTACTGGTCAACCACTGCTCTTAAAGTGTTTTCTTGTCATTATTTGGTTCTATTTACCCTGTTTAAGTCCCTTCCGATCCCCTTGAATTTAACACTCTTCCAATTTTGAATTTTCTCTTTTAGATAGGTACACCTTGCTCTTTTCCATTCATAATCAATGATCTGCATTCCGAGATTTCAACGGTTTCGTTTCTCTTGCAGTCTTCAGCGCTGAGTACCGATTAGAGAGTTGCACGCACTGAAGGTTACTGCACTGCATTTTCCTACACTTCTGGATGGCTGCTCATCTACTGTCCTGGAGTCTCACCGTCAGTGGCATGACCATCTCCGGGAACGCACATCCCAGGAAACTCTCACTGTCCATGATGCTCTGTGGTGTCTCCAACTGCACGTCAATCACAGAAACCTTGCACACGGGCACAAGCAGCTGAAAATTCTTCCTAAGCATCTGCTCCCCTAAGACACTTGAAGTCTTCAGAAGTTCCCACACGACGCATGCATTGCAAGCAGAAAGGTTTCAGCTTCTCTTCTATCGTCTGAATAAATATTAATTTACATACAGTAATGTGGGTCCCGTCACCCAGCAACATGGGGCTTCCACGGAGCCTAGCCGCCACCAGGGAGATGGGGCCTGCCCCTTCAGCACTGGGCTCCATGGCAGACCTCTGCTGGAACAGTCTTCAGCCCCCCCTCCCACACAGCCGAGCCAGGATTCCGACGTCGGGTGTTTGGTAAAATACAGCCCCATCTGCTCTATTTTAAGTTCTTTTAAAATCGTATAATACATAATTGAACACGATTTCCCTTGATAAACCATGTTGTCTTCGTCTGATTATACTGCAAATTTCTAAGTGCATTGCTCAGACATCCTTAATAATAGATTCCAACATTTCTCCGACGAGCGGTATCAAGTTAACTGTACTGCAGTTCCATGTTTTCTCTCTCTCTCTCGTTCTTGAATAGCAGTGTTACATTTACTAACTTCTAACCTGCATGGAACGTTCTAGATTATAGGGAATTTTGGAAAATCATATCCGGTGCTTTCAATATCTCTGAAGTTACCGACTGTAGAAGCCTGGGATACATGTCATCAGGTCCTGTTTATTTGTTTGTGTTTAAATTTCCCAAGTATGTTGCCTTGGCTGTGATTAGTTGCCTTAGGTTCCTCACTCTTATGGTCTCCTTGCTTACCCTCCATTACTATTATGCAACTTGTTTCTTCCACTGTGAAGACGGATACAACATAGTTGCCTACCATCATAATTGCTGCTGACGTTGCCTCGAAGAAACCAACTATTACTTCAGCTACTCCCGTTTTTACCGACTAGTAAATGCTCTTTAAATCTGTTTTATATCTCTGTACAGGTTAATCTCATATTCTATTTTCCTATATTTATTAACTTTGTGTTCACCCTTTCCTAGCTGTTAAAACTCTCCTAATCCACAGGCTTTCAACTATTGTGTCCACATTTTCAGCTTCGTAGAGTCAGAGGAAGTTTAAGGCACAGAAAGAGGTCACTTGGCCCATCATGTCTGTGCCTGCCGTAAAACGACCCAAACATTCTAATCCCACCTTTCAGCATTTGGTCTGTAGCCCTTCAGATTATAGTATTTCAGGTGCATATCCAGACTGATTTTGCATGATTTGAGGGTTTCTGCTTCCATTACATTTTCAGGCAGTGAACTCCAGACCCTCGCTACCCCCGAGTGAAAAAATAATGTTTCCTCATCTCCCCTCTACGATTGCTACCAATCACTTTAAATTTATGCCCTCTCATCACTGGCCTCTCTGCTGAGGTGCATAGGCCCTTGACCTCCACTCTATCCTGACCACTCGATATGTTGTACATTTCAGTCAGATCTCCCCTCAGCCTTCTCTGTTCCATGGAGAACAACCCCAGCCTATCCAATCTTTCCTCATAGCTGCAATTTACTAGTCCTGGCAACATCCTCGTAAATCTCCTCTGCACCCGCTGTCGTACAATTACATCCTTTCTGCAATGAAGTGACGTTTATTATTTGAACATAGATGTTCAGAAAACCGGTGGCGAATTTTACAAATAGACTGAATCACCAGGAGGTCCCAGTGAGATATAAAATCACGACCGCAGCTTGACAAGACTAGTGTTCAAATCCCTAAGCAATGGAGCCACTTGCTGCACCAGCACGAGCTTCTTCGTTTAATCAAATACTATCCTTAACTTTGCTTGCAAGCCAAAGATGACCATTTCTTGCTCAGGTATTGTTTTTCATGGAAAGGATTTTGCTGCATATTTTGACTTATTTCTTTAAATATTGCTCACTGTCTATTTCTCTACTGGAATGGAGCAGAAGGTTAACTTATAAATAAGTAGGGATTGTCGTGTAGATAGCCATTGGTTATGACATCCAAGACGAATTTCACATCATGACTTCGGCGAGGATAGACCTGCTCAGTAAACCTTTTTTTTTTCTTACAAAGCATGGTGTGGAAAATTACACACGGATGCCCTGACTGCAAAAAAAAGTCTGAGAATGTAATCTGGTCAATGTCTGCCCCATCAGTCTACTATGGAGCATCATCAAAGCGATAGAAGGTGTCATTGACAGTGGTAGCAAGGCCGACTCTAACAGAAACAACCTGATCAAGAATATACCTGCGTCCTCAGGATAGTGTCCCTGGCTCAACAATCTTCTGCTGCTTTATCAATGGCCTTCCCTCCATCATGAAGTTAGAAGTGGGGATGTTCGGTGATTATAAGATGTTCAGTATAACTTCCACATCTTGAGATACTGAGGCCGCCCGTGTCCATATGCAACAAGATCTGGACAACATTGCACTTGGGCTGATAACTGAGAAGTTACATACGCACCACGCAAATGCCAGACAATGGCCATCTCCAACAAGAGAGAGTACAAACATTTCCCCTTGACATTCAAAGGCAATACCATAGCTCAATCCCCCACTATCAAAATCGTGACGGTTGCCATTGACTAGAAACTGAACTGCAGCAGCCACTGTGGCTTCAAGAGCAGGGAAGAAGTTGGGAATTCTATGGCAAGTAACATACCTTTGGTCCAGCAATTACATGGAACAAGTTGGGAGTGTGATGGAATACTCTTCACTTGCCTGAATCAGTGCGGGTACACAAACACTCAGGAAGATCCACAACATCCAGGACAAAGCAGCCAGCTTAACTGGGCTCTCCATGCTCTACGTTCAACATTTACTCCCTCCAGCGCGATGCAAAGTAGTAGCAGCCTGTAACGTGTACAAGTTTCAGGGCATTGAATCACCATGCTTCCTTCGACAGCATTTTTCAAACATTGGACCTCTTCCATCTCGAATGATAAGTGAAGCAAATGCGTATGAACACCACCATCTGCAAGTTCCCCTCCAAGCCTCACAGCATCCTGACTTAGAAACATATATCCATTCCTAAACCCTGACTGGATCAACACTCTGGAAATCCCAACCTGACCATACTGTTATTGTACCCACACAAGATGCACTGCATCGTGTCAAGACATCAGATCACCATCACCAACTTCTGGTTAGGGTAATTAGGGATGGGAAACAAAGGCTGACCGTGCCAGCTATGCCTACATCCCATGAAACGAAACAAACAACAACAACAAAAAACAAGTAATGTTCCTTTAGAGTGTAGGATATACGTATCCCTGAATTACTAATTGTTAGTCTACACCTACATACAAGTCACTTGGAAATGCTGATACCAACAACTAAAATAAAAACACCGATTTTTGTACAAAAAAAAATATGTGATGATGACTGATGGAGGCTCCCGAGATAGAAAAGATTGTGCACATACTTGGGTTGAAACTCATGCCTGGATGGACTCCCACACTCTATCTTCCATAAGCTTGAAGTCATACTTAATGCTGTGGCTGTTTCCTAACACGCAACAAGTTCTGTTCAATTACCACACTATATTTTCTTACGTACCTTGGTTCCATGTCAAGTAACATCTCGTTTTTTATATTCTCATCCTTGGTTACAAATCCATTCAGGGCCTCGTTCCACACCATCTCTTTAATATTCACCAGTCCCACAACTCTCTGTGATACCTGCGCTCATTCATCTCTGGTCTCTTCACCATCCCAATGTTATTTATTCCACCATGCATAGCCATGTCTTTAACGGTTTTGGATTTAAGCTGCAGAATCCACTCAATAACTCTCTCCGCCTCACTACCGCGCTTCCCACCTTTAAAGGCTCGCTGGAAACGGCAGATCGTATTCTCCAAAGGACATTAGTGAGCCAGATGTGTATTTCCGACAAATGAAGATACTTTCATGGCCCCATTCCTGACCCTAGTTTTCTATTCCAGATTTTTGATATTAGCTGATTTTTAAATTCCACTATCTGCCCTGGTAATGTTTGACCTGGTGTACCTAGGGTATTAGCCTGGGTCTCTGGATTACTAGCCCAGTTACATTACCACTATGCCACCATAGTGGCACAGTGGCGCAGTGGTTCGCACCGCAGTCTCACAGCTCCAGGGACCCGTGTTCGATTCTGGGTACTGCTTGTGTGGAGTTTGCAAGTTCGTCCTGTGACCACGTGGCTGCTTCGGTTTCTTCCCACAGCCAAAGACTTGCATGTGATAGGTAAATTGGCCTTTGTAAGTTGCCCCTAGTGTCGGTAGGGAATATGGGATTGCTGCAGAGTTAGTATAAATGGATGGTTGTTGGTCGGCACAGACTCGGTGGGCCGAAGGGCCTGTTTCAGTGCTGTATCTCCAAATACAAAATAAAAATCTCTCCTGTTTGGACGTTTTGTTACGTTAACTGTGCACTATAAATGCCAGTCGTTATCTAATGGCATACGATGAATGAAAGAATGAATGCACCTAGCTTAGTGGACAACCCCAGATTAATATCTATAAAAGAAAAATAGGCAGCAAGATCTCATACATGCATAGTTATCTCCCTAGTCAATGTATTTAAGTAAAAAAAAGAACGCATATTTTGACCATCAAGTTATTTACATGGCACACGTCATTTGCGCAGAAAAATATCCCAATGAAACATTTGTTGCATTCAACTATTTCTAACTGACAAAATATTTACTAAACGTTTTCAAACGTGACTTCAGTTCATACAAAAATAAAACATGAAAAAAGTAAAAGATCACAATCCACTTCTTTGTAAAACTACTTGATGTTCATCATTAATGCTGCATGCATATTTTTAGACAAAAGCGAAACCTGTGTGGCCAATACTTACCTTCCTGACTCATATTAATTTCATCAGCTGCAGAATTAAAACAAGAGCACGCATAATCAAGTACCAACATTTCGCACTATGTCTTGCCTGTTTTGAATCTTGAATACTGAGGCACCAATTCAATAGCGACTGCATCCGCACTTAAACTGTGACATCTGCCATGCCAAGAGTTACTTAAAAGAATGTGTCATAGAATCTTAGGCATTATGGGAATAGTTTCAAGTCAAATAAGATTGTGTCAACATTGCATTGATCATCACCAACTGCGCCCTTCAAAAAAGGAGTCATATTCCTCTATGTTGAATACATATGAGATGAGGCAGTAAGCGAGACACAAACTTTGCACTGAAAAGTTTAATTCTGGCATGGGCTCGATGGATGGACTGGCCTCCTTCTGTGCTGTAATGAAGCTATGTCTATTATGAGTGACTGGTAAATGCCATTGTTGACTAAACGTGTGTACGGGTAGAGGCCTGTTACCCTATCCGACCCCGACGGGTCCGGACCATATGTGTCGTCTTCGGGCCGGGTCGGGTCGGAATTTCGGTTCCGGAATTCGGGCTGGGTCTGGTTTTCTTTGCATACATTTATCGTTGACTACGCTCGCCGTACTGTTAAGCAGAAAGCCATGATAATTCAAATAGTAAGGGTTCTGAAAAGCGGAACTCTGCTAAATGGGGTAGAGTTATGACTTAGAATTGTAGCATCTATGGGATACGTGAGCATGCCCCTGAATTGCACAGGAGTCAATATCGAATCCCAGGGCATTACTCCATTCTCACTCCTCCAAGGCCATCGGCAACAGGAAGCCGTAGAAGCTTAGTGAAATGATTTCACAGTTGTACTTCAATTGCAAGCAATACAACACAATGGCCATAGCGGGTAGGAAATGTTCAGGCTTCATGAGGCAGGGTGGATTGATAACTCTGTCTTTTTCCCGCCCGCTATTATGGTTTGTATGCAACCCATGTTCAGCAAATATTTGTCAACTGAAGGCCATGTATATTTTGTGTTATCACCATACACGCAAATGTACCTTACCATTCAGTTAATCTATGAGCATACTGTAGAGTTTGGATGCAAGGTAATGTTCGACTCGCCGCCTGATCCCAGATTCGCTCAACCATGTGCATGAGGAGCGCATCAGCACCTTTGTGCGATTTTTATTTTAATTATCATTTTCTGTATCAAACCAATTCTTTCCTTCTACACCTCAGTTATATGCATCGCATCCATCATTGGTGCACTGTCACTGCAGGATGCACATTCTTCTGGGTGTATGCGGCAACTCACTACTGAGCTTTCAACAACATTTTCAGTTAGTTCACCAACTAAGTTTGAACAATTAACAATGACAAACATTGCCTACACCCCTTCCTCTGAAATATTCACTGCACCCAAATCCTCTCATAAAAAGAACACGGAGTGGTGGAGGTGGTGTGTGGGTGGGGGGGGGGGGGGAGGCATGGTCTACATTGGCCTTGGGTGTATTTCTATTGACACAATTGGAAATTAATATCATTCGGCTGTATAACCGTACCATCCTTTTTGCAATACCATGCATGACATAGTTCTCTCTCATTAGCCCTCTGCATAGTGCCGAAAGGTCTTAACAAAGAGCATCAGAATTACTTCCTTGGGGGCGGGGGGTTTACATGTGATATATCTCTGATGTCCAGCAGTCCAAGAATATCCCCCCAATGTATTTTCTATTAAATAGCCATTCAGGAACAATGTGTAACATGATGATTAATCAGAAGTATTTCTTACAGAATTTGTTGATATTCATCTGCAGTCTGTTGATTTCTATGATTGAAAATTTACAGTAGTTGTTTACATAGAACCATAGAGAAATTACGGCACAGAAGGAGGCCACTCAGCCCGTCGTGTCCCAGCCAGCCGAATAAGGAAAATTAGCCACCCAATCTGTTGATGCAACTTTCAATATTCTGGTGAAAGTTTGTCTAAACTGTGCTCCAGCTAATCAAGGCTATAATCCCAAGTGATCAAGACAACATTTTCCCTAAGCAGTGGATGAAGTTTGACATTGGCCCTCAATATCCATCGAATAAGTAATGCATGCAATCTTCCGTTAATGTACCTTAAGGAGGAAACATCGAGCATTGAACCCTTAATGTGTTTTACAGAACCATGATTTTCATTGTCACAACGGGGTGTTGGATAAACACCGCAAACAATCAGTGAGCCAATGTTGATAGGCATAGATTGTAGTGCATTAACAAGGAGAATTCACGACCTGTTAGAGTCATACAACCGTCCTCCACAAACAGTTTCCCTATATCCCCGCACAAACAGAAACTCACGAAACACAGACCGACTCCCTCTTTCATCCTGCCACGTACACCGTCACCCAAAATCACATTTCTCATTCAAACACTCAAGAATGCACACCGCATCCACTCTCACTCTGCCCAAAACAGTTTCAGTCGCAGCTTCCCCTGCACACAATATTCTTACTTTTAGCTAGCAACACGAACCCTCTGTGCACAATCCACCTCCTATTACGCTCACGCACAGACGATTCCCTGAACACTTGCACATTCACAAACACACATCCCTCCCACTCACAGTCTCAACTGTTAACACCATCCAAACTGGCACTCTGACCTGCACACACTTCTGCAAGTGACACCACAGCACACTCACTTCTTTTTCAATTACCCCTCATTTACACACACGCTCAATATTACACTCTCACCTCCACTTTGTTTTCTCCTCCGAGCTCACCAACACACCTGTGCAAATTCGTAATCTCATCAATGCACATCATTCCCAATCACACCATAGCCTACACATAGTTCTCTAAATACACATCTACACCGAAATACACTGCTCTGATTCATATGCTCCTCCACAATTCCACTCAAGGCTCACTTCATCCATGCGCACCTTTAGCCAAACAACTTCCTGTTTCGTCATTCCCTCACAGGAACCTCAGCCAATCGCATTTAATACCAAACACGCTCCTCACATTAATCACATCTCCAATACACACACGCAGATCCTCCAGCTCACACTTGCTCCCCAATGCACCCTCTGGAGTAATAGGCTGTGCCACCTACTTCACTCCCCCACCCATTCAAAGCTGGTCACCAATTTATACGGTCACCTAAATTAACTCCAACTATTCACACCCTCAGCTACACACAGCCCGCCAAATCCGCACTTCACACATGCACACACAGCCTTCCAGACACACCCACTGCAACTACCTCTCCGATATAGTCCCTCCTCAACCCACCCATACCATACACCCACACACCGTAACACACGCACACCTTTTTCACAGTTAGCTCATAGACATTTGAAACGGACGCTACGATGTGCACACCCTTTTCACTCAGCCTCTCTCAATGCAGCCTCCCCCCTACGTAATCCGCATCATTTTGCTTATACAGATTTTGCCTAACATTCCCTTTCCACACCCCACTTCTCCAATGTACCCCAAGGACTCCACACGTCACTTCTGCAAGGCACCCTATGGACCTATACTCACCGTGCTTTGCTGATGATATCAGGGTGCATAAAGAAAGATTTTTTTTTTCTGGCGCACTCATGTCTATCTTCCACCTCCAAAACAAACAATTCTCCTTTCAGCCTGCTGCTATATATATGAGCCCAAGTGATTCCCGAATTAACGCCTGCTAGATTAATAACAGTAGCACCCAACTGATCTATTCTTTGCAAAGTAGGCCCCGGGGAACAAGTTAGTCAATGAATACAAGACGGCAATATCTTGCAATTTGTGCAATCAACCCTGTGTATCACTAACCTTCGCTTTATACAGTAAAATCCGAGAACTATCTTGTAACTGTGCAAAGTGTCATTTAGATAGCTGAAACCTTGCCATATGATATAAGAATAAACTGCCCTGTGCGGAGTAAATCTCGGGTGACAATAAGATTTCCTTGCGTACTTTAAAGGCCAATGCTGAAGGTGTCCGCTAAGTCATAAGTACATCACACCGCCCAATCTTCATTTAATTTGAAAAAGGCGGTGCTTATGGTCCGTACCTAGAAGGCACAAATCGGAACATTCATGTTCCAAAGCACATAATTATATTTCTTGCTGGAAATATACCTGCATGTGGCACAGATGGCAGTTGGACTGGGTTCGGCCCAAAGTTTAGTTAGATGTCACATTTGATGCGAAAACAGATGGATGAGCCAGCATCAAGTGGAGCCGTCTCGAGCTGTCAAAACCGAAGAGGAAAATACAGTAAATGGAAGACAAAATTTACCCTTCTGTTCGAAATTAATGTGTGCTTCTGCAAAAGGGAATGAAACGTTAACGTTATTAAGGAACACTACAGGAGAAACCTTCAACGTCTTGAGGTTGGGGATGGGGTTGTGACATGGGAGTACCATGTGTGGAACTGAAAAAACATCTCTCCTTTATTCACAAGACAAATTAAATCCTGGGCTGATGATGTCTTTTACAATTCGATGGCATATTTTGCACTCTGTCAACCCCTGAATGTCATGAGTCCAGTGAGTTGAGAAACAGACTGGTGCACGTGAATGGTAACATGGAGAGATCAAATTCAGGGAAGTGGATAAGTCGACAATGACATTTTTTTCGTTAAAATAATATCAAAATTCCTTCCATTTTACAGGCGAACTCCCGAAGGAGTCTGAGTGGCAAAGGAACACTAAAATTCGTTATTTTTCTAATTGTTAGACCGTGTATTAAAGTGGTTAAATGATTTTTCCGTGGAAATTATTTTGGGCAATCTCCAGCTGGAATTCATGGAAAATTCAGCAACCTCGACTAGTCAGTAGGGCAGCAGCTTGATGTTGGAAGCAGAAAAGGAACAGTCAATGGTTTAAAGTCACAACATCATTAATCGTAGTGGAATGAGAAGCGGGGCCAGTATTCAAAGTCAAGTTGGGAATGTTTTATTAACAGAGTGACAAAGCGAATTTGGCGAGTGTGCTAAAATGTGGTACAACACGGAGGGCGATTTTATTATGTTGAACTTGAGCATGTTGTGCTTACTTTTAAACGTTGCATAAAAATTCAAGTGACTGGCAGCGAACAGATATTCATTTTAACCTGACCATGTAGCAAATGTTATGCTGACTTAATACTTGCCATTAGCGTGTTTAAAAGTAAAAACAGTGTATGCTGCATTTCGAAATTGTTCAGACGGCTGGGAACATTCAGTCAGCACGTTTAAACAGAACATAGAACATAGAACATAGAACAGTACAGCACAGTACAGGCCCTTCGGCCCACGATGTTGTGCCGAAACTTTAACCTACTCTATGATCAAACTAACTACCTAACCTTCATTCTATTATCATCCATGTACCTATCCAAAAGTCGCTTAAATGTATCTGCTTCTACTGCCACCGCTGGCAGCGCATTCCACGCACCCACCGCTCTCTGAGTAAAGAACCTACCTCTGACATCTCACCAAAACCTTCCTCCAATCACCTTAAAATTATGCCCCCTGGTGATAGTCCTTTCCACCCTGGGAAAAAGTCTCTGGCTATCCACTCTATCTATTCCCCTCATCATCTTGTACCCCTCTATCAAGTCGCCTCTCATCCTTCTTTGCTCCAATGAGAAAAGCTCTAGCTCCCTCAATCTTTCTTCGTAAGACATGCCCTCCAGTCCAGGCAGCATCCTGGTAAATCTTCTCTGCACCCTCTCTAAAGGTTCCACATCCTTCCTATAATGAGGCGATCAGAACTGAACACAATATTCCAAGTGTGGTCGAACCAGGGCCTTATAGAAGTGCAGCACAACCTCGCGGCTCTTAACCTCAATCCCCCTGTTAATGAAAGCCAACACACCATATGCCTTCTTAACAACCCTATCAACTTGGGTGGCAACCTTGAGCGATATATGGACATGGACCCCAGGATCCCTCTGTTCCTCCACACTACCAAGAATCCTGTCTTTAAGCCTGTATTCCGCATTCAAATTCGACCTTCCAAAATGAATCACTGCACACTTTTCCAGGTTGAACTCCATCTGTCACTTCTCAGCCCAGCTCTGCATCCTGTCAATGTCCCGTTGCAACCTACAACAGCCTTCCACACTATCCACAACTCCAGCAATTTTCGTGTCATCGGCAAACTTGCTACCCTACCTTCCACTTCCTCATCCATATCAATAATAAAAATCACAAAGAGCAGAGGTCCCAGAACAGATCCCTGTGCAACACCACTGGTCACCAAGCTCCATGCTGAATACTTTCCATCCACTACCACCCTCTGTCTTCGATGGGCCAGCCAATTTTGTATCCAGACAGCCAATTTCCCCTGTATCCCATGCCTCCTCACTTTCTGAATGAGCCTACCATGGGGAACCTTATCAAACGCCTTGCTAAAATCCATATACACCACATCCACTGCTCTTCCTTCATCAATATGTTTTGTCACATCTGCAAAGAATTCTATAAGGCTTGTGAGGCATGACCTGCTTCTCACAAAGCCATGCTGACTTTCTCTAATCAAACCATGCTTTCCCAAATAATCATAAATCCTGTCTCTCAGAATGTTCTCCAGTACTTTGCCCACTACCGACGTAAGACTGACTGGTCTATAATTCCCAGGGTTATCCCTATTCCCTTTCTTGAACAAGGGAACAACATTTGCCACCCTCCAATCATCCGGTACAACTTCAGTGGACAGTGAGGACGCAAAGATGATCGCCAAAGGCTCAGCAATCTGTTCCCTCGCTTCCCGTAATATCCTTGGGTATATCCCGTCTGGCCCCTGTTCGAGCATATCAGCCTGTTCCACGCTGCCCTCACAAACGACCAGGTCCCTCTCACCAGTGAATACTGAAGCAAAGTATTCAATTAGGGCCTCCCCTATCTCCTCCGACTCCAGGCACAAGTTTCCTCCACTATCCCTGATCGGCCCTACCCTCACTCTGGCCATTCTCCTGTTCCTCACATAAGTGTAGAACGCCTTGGGATTATCCTTAATCCTACCCGCCAAGACTTTTTCATGTCCCCTTCTAGATCTCCTAAGTCCATTCTTCAGTTCCTTCCTGGCTACCTTGTAACCCTCTGGAGCCCTGTCTGATCCTTGCTTCCTCAACCTTAAGTAAGCTTCCTTCTTCCTCTTGACTAACTGTTCCACATCTCTTGATATCCAAGGTTCCTTCACCCTACCATCCCT
This sequence comes from Heterodontus francisci, assembly GCF_036365525.1. Classification (NCBI taxonomy): domain Eukaryota; kingdom Metazoa; phylum Chordata; class Chondrichthyes; order Heterodontiformes; family Heterodontidae; genus Heterodontus; species Heterodontus francisci. The sequence goes on along the minus strand of NC_090409.1, from coordinate 25,773,554 downwards.
GCCTTGCCTCATCGGGACAAACCTTTCCAGCAGTCGCAGCAAGAGCTCCCTAAACAACCTCCACATTTCTGACGTGCATTTCCCTGAGAAAATCTGTTCCCAGTTTATGCTCCCCAGTTCCTGCCGAATAGCATTGTAATTCCCACTCCCCCAATTAAATATTTTCCCATCCCATCTGCTCCTGTCCCTCTCCATGACTATAGTAAAGGTCAGGGAGCTGTGATCACTATCACCGAAATGCTCTCCCACCGAGAGATCTGTTACCTGGCCTGGTTCGTTGCCAAGCACCAAGTCCAAAATAGCCTCCCCTCTAGTCGGTCTATCTACATATTGAGTCAGGAAACCTTCCTGGACACACCTGACAAAAACTGCTCCATCCAAACCATTTGCACTAAGGAGGTTCCAATCAATATTAGGGAAGTTGAAGTCACCCATGACAACAACCCTGTTACTTCTGCAACTTTCCAAAATCTGCCTCCCTATCTGTTCCTCCGTGTCTCTGTTGCTATTGGGGGGTCTATAGAAAACTCCCAACAAAGTGACTGCTCCTTTCCTGTTTCTGATTTCCAGCCATAATGACTCAGTAGACAAACCCTCCTCGACGGCCTCCCTTTCTGCAGCTGTGATACTATCCCTGATTAGCAATGCCACTCCCCCACCTCTTCTACCTCCCTCCCTATTCCTTTTGAAACATCTAAACCCCGGAACATCCAACATCCATTCCTGCCCCTGTGATATCCAAGACTCCGTAATGGCCACAACATCGTAGCTCCAAATATTGATCCATGCTCTAAGTTCATCACCCTTATTTCTGACAATTCTTGCGTTAAAATAGACACACTTCAACCCATCATACTGGCTGCAACATTGTCGTGTCAATTATCTAACCTTCCTCACTGACTCTCTGCACTCGGTATCTGCCTGTTCAGACTCAGGCTCAGTGCCAGAGACCTGGCTACTGTGGCTTTCCTCTGGTGGGTTCCACCCCCCCCCCCAACCGTATCCAAAACAGTATAAGTATTATTGAGGGGAACGGCCACAGGGGATCCCTGCACTGTGCGCCTATTCCCTTTACCTCCACTGACGGTCACCAAGCTACCTTTATCCTGTAACTTAGGTGACACTACTTCCCTCTAACTGCTCGCTATCACCCTCTCAGCAACCTGAATGATCCGAAGTTCATCCAACTCCAGCTCCAGTTCCCTAACACGGTTTGCGAGGAGCTGGAGTTGGGTGCACTTCTCACAGGTGACGTCAGCAGGGACACAAGTGGTGACCCTCACCTCCCACATCCTGCAAGAGGAGCATGCAACTGCCCTAGCTTCCATCCCCTCCATACTAAATTGACAACAGAGATTTTTATAAAAGGAAAATCTTACCTTACAAAACCCTCCACACAAGAGTCCTTTTTTTTTGGTTGGAGGAGGAGGATGGGTGGGAGACACTACACGTGTCAACTACAGAGTGACAACGGTAATGTAATGAGAGTAGCGATTCGGTGTAGAGCTGCACCAATATGTCGTGAGCTGGGCTAAATTTTTAAAGTAGTGTCGGAAAACATACCTTGCTATCAATTCACTAAAGTAATAACTTAAACTGAATAAATGATTTCGTTTAAGAAACTTAGTAATCACCAAATGGCACAACGCTTAAAAGAAACATTTTATTAATGAAATATACAAAATAAGACTACATAGAAACGACATGGAGTGTAACGAGATCCTGGGTAACCATTATTGTGATAATTATCTGCGACTCGTGGAAATTAAGCTCAGCGTTCCTGACCAGATTTCCAAGATGCAGATTGCATCGGCAAAAGGACGAGTTGCCTGCACATTTAGAGCTAGGAGGCAGTCCCACCCTTAAGCGTAGAAAGCAGTTTACATTTGGTTAGCGGTCGGGGATCAGAGCATGTGACTGTGAGTCAGACATGTAAGGGGACTGCAGAAGATATGGAAGATGGAACTCAAACTATTCCTTCGTCCAATAGGTATGAGATGCTTTGAAGTTGTGTGGATAAAAACTCAGACTGTATCGAGAAGGGGCAAATGAACGACACCACCATGGTACTGGAGGCTAGCCAAGTCGGTCAGTAAAAATGAATTTGCTAGTGGTATGTTAAAGTATTGTTGGATTAAATGTTGTTCCCTGCAGATGTCTTTGGGATAGTTCTGAAAATGGTGTAGCATTCTATATATCAGGGTTAAGGACACGCTTCTCAGCTGGAGTAATATTTGGAACACGAATTGGAGAGTCAAATACGTTTGAAAGCATGATGTGTGAGGCTGGAGATATAATTCTCATGACACGTGTATTATTAATTAATTAAAATGGAGATGGCCCATTAAGATGTACTCCATTAAAACCAGTCTGGGGCAGCGCCCTTGCAAAGATGATCAGTACAATAGTAGACAGGGTTCTAATCTAATTACAGGGAGTGGTAACGCAAAAGCAAATCTTTAAATCTAAGGAGGATAGTCATGCATGAGGAGCAGAGCAGCAACTTAAGTAAAATCAGGCAGAGTGTGCAAAGAACAGACGTCGGGTTAATAAATGTAATATGGCATTAGTGCCGATTAGTGTCATAACAGGGACATATTAAAACGTTCAATTGAAACATTATATTTGAATGCAAGAATCATTCATAAAGGAGTCATGCATTATGGCACAAATAGCGTTAAATATCTTTCATCGGGTTATCATTTCTAAGCCTTTCTAACATGGTACCCAAGGTTGGGAAACACATATTCCAGGGTATTTGACTTTTACAAAACAAAGACAAAATTGAAAGGGATGTGGCCTCGACCTGATAATCGTGGATGAGTTTTTTTTTAAAGTGAAATGAGATTTCAGCACTTAAAGTGTGCATGTAAGATTTTTACAACAGAGCTGAGAAGTAAAAAAACAAAATGACAGAAACCATCTGCAGATGTATTTTTGTAGGCACCTGGCCAGTAGATAGAGTGTTGGAATAAACATAGCACAGAACATAATAGGCATATGTAACATAGGGAATGAAATAATCACATTTTGACAGTACCGTTCAAGAAATGCATTCTGCACAGTACACTGGAACAATACGCCGAGGAAAGGGCCATGAGGAGGCTATTGCATATGTAATACGTTATAATGCAAAGGGTGATTTCATAACTTTGCAGTAAAGGATCACCTGGAGAAGAATAAATATAATATGGTGGAACTTATTTTCTGTTTATGGGTAATGTGTTTCAATCCGACATTGGAGATTGAAATTAACAAAGATAACCAAAAGTGGATGTCTTAGGGGCGATTTGGTTGAGGCGGATTGCTAAATGGCATCAATAAATGATTGCAGTTCAGCATTTATGAGTGCTTAAAACAGGAGTTAATAATTATCAACAAAGAGTTATCCAATCATAAGAAAAAAAAATCAAAGAGCAACTTCTGAAGACAACAAGTTATTGAATGTTTGGACAGCATCAAGGTGAGGAAGGCAAAGTTGAATCCTTTCAGGGACAAAACAACAGAACAGAGTGAGTGTGAGCGTCAGAGACCAAGAGAAAAAGAAAAACCTCAGTGTATTACCAGATTGTGTGTGGTAAGTATAAGAGTGGGAAATTAATCATAAGGCTATTAGCTCATAGGCATTGATTAAAATTTTAAAAACAACTAGTTACTAAACTGATTCTAAAAAGGATATTATATATATATATATTCAGTTGAGACATGTGCTTGCAACTCCTGCTGCATTTGGTAACTTCAGTGCACTTCATATGTTTTGGGGGAATCCATGTGTAGGAACTGGCTCCAGCTGCTTGAGCTTGAGCTTAGCATTTGCAACATCGAGCCACAGCTGAGGTCACTGCGGAGCATCCAGGAGGATGATAGTTTCCTGGATCGTGCGTACAGGAGATGGTCACCCCATAGAAAGTATCAGGTCAGCAGAGTGGACGCTTGGCCATATGGAAGTGCAGGCGTCTGTGGCATGTTCTTGACTTTCTAAACAGTAGTCCACATTGAAGGATGAGGGGAGTCATGACACCTTGAATGCATTCCATCCAAACCATGGCATCAATGATTAAGAACTGCACTGAAGGAAAACCAAAGGTGGTCGTTATAGAAGAATGAATACTTCGAGAGACAGGCAGGCAATTATGCACTCTTCATCGTGAGTACTGTTTGCCTCCCTGGTAACAAGGTAAAATACATCAGAGAGAGGTCTCAGAATATGTTTCATGTGGAGGGGAGTGAGCCGGAAGTTGTGGTAAATTTGGCCACCGACGACATAGGGTGAGCAGACACTGAGGTCCTATGGTCAGATTTTCAGGAACTATGGAGAAATCTAAAAAGTAGGACCTCAAAGTTATTAATCTCTGGGTTACATCAATAGAGTCATAGAGTCAAAGACTCATGCCAGCACAGAAGGAGGCCATTGAGTCAATTGGCTTAATCTCGGCACTCTTTGGAAACAATAATCAAGTGGAAAATTAACAGGCACTTGAGGAGCTTCGAGGTAATGAAGGTGTTTTAGCACCGATTTGTAAAATGCAGATTATGGTTGACAAATTGAATTGTATTCTTGATGAAGTGACAGAGAAAGTTAGTGAACGGAAAGCATTTGATGTGGTCTGTATGGAATTTAAGAACACGTTTGTCAAAGTATCTCATAATTGATTGGTTTTTAAATTGAGGCCAATGGAATTAGAGTAAACATTTAAAACTTGCCGAAGATACCAAACTTGGAGTCTTGACAAAGAAAGAGGGTACTCGATGACGGCAGCAGTACATAGATATGAGAGCAGAATGGGCGGACAAGTGGCAGATGGAAATTAATACACAAAAATGTGAGGCAATGCATTTAGTAAAAGGGCTGGAACGCTTCAATTTGAGCTCAATAGTACTGTTCCAACGACTGCACAGGGACAAAGGCTCCTGAAGGTTCATCTGAAGGCATTTTTGATGTTAGCTGGAAATATTGAAAGTGAAGTTAATGAAGCATATGTGGTCTTAGGATTCGTGGATGGAGATATTGAGTTGCAAGAGCTGTTGATGCTCAGTCGTTGAATTTATTGAGCGCTGAGATCGATCGATTTGTGACCCCCAATTAAATTAAGGGGAACAGTGATTGGGTGGACAATTGGAGCTGAGGTGCATCATCAGTCATGGCCTTATTGAATAGTGGAACACTGTCGAAAGGCCTCACAATGCCTTTATTTCTTATGCTTGTATTTTCTGAAAACCAAGGAACTCTATAACGCACGTGTTTCTGCATCGTACGCAAATAGGTCTGCAAATAAAAAAAAACAACATTAAGAACATGCATTCGTTGGACGTTTTTTACGACACACCAAAGCGTTTTGCAGCAAAGTTGAATTTTGTAACATAATCGCTTTGCTGTAAGGAGAAACAAGACAGTTAAGATGCCACAGTTAAACAGGTACTATTGACTAGACAATTCGTTTGGACGTTCTGAGGCATACAGTTTGTCCAGGCCACCGGGGAGAACTACATTGTACTTCTTCAAAATAGTTCTATGATGTCATTTGCATCTACCTGACAGGGCTGACGGAGGCCCAGGTTTAATCTGTCCGAGGAAATGCAGCACCTCCATGGGTAAAGTATTCCTTCAGTTCTTGCAATTTGACTGTCAGCCTACATATTCAGCTCAAACACTGGAACCCAACAACGATGGAATCGGGAGCTGGATTGCAACTCATTGTGTCACGCCGAACACGAACAAAAGTAAATCACTTTGCAGTGAGATGTGGCAGTGAATTCTGAATGCAAGCTCGCAAGAAATTCTAACACTATCCCCACAGCTTCATGTGGTGATTTGGGCAGGAGCAGAACTCATAGCCACCTATTTAGTCCAGGAATTTCCTGTATGTGAAGTCTGAAAAGGAGTCACTGTTTATTTCCGTCACTAGTTTCCTTACAGAAGATGTCAGTGGGTTTTATTCTTGAACTGTACATTTTAAAGATGAATTCAATCCATACGATGCTCTTTTGGTAAGAATTTTCAAGATTTGTACGTAAAAGTCGTAGATGGACAACTTTCTCACTGCCACATGCAGCTTACCATTTTGTTTTGGGTGCACGGCGTCAAATATACCACCTCAAACCTATTTGCTTATGTCTCTAACAATGCGTATTTAAAAATTGAACAATTGGCCAGTAGGATACTACAACTGAGCTGGGATTTATAAGGAAAGACTGAACCAGTTAGTGATATGTTGTCTAGCAAAGGGAAAGACTGTGGAGTGTATTCATAACACTGAGGATGACGGCATTCTTCAGTATTACTGAGTAAAACTGGCGGAAAATTGTGGTATGTACGCATAAGCAGTTCAAAGTGAAAAACAAACGTTCCAAAACCTTGAAATTTAACATTTACATGAACAAGAGCAACAGCCACATGGGGACACCTCCAATTGCTACATCCCCTCCAAGGCAGCCACAATCTTGGCTTTGAAATAGATTGCCATTCCTCCACTGTCGTTGGGGCAATATCCTGGAGATTCCTGAATAACGGCACTGTGGGGATATGTATACCCTACGCACGATAGCAGTTCAAAGAGGCAGTTCAAAACCACCTTCAGTGGGACAAATGTGGATGGGAATAATGTTTTCTTTGCCAGCGACAAACACATCCCATGCTGGAAGAAAAGCTGTCTGTGATGCCATATTCCTCCACAGGCAGCACTATTTTTGGGTACAGTTAGGTAAGCGGAGTGCAATCCATCACGCTCCTGACTTGTGTTTGCAGATTGCTTTCAGCGGCATATGGGGAGTTACTCACCATCGAATTCCTAGACCTTCACCTGATCGTGTAGCCACATTCTTCATGTGGCTGGTCTCGTTACGTTTCTGCTCAATGGTAAACGGAAGGATGTTGATGGGATAAGAGAATCAGCAATGGCAATGCTGCTGACCTTCAAGCGAAGATGGTTAGATTATCTCTTGTTTGATAATGGCCTTGCCTGGCATTTATGTGGCGCAAATTGTACTTTGCCAATTATGAGCCCAAGCCAAAACTCTGCCCAGCTCTATCTGCATGCGGACAAAGACTGGTTCAGTATCCGAGGAGCCTCGAATGGTACTGAACAGTTTGCAATAATCATCATCAGACATCATCCCCACTTCTCATCTTATGATGAAGGGAAAGTCATTGATGAAGCAGCTGAAAATGGTTGGGCATAGAATAGTACACTGAGAAACTCCTGCAGCCATGTCCTGGGACTGAGATTATTGGTCTCCAGTAACCACAACCATCTTGCTCTGTGCTGGGTATGGCTACAACCGTTGGTTATTTCTCCTCCTGATTCCCATTGACATAAATTTTTCACTTGATGCAGTCTAATGCGGTTTTGAGGCCAAGCAGAGTCACTCTCACCCAACATCTTGAATTCAGCACTTTTCTCCATGTGTGGACGAAGGCTATTATGAGGTCTCTACACGAGTGCCCCTTGCAGAACCCAAACTGATCATGGTGATCAGATTACTGTTGAGCAACTGCACTTAATAGTTCTATCACCGGCATCTTTCATAATTTTGCAGATGGTTGAGTGTAGACTATTGGGGCAGCAATTGGCTGGATTGGATTTGTGCTGCCTTCTGTGGACAGGAAATGCTTAAGGCATTTTCCAGTGTTTCGTGTAGATGCCAGTGTTGTAGCTGTACTGGAGCACATTGTTTAGGTGAATGGCTAGTTTTGGAGCACACACCTTCAGTACTAGAGTGGAGATGTTGTCAGGATACATACACTTTGCTGTACCCTGTATCTTCAATTCTTTCTTGATATCACGTGGATTTAATAGAATTGGCTGAAGACTGTCATTTGTGGTGCTGTGAACCTTAGTAGGATGCCAATAGTAGAATTAGAATCTTACAGCACAGTACAGGCCCTTCGGCCCTCGATGTTGCGCCGACCTGTGAAACCATCTGACCTACACTATTCCATTTTCATCCATATGTCTATCCAATGACCACTTAGATGCCCTTAAAGTTGGCGAGTCTACTACTGTTGCAGGCAGGGCGTTCCACGTCCCTACTACTCTCTGAGTAAAGAAACTACCTCTAACATCTGTCCTATATCTATCACCCCTCAACTTAAAGCTATGTCCCCTCGTGTTTGCCATCACCATCCGAGGAAAAATACTCTCACTATCCACCCTATCTAACCCTCTGATTATCTTATATGTCTCTATTAAGTCACCTCTCCTCCTCCTTCTCTCCAACGAAAACAACCTCAAGTCCCTCAGCCTTTCCTCGTAAGACCTTCCCTCCAGACCAGGCAACATCCTAGTAAATCTCCTCTGCACCCTTTCCAAAGCTTCCACATCCTTCCTATAATGCGGTGACCAGAACTGCACGCAATACTCCAGGTGCTGTCTCACCAGAGTTTTGTACAGCTGCAGCATGACCTCGTGGCTCCGAAACTCGATCCCCCTACTAATAAAAGCTAACACACCATATGCCTTCTTAACAGCCCTATTAACCTGGGTAGCAACTTTCAGGGATTTATGTACCTGGACAACAAGATCTCTCTGTTCATCTACACTACCAAGAATCATCCCATTAGCCCAGTACACTGCATTCCTGTTACTCATTCCAAAGTGAATCACCTCACACGTTTCCGCATTAAACTCCATTTGCCATCTCTCAGCCCAGCTCTGCAGCCTATCTATGTCCCTCTGTACCCTACAACATCCTTCGGCACTATCCACAACTCCACCGACCTTCGTGTCATCCGCAAATTTACTAACCCACCCTTCTACAGCCTCTTCCAGGTCATTTATAAAAATGACAAACAGCAGTGGCCCCAAAACAGATCCTTGCGGTACACCACTAGTAACTAAACTCCAGGATGAACATTTGCCATCAACCACCACACTCTGTCTTCTTTCAGCTAGCCAATTTCTGATCCAAAGCTCTAAATCACCTTCATCCCCATACTTCCGTATTTTCTGCAATAGCCTACCGTGGAGAACCTTATCAAACGCCTTACTGAAATCCATATACACCACATCCACTGCTTTACCCTCATCCACCTATTTGGCCACCTTCTCGAAAAACTCAATAAGGTTTGTGAGGCACAGCCTACCCTTCACAAAACCGTGCTGACTATCGCTGATGAAATCATCCATTATTTCCTTTAATGTTCAACTTTAATCATGCGTGTTTATCCAATCTTAGGCCACTTGCTGTAGAATGTTTTAAATCTCATTCATATGTTTTTTTTCCTGCTGTGCAGACTGTGCTTTTCAATGAGGATTCATCAACCTGATTAGTTGAAGAACCTTCTGTGGCGTGTCCTGCAGACCGACGGTACAGATCCCATTAGTGGATCAGGAACACTGAAACTAGAAAGCTCGCCTTGACTGAACCCGTGGGAACTGTCACATGTTAAATGGTGCAATCGGTTTATTTGTGGCTCACATTGAATCATCGCGTATGCAGGGATTATTTGGTGATTGTTGGCAAGATATTTGCACTTGTAGGGAAATCTAAAGCAAATGATCAGACATATGTTGTAATCTGTTATCTTCAGTATTTCTGAAAATAGAGACATTATGTCGATACTTAAAAAAAATCTTCGACATAATGTCTCTATTTTCAGCAATACTCAATTTATGTATCCGCAAACGATGATAGCTTATCTCTAATAGGGAGATCAGGAAAAGTTTACTTTCACAAACTGTATTGAAAAAATGTGAAACTCTAGACCACGTGGTCTTGTTGAAACAAATAGCATATATGCATTTACGGGGAAGCTGGAGAAATGCATGAGGGAGCCATTAATGTAAGGATATGCTATCAGAGTTTGATGAACTAGGGTGCGACGAAACTCATGTCAACACCAAGACGCCGCCAGAGGTCTATTTGGGCCAAAATAATAATTTCTGCGTTGTCAATTCTATATAATTCCAAGTAACAAACAAAAGGAATTAGTGGTCATTAGTCCGAAAATTCAAATTTGCAGCTATTCTGGTTGTGATAGATCTCGTACACTCGACATTTGCTCGTTTCTACTGCAGGGAAATTAATATCAGAAGACAGAGGACAATCACTTGTTCCAGCGTCCATAACTTGCTTGTGCACTTTAAATTAAATCATATGGCATCTTCCACCATAGTGGGTCACCCATAGGGGATCTGAAGGAATTACTGATGTTAATGGCAACCCGCCAGTCCGGTAGGCAAATTCACTCCAGTGCTCATTGCAGCACACCGACAGAGGGCTGGGGTACATGAAGAACCTAGTCAATGCGAAGTAAGAAGTCGATGAATGACCCATACCCCATCCGTTCTCACTGAGCTCACAGTAAAAGCAACTGTCCCTAACTTAACTCACTGAGGCAGATGATGTGAATGTCGGAGACCAGAAACCAAGTCAGTAACACTATTCTAACAATGAATTATATTAATGAAATACTTAACCAAATTATCGCCAAAACACAGATGAAGGTCATACACTAACAGATAAAACATACTGGCCCACACCCTAAGAAAACTCACTGCTTACGTGATACTAGAAGAAGTTTATAACCACCAGCCTAATCTAAATCAGTGATCCAACACTATCATATGAAGGTTAATGAATACACCCTTTAGCCTGCTCACTGACACCCCATCCTCTTCGGTGAAGGTTACTGAGCAAAGTTTTATGCAACGCACCGAACACGGCACAAATAGGTTTTGTTAATAAACTGCATCCTTACCCATTTCCTTCTGAAGTAACGTTTTCTCTGGAACAAAAAAAAGGGGAGAAACAACATTCATGCAATTCTGTAACACAAGGACAAATGTTGAATTTTGTCAGGACATTAATGGAAGTGATAGATCATTTTACTTTAAATACTTCAAGGTATTATTTGACGTGCCGCTCATTTGAAAAAAAAAGTGGATTTTTAATTTATAATGTCATTTTTCTCACCATTTCTGTGAACCAACTGCTTCAATTCTTCCAACTCTGAAAATAGAAAATATAATATAATAAACAATAGTATTGTTTTTAATCTATTGTGCCAGCCTCTATGCCGTCTCCAGAATTGTATTTCCTGTTGGCATGCATTTTTAAATCAAGAAGCATTACTTAGTTCGATGCAAAAGTAGAAATCTTAACTGATTCTTAATATTCTGCCTTGATATACAATCTTATACCATGGTTCGAGTTATCAATTATAATCTGAGTTTCTGATGTTAGGTCAGGATGTTTAAAACATTCCTCCTTCGTGCCTCCCGATTTTCATCACTGCACTATTGCGGAGATACAGTCAGGGGACAAATTCTGAAACTATCCAATTCGATTCCTAAAACTGTTTACATCTACCGTTCGCAACTACTTTGGAACACTATTTCTAACCTATCTCTTTGACCAAGGTGCCTGTCCCCTGTCCTAAAATCTCCTGATATGGGTCGTTGTCAAATCTTCCATTTTGCTCCTGTCAAACACCCTGGGAACTTTCACTTGGCTAATTTTTCTTTATGAATTCAGGTTGTTGCTGCTGTGAATTTATCTCCACGCTATTTACTATGAAATTGCGCAATTATGGAAAAAGAAAACTGAAATATAGAACAGTTATGAACGATAATTGTCAGGGATGTTTGCTTCCCGTTATTCTGGATGGCAGCTGACGATCACTATACTGTCACAATATTGATATTGGCAATGTTCTATAATTGATCGCAATGTTTTTTCCTAAACTAATAGACAGACTCTCTGCTGAAAAATCTCCCTGATCTCTGTTTAATATTATCGCCTGATTAATATGTACATTGTCCTCAGGCGAATGCCTCGATGGCCTCTCAATTGTAGTCCATGCATAGATTCATTCGAAGGATGGTGTCAAAACAAAGAAAACAGAATGATGGAAGTACTGGACAGGTGAGACGGCATTTGTGGAGAGAGAAATTAGTTCATGTTTCAGATCGATGCAGTTCCATCACAAATGTTTAAAAAAGGCAGAAATGTAAGAAGTTGTAAGTTATCAAAAGCGGGGAAGATGAGGAAAACAACAACGGATGGTTTATAATAGGATGGAAGACAGGAGAGCTTAAAGGACGCAAGATTTGGTGATGTAAGGGAAAAGCAATTGGTGGTGGGCAAGTAGCGAATAAGAGGTGTGTCCAGAGGAGAATGGCAAAATGATGAACGGCTGCTGTCAGAAGGTAAACAAAAGAATGATAGTGAAACCAAAAGCAGCAAAGAAAATGGAAATTAAACAGTTGCAGAGGTTACAGTCTGAAATTGTTGAGCTCAACTCCTGAAAGCTGCAAAATACCTGATTGAATGATGAAACACTGTATCTGGAGCTTACGTTAAATGTCAAAGGGACATTCAAGGAGGCCAATGGTAGATGATGTCACAGTGACAGCAAGCTGGAGAATTATTATATGGCAGGCGATTGAAAGGTCAAATTTATGCTTGAGGACAGAAGCAAGGTGTTCTGTGTACCAATGTCCCACTTCGTGTTCAGTCTCGCCAAGCTAGAGCAGACCGTATTCTGAGCAGCGACTGCTGTATACTAAACATATTGAATAGCCGAAACGTAATTTGGGTGACCTCTTTGTGGGACGCTTTCATTTAGTCTGCAAGCATTGCTCCGAGCTTCTTGTTGCCCATAACTTTAATTATGGTACCTTGCTCTCACGGGGGCCTCTTTGTCCTTGTCCTCCTAATGTTTCCCAACGAAACTCAATGCAGACTCCAGCAACAGCACATGATTTGCTGATTACTTGTTTACAGCCTTCCAGACTCAACACTGACCGTAATTCCTGCCCCCTTGAGACTGACACTTTACTATCATCCGTTTTGTGCTACCACGTATTCCTAATCCTGCAACTCGAGGCAGAACGGAAAGAATGGAATTGCGAGGATGAAGATAAAATTACGGTTAAATTGGACATGGAAGAAAGATCCAATACTATTTCATTCTGTTTTCGTCCGTCATATGCCCCGTCCAGCTTACGATTCTATCTAATTAAATGTAATTTGATAGAAGTGCATTTGCAGGATATAATGCTAGGTAATGCGATTCTGCTTGTATGGCTTTAATGTCCTTCTCTAAATTTGTCATCCATTTTTCTCCGGGTGTTCTGGTTTCCTCCCACAGCCAAAGGACTTGCAAATTGGTAGGTTAATTGGCCATTATAAATTGCCCCTGGTATAGGTAGGTGGTCGGGAAATATAGGGACAGGTGGGGATGTGGTAGGAATGTGGCATTAGTGTAGGATTAGTATAAATGGGTGGTTGATGGTCGGCATAGACTCGGTGGGCCGAAGGGCCTGTTTCAGTGCTGTATCTCTAAATAATAAAATTAAAAAAAATAAAAAAATAAATGTAAAATAAATAAATAAATAAAATAAATAATAAATTTTACTCACCAGTTCTCATTGCTTCATAGCTTGAATCAGCTACAAAGTTAATGCAGAGCGGAAATCAGTTCTTAGAAATACGAAACTTGAATGGTCACATGAGAAGTGCATCAAGCTGGCTATCCATTGAGAACTATATGCAATTGATTTACTGATGACAGTAGATTTTAAGATGACTGCACGTGCTAACATTAACAAATCAGCGACATGCCACAAATTAGAGATACAGTCTCCCAGGAAAGGTAATATCACAAAGTCTGTACAGCGTGTCCAAGGCCTTGGCAAATTTCGTATAGTAGGATGGATGAAATTGGACACATACTCAAGCTGATGCCTCACAAGTGATGTATACAGTTTTATCAAAATAAAAACAAACCTTGCTTTCGCCCTTTATCCTTATAAAGGACCAATGAATGGCATGTGAACAACCAGCCTAAAGTTTCTGTTCTTGATATTTTCCGGCATAGTAACATGACAAGCATCCTCATCATGGACATGTTGTGGATATTTTTTGTAGAGGCTGTGGCGCTGGTTCTTTAGAGTATCAGTGGAAATTAGCATCGTTGGTGCCCATCTGCATGCAGATACTTATTCCAGTGATGTGAAATAACCAGGAACACGATTTATGCCCACATAGTGACCAGAATGGTACGTTTTCTGAAAGAACCAAATCATGAATGCAGGTGTATAGATTAATATTGTCTTCCCTTGGCGATAGCAGATTGAGCGATGATCTAACGAGTATCATATAATCAAAAATAATTTATAGAATCATTAGAGACAAGAACTGATATCTGCAAGCCGTTCTTCATACAGCGGGTAGTGAAAATAAGCTACAGTCCCCACGGAAAAAACAAACAATTCATTTGAGGCGAGGTCAATTTTAATTAACAAACCTAAAAAAAAAGCTTGATTTATTTATGCTATCCAAAAAAAAATAATAAAGACACAATTAAGGCGGGTAAACAGTTTGAAGGTATGGGTCGGCCACGATATAATTGATTGGCAATGCAGACTAATGGGACTGAATGACCTACTCCTTTTTGCAGTCCCTATGGTCTCTGTTATTATAGACATCCAATATTGTTTTTGTATGCCTATGAGTGATTGATGCTATGATGTGTTAGTTGTGTTCATTCTCCTCTTGCCTTGCAATGATTATTCCCATTTACATTGCTGCGATACTTATATGGATTTATCTTGGAAAGAGTGAAGCCCAGCGCTGTTTGAGGTTGAGAGTTGGTGTTAATGCACAGGGTAAAAATCTCCTGTGCGATGGATGTCCAGTAGAACAGTCTTCCGTTCCACAGACTAACTGCAGTCGCTGGCAATCTCTAGTGTTAATCTTTCTGTATGGAGAGGGCAATCCCGGAACTATTATTGATATATTCAGTGGAATCATGACTTCTCATCCGAATGAAAAGTACGAAGGGGAGCATGATGTAATGACGGCTTTACCTAAATTACTCTTCGTTATCTTTGCCTCTGCAAAAAGGGTTTTAAGGACACTTATTTCAGTGAATTGCATTTTTATTACGTTTGTACACTATGTTTAGCTGATCCAGCCATTATTTATGTGAGCGCCCGACAATTTTACATGGCAACAGTTTCCAAGCGCGCAATTCCAGCCACTTTCGAATGACAACTGACGTCAGGCTTAAGATACATCCTAAGACTCCTAAGAGAAAATTTCCCCAAACCGTGCCATGTCACACATGTTGCACTTCTCAGGTGTCACTTAACAAGGTGACATTCCCTCAAATTGTTTTCCCCAGGATACGTTTTATGTGTATGTTTCCTCTAGTTTTATTCTCCCATCACTGTTTAATTCTCTGGACAAAATCATGTTTGGAAAGCTTTTTTGTTCCCACGTCATGCATGCTGTGAGTCAACAATAAACTGTTTCATAGCATTCGACTTGTAGTTATGCATTTGCACTTCTCCACCTTACGAATCCTCCAAAAGTCACTTTTTTGTTATTTCACGGGATGCGGTTGACACTGCTAAGACAAGTATTCGTGCCACATTCTTAATTCTAGTTGAGTAGGTGGTGCTCCGCCTTCATGCATACATAATCAGTGTTCTATTAAGCCATTTCTGAGGGCAGTTGAGTCAACCACATTGTTGTGGATCTGACGTTACATGCCTGCCAAGGCATGCAAGGATAATAGATCTCACTCCCTAAAGAATATGAGTGAAACACCAATCAATAGTTTTATGTTCGCTATTGCAGATATGATCTTTGTATTCCTGATTCATTTAATTGGAATTAAACTGCCCATCTGCTACTGTGGAATGTTCCTGCATAACTCTGGATCATTAATCCTCTGGATTCCTAATCCAGGAAAGTAACATCTGTGCTACCGTATCCTTTCTCCAGTATGAATTATTTGGCCATCTGCTTTGAAAGAGGTGTGAGGAAGGCCTGTATGCTGATCAGGTTCCCTGACCAACCAATAAATTACTTCAGTGCCTAACCCGTGCAGTCAATTCCAGCTGGTTGCACTGTTTGACCACTAGTTGTCAGGAGTGTCAACCATACGACCTTAATCTCCTCATGGTGCGTTATGTGCCTGTCAAGAGACCGACAAATCACTTCTAGATCAGTTATTGGTTTGTGGATTTTCTGGACGAATTTCAAGTGCCTCAAATAGACCATGACGCTCAATAGATGTGTCAAATTACCGTGCAGGGTCACAGGCACCCTGAGTATTCTCGAGGTGAAAATAAATCTGATCATGATGCAGCCAGTTGAATCGAACAATTGGTAATTGGACACCCTGGACATGGAATCAGAAACATAGGTCAATTTAATTCCCACAAAGTGTCTGGCGTGCCTGCAGTCACTTTTTCCTCCTGATATATATTCTATTAATGTCAGGATGCTTAAATGAAGAGACGAAATGTATTTTAATCAATATTTTGCTCACCTATTCTGTGAACAAATGTGTTCAGCTCACGTATCACTGTCAGAAGAAAAGGGAAGAAATAATTCCATCAGCAATTGTATGTAATTATGAAGTTGACAGAATCAAGGCATTCAGTCGAACTGACCCATGTCGGTACTTTTGCTCCATACAATATTGCTTTCTCCCTCATGCTTAAATTTCTATTGCATATTCTGGTGCATCTAATCCGTTTGAATCAACTACTCTTTGTGCTTAGCGTCACGGGGAATGGATTGCTAGGCCAAGACTAAAAAGACTCGTTTTACTTGCAGCCTTACTGTACCTGGAAACCCAGTGCGGTTTCCGTGTGATTATGATCTTCTCCACATCCTAGCCAGAGTTCCCACAGAATATTTAGTTCAGTTGAAGTCACTGAAGCTAAATGTCAGGTTACGTATAGTTGGAGCTCGGTATTATGTCACCCGTTTCACTTTAATCTCCAAGATGTTATTCTGCCCCATTATCGTCTTGTACTGTGCACAGTCAACCCGTGGTAAAGACAGACACATTTTGTTGCCTTATAAAACTGTAACATATTTCACGCCTACTATATTCTTTATGATAAGCTGCTATTGCACTTATTTTTGACGAAAACCATTTCCAGCCAATTAAACATACCAATCTTTTATCAGTTGCGTAAGCCTTTATAAGGGAACATGTACCAGAACTGTTCAGTTACATACCTGTTTCTTTCCGACTAATGGTATCCTCTGTAAAATATAGATAGATAGTTAGGTAGATGGAGAGTTAGATAGATAGATAGATAGATAGATAGATAGATAGATAGATAGATAGATAGATAGATAGATAGATAGATAGATAGATAGATAGATTGATAGATAGATAGATAGATAGATAGATAGATAGATAGATAGAGAGATAGATAGATAGATAGATAGATAGATAGATAGATAGATAGATAGATAGATAGATAGATAGATAAATAGATAGATAGATAGATAGATAGATAGATAGATAGATAGATAGATAGATAGATAGATAGATAGATAGATAGATAGATAGATAGATAGATAGATAGATAGATTGATAGATAGACGGACGAACGGATGGATGGATAGGTAGATGCTTAATCTTGTCAAGAAACACAGCCGATATTAAGGTGACAGTTAAGTCTCATCAAATGTAATTGAAGATATTTCCAATGTGCACAAAGGATTGATAATTCTGTGCTTGTTGAACGGGATGGAATTCCCGGACTGCTCTTGAATAAAACATGAACAATTTGTTCATATACAGCATCCTTCACAACCTCAGGAACTCTCAAACATCTTTACAGATAATTAGGAATTTGCGAAGTGCAGACTGGTATGATGTGTATAAGGTGGCAGAGCTTTTGTGCACAGACCCCACAAACTGGATTGAGATCATAACCGGATTGGCTGCTGGTCAGGGGTGGGGGTTAAATATTATTCAGGACATTTGGGAGAATTTCAGAGTTTTTCATCAAAATAGTGTCATGGGGCTTTTTACAATCATTCTACTGGGGAGACCGGTCATTAGTTTAACTTTTTTTTAAGGGAGAGCAGATCACTATACTGCAGTACTAGCTGTTGGCACTGGAAGGCCTGTCAGAATTATGCCCTCAAAACTATGGAATTGACATTGAAATCAAAATCCTCAGAGTCACAAGCAAGAGAGAATTCAGCCAAGTGGCAGTGAACAGAGTCTTACGTTACTTGTCAAAGGCAATAGGTGTGTAATATAATTTCACTTACTTCTTTCCTCCATGAGTTCTCTCAATGTTTTGAGTTCTGTGATAAAAAAAAAATCGATCACTAACGAACGAATGTGCACAAATGCATTTACTAACTCAAGCAATTTTTAGCACAGGAGAATGTCTTTCCATGCACCCCGTTCCCGAACGGACCTGTGTTACAATGGCAAATGGGGAAAATCATGAACAGAGTGCCAGTCTATCCACAGCGTTCCCATTTCTTAGTATTTATCCAATGCACTGTTTTTGCCTCCCATTCTATTTGGGATCTAATTCGTTTTGGCTCTATAACACATGGCACTATGCAAACGTACAGGAGTTGTTACGATTTAGCATGCACTGTCAGAAAGTCAGCTCAAAGCGGAGACAAAAGTAACTCACAAAGGCTATTGCATAAATCCATGTCGGGGAGAAAATGGTGCCGTTATGGGCAAGGAGCCGGCGAGTAGAATTATTAGATATCCCTTTAATAGATTCGGGACAGACACGAGGTACAGATGGCCTGCTCCTGTTTTGTATTATGTTATAATTATCTGGATTCCTTAATCGGTCAACGCTTTTGATTCTTTATGAAAACATACTTTTCTGATCTCACTTTTCTTCAACTTTCTACACTTGCAGTGCTACAGAACTGCTGAATTTAGGGGAGGTGGTGGCGTAGTGGTATTATCTCTGGGCTATTAACACAGAGGCACAGGTTATTGATGTGGGACCACGAGTTCGAATCCCACCACAGCAGAAAGCAGAATTTGAATTTAATTAATAAATCTGGAATTATAAGCCAGTCTAATGATGCCACGAAACCATTGTCAATTGTTGTAAAATCCCATCTGGTTCACCAATGTCCTTCAGGGAAGGAAATCTGCGTTAGTTACCTGGTCTGGCCGACATGTGACTCCAGACCCACAGCAATGTGGTTAACTCTTACATGCCCTCTGAAATGGCTGAGCAAGCCATTCAGTTGCACCTAACCGCTACGAAGTTAACAAAAAGGAATGAAACCGGACGGACCACCCAGACAACGGCAAACCCAGCCCTGTCGACCTTGCAAAGTCTTCCTTAATAACATCTGGGACCTGTGCCAAAGTTGGGAGAGCTGTCACACAGACTAGTCAAGCAACAGCCTGACATAATCATACCTGACAGACAATGTCCCACACACTACAATCATTTTCCCAGGGTATGCCCTGTCCCACCGTCAGGGCAGAGGTGGCGTGACAGTGGCCTACAGTAGGGAGGGAGTTGCCCTGGGAGTCCTCAACATCGACTTCGGACCACATGAAGTCTCATGGCATCAAGTCAAACATGGCAAGGTAACCTCCCACTGATTACCACCTACCGTCCTCCCTCAACTGATGAGTCAGTACTCCTTCATGTTGAAAACCACTTGGAGGAAGCACTGAGGGTGGCAAGGGCACAAAACCTACTCTGGGTGGGGGACTTCAATGTCCATCACCAAGAGTGGCTCGGTAGCAGCACTACTGGCCGAGTACTAAAGGGCATAGCTGCTAGACTGGGTCTGCGGCAGGTGGTGAGGTAACCAACACGAGGGAAAAACATACTTGACCTTGTCCTCACCAGTATGCCTGCCGCAGATGCTTCTGTCCATGACAGTATTGGTAGGAGTGACCACCGCACAGTCCTTGTGGAGACGAACTCCCACCGTCACATTGAGGATACCGTCCATCGAGTTGTGTGGCACTATCGCCGTGCTAAGTGGCATAGATTTTGAACAGATCTAGCAATGCAAAACGAAGCATCCATGAGGCGCTGTGGGGCATCAGTAGCAGCAGAATTGTACTCAACCGCAATCTGTAACCGACTGGTCCGGCATATCCCCCACTCTACCATTACCATCAAGCCAGGAGACCAACTCTGGTTCAATGAAGAGAGCAGGATGGCATGGCAGGAGCAGCAACAGGCATACCTCAAAATTAGGTTTCAACCTGGTGAAGCTACAACCCAGGACTACTTGCATGCCAAACTGAATAAGCAGCATGCAATAGCCAGAGCTAGGTGATCCCATAAGGAACAGATCAGATCTAAGCTCTGCAGTCCTGCCTCATCCAGCTGTGAATGGTGGTGGACAATTAAACAACTAACTGGAGGAGGTAGTTCCACAGATATCCCCAGCCTCAATGATGGGGGAACCCAGAACATCAGTGTGAAAGATAAAGCAGAAGCATTTGCAACAATTCAGCCAGAAGTGTCAAGCCGATGATCCATCTCGGACCCCTCCTGAAGTCCCCTGCATTACAGATGCCAGTCTTCAGCTAATTCGATTCACTCCACATGATATCAAGAAACAATGGAAGGCAATGGATACTGCAAAGGCTATGGGTCCTGACAATATTCCAGCAATGGTACTGAAGACCTGTGCTCCAGAACTTGCTGCACCCCTAGGCCAGCTGTTCTAGTACAGCTACAACACTGGCATCTACCGGACAATGTGGAATATTTCCCAGGTATGCCCTGTGCACAAAAAGCAGGACAAGTCCAACCCGGTCAGTTATCACCCCATCAGTCTGCTCTCAATCATCAGCAAAGTGATGGAAGTTGTCATCAACAGTGCCATCAAGCAGCACTTGCTTAGCTATAACAAGCTCAGTGATACCCAGTTTGGGTAACAACAGGGCCACTGAGCACCTGACCTCGACACAGCCTTGGTTCAAATATGGGAAAAAAGAGCTGATCTGAAGAAGTGAGATGAGAGTGACTGCCTTGACATCAAGGCAGCATTTGACTGAGTATGGCATCAAGGAGCACAAGCAATACTGCTGTCAAGGGGAATCAGGGGGAACACTCTCTGCTGGTTACAGTCATACCTAGTGCAAAGGAAGATGGCTATGGTTGTTGGAGATCAATTATCTGAACTCCAGGACATCACTGCAGGAGTTTCTCAGGGTAGTGCCCTAGGCCCAATCATCATCAGCTGCTTCATCAATGACCTTCCATCAATCACAATGTCAGAAGTGGGGATGTTCGCTGATGATTGCACAATGTTCAGCAGCATTCGTGACTCCTCAAATACTGAAGCAGTCCGTGTAGACAATATCCAGGCTTGGGCTGACAAGTGGCAAGTAACATTTGCGCCACACAAGTGCCAGCAATGACCATATCCAACAAGAGAGAATCTAACCATCTCCCCTTGACTTTCAATGGCATTATCATCGCTGAATCCCCCACTATCAACATCCTAGGGGCTACCATTGACCAGAAACTGAACTGGAGTCGCCATATGAATGCCGTGGCTACAGGAGCAGTTCAGAGGCTCGGAGTCCTGCGGCGGGTAACTCACCTCCTGACTCCCCAAAGCCTGTGCACCATCTACAAGGCACAAGTCAGGAGTGTGATGGAATACTCTCCACTTGCCTGGATGGGTGCAGCTCCAACAGCACTCAACAAGCTCGGCACCACCCAGGACAAAGCAGCCTGCTTGATTGGCACACCATCCACAAACATTCACTCCCTCCACCACCGACGCACAATTGCAGCAATGTGTACCATCAACAAGCTGCACTGCAGCAACGTACCAAGGCTCCTTAGACAGCACCTTCCAAACCCGCGCCCTCTACCAACTAGAAGGACAAGGGCCGCAAATGCATGGGAACACCACTACTGGCAAGTTCCCCTCCAAGTCACATACCATCCTGACTTGGAACTATATCACCATTCCTTCACTGTCACTGGGTCAAAATCCTGGAACTCCCTTACTAACAGTACTGTGGGTGTACCTACCTCACATGGACTGCAGCAGTTCAAGAAGGCAGCTCACTACCACCTTCTCAAGGGCAATTAGGAATGGATAATCAATGCTGGCACAGCCAGTAACACACACATCCCATGAATGAATAATAAAAAAAATCCCCAAACACAGGACGATTTCCTTTTAACATACATTCTGTACACAACTCAGGAAGAGGATTATGACTCATTGCATCTCACGCTCATATTGGACCTTGGCGTCCTATCTTATCTTAAACTGCTTGGCGGGAATTTGATGGAATCGATTGCAATGCTGCTTTGATTCCCGGTTGATCTTATTCTCCGCTGAATTTTCTTGACATTAATGTTGTGCAGATTTAACATCAGCTGCCCGATGGTTTCCCGCCCAATTTTTTATGTAAAAATTAACCCTTTTTTCAGTATGTGGTACTATGTGACAGCATGTGGTTTGGCACTGCATATTTGCCACGATGAAACGGGGCGGAAGAATTCAATTGTAAGAACATTTTGCATAAACCTACCTTGTGTTTCGCTAGATTTGTAACGGAGATGGGTTATTATTTGAGCCACTTACAACAATTGCGAAATTCAGAAGAGTAAGCATTAAAAAGCTATTTCCTCAGTGATAAACAATAAGCACAGTGGTGATGGGTGAATTGAAGTTGGTGCAAGCTATGATATTGGAAGAGTGTTGACTGAGATCAATATTACATAACGTTCAAATTAGAACGATTGCCAGGACATCACTGAAGAAGCTCAGTCTAGAGGTAAAAAGTCGTGGAAAAAAGCATCGAAAGCCTATGAGCTAAGGCTGAGGAGGTTGCAAGCTATGCCATAGATGTGCATGTTTCGGCCTGTGCTTATTGTGAGGATTATTAGGCTGCAATTTTAATAGCTACACAATCGGGCAAAATCACAACTGAAAAAGTAAACAACGTACAAATGAATCGTCAGGAATGTGCCTGGAAATAGCGAACAACTAATGCAACATTACAAAGAATGCAACAATATTAAGGCCCAGTGGAGCACGGATTATGATGCTGGTGCACTGCAGAAAGGGTCGAGCGTTCGCCTCAACAAAACTTGTCATACATGGACTTGGGTGTCGTCAGCGTCTTCACCGAACGTGCTACCCAACCCCTCTGAATCTCTTAAAAAGTGATTTCAAGGACACTCGTAAGTATCATCGACACTGTGCGGATCTTTTTTTCAAACTAAGGGTGGACACGGAAACCACCAGCTGGTTATGCTCCAGAACCTATTTTACTCCAATTGAACCCTGGACGATTTTACGCTCCAAACTTCAATAAGGCTAAAATCAAAACTCTTTTGCAATCCTGTTCAAAGCTAGATTGTCCGCCGCATTCTGCACAATCTTTGAGGGTAGTAGCACGGCATAATGGTTTCTGATGGGCCCCCTGTTTCCTGCCTGGTTTTTAATTCCATTATCAACTGAACTGAATATAGAGCGTGGAAAATATTGGGCCTGCAGCCTCATTTGCTTTCTCATCCATGTCCGATTTACCCTTCTTTTTACCACTTCAGGCATCGATATAATAGTCCATATTGGGCATCATTTCAAAGTAAGCTTTCGGCAAAGAAACGGATGGCATTATATATGCTGACCATTTCCATCTCCCTGTTTTTGCCTCTATTGAAAGCAGTCGGGCCGAAAAGGGAACGGTATATAAAACCAGCAAGTTATTTAAAATTACAGAGTCTGAATCTTTACTGAGCGCACCCATAATCTATTCATCAACACTGGTATTTGAGATGCATTTCGTTGTAAACTAATTTCAGGATATTTTTGTGGGCAGAAGTGTTTACTCCAATTCTCAAATTACGGACAAGAAAATGTATACCAAGTACGTAATGATCTTACCTTCATCTTTTCGCTTAATTGTTACTTCTATAAATAATAATAAAACATTTTGTATTATCAAATCTGGGATTTCAACTGCAGTTTAGTAGTGCAGTCTACAGTTCTGATTAAAGGTTACATACCTGAAACACTATCTGTGTTTCTCTGCCACAGATGCTACGATCTCCTCGTTGTCAGGACCCAATATTTATTTATCAATCAACAGCACCAGTATGAATGATCTCGGCATCATGCCATTCTTTTTTCTCGTAGGCCTTTTGTGATCTCAAATCGTTTGGCTGATTTCCTATATTACATAAATGACTATATTTCAGACATATTAATTTTTCTAAGTTATTTCACTTGACTTGAACAAGAATAGGAATCTGGTGTGGTGCAAAAAGTTGCATAAGCAAAATCATCTATGTCTGTTTGTGATCTCCAACCTAGTCTCCTCCCACCCTCCATCATTCCACCTTGTTAGCGTCTCTTTCTATTTATTTCTCTCTTGTGTGTTTATCTGAGTTCACCGTAAATGCATCAATGGTATTCTCCTTCTTCTGGTAGCATTTTCCACATTGTTGCCATTCGTTGGTGCATAGATTTCCCCTGCATTCCTTATTGGATTTGCTGGTTATTAGGTTACTTGCATGGTCTAAAGTTTTAATCTCCCATTCCAGCTGAAATCTCTTAAGTACAGCGACTCTATTAAGCCCCACTTATAACATTAAGGAGAGCGTTTAGGCAGCCCTTGCACTTGTGATTTCTGGAAGAAAGAATGCTAATGTTTTTTCAACTCCCTTTGTTATGCTATTAACGTTGTAAATATTCGTGTTCCTCCCCACCGTGCATATATTGTTAAGGTCACGTGGTGGAACGTGAGTTGTTCCCACTGTTCAACTCCCCGCCTGAGGTCAGCAAGTTTATTTGTATAAAGAGTTTAGCCCCGTAGTATTTTTTGTGTTTCAAATAAACAGAGAATGACAAGTTTTCTTTCAGGTTTTAAACAAAGAGAAAAACAATTGATTATTGATCAGTACGCCATTCCCGAAATTCTCCCAACCACATTCACACGCACACATGCACACACGCACACACACAGAACAAGTAACAGATAGACAAAGGTAAGAGGTAGGTGTGTTTTAGCAGCGGGAGAAGGGTTATGATAGACCTGTTCAGTTCGCTTGAGACTCAAGCTAAGGAGGGTGAGATGATTGTAGATTTCTCTATTGATTGAATGTTCTGTTGAAGATGGTAGGTCACTTTGAGTTCTCTCTTGGCTGCATGATATAGATCTCAACTACTTCATTAGGGCATCTGCTTCCCAGTTTGCTGGGGTGCCAGCAGTTGCATATAGCTTAACCTACTGTGTCACTCTGTCTCTGTCTCTGCCTCTGTCTCTCTGTCTCTGTCTCTCTCTCTCTTCTCTCTATTCTGGCTGCCTTTTTAAGGTAAAATTGTCACTTTTCACCTCCACATTGACCCAGGATGTCAGTCTTTCTCACCTCCTTTGTTTCAATTATGGAATGCTTTGGAGTAGGTGTGAAATGGGTTTGATGAACGCCTTTTGGCTTTGCAGATTTGCCCTTTATTATTTTCAGATTGTTTTAATATACAGAAGGTTAATCCCCTTTCCTTCGGTGGCATTTTGGACCATTGTTCACTTTTTTAAAAAGATTACACCCAACAACAGTCTATAAATGTCACTGCGCTGCTTTGTTGCCAAGCAGACCCCATAGGGAGAACCATAGCACTCTTATGAACATGTGAACATACGAATTAGCAGCTTACGTTGGCCATTAGGCCCATCAAATCTACTCTAACATTCAATAAGGTCACATCCGTTCTGTTTGTGTTTCGAATTCCTCACTTACATCTACGCCCTATAACCTTTGAGCTCCTTCTTTAACATGAATCTATCTAACACCACCTTAAAAATATTCAATGACTCCATCTCTACCACCTTGTGAGGCAGAGACTTCCAAAGTTGCACATTCCTCTAAAGGAAAAAAAATATCCTGATCTCAGTCCTAAAAGGGCGAGTGACAATGTTAAAAACACTGTCCCCTAGATCTGGATTAACTCACAAGGGGAAGCATTCTTTCAACTTTCACCTTGTCAAGACTGTTCAGATCTGAAATACTTCAATCAAGTCTCCCTTTCATAAAACCGTGCTGACTATTCCTGATTACCTTGGGTTTTTCTAATTGCCCAGCTATAAACTCGTTACTGATTGATTCTAACACCTTCCCCATGACAGACATCAAACTAGCTGGCCTATAGTTTCCTGTTTTCTCTCCGCACACCCCACTCCCAACCTTCTTGAGTGGAGGGGTGATATTTACCACTTTCCAGTCTGATGCAGTTTTTCCAGAATCTAGCGAATTGTGAAAAAATAACATCAATGCATCTCCTACCACATTAGCCCCCTCTTTTAAGACCCGAGGATGAATTCCATAGGTAGCCGGGGACTTGTCAGCCCGCAGCTCCAGCAGTCTGTTCAGTACCGCTCTCCTGGTGATTGTGATTTTACCAAGTTACTCTCGTCCTTCCACCTCCTGATTTACAGCTATTACTGGGATGTCTTTTGTCCCCTCTACAGGGAAACAGAAGCAAAATATTTGTTCACTTCATACCTCATTTCCTTATTATCTACTATTAACGCACTTTTCATGCTCACTCTCTAGAGGAACATCATTCACTGCACTTACCCTTCCTTTTTTAAATACATGTAGAAACTCTTTCTCTATGCAGCCCAAAATTCGATGATCTTTTTTCAAAATGCTCTTTTTTAAAGTCAGAATTATTTTACTCAGTAGCTTGGCTGTGTTAAAATTTAAATGACCAGGAATAATGTTCCGTTAAGTCCATGCCATACGTTACAATGACTGACATCAGGTTTTCATTCAAAGCCAAAGGGGAAAAGACAAACACTTTTTTTTCTCACCAGCAATTTCCTGGAGTTCAATTAACTTCTTGATTACTGTCAAAAAAGACAAAGGGCTGGTGACAAATTGTACAATCATGGAGGTCTGATATTGATTTTGAACATTGTTGCCGCACCCCCAGAGTGAAACTATAATTCTGGATAAGAAAGCTGTTTAAGATACTACCTGGTTTTCAATTTATCATGACCGGCTGCCTCCCATTGTCTGATCGCTTTGATGTCAAAAGCTTCTAAGTTTTAAATAACAAACACAAGTGATTTATTTGGACACGGGTGTTGGGGCAACTCGTGGAAAGATTTCTCTAACCCATTGTATGACATGCTCGATATTATGTTTGAATGAAATCACGGTGGTCATCATTAGAGATCACATGTTTTGAGTCGACACATGTCCAACCTCATCAGCATGGGTCGAATACTTTGAATTTTACCTGCGTCTTTTTGCTGCAGTTGTGAATCTATAATTTAAAAGTAGAAACCTAAGTGACGCTTCAAATAAATCGGCCACGCATTGCAGTCAATGTTAACCCTGACTGTTAAATGGAAAATGGGCGGGAGGGGTGGACAGCGTATTTCACACCCCGGAATATTAATTAGTTCAACTTTATTCAAGTGAAACAAAAGTTTAAGGATGTCTAAATCAGATGGCCTGTCCACTACCACACGTTTTCTACCAGTTAGTAAAAATAAAGTTGACACAAATAAAGTCACACACATGCAGATATAGGAAAACAGTCGTAGTGAAATATATCTGTACTTGGTGCAATTTGTACTCTTTTTGTATTTACGGAATGTGGCCATCACTGTTTTGGCCAGCATTTATTCCGCATCCCTAATTTCCCTTGAGAATTTGATGGTGAGCCGCCTTCTTGATCTGCTGCAGATCATGTGGTGTGTGTACACCCACATTGCTGTTACAAAGTGAATTCAAGGACGCTGACCCAGCGACAGTGAAGGAATGGAAATATTGTTTGAAGTCAGTATGATGTGCGACTTGGAGGGAAACTTTCAGTTCGTGGTGATCCCATGTGTCTGCTTCCCTTTTCCTTGTAGGTGATAGTGTTTGCGGAGTTGGAAGGTGCTATCGAAGGAGCCTTGTCGAGATGATACACTGCCTCATGTAGATAGTGCACTCTGCTGCCACTGTACGTCGATAGTGGAGGGAATGAATGTTGAAGGTGGTGTATATGGTGCCAATCAAGTGGGCTGCTTTGTCCGGAATGGTGTTCTCGGAGTTGTACTCATCCACGCAAGTGGACAGTATTCCATTGCACCCCTGCATTGTGTTTGAACCTCCTGGGTCTCATTAATCCATAAATTAGTTTCAGCAAAGTTTGGAGTCGGCAATAGGCCGAAAATAGAGTTATAGAGTGATTTGGCCAAGCATGCCTATTTCATCTCCTTTGTGAGACGTAAGTATTTCATAACAATGATTCAAAGATACTCATTGGCAAATCATCTTGCAAGGAAGAATACAGAACCTAAAGAAAATTAAGGGCATACTTTTAAAAGTGAGAGATGCAGCAAAGAGTGTTGAGGATTACCTACTGAGAATCACAGAATCATAAAATGTTTGCAGCGCAGAACCTGAGCTTTCAGTCCTTCGTGTCTGTGCCTGTTCTTTGTAAGACCAACTAAGCTAGGCACACGCACAGCTTACAATGGTAGGGTATGTTGAGAAGGCTGTTAAATATGCAGAAAGGATCCATGGCTTTAGAAAATGAGGAAGCGGTTACAGAAGAAAGGAATTTATGCTAAAACTTTTTTAAAAACTGATTCGGCCTCAATTATTTATTGTGTCTATTGACGTGTACCACCCTTTACAAAGGATGCCAAAGCCTCGGAAAGTGTGTAGAAAATATTAACCAGAAATGAACTAGCAATTTATGGACTTCAGTTATGCTGAAATGGTTCTCGTTAAAATAAAGTAAAGTATGAAGATATAATCATAAATTATAGAATCGTTACAGTACAGAGGAGCCAATCAGCCTGCTGTACCCATTCCAGATCCCTGCAAGGGCAACGGACTTCGTTCCTTGCCCTTGCCTTTTCTACGTATCACTGCATTATTTTCTTCAGATAATCATCCAACTCCCGCTTGAAAGCCTTACTCTCAGTCAGTGCAAACTAGCTCCTAAGCACTCGTGTCAAAAAATAACGTTTTTTTTTCCCTCAAGGTGCCGTTGCTTGATTCACCAATCAACCTAAACCAGGTTTCTCATGTTCTCGACCCTTACATCAGCAGGAACATATCTACTCTGTCCAGACCTTTCAGGAAAATAAAACTCTATCTCTCTCCTCGCAAAGTAGGTGAACGGCCTCAGGTTTATTTTCCCAATCTATCCACCGAAATGAAGTTCCACATCCATGAAATTGTTCCAGTAAATACTTTCTGCACCCGCACCCCCCACAATGCGTTCACATCCATCCTCAAGGAAAATGCCCAGAAATGGCCATAATGCTCCTGTTGTGGTTGAACCAGTGTTCTATAAATGCTCACCATACTTAGATAAGAACATAAGCAATCGGAGTGGGTGTAGGCCCTTCAGCCCCTCGAGGCCGTTCTGCCATTTGTCTTGGTCTTGTCAGATCTTCTGTCTCAATGACATTTTCAAGCACTGTTTGCATATTTACTGATATCTTTATCATTTGAAATCTTTCCATCTCTCTCTTGAACATACTCAATAACAGAGCCTCCACAGACCTGTGGGATAGAAAGTTACAAAGGTTCCCAGTGAAAAAATAAATCCCACAAATCCTGGTTCTAAATGGCCTACCTCTTCTTCTGAGACTGCCACTGGTTCTCGAGACCTGCAGCTCGGTGAAACATCCTTTCTGCATAAACACTCTCGGGACCTGTACGAATTCTGCATGCTTCTATGGTATCACCCCTCTTTCTCTGAAATTAGATTCATAAAGTGATACAGCACTGAAGCAGGCCCTTCGGCCGTCTGAGTCTGTGTTGACCAACAAACGCCCATTTTTATACTAACCCTACATTAACCATATCTGACCAACAACCACCCATTTATACTAACCCAATATTAACCCCATATTCCCTACCTCATTCCCACCTTCCCTTAGTTCTCCTACCACCTACCTACACTAGGGGCAATTTATAATGGCCAATTTACCTATCAACCTGCAAGTCTTTGGCTGGGGAGGAAACGGGAGAACCCGATGGAAACCCACACGGTCACAGGGAGAACTTGCAAACTCCACGCAGGCAGCACCCAGATCCTAACCCAGGTAGCTGGAGCTGTGATGCTAACCACTGCGCCACTGTGCTGCTCCCTAACCCCCCCCCCCCACCCCAGGTAATGCAGGCCTGGTCTCCTCAATGTGTCCACATATGACAATCCTGCCATCTCAGGAATTATTCTGGCGATCCTGAATTGCATTCCCTCCATGGTATAAATTTCCTTCCATAGGTAAGGAGGCCAAAACTGTACACAATACCTCAGCTGCGGTCTCACCAAGGCTCTATACAATTGCAGCAAGACATATTTTCTCCTGTATTCAAATCCTCCTGCAATGAGAAGATCCTTTATTGCTTGCTTTTACAATCTGCGCTACTATTTATTATTCCCAGTGTCCCGTATGCTTTATTAACCGTTTTTTCATTTCACCCTGCGATGTTCAATGGCTAGTACACATATACCCCCATTTTCCTCTGCTGCTGCTCCCCCTTTCGAATTCTGTCCTTAATTTTAGGTTTCCTCTCCTCGTTCGTCCGTCTAAAATGGATCAATTCGCACTTCCCTGCTACAAAATTCACCAGTGAAGTGAAAGCCAGCATGTCTGTGTCCTCTTGAAGATTATTACTAAACCCCTCACAGTTCACAATGCTTCCAAGTTGCGCATCATCCATAAAGTGTGAAAATATACCCTGCGCACCAATGTCTAGTTCTTTAATATCAATCAAGCAGGGTAGTGCCACTAATAGTAACCCCCTGCAGAACCCAAAATTAACCTTCTTTCAGTCAGATAAAAATAACAACCATTCATCTTTGTGTCCCATTTCCAGTAACTCAGTCCAGTTCCTGTCTATGCATCCACTGTCCCTTTTATTCCATGAACTTTAACTTTGTCGACAAATGTCTTCTGTGTTGCTTTATCACACATATTTTGGAAGTTCATGTATACCATTTCAACCGAATTGCCCTCATTATAAGTCTCTGTTATCTCAGCAAAAAACCAAATCACGTTAGTTCATTAAAGGTGACAATAACAAATCCTTGCTCCATTCTTTGGTTAATCTATATTTATCCAAGCAACTATTAATTTAGTTCTCAATTATCATTTCAAATTTCTCAGCACAACCATTAAGGGTACTGGCCTATAGCTGCTGATGCCATCCTCAAAACATTTTTGAAACATCTAAGGAAATTTGGAATATTGTGGCTATTGCCATCATATTTTTCACCCTTAGTTCCCTCAGTATCGTCAGATACTTACTATGCATTCCGCGTCACTTATCCACTTTACATGCAGCCAGCCTATCGAAAACCTCTTCTGTACCAATTTGTAGCGCGTCCAGTGTCTCAACTACCTCGTTTTTATTATGCCTTGGGCAGTATCCTATTCATTGATAATGGCAGATGCACAGTACTCGTTCAGTACCTCAAGCATTCGCTATGCATTTATTCCTTAGTACCCTTTTCTCGTCTCTAATCGGTCGCACTATCACTTTTAACAACATGTTGATATTTATATGGCCACAGGAGAATGTTTCCTCGCTTTTGCAGTTTGCGACTTCAGCAGCATTCAGAATTTGGAAGGGAAAAGCTGTTGCTAACCAGAAGACAAATATAGAATATAAAAGGCAAAACAACACAGGGTGGACACGGCAGTAGTTCTTTCAAAGTTGTTATGATCTGGTAGAAGTAGATTCAAAACATTTTAAAGGAAAATTGGTTACATACATGAAGAGGAAAAATAAATCTGGTCCATGGAGGAAGAGTGCTGTCGTGTTACTGATTGCACAAAAAATTTGAACAATCTGGCACGGACATGATGGGGCATATAACCTCCTCCTGTACAGTAAAATTGAATGATTCTGTGAAATGATCCGGGGTGTTAATAGAAATTTAACTTTTTGCTTGAATAGTGTCTGATGATTGCTCATCTCTGAGCGGTGACCATTCATTACATTTGTGATAATTCGGTTGATGAAGTGAATAACTGAATTTAAAATTCCTACGATCATCAGTGCAGCAAGAAAGATATTGTGCATTAGATGTACTCACCATAATATTTTTCAGCATCCATTTTCCTGATGAAATATTTCGAAGGTTGTGTGAAAACCATGAAAAATATCTTTGCACCAGATTAGATTTGACATCGTGATAACGATGTACACATGTTAACTTTAAAAAAATGGAATATGAATAAAAAATGCTCACGAATCCAGTCAGGTAGGAGGCAATATATGTTACCATTATTGTGGTAAAGTAATAATTAAAGATGACATAACACCTTTAGTGAACATTGAAAATGAGGAATTGACAGACATGTTGAATTATTCCCTCTTTTCAGTATTTGCAATCGAAGAAGAGAATAATATATTTGGTATTCACGTGAAATTAGCATTGGATCAAAGACTTAATTTCACTGCAGTTTCTGTAAAACTAAACATGCAATAAAATATCAAAGATTGCAAATCCCCAGGACCATATTTCAATGTAGTAAGTGATGCAGTTGTAGACGATTTAGCAATAATCTTTACAAGTTCTAATGATTAAGTAATATAAAAGCAAAATGCTGCAGATGCTGGAAATCTGAAACAAAAACAAAAATTGATGGAAATGTTCAGCAGGTCTGACAGCGTCTGTGGAGAGAGAGAAAAAGTTAACATTTCAGGTCTGTGACCTTTGATCAGAAATGGCAAAGGTTAGAAAATAATTATGTTTTAAGCAAGTGAAGAGGACCGGGTGGGGGAGTGAACAACGAGGAAGTTACGAGATTAGGCAGGAGAAATGAAATAACAAATCTGTCCTTGGACAAAGGAAAAGTGTGTGTTAATGCCTGTGGTGACAGACAACGCATTAGACCAGAAATACTGTTAATAGTGCATTAATGAGCAGCTCTGTCCACATGAAAAGCAGGCACATGGTTAAAAAGTAAAATATTAAAAAAGGTCAGTCACGCTCTGAAGTTATTGAACTCAATGTTCGGTTCACAAGGCTGTAGAATGCCTAATTGAAAGATCAGGTACTGATCCTCGAACTTGCGTTGACGTTTACTGGAACACTGGAGCAGGCCAAACTGAGAATTTTGAAATGGCAAGCAACCAGAAACTCGGGGTTATGCTTTTGGACTAAGCAGAGGTGTTCAGCAAAGTGTTCACCCAATCTACGTTTGCTCTCCCTAATGTGGAGGAGACAGCATTGCGAGCAGTGAATACATTATATTAAATTGAAAGAAGTACAAGTAAATTGTTGCTTCACCCGAAACGATTGTTTGGGATCTTGATGAGTGAGGAGAGAGGGGGGGAAAGGGCAGGTATTACACCTCCTATGGCAGCTTAGGAAGGTGCTGTGAGAAAGGGGCGTGATGCCAGGGGTAATGGAGCAGTGGATCAAGTTGTCACGGAGGGAGCAATTGCTTCAGAATATTGACAGGGGAGGCTGAAGGGGAAGATGTGTTTGGTGGTGGCATCACGCTACAGGTGGCGAATATCGCAGAGGATGATCCTCTGGAGGCTGGCGAGGTGAATAGTGAGAACAATGGGAACGCTGTCGTGGTTCTGGGAGGGAGGGGAAGGCGTGAGGGCAGAAGAGGGGGAAATGGGCCGGACATGGTTGAGGGCCCTGTCAACCACAGTTGTGGGGGAGTCGTCGGTTCAGAAAAAAGGAAGGCACAACAAAGGTGCTGTTGCGGCAAGTTGCATTGTCTGAGCAGATGCATCATAAACAGATAAACTGGGAGACTGGAATTGAGTCCTTACAGGAGGCAGGGTGTGAAGAAGTGCAATGGAGGTAACTGTGGGAGTCAGTGTGCTTATAACGAATATTAGTAGAAAGACAATTCCCAGAGATGGACACAGAGAAATCGAGGAATGAAAGGACTGTGTCGGAGATGGGCTCTGTAAATGTGAGAGAAGGATACAAATAGGAGGAAAAGTTCATAAGGTTTTCCAGTTCGGGGTGGGAGCAGGAACGTCACCGGTACAGTCATCAAGGTATCAGAAAAAAGAATTGGGGGAAGGGCCTGAGTGGAAATGGAACAAGGAATATTCGACACATCCGACAAAACGACAGCCATAACGAGGACCCATGTGGGTACCCATAGCAATACCTTTTATTTGAATGAAGTGAGTGGATTTTTGTTTGTCTCTTTTACCTTGTTCACCTTCACTGCTTTCAATTTCCTTGCCAGTGTTTGATAAAATGTCTACTAAAACTAGTTTTCACAGCCACATCTCCTTCCTCAGTGACTGTTTCCAGCTCTTACTTATTCCACGTGGATTCCAACTGAAGTTTTATCCTTCATGCTTTGAATCCACACAAGATTACAGGTTTTTATGATGCATCTACTCAGACAATGCAACTTGCCACAGCAGCGCCTTTGTTGTACCTTCCTTTTTTCTGAGAAATACAACGTTCTTCGGACTGCTGCTCTCACCGCATCCTGAGGTCTACTCCCAGTGCCATGCACCACCACATGTACACACTAAAACTCTCTCTCCAGAAACACCGCCTCACCTTATCTCAAAGCTGTTCTACTCCGCAGTTTCATATCTTCCTTCATCTTATCTGACACATTAACAAAGAAAAAATACTTCCCTTCAGGTGTTAAGGAATGCAAGCTCCAGCAGCTGACGGGGACTAATGCCCCTTTCAATCTTTCTTCCCCTTCTCTTCTATCTGACCCCATCCCTTATGATCTGACTACTTGCCGTGTATTCTCTATACCCTCGGAATTTCCCCTCTCTGATGCTGAACGATCTGGACGCATCAACGGACTCTGTTTTCTCACTACACACCCCCACCTGAATGAATTTCGCGCTCGGCAAGACATTGAGATCTTTATTCCGGCGCCTTCACCTCCGTGATCACTTCTTTGACCAAGAGTCCTCCCAGCAACCAACAGACCCATTGACGCACATCCAGCATTCTCCCTTCACCTCGACCCGTCCCTTTGGCTTCTTACCCACTCTTAATCTTTTCACTTAGAATTTTGAACATGACATCAGCCGTCTCAATTTCCCTGCTCCCCTAACTCACTCGAACCTGTCTCCCCATGAACTTACTGCACTCCTTTCTCTTAGGTCCAACCCCGATATTGTGCTCAAACCTGCAGACAAGGTGGTGTTGTTCTTCCCTGGCATAGCGACATCTATCGTGCACAGGTCGCGTGCCAACTCTCATACACTTCTTCCTACTTACCCCGTGGACCATGAACCCACCACTGAACATCAATGTACTGTCTACAGGACTGTCACTGACCTCATCTCCTACGGAAACCTTCTCTATACAGCTTCCAACCTCGTTGTCCCGAATCCACGGACAGCCCACTTCCACCTCCTTCCTAAAATCCACAAACAGGACTGTCCTGGCATACCCATCATTTCAGCCTGTTCCTGCCCCACTGAACTTATTTCTTCCTATCCTGATTCTATCTTTTCTCCGCTGGTCCAGTCTCTTCCCATCTACATCCGTATGTCTTCTGATGTCCCATGTCATTTTGAAAAGTTCCAGTTTCCTGGCCCTAACCACCTACTCTTCCCTATGGATGTTCAATCTCTCTACACCTCCTTCCACCACCAGGACAGTTTGAGGACTCTCCGCTTCTTCCTTAAACAGAGGCTCAACCAGTCGCCATCCAACCGGGCTGAAATTGTTCTCACATTGAACAACATCTCCTTCAACTCCATTCACCTCCTTCAAGTAAAGGTTGTTGCTATGGGTACCCACAAGGGTCCTAGTTACGTTTGTATTTTTGTGGGATATGTCGAACATTCCTTGTTCCTGTCCTGCTCAGGCACGCCCCCCATCGTGGTTGACAGGGCCTTCAACCGTGTCTGGCCCAGTTCCCACACATCTGTCAACATTCCTTACCCTCCCTCCCAACATTCCACTTGTCCTCACATTCCACCCACCAGTTCCCACATCTAAAGGATCATCCTCCACCATTTCAGCCACCTCCAATGAGATGCCATCACCAAATGCATCTTCCACTCCTCTCTCCCATTGAATTAAAGCAATTCCATGCAAGGCCCTGTGAAGTCCATTGTGTCAATTCGCCTCGGTTCCTGCCTCTGAGGAGGGCATGCTGGAGTTGTTTCTTCTCGCTGCCTGAAGAGACCTGCTCTCGGGGGATATCGGTAGCCTGTCTGCATGTGCTCAGAGGTTGGACTGTGTGCCAGTATTGGTGCAGTATATTTCATCTGTTGTTTACTTCAGGCGTCGGCAAGTAATACGCCGGTATACGTACTTTTTTCTGTAACAGAGCTTTGAGCCGTTTTATTTTTGTAACCGGTATAAATAATTGTCTGTGTTTGTATCTGTGTGTGTGTCTGCTGTCTGTGTGTGTGTGAGAGCAAGTTAGTGTGAGATGCTACTGTAAAAGGGGGACTTTAAAGTTTAATGTTGGGTCTTTAAAATGCTATTCTGTTTTATATGTTTTACTTCATTACTGGCTAAGACTTGCTTTATAACGAACTGATAATCTTGCTGTTCAGTAATGGGGAAAATCTGTATCCAATTGAATGCATTAGCGAGTGGCAAAAAAAATGTTTTGGCCTGTGGAGAAGTGGGACTGACTGAACAGTGCACTTATCCCGCCTCGGTCATATGACTTATTGTTCTTTTTTATTGTTGCATAATCCACTACCTTGAACTTGGCATGTCACAGAAGCTGAATTTGCCATCTGTGTTCCATACTAGAACTTCTGCCCTGCTGTTTGGTACCGAAAGTGTCAAATACTCTGTTCCAGACAGGCCATGTATGTAATGGAAGCTTAATCTACAAAGCTACTTCTGTGGTCCACTGACAATTTCAACATCATCCACTACTGTCTTAAATTTAATGCAATTCTTTCAGCGTTTTGTGCATATCTCAGTGAAGATGGAACGGACTTAGTGAAGTTTTCCCTCAGAATGTCAACCCAGTAATGGAGACTGTAAACATCCATTACGTACAAAGAAGGGTGGGGGCTATACACAGTCTCAGAGCTTTGGATAGGGTTTTCAGCCAATAAAGCACTTCTTACATCTTGTACTTGTTCCACTGTATGAAATGCAACGGTAAATTTCTGCACAGCAATATCCAACAAATATAAAAGATATAATATAAAAGATATTTTGATGTTGTTTTTCAATGCGAACATAAGAACCAAGAAACAGAGGACTATTCCACCGGTCTGCTGCAAAATACTGCCGTGGGACCTTTTATATCCACCTCTGAGGGAAGCCAGCGCCTCGGTTTACTGTCTCATCTGAAAGACAGCATCTCTGCCTGCTTTCTGTGCTCAAATTTCAGGAATACAACATATAAAATCGTAGATTGGTTGCAATTGTGTCCGTGCTGACTCTCAGCACGAGCAGCTCAGCTAATTCCACCTGTGCCTTTGTACCGTTAGACCTGCAAATTCTTTCCATTTAGATAACAATCCAGCTCCCTTTTGGAAGCCAGAATTGACTCAGCTTCCAACACATAATTAGACAGTGCATTCCTAATTCTAACCACTCAAAACATGAAGAACGTTATTTTCCTCGTGTGTCCTTTGGTACTTTAGTAATTCAACTTATATCGGTGCTCGCTTGTTCACTAGATTTCTCTCTATTCAAACCAGACTCCTACCAATTTTCAACACTGCTATCAAATCTCCACTCAATATTCTCTTTTCCAAGCAGCACAGCCTCATCTTCTCAAATCTATCCACGTTACTCCTCCCTGGAACAAAAGCTTGACTACCCGACTAAACCTGACTACATGTGTCGGGTTCAGGTCGGGTCTGTTTTCTGCGTCCAGCATTCGTGCTGGGGTCGGGTTGGGCTGGACTGTACTGTTTTGCTTCGTATTGTTTTCGTTTTAATCTACGATTTAGTTCTGTTTCAGTAATATGTTTATTATTTTCTGGTCGGCATGGGCATTAAAAAAGGACTTGGGCCTTGGTCAGGTTCTGGTTGGTTGTTGCCGGGTCGGGCCCGGTTTGAGTTTTAATTTTATATCCAAATGAGGGTAATGTGGAGAAATGTGACTATATTCACTTCGGTCGCAAGAATTGAAAAGCAAAACATATTTCAAATGTTGTGAAAGTTGTAAATGTTGATTTCAGAGGGAGTTGGTGTACTTTTACAAGGAAGACATAGAGACATAGATTTATATAGCACATAGACAGGCACTTCGGCCCATCGCTAAAGTGCTGGCCGTCAAGCACCTATTTTTTCTAATCCCATTTTCCAGCACTTGAGCGTAGCCCTGTATGTTGCGGCGTTTCAAGTGCTCATCGAAATATATCTTAAATGTTGTGAGGGTTCCTGCCTCTACCACTGCTTCAGGCAGTATGTTCCAGATTACTACCTCCCTCTGGGTATTATTTTCCCCCTCAAATCCCCTCTAAACCACCTGCCCTTTACATTAAATCTATGCCCCCTGGTTAGTGAGACCTCTGAAAAGGCAAAACGTTTATTCCTATCTACCCTATCTATGTTCTCATAGTTTTGTATGGATCAATCAGATCCCCCCTCATCCTTCTCTGCTGTAAGGAAAATAACCCTAGCCTATCCACTTTTTTTTCATAGCTAAAAGGCTCTAGCCCATCCTGGTAAATGTCCTCTGCACCCTCTCCAGTGCAATTACAGCATTCCTATACTGTGGCGACCAGACCTGCACACAATACTCCAGCTGTGACCTAAGTGGCGCTCAAGACAGCTCCATCATAACCTCCAAGCTCATTATATTCTATACCTCGGCTAATAAAGGCAAGTGTATCTTATACCTTCCTAACCACCATATCTACCTGTGCTGCTGCCTTCAGTGAACAGCATGGCTACCCTACCCGAAAGCAACGACATGCCTCGGTTTCAGGTCCGGTCAGATTGCTCTTCCGGATCTGCCATTCGGGCTCAGGTCGGGTTGGGCCCGTGTCGGGTTTCAATTGTATACCAGAGCTGGCCTTTACCTCAGTGATCTCTGCACAAATTCACCAAGGTGCCTCTGACCCTCTGGACATCCTTGGGTCCTGCCATCCATTGGATAATCGCTTGCCTTGTTATTCCTCCCAAAATGCATCACCTCACACTTCTCAGGATGAAATTCCATTTGCAACTTCTCTACCCATCTTACTAGTCCATCTATATATATCATGTCAGCTCAGACTGTCCTCCTGACTACTTACAGCACCACCAATTTTCCTGTCATCTGCAAGATTACTGATCATACCTCCTATACTTACGTCTAAATCATTATTTACACTACAAACAGCAAGGGTCCCAGCGCCAATCCCTGCCGTACACCACTGGTCACAAGTTTCCAATCGCAAATACAACCCTTGACCATCACCCTCTGCCTCCTGCCACTAAGCCAATTTTCGATCTAAATTACCAAATTGCCC
Source organism: Heterodontus francisci (assembly GCF_036365525.1). NCBI lineage: Eukaryota > Metazoa > Chordata > Chondrichthyes > Heterodontiformes > Heterodontidae > Heterodontus > Heterodontus francisci. Next base: position 25,734,420 of record NC_090409.1, on the reverse strand, counting down.
TTGATCCCATGGACTCTTATCTTCATAATTAATCTCCCATGCGGGACCTTATCAAAAGCCTCACTGAAGTCCATGTAGACTACTTTAACTGTGTTATCCTCATCTACACATCTAGTAACCTCCTCAAAAAATGCTATCAAATCTTTTTGACATGATCTCCCCCGACAATGTCATGCTGAATCTTCTTGATTAATCCCTGCCTCTCCAAGTGGAGGTTAATCCTGTCCCTCAGAAGTTCTTTCCAAAAAGTTCCCTACCATTGATGCTAGAGCCACTGGGCTGTAATTACCTGTTTTATCCATGCTACCCTTCTTGAATAATGGTACCGCATTCGTTGTCCTCCAGTCCTCTGGCGCGTCTCCTGTGGCCAGATAGGATTTGCAAGTTTGTGTCAGAGCCCCTGATATTTCCACCCTTGCCTCGGATAACAGCCTGGGGAAACTCTCCTCTGAGCGTGGGGATTTATCCACTTATAAGACCAGTAAAACCGCTAATATCTCCTCAGTTTCAATGTTACTTTGTTAAAGGATATCACAATCCCCCTCTCTGATCTCTACACCTACATTGTCCTTCTTCATAGTGAACACAGATGGAAAGTCATCATTTAAAAACTCACCTACGTCCTTCAGCTCCACACACAGATTGCCACTTTAGTCCCCAATGGACCCTACTCTTTCACTGGTTA